>NC_141874.1:622403883-623028883 GCF_056163025.1 Triticum urartu | reverse complement strand
GATGGAGGTAATACCCTACGTCCTGCTTGATTGTTCTTGATGATATGAGTATTACAAGAGTTGATCTACCACGAGATCGTAGAGGCTAAACCCTAGAAGCTAGCCTATGGTATGATTGTATGTTGTCCTACGGACTAAATCCTCCGGTTTATATAGACACTGGAGGGGGCTAGGGTTACACAGAGTTGGTTACAAGGGAGGAGATCTTCATATCCATATTGCCTAGCTTGCCTTCCACGCCAAGGAGAGTCCCATCCGGACACGGAACGAAGTCTTCAATCTTGTATCTTCATAGTCCAACAGTCCGACCAAAGGATATAGTCCGGCTGTCCGGAGACCCCCTAATGCAGGACTCCCTCACCCGGCTCTTCCCGACTGACTCTTGAGAAGACATCTTGATCTAATCTGTGGCAGAAACAACCCAAAACAAAAATAGAGGATTTTGTCATGGTACGGTGGTAAAAACCTTCGTGAGATTATATAATGATTTTTTACCGACCAAAAGAAGTATCGTGCAAGAAAACAGAGTCCGGAGGGCACACGAGGTGCCCACGAGGCAGGGGGCCCTCCACCCTTGTGGACGCCTCGTGTCCTTTCCGGACTGCTTCTTATTTTCCTATTTTCTTAAATATTCCAAAACGGAGAAAAATGCTATTAGAACTGTTTTGGAGTCGGTTTACTTACCGTACCACATACCTATTCCTTTTCGGAGTCTGAAACGTTCTGGAAAGTGTCCCTTACGTACTCCTCCAGGGTTACGGTGTCAATAACATTGGTTTCTACATTTATGGGATTACCTGAGATATAATGTTTGATTCTTTGACCGTTCACCACCCTCGGATTTGTGCCTTCGAAGTTGTTGATTTTTGTGGCACCAGAACGATAGACCTCCTCGATAACGCAAGGACCTTCCCATTTAGAGAGGAGTTTTCCTACAAAAAATCTTAAATGAGAGTTGTATAATAGAAAATAATCACCTACATTAAACTCACGTTTTGGTATCCTTTTGTCATGCCATCTTTTAACTTTTTCTTTAAATAGTTTGGCATTCTCATAGGCCTGGGTTCTCCATTCATCAAGTGAGCTAATGTCAAATAGGCTCTTCTCACCGGCAAGTTTGAAGTCATAGTTGAGCTCTTTAATGGCCCAATATGCCTTATGTTCTAGTTCGAGAGGTAAGTGACATGCTTTTTCCACAAACCATTTTATATGGAGACATACCCATAGGATTTTTATACGCAGTTCTATAGGCCCATAATGCATCATTAAGTTTCTTGGACCAATTCTTTCTAGATCTATTAACAGTCTTTTGCAAAATTAATGTAAGTTCTCTATTACTCAGTTCTACTTGACCACTAGACTGTGGGTGGTAAGGAGTTGCAATTCTATGATTAACATCATACTTAGCAAGCATTTTACGAAAGGCACCATGAATAAAATGTGAACCACCATCAGTCATTAAGTATCTAGGGACTCCAAACCTCAGAAAAAATAACTTCCTTAAGCATCTTAATAGAGGTGTTATGATCAACACTACTAGTTGGAATAGCTTCTACCCACTTAGTAACGTAATCAACATCGACTAAAATATGTGTATACCCATTAGAGGAAGGAAACGGTCCCATATAATCAAAGCCCCAAACATCAAATGGTTCAATAACAAGTGAATAGTTCATAGGCATTTCTTGACATCTACTAATATTACCAATTCTTTGACATTCATCACAAGACAAGACAAACTTACGGGAATCTTTGAGAAGAGTAGGCCAATAAAAACTGGATTGCAATACCTTATGTGCAGTTCTATCTCCAGCATGGTGTCCTCCATAAGCCTCGGAGTGACACTTGCGAAGGATCTATTCCTGTTCATGCTTAGGTACACAACGTCTAATGACACCATCTACTCCTTTATAAAGGTGTGGATCATCCCAGAAGTAATGTCTTAAATATAGAAAAACTTTTTTCTTTTGTTGGTATGTGAAACTAGGTGGTATGAATTTAGCAACAATGTAATTAGCATAATCAGCATACCATGGAGAAGTACGAGAAGCATTTATGACAACTAATTGTTCATCAGGAAAGCTATCATCTATAGGTAGTGGGTCATCAAGAACATTCTCTAACCTAGACAAGTTGTCTGTAACGGGGTTTTCAGCTCCCTTTCTATCAATAACATGCAAATCAAATTCTTGTAACAAGAGAACCCATCTAATAAGTCTAGGTTTAGCATCTTTCTTTTCCATAAGGTATTTAATAGCAACATGATCAGTGTGAATAGTTACTTTTGAATCAACAATATAAGGTCTGAACTTATGACAAGCAAATACAACTGCTAAAAATTCTTTTTCAATAGTAGCATAATTTCTTTGGGCACTGTCTAGAGTTTTACTAGCATATTGGATAACATTTAATTTCTTATCAACTCTTTGTCCTAGAACAACACCTACAACATAATCACCAGCATCACACATAATTTCAAAGGGTAAATTCCAATCAGGTGGCTGAACAATAGGTGCAGAAATCAAGGCTTTCTTAAGTATTTCAAATGCTTCTACACAATCATCATCAAAGACAAAAGGAACATCCTGTTGTAAGAGATTAGTCAGAGGCCTAGAAATTTTTGAGAAGTCTTTAATGAACCTCCTATAAAAACCGGCATGACCAAGGAAACTTCTTATACCTTTAATGTCCTTAGGACACGACATCTTTTCAATAGCATCAACTTTAGCTTTATCAACTTCAATACCTCCTTCAAAACTTTATGACCCAAGACAATACCTTCATTAACCATAAAGTGGCACTTCTCCAAATTCAAGACAAGATTAGTTTCTTCACATCTCTATAAAACTCGATCAAGGTTGCTTAAGCAATCATCAAAATAAGTTCCATACATGGAGAAATCATCCATGAAAACCTCAACAATCTTTTCACAAAAGTCAGAGAATATAACAGTCATACATCTTTGAAAGGTAGCAGGTGCATTACATAAACCAAAAGGCGTATGTCTATAAGCAAAGGTACCGAAAGAGCAAGTAAAAGTGGTCTTTTCCTGATCCTCTTTCGACACAGGAATTTGAGAGAAATCAGAATAACCATCTAGAAAGCAAAAATGTGTATGTTTGGATAATCTTTATAGCATTTGATCAATAAAAGGTAAAGGGTAATGATCCTTTCTAGCAGCTTTATTTAATTTGCGGAAATCAATTACCATTCTATAACCTGTAACAATTCTTTGTGGGATCAATTCATCTTTATCATTAGGAACAATAGTAATACCTCCCTTCTTAGGGTCACAATGGACAGGACTTACCCACTGACTATCAGCAACAAGATAAATTATACCTGCCTCCATAAGCTTCAATATTTCATTTCCTACCACTTCTTTCATCTTAGGATTTAACTGTCGTTGGTGATCAACAACCGGCTTAGCGTCGTTCTCCAATTTTATTTTGTGTTGGCATAGAGTGGGACTAATGCCCTTAAGATCATCAAGAGTATATCCAATAGCAGCACCGTGCTTCTTCAGAGTTTTCAATAATTTCTCTTCTTGCTGCTCTGAAAGGTTAGCACTAATAATAACAGGATATATCTTATTTTCATCAAGATAAGCATATTTAAGAGTATCAGGTAATGGTTAAGCTCAAACACGGGATCACCCTTAGGTGGAGGAGGATCCCCTAGAATTTCAATAGGCAAGTTGTGTTTCAAAATAGGTCCCTATTTAAAGAATACTTCATCTATTTCCCTTCTTTCATTCATAAACATATCATTTTCATGGTCTAGAAAATATTGTTCTAAAGGATCATTAGGAGGCACAACAATAGAAGCAAGACCCATAATTTCATCTTTACTAGGCAATTCTTTATCAATGGGTTGACTACGAAATTTAGCAAAATTAAAATCATGAGACATATCCCCTAAACCAACAGTATCAATATCTTTTTGCAGTCTATCTTAGCATTAATAGTATTCAAGAAGGGTCTACCAAATATAATGGGACAAAATTCATCTTGTGATGAACCACAAACAAGAAAATCAGTAGGATATTTAACTTTCCCACACAAGACTTCAACATCTCTAACAATCCCAACTGGTGAAATAGTATCTCTATTGGCAAGCTAAATAGTAACATCAATATCTTCTATCTCAGCAGGTGAAATATCATGCATAATTTCTTTATATAAAGTATGAGGTATTGCACTCGCACTAGCACCCATGTCACATAAGCCATGAGAGCAATGATCTCCTATTTTAACAGAAACAACAAGCATGCCTACAATAGGTCTATGTTTATCTTTAGTATCAGGTCTAGCAATTCTAGCATCTTCATCACAAAAGTAAATAACATGCCCATCAATATTATCGACCAAGAGATCCTTAACCATAGCGATACTAGGTTCAACTTTAATTTGCTCAGAGGGTGTAGGTGTTCTAGTATTACTCTTACAAACCATAGTTGAAGCTTTAGCATGATCCTTTATTTTAACAGGAAAAGGTGGTTTCTCAAAATAAGTAGTAGGAACAATAGGATCAACATTATAAGTGATAGTCTTTTCTTCAACTTTAATAGGTTCAACTACTTCTAATTCAATGGGAGGATGATAGTTAATCCACTTCTCCTTAGGGAGATCAACATGAGTAGCAAATGATTCACAGAAAGAAGCTACTATCTCAGAGTCAAGTCCATATTTAGTGCTAAATTCACGAAAAGCATCGGTATCCATAAAAGATTTAACACAATAAAACTTAGGTGTTATACCTGACTCCTTACCTTCGTCGAGTTCCCAATCTTAAGAGTTGCGTTTAATTCTTTCCAATAAATCCCATCTGAAGTCAATAGTCCTCATCATAAAAGATCCAGTACAAGAAGTATCGAGCATGGAGTGATTGTTGAGAGAAAGCCGAGCATAAAAATTCTGAATAATAATTTCTCTTGAGATCTCATGATTGGGGCATGAATATAACATTGACTTCATCCTCCCCCAAGCTTGAGCGATTATTTCTCCTTTGCGAGGCCAAAACTTATATATATAATTACGATCACGATGAACCAGATGCATATGATAAAACTTCTGATGAAATTCCAATTTCAGTCGGTTGTAGTTCCATGATCCAATATCATCACATAGCCTAAGCCATGTCAATGCCTTTCCCTTCAAATATAAAGGGAAGACCTTCTTCTTGATAACATCCTCGGACATACCTGCAAGCTTAAATAATCCACAAACTTCATCCACATAGATTAGGTGTATATCGGGATGTAATGTTCCATCTCCTGTAAAAGGAATAGCTAGCAGTTTCTCTATCATACCCGAAGGAATTTCAAAGTAAACATTTTCAGTAGGTTTGGTAGGTTGAGGAGCAACTCTTTGCTCTACTGGCCGCGGTGAAGATACCCCGAACAAGCCCCTCAAAGGATTATTTTCCATAGTAACAAGTGACAATAAATTTCAGCACACTATATAAATTTTTCCTTACCAAATTCCACCTACCAAAGGCGCTTCACTCCCCGGCAACGGAGCCAGAAAAGAGTCTTGATGACCCACAAGTATAGGGGATCTATCGTAGTCCTTTCGATAAGTAGGAGTGTCGAACCCAACGAGGAGCAGAAGGAAATGACAAGCAGTTTTCAGTAAGGTATTCTTTGCAAGCACTGAAATTATCGATAACAGATAGTTTTGTGATAAGGTAATTCGTAACAGGTAACAAGTAATAAAAGTAAATAAGGTGCAGCAAGGTGGCCCAATCCTTTTTGTAGCAAAGGACAAGCCTGGACAAACTCTTAGATAAACTAAAGCGCTCCCGAGGACACATGGGAATTATCGTCAAGCTAGTTTTCATCATGCTCATATGATTCACGTTCGTTACTTTGATAATTTAATATGTGGGTGGACCGGTGCTTGGGTACTGCCGTTCCTTGGACAAGCATCCCACTTATGATTAATCTCCCTCGCAAGCATCCGCAACTACAAAAGAAGAATTAAGGTAAACCTAACCATAGCATGAAACATATGGATCCAAATCAGCCCCTTATGAAGCAACACATAAACTAGGGTTTAAGCTTCTGTCACTCTAGCAACCCATCATCTACTTATTACTTCCCAATGCCTTACCCTAGGCCCAAACAATGGTGAAGTGTCATGTAGTCGACGTTCACATAACACCACTAGAGGAAAGACAACATACATCTCATCAGAATATCGAACCAATACAAAATTCACATGACTACTTATAGCAAGACTAGTCCCATGTCCTCAGGAACAAAAGTAACTACTCACAAATCATATTCATGTTCATAATCAGAGGGGTATTAATATGTACAAAGGATCTGAACATATAATCTTCCATCGAATAAACCAACTACCATCAACTACAAGGAGTAATCAACACTACTAGCAACCCACAGGTACCAATATGAGGTTTTGAGACAAAGATTGGATACAAGAGATGAACTAGGCTTTGAGAGGAGATGGTGCTGGTGAAGATGTTGATGGAGTGTCGGGGGTTTGGTGCGACATATGGCAAAGGATGGCTAATCATGATGGGGGCTAGTAAGACGTCGCCGGTGCCAGGAAACGGGAGGAGGCGAAGATATGCACGCCGGCGAATCTTACCCAGGTTCAGGGCTCTCCTATGAGATAACACCCCTAGTCATGCTCTGCGGGGTCTCAGCATGATCACTAAGGCACTAGCAAGTACAATGGTGCTCCTTGAGCTGTATGCGAGAGGAGGAAGAAGGCAGGGCTAGCTTCCTCCTCTCTTTATGTGTGTCCAGATCTAACAGGGTTGGGAACCCTTTGCATGGGTGCCCTGGGGGTTTATATAGGCCTACCCCCCAGGGGTACAGTGGTAATCTTGCCGGGTGTAGGACCCGATTGTTAGTGTCTTCTGTCACCGGCTCCTCCGTCGGCCGCTGGGGTCCGCCGCCTGGTGGGCCCTGCCAGCTGGTCTGGTACGGAGCCGACATGCCGCCTCCACCGCTGGCGGGTCTGGCTGGCTGCTTGTTACTATAGCCGTAATGCTAATGACGAATGCTTGGTCGGGGGGGGGGGTGGATACAGTCCCGTCGTCTGGTGGGAGATCATTGTAGCCGCACCATGTCTCCTCTGGTTGATGGCGCGTGGACTCTGAGGGAGAAGTGGGCCGCCTGCTGGAGGCCGGCCTCCCTCGGGTCCGACTAGTCAGGTGCCACAACTCTTTGGGTTCTCGCTGCCCGGTAGGGCCCGCCACCTGCATGCCGTACCGACAGGCCGCTGTGGGAACAGGGTTCCGCCTAACATTGGCGACGTCAAGGGCGGGATGGCAACAGTGCCACGCCGTCCGGAGATCTCGGCCGGTACGGGACACTGTGGCCACGCCCCACCTTGGCCGTCTTGTCTTCTTTATGAGGGCGCAGACTTTGAGAGCGCCATGGGCCGCCTGCCAGGGGCCGGCCTCTCTGGAGGCCGCCTGCTGGGAGGCGGCTCGTCATGGGGCCATCTTTTGGTACTTTGGCCATCCTTTGGCAGCCGGCCGCCAGAAGGCGGCGCTTCATCCTTGACGCTTGTTGGGCGCAGCCGGCCCAAATGTCTTGAAATGCTCAGGGACTCGGGTGAGGCTACCCGTGGTTCATTACTCCGACAGTAGTCCCCGAAGCTGGTGAGGCAGCACGATTGTCGAGCCGAGATGCCTTAGCAGTTTCCTTCTCCGCATATTCTTGCCGAATACTTCATCCGCCTTCTGGTGGGCCGCCTGCTGGAGGTCGGCCATGACCAGGCGGATACGTCTGATGATCTTGAAATGTCAGGGTGGGAAGATAGGTGGCGTGCCCTCCAAGCCTCTAGCCCGTAGCCCACAGCGAGCGCGCCACGCGGCGCCAGCTAACTGGGCCAGCCTGCCAGCCCACACACGCGATTGGACGCGGCAGCAGGCTGGGCCCGCCATGATCGGGCCTCGGCGCGCGGGCGGATCCGCTGCGGCAGAGGCGGACCGTTGCGATTCCGTGCGGAGTTACTGCGCGCAGTAACTCGCACAATAATCATGGGAACATGGGGTCGTGGGCGCAGTTAATCCCACGATCCCATGCGCCGCCCCCTTGGCTTCGCAGCCCAGGGGCTATAAGTAGGGGGAAAGAGGGGGAGCGGCAGAGCACGCGCGCCCTCCTCCCCTTTGCAATTTTCATCCTCCTCTTCGTTGCCGCTGCACTCCTGCGCTCCGCCGAAGCACTGCCGCAGCTCGTCGCCGGCAGCCTCCTCCGCGCCAAGCTTCTTGCTTCATCGTGAACCTTGCCTCTGCTACCGTGCCATTTCCCCGCCGAGTCCAGTCTCCATGACGCACGAGAAGGGAGGGGACTAGGACGGCTCGATCGTCATCGCCGACCACCTCGCCTTCCTTCGCGCCACACAGCGGTTTCCCGACGCGGCCTACGTCAAGGTGCGCATTCCGCCGGAGGAGGATATCTCGCCGGCGCCGCAGGGAGGTGAGCGGGTCATGTTCCGCTCGCACTTCCTCCGCGGCTTCGGCCTGTCGGCAAGTGGATTCTTCCTCTCCTTCCTCAACTTCTACCACCTCCAGCCACATCACCTGACGCCCAACACCGTGACGCTGCTGTCCGCCTTTGTCACGATGTGTGAGGGCTATCTTGGCATCCTCCCCACCATTGAGTTGTGGGGAGCATTCTTCTACACCAAGCTGGGCACCTCCGACAGGGAGAAGGCGGCCCAGTGCGGCGCCTTCGTCGTGGTGCGCCGTCCGTCGATGAAGAACGCCTTCCCCGCCATCAAGCTGTCCCAGTCGGTCAAACTGTGGCAGAAAGCGTATTTTTACGCGGAGAACGTCGACCCCTCCATGGACTTCATCAACCTGCCGCCCTACGAAGCCGGCCCTCTGGCCGAACCTCGGGCCAACTGGGGCTACAAGCCGAAGCCCCTGTCAGCCAACGCCATTGCCGCCATCAACCGACTCCGGGTGCTGACGGACTCGGCCGGCCTCAAGGCGTCCGACCTGCTGGTCGCCTTCGTCGAGTGCCAGGTTCTCCTGCTCCAAGTCCGGCCTCATCTGATCTGTCGGATGAGCGGGAATCGGGACCCAAGCTGGATGTGCATGAAGGACATGCCGGCTGTTGAGGTCGCCCGCATGGTGAACGAGATCTCCGACCTCAAGCTGTCGGAGGGGTCTTGGCGGTTCGGCATGCGGCCGTACTCCCGGGACAACCCGCCGCCTGCCGTAAGTTCTTAAACTCTTTCCTTTTTGGTATTCGACTTGGTCTCGGTCTTGACGTCTTGACCAGTCGGTCCTTCGAACGCAGATCTTCATGTCTCCGGCGATGGCCGCCATTGTAGGGTCGGGTGGAGACTACCTGCCAGACCGGGCAGTGAGTGATGTGGACGACCCGGACTTGGGGGCGGCCGCCTTGGAGGATGACGCCATAGGCGGCGGCGATGGACCGGGCGCCTCCGAAGACGTGGGAGGCATAGAGACCAGGTCTGATGATGACAAGGATGAAGATGAGCCGCGCCATGCGCGAGGCGCTGCCAGGGCAGATGTAGGCCCTTCCGCCGAGCCGGCTTCTCAAGGCGGCACGCTCAAGCGCAAACAAGGTGCCGCCTTGTTTGGCAGCGCGCCGAAGAAGACCGAGAACCCGACCGCCGCGACCAAGCAAAGGGAGGCCGCCGCGAAGGCGACCAAATTTCAGAAGCTTCCGAAAGCGCCTCCCATGGTGTCGGGGTAAGCATCCTTTCCTTGTGCTTTTTTCTCTTTGGTTGATTCTATCTGAGCTTTTCTGCTTTACTTTCTTGTCTTAGGGCTCCGCTCTCTCTCGAGAAGTCGGCCGCCGCCTTCGTCATTGTGTCGGGGGAGACTTCTACCACCACTCGGCGAATTGATCCTGCAGCCGACCTCCGGGAGGCGCAGGAAAGAAACGCGCGGGAGGTGAGTGAGGAGCGGGAAGCCGCCCGCAGGGAGCAGGCAGAGTGTTGGAGATATGCCCTAGAGGCAATCATGTGATGATGATATTTCCATATGTATTCATGAGTCCTTTGTATTGTCCTTGAACATCATCAATGATATGTATCAATAAGTATGTGACTTGTTTGTGGAACTATGTATTGTAGATGATTATTTTAATGGTCCCTAGTTGATAAGGTTATGCGGACACATATCCTTGACTAGTATACGACTCGGTTGATGACTATGTTTCACAAGTCATGGGCATGGAGATGCTAAACCGATAGTGTGGGCTCGGGGATGGAGATCACCGAGCCGGACAGACCCACTTTGAGACGCAGCGAGATATAGTCATCTGTTAGTCTGAAGCGCAATGTCTATGCCATGTCCTAGACCTGAGGTCCTCACATGTTCTCGGGATGAGGATCGACTCACTTAGGGTCTATCAAACGCTATTCCGTAAATGGGTAGTTATAAAGGTAGCTTTCGGGTGAGTCGTGAGACATGCCGCGAGACATGGTTGACCAAGATGGAATTTGCCCCTCCTATTTGGATAGATATTCTCTGGGCCCTCTCGAGTGATCAGATTCGGAAAGCATGGCCATGCGACTTGGGTTAAGTGTTAACCCAGTTCGGGAATCTGTATCATGGTTTCGAGAAGAGAGGTCAAGCTAACACAAGGGTGACAAGTACTCTCCTTGAGCTCGACAACAAATATCGTGAGGCAAAAGGAATGTTGCATATGCCACATTGTTGAGGTTCGTCAAATGACTTTACGCCCACATGGGAGTTGGCACGTTCTGCTAGGAGCCGCTACCAACTATCGACTCTGGTCGTGTCCATGTGTACGTGAACCTATAGGGTCGCACACTTAAGGGGCTGCAACCCATTTGGATTGGATCTGAGTGGAAAATGGATGTGGACTCCTAGTGGGCTCAAGTGTTGAGCCCACCTCGGAGGTCTATATAAAGGGGAGTGGGCACACCACTTAGGGTTGATCGAATTGAACCCTGGTTAGCCACCGCCACTCCCCACGCCCATGCCGCGCGACCGGACCTAGCAGTCCGCCGCTCGATGCTGCTTCCCATACGTGTGGATACGTTGGAGAAATCGCATCTACGGTGCTTGGATGAACCGTTCGAGGGAACCAAGAGGTGCCGTTCGCGGGAGATCACCGTTCACGGGTCTTCGTTGTTCGTGGGAGATCGGCAACGCGAGGAGGAGACGGCCCGGGAGATCGGCTACACGCATCACCAACTCTACTTCCGCTGCGGTGATTGCATGTCTAGTGGTAAACTCGATCCCGTGATCTATTTCCAGCAGCATGATCTTGGGTGCGCGGTAGAAAATTTTATTTGGCGCTAGCGTAGCATACCGCATGTTCCAACACAGAGGTGGACAAGGCGGAGGCCGCCACGCTGAAGAAGCTGGCGGAGGCTGAGGCCGATGCCACGGTGAAGAAGTGGGACGAAGAAGTTGCGTACCGCCAAGCGTCATTGTTCGTCATCCCCCTGAACTCCACGCTGCCGCCTCCGGAGTTCACGACGCTGACTAGGGGAGCCGGCGGCGAACATCCGGTCATGGAGAGGGGAGCTAGCGACATCGCCATTCCGGAGGTAGCCGTGCCATCGCCATCGTCGGCTGACAGGTCATGGGACAAGCAGCCGGCGGCCCCGCTGGTGCCGCCAACCGGAAACGAGATGGTGACGGGCCCGGCTCCTGGGGCCCGCACACCATTGCACCGCCGAGGTGCGAAGGCGACCTCGGCGCCACGACCGCTGGAAGCCAGTGCCACGAGCTCGTCAGCCCCGGAGGCCGAAGCATCCAGTGCCACTCCAGCCGAAAGGGTGCACGGAGGCGGAACATGCGTTTTGAACCAGGCGATCCTGGACGTCCAGGCCAAGCTCCGAGCCAAGGCCACCGCTCTTCAGCAGTGCAACATGGCGTTCCTGGATTCGTGAGAGGCCATTCGGGTATGCTCTTTATTTCTTTGTCTTTGATTTTTGTACTTCTCTGTGGGGGCGCGCCAGCGCACCCACTAGGTGTAGTCCCCATGTTTCGGGCTGGCTGCTGAGCAGGCGTCCCAGGACCTCATTGGCGGGCTCCAAGTGCTAACTTTTCTTCCATCTTCATTGCAGGACTATCATAATCTTCGCGTGACTACCTTCAACTCCAACGTCCGGGAGCTGGACCGACGGACCACCGACTTGTCGGAAAGCCGGAGTAAATCCCTATTTCCCTTCTCTGCGGGGGCGCGATAGCGCACCCGCGGGCTGTAGTCCCCGAGATTCGGGCCGACTACTGAGCAGTCGGGCCGGATCTCCCCGGAAACTATACTTCCTTTTTTGTTGGTTACTGACATCTTTTTCTCTCTCCACCCTTGCAGAGGCCAATTCCGTCCTGCAACGACAGCTGGGTGAGGCCAACACCGCGTTGCGTGCCAAGGAGGTAGAGTGCAACGAGCTGGCCCAAAAGCGTGACCGACTGGCCACGCAACTGGCGGAGCAGGCGGAGCTTCTCCAGACGGCCCGGAAGGAGGCAGAGGTGAGGGAGTCCAATCTCCTTGCTGAGTTCGAGACCAAACGCTCCACCTGGACCGACAAGGAGGTGCTGCTGAAATCTGGCTTCGGTAGGATTAAAGACATGGTTGATGGTAAGTTTTCTTCTTTTTCTTTTTCTTTTGGCTGCCGGCTGCTGACCGAGCTGCCTCCAGCTTCTGACTTCTGACTTCTTTGCTTTCTGTCTACGCAGACTTCTTTCCTGGCCATTCTGACGCCGCCAACGAGGCCATTGAGGCTTATCATGAGGAACGGAGGGTGGAAGGCATGCAGATCGACGCCGACGCCCCCCGGACCCTCAGCAAGCAGCTCCTCAGCATCCAAGCCCGCCTTCGGCCGGCTCATTGGATGCTGCGCCACCTTCAGCGTGTCGGGGCTCAGGCGATCTCCGCCCTTTCGCCAGACATGCCGGCTCCGCGCACTCCCAGTCGGACTGCCGACTGGCTGGAGGTGGCGGCCGGCCGACTCGAGGCCTGGAAGGGCTCTTCGGCCCGGGCTGGAGTGCGCCGAGCCTTGGAGTTTGTCAAGGCGTCGTATCCTGGGCTAAACTTAGCCCAGTTGGCCACGTTTCGGCAGGAGGACCAAGAGGAGCTGGTGGCGGTGAAGCGCGACCTCGTCAGACGGGCAGCGGCAATCACCGACTACACTGACACCAGCATCTTTGTTCCTGAGCTGGCTGAGGATGGAGTCGAGGCGCTACCGGAGTGGTTCAGACTGAACCCGGAGGATGACGAGGACTCGGCCGAGGTGATCGACTCCAGTGACGAGGGGGAAGACAAGGGAGGAGATGAGGAGGGCGAGGAAGGCGAAGAAGATGCGCCAGAGGTTGGAGCGGATGGCCAGCCCCAACTTGATCGTGCCTCGAACAACAAGCCGCACTCGAGCGCACCGACTGCGGCTGGAGGCGACCAAGTAGAGACCGACCAGCCGTCTACTCCACCAACCGGCCCCACCGACTCCGTGAGCTAGCTAGACCCCTCTATAGCTCCCTAGGCCGCCAACTTATCTTTATTTTCCCTGTTTTATCAGTCTCGACAAACTTTGTTAAATTTTCACAATTCCACCCGTGGGGTGTATTTCGAACTCTGTTGAATGCTGGCCAAGGGCCTTTTGTCATGTAAATATGCTTTCTCTGAAGTTATGCTTTTGCCAAGTTCTGACTTGTCTTGTTTTCTGCCCCTTGGCCTTTTTCCTTTGCCGCCCTCCCTTGGCTGCCGTCTTGCCAGGCAACAGCCGCTCTGCGGACTGTTGCTGGTCAAGTACTTAGCTTCTTTTGGGAGGGCAAGTACTTAGCCGACTAGAGCGTTAACAAGTTAAGTAGAAACCGGCCGACCGGCTGTTTCAGCAGCCGACCGATGAGGCGGGAAGCCGGCCTGAACTATGTGCGTGCTTGGGGTCCTTAGCCATTGTTCACGTGGACACCCTTTATTGCCTGTAACTCCTGCCCACCGGACAGTCGCTCTGCGAGCTGCGGCTTCTGGCAGGAGAGGGCTTGGGCGCCAACACACTACTTGTCCGACTGCATGAAGCGCCACATAGTACAAAGCGGCGAGCCCCCGGGCCGACTGGTCGAACTCGGTGCCAGGCGAAAATAATGAAATAACGCATTCATAGGCATAACGTTTATCATATATAGAAAAGAGGGTAGTCCCCGAGCTCCTCTTGGGGGACCCGAAGTCTTCGTACTTAATACAAAAGGTAGCGTGGTACATACTACATCAACTGTTAAATCTTCGAAGGAGGTTTTCATTCCACGGCCGCTCTATCTCTTTGCCGGAGTCGTCTCTCTTGCGTGCTCTGGGCTTCTGAGCGTCGATCAAGTAGTAGGAGTCGTTGCCCAAAACTTTGCTAAAGATGAATGGGCCTTCCCAAGGTGCCGAGAGCTTGTGCTGGCCGACTGTTCGCTGGATCAGTCGGAGCACAAGGTCTCCCTCCTGGAAAGATCTTGGCTTGACCTTTCAGTTGTAGCAGCGGCATAGACTCTGCTAGTAGATGGCGGACCGGCTGAGTGCCAACAGCCGACCCTTCTCCAATAGATCGACGCCGTCTTCACGCGCTTCTTTTGCTTCCGCCTTGGTGTACATGGTGACGCGAGGTGAGTCGAACTCAATGTCCGTCGGGATGACGGCCTCGACACCATAGATGAGGAAGGATGGAGTGAAGCAAGTTGATTTGTTCGGAGCAGTGCGGAGGCTCCCGTGGATGGCCGACAGCTCATCAATCTAGCAGCTGGCTGACCGTTCCAGGGGTTCGACCAGTCGGGGTTTGACGCCGGAAAGGATGAGGCCATTTGCTCGCTCAACTTGGCCGTTTGACTGCGAATGGGCAACAGACGCTAGGTCCAGTCGGATGCCCTGCGTCGTGCAGAAACGGGCCAAGGCTCCTTTGGCAAAACTTGTGCCATTATCCGTGATGATGCTGTGTGGTACTCCATACCGAGTGGTGATATCTGCAATAAAGGTCACGGTAGTTGGACCATTCAACTTCTTGATTGGCTTTGCTTCTATCCACTTAGTGAATTTGTCCACGGCGACAAGCAGATGGGTCATGCCGCCGCGTGCTGTCTTGAATGGTCCCACCATATCCAAGCCCCAGACGGCAAAAGGACATGTTAAGGGGATGGTCTTGAGTGCAGAAGCCGGTAGATGTTGCTTCGAGCTGAACTTGTGACACCCTTTGCAATCCTTGACTAGATCCTTGGCATCCTCCAAGGCAGTCGGCCAGAAGAAACCGTGGCGGAAAGCTTTGGCCACGAGTGACCTGGAAGCTGCGTGGTGGCCGCACTCACCTTGGTGGATGTCTTTGAGGATTGCTTGGCCTTCCTCTGGCTCCACGCAGCACTGGTACACACCAGTGACACTATGCCTTACAAGTTCTCTATTGACAATGGTGTAAGCTGCTGCCCGACATTGCACTTGTCGGGCTGAGATCTCATCAGTCGGAAGCTCTTTGTTTAGTAGAAAGTTGAGGATGGGCTGCACCCATGAAGGTGCTGCTATTTCTTACACTGCCAGAATTGCAACTTGCACGAGGGCGGTTGGGTTGGGAGGTGGCGGGTTGGAGGTGGCCGCCACTTGCTGTGTTAATGAAGTCCTCGGGCCGACTTCCGCAGCCCCCAGGCTAGGTTCTGAAGTCCCCGGGCCGACTGCTGCAGCCCCCAGGCCAGGTTCTGAAGTCCCCGGATCTGACTGCTTCGGGAGGGGCCGGCACAAAGATGGATTCAGATTCCGGAGAAGGCTTGATCGATGGCTTGAGCAGGCGCTGAACGGAGACACCGGCTGGTATTGCTTGCCGGGTGGAGCCGATTCGTGCCAAGGCATCTGCTTGCTCATTGTCAGCTCTTGGCACGTGAAGGAACTCACACCCCTCGAAGTATCCACTGAGTTGCTAGACGGAAAAAGGTAGCTTGCCATGTTTGCATCCTTGGCGTCCCAGTCGCCAGAAGACTGCTAGACCACTAAGTTGGAGTCGCCGTAGCACAGGATCCGGCGGATGCCGATTTCTTTGGCCAACTGGAGGCCGTGTATTGGTGCTTCATACTCGGCCACATTGTTGGAGGCGGCAAAATGGATTTGCAACGTGTACTTGAGCTTGTCACCTCTGGAAGATGTGAGGATGATGCCGGCTCCCAAACCAGTGCGCATCTTTGAACCATCAAAATGCATCTACCAATGGGTGGAGTCCGACGCTGGCGACAGGTACTAGGTCTCGGCCCAGTCGACGAGGAAGTCGGCCAGTGCTTGGGACTTGATGGCGGTGCAGGGCTGGTAGTAGATGGTGTAGGGGGCCAACTCGATTGACCATTTGGCCACTCAGCCAGAAGCATCTCTGTTGCCAATGATCTCAGCAAGGGGAGCAGTGCAAACAACAGTGATTGGGTGCTCTTGAAAGTATGGCTTCAGCTTCTTGGCCACGAAATGCACGACGTAGCACATCTTCTGATAGTGGGGGTAGTTCTGCTTAGAGGCGGACAACACTTCACTCAGGTAATACACCGACCTCTGGACTGGTAACGCCTTACCGTCTTCCTTGCGCTCCACAACTATGACTGTGTGGACCACCCGGCTGGTGGCGGCGATGTAAAGGTACATGGGTTCTTTAGCAGTCGAAGCCTCCAGGACAGGCGGCGTGGTCAACATCTTCTTCAGCTGGAGAAAAGCGTGATCCGCCTGGTCATTCCACTCAAAATGAGTGGTCTTCTTCATGAGCTGGTATAGGGGAAGAGCCTTCTCGCCTAGCCGACTGATGAACCGGCTGATGGATGCTAAGCAGCCGGTGAATTTCTAGACGTCTCACAGTCGGGTGGGCTTCTCCATCCTCTCGATGGCTTTGATCTTCACAGGGTTGCACTCAATGCCGCGTTCTGAGACCAGGAAGCCAAGGAGCTGGCCAGCTGGTACTCCGAACACACACTTTTCTGAGTTGAGCTTGATTTGAAATCGGCGCAGATTTTCAAAGGTTTCCTTGAGGTCTTCGAGGAGTGTGTTGCGCCTATCTATCTTCACCACGATATCGTCTACGTAGACGTGGGCATTTTTGCCGAGTTGCTTGAGGAGGCACTTTTGCATGCAATGCTAAAAAGTGGCACTGGCATTCCTCAGGCCGAATGTCATGGTCAGGTAGCAGAAGGCTCCAAATGGTGTGATGAATGCGGTCTTCAGACGGTCTGTCGGGTTCAGCTTGATCTAGTGATACCCTGAGTAGGCATCCAAAAAACTCAATAGCTCGCATCCGGCTGTGGAGTCTATCACTTGGTCTATCCGCGGCAGAGCAAACGGATCCTTCGGGCAGGCCTTGTTGAGGCTGGTGTAATCAATGCACATGCACCACTTGTTATTCTTCTTCAGTACTAGGACTGGGTTGGCGAGCCATTCTGGGAAGAAAACTTCCATAATGAAGCAAGCTGCCAACAGACGGGCGATCTCTTCTCCAACGATTCTTCTCTTCTCCTCCGACAGTCGGCGGAGGGGTTGCTTGACTGGCTTGGCATCTTCTCTGACATGTCTTTGGGAGACCATGCAAAGATGTCCCGATTCTCATGGAGGAAATCGACGAGCTCGCTTTCCTATTTGCTGTCAAGGTTTGCACCTATGACGGTGTACCTCTCCGGGTGCTCTGGTTCCAACGGTATCTTGTTTGTCTCCTTGGCCGGCTTGAAGGATCCTTTGGCTTCCGACTCCTTGGGATCGTGGGGGATGTCCGGCTGCTTGCCGGCCATGGCCACAACCTGGCCAAGGAGCCACTTTTCGGCAGCGATCACAAGGGACTCAGCCAACCGGCTACTGGCGGCCGCACAGTTGGACGACTTCTGATAATCTCCGGAGACGGTGATGACTCCCTTGGTGCTTGACATCTTCATCTTGAGGTAGGCATAATGTGGCACCTCCATGAACTTGGCTAAATCAGGTCGGCCAAGTAGTGCGTGGTACGGGCTTTCCAAGTCGACCACCTCAAACCAGATGGGCACTCGGCGGAAATGGTCTTTATCCCCGAAGAGGACATCTATCTGGATCTTGCCGATTGGTGAGTGAGAAGGGCCAGGAACTATGTCGTGGAAGACAGCCGATTGGGCAGGAGATGCTTGGGTTTGATCTTCAACTTCTCCATGGTCTCACGGTACAGGATGTTGATGCTGCTGCCGCCATCTATCAAGATTCGGGAGAAACAAGTAGCTCGCCTCTCTATGGCAAAGGTGGCCTCCAACACCAAAGAGTAAGAACCCGGAGAAGGCATCACTTCCGGGTGATCAACCCGGCTTCGACTGATCGGCCTCTCTAACCAGTGCATGAACTCTGGGGCTTCAATGGCTATAGCATTCACCTCACGAGACTATCGATGCCGGCTGCACTTGTCATCGCCCACACTGGTGAAAACAACATATGCTCCATGCTCTTCAGGGAATTAATCTTGAACGACATCGACTACTGGATGGGCCGCCGGCTGCTGAGGAGGCGGAGGCGGCTGACCAGCAGGCGGCGGTGGTTGCAGCCCTTCGCCCTTGGAGATTCGTGTGAGCCAATGACACTTCCGGGTGGTGTGATTGGACGGCTTCGCGTCACTGTGGAACTTGCAGGGAGCATCAAGAGTCTGCTCATAGGAGAAGGTGGGTAACCAGTTGGGCTTGCCGCCCTTCTGGCGCTTGGGAGGAGGTTGTCTTTCCGGTTGCCGGTCTTCAACTGCTGCCACCTGCCGGCTGGTGGAAGCCGGCATCGAGGCTTTCCGCTTGTTGTCGCTTTGCTGCTGTCGCCGACTGGTGTCACTAGCCGGGGTCCGAGGAGCTTGAGGAGCCACCTTACCAAATGCATCAACCTGAATCTCCGTCTTCATGGAGGAATCGGCTGTGGCGTACTTGTCCGCTATGATTAGCAGCTCGTCGAGGGTCGTCGGCTTGTCGCAGAGGAGCTGGTGTTTGAGCAAAGTTCCTTCTCTGCACCCGGCCGTGAAGTACTCGATGGCCTGCACCTCATGCACACCCTTGCAAGAGTTGCGCAGCTCGGCCCAACGCATGAGGTAGTCGCGAGTTGATTCGCTGGGGCCTTGGACGCACAAAGAGAGCTTGTGAGGCTTGGGCGTCTGCTTGTACGTGCTGGTGAAGTTGCGGACGAAGGCCTCAGTGAAATCCACCCAGCTGTTGATGCTGCGGGGCTTCAGGCTGTTCAGCCATGTCCGGGCGGTGCCCTGGAGCATGAGTGGAACATACTTCACAGCAACACGCTTGTTGCCATTTGCTATGCTGACGGCTGTGGAGTAGTCAACCAGCCAGTCCTCCGGCTTCACGGAGCCGGTATACTTGGGCGTATCTCTTGGGAGCGTGAAACCTTTGGGGAAGGGCTCATCTCTGATGCGGGGGCCAAATTAAGGTGGGCCCAGCGTGCCTTCTTCTTCTAGTACCAGGGATCGGTTGAGACGATCGATCCGGTGGCGTGCATCATTCTCTCCTATTCCTTCTCGGGGGCCAAGCTGGCCTCCAAGACTCGAGTGATCAACAGGCAGCGGAGACACGTGCCTTTCTCTGTGTTGGGGAGGCCGGTAGCCACCTAGTCGTTCCACCGTGCGAGGGCGGCCATCTTGGTTGCGCTCGATGGTGATGTGCGTCCGACTGCGGCTGGCAGCCGGCTCCTTGTCTCGTCATCCGCGGTTGCCATCAGTCGGCGTCCGGGATGTCGCGCCATGCTCCTAGCGGGGAGGCGGGTCGTCGTTCCGCCGATTGGGGTCCTCGACGCGGCAGCCGGCTTCTTGCTGCTCGGCAGCCGCATCGATGAGTCGCTGGATGCGCTCCGTCATGTGGCGATGCTCATCGCCTTCGAGGTTGTCTAGCTCATCTGCTGCCGCTTGATCAGCTCGTATGTTCTCCATAGGCGTGGCGTAGACAGGGCGATCGGCCCCGAACATGCTGGCAATGGCCGTGCCGCGCTGCCAAACCTGTACCGACGCGGCTGGGCCCGCCATGAGCCGGCATGCCCCCAATGACGCGGTTCGTCTCACACTGATAAGCCTCCGAAAGGTGTCTCATGCTAGCTAGCTTCTTGGCGCTCTCGACAAGCTGGACGCGGCGAGCTTCTAGCGTCTTGGCATCGGCATCTTCCGCGATGGGTGCAGAGAGGTCTTGCAATGTTGCCTGGAGCGGGTCCCGGGTACCGTCACCAGAAACTCCATCATGGCTGATGACGAGCACCTCTGTGACAGTGCTGCCGCAGCTGTCGGCGCGGGGGAGGATATCATCATCGATTGATAACCCACAAGTATAGGGGATCGCAACAGTTTTCCAGGGTATAGTATTCAACCCAAATTTATTGATTCGACACAAGGGGAGCCAAAGAATATTCCCAAGTATTAGCAGCCGAGTTGTCAATTCAACCACACCTAGAACCTTAATATCTGCAGCAAAGTGTTTAGTAGCAAAGTAATATGATAGGAGTGGTAACGGTAGCAAAAGGTAATGATAGAAAAAGTAATGTTTTTGGTATTTTGTAGTGATTGTAACAATAGAAACGGAAAATTAAATAAGCGAAGAACAATATATGGAAAGCTCGTAGGCAATGGATCGGTGATAGAGAATTATGCCGGATGTGGTTCATCATGTAACAGTCATAACCTAGGGTGACACAGAACTAGCTCCAATTCATCAATGTAATGTAGGCATGTATTCCGAATATAGTCATATGTGCTTATGGAAAAGAACTTGCATGACATCTTTTGTCCTACCCTCCCATGGCAGCGGGGTCCTAATGGAAACTAAGGGATATTAAGGTCTCCTTTTAATAGAGTACCGGACCAAAGCATTAACACATGGTGAATACATGAACTCCTCAAACTACGGTCATCACCGGTAAGTATCCCGATTATTGTTACTTTGGGGTTAACAGATCATAACACATAATAGGTGACTATAGACTTGCAAGATAGGATCAGGAACTCTCATATATTGATGAAAACATAATAGGTTCAGATCTGAAATCATGGCACTCGGGCCCTAGTGACAAGCATTAAGCGTAGCAAAGTCATAGCAACATCAATCTCAGAACATAGTGGATACTAGGGATCAAACCCTAACAAAACTAACTCGATTACATGATAACTCTCATCGAACCCATCACCGTCCAGCAAGCCTATGATGGAATTACTCACACACGGAAGTGAGCATCATGAAATTGGTGATGGAGGATGGTTGATGATGACGATGGCGACGAATTCCCCTCTCCGGAGCCCCGAACGGACTCCAGATCAGCCTTCCCGAGAGGTTTTAGGGCTTGGCGGCGGCTCCGTATCGTAAAACATGATGAATCCCTCTCTCTAATTTTTTCTCCCCGAAAGCAAATATATAGAGTTGGAGTTGAGGTCGGAGGAGCTCCAGGGGGCCCACGAGGTAGGGGGCACGTCCTAGGGGGGCAGGCGCGCCCCACCCTCGTGGCTAGGGTGTGGGCCCCCTGGTATTCATCTTTTGCAAGGATTTATTATTATTTCCAAATAGACGTTCTGTGAAGTTTCAGGTCATTCTGAGAACTTTTGTTTCTGCACATAAATAACACCATGGCAATTCTGCTGAAAACAACGTCAGTCCGGGTGAGTTCCATTCAATTCATGCAATTTAGAGTCCAAAACAAGGGCAAAAGTTTTTGGAAAACTAGATACGTATCAACGATCACCACGTTGGTAGGTGATAACCCACAAGTATAGGGGATCGCAATAGTTTTCGATAAGTAAGAGTGTCGAACCCAACGAGGAGCTAAAGGCAGAACAAATATTCCCTCAAGTTCTATCGACCACCGATACAACTCTACGCACGCTTGACGTTCGCTTTACCTAGAACAAGTATGAAACTAGAAGTACTTTGTAGGTGTTGTTGGATAGGTTTGCAAGGTAATAAAGATTACGTAAATAAAAAGTAGGGGCTGTTTAGATAAAGAAACAATAAAGTAAATATAGCGAGTGTGGAAAAGTGGTGGTAGGAGTTGCGAAATTGTCCCTAAGAAATTGACTACTTTACCAGACCGATAGCAAGTATTATGTGGGAGAGGCCACTATTAGCATGTCATCTCTGACTTGGAAATCTATGCACTTATGATTGGAACTAGTAGCAAGCATCCGCAACTACTAATGTTCATTAAGGTAAAACCCAACCATAGCATTAAGATATATTGGTCCCCCTTCAATCCAGTATGCATCAATTTCTATGCTAGGCTGAAGTTTCTGTCACTGTTGCCCTCCAATACATAGTCCTATCAACATACAACTAACCCTATGGTGTGATCCATGCGCGCGCTCATATGATGGGCACCAAAGGACAGCAACATAACCACAAGCAAATTAAATCAATCATAGCAATTCATCAACCACCGATAGGACAACGAAAATCTACTCAGACATCATAGGATGGCAACACATCATTGGATAATAATATGAAGCATAAAGCACCATGTTCAAGTAGAGGGTACATCGGGTTGCGGGAGAGTGGACCGCTGTAGATAGAGGGGGAAGGTGATGGAGATGTTGGTGAAATGGCAGAGGTGTTGGAGTAGATCGCGGTGATGATGATGATGGCCACCGCAGCGTTCCGGCACCACAGGAAGAGAAGGGGAGAGGGGGGCCCCTTCGTCTTATTCTTCCTTGACCTCCTCCCTAGATGGGAGAAGGGTTTCCCCTCTGTCCTTGGCCTCCATGGCATGGGAGGGGCGAGAGCCCCTCCGAGATTGGATCTGTCTCTTTGTCTCTCTCTCTCTATTTCCGCGTTCTGTTGTGCTGCCCTTTCACCATTTCGTATATATATGGAGATCCGTAACTCCGATTGGACCGAAACCTTCGCCGTGATTTTTTTAACCAAAAATTAGCTTTCTTGCGGCCAAAGAAGGGCATCAACCGCCTTATGGGTGGACCATGAGGGTCAGGGGCGCGCCTAGGGGGGTGGGGTGCGCCCCCTGCCTCATGCCCACCTCGGGCACCGTTTGCGTTGATCTCTCTCCCAGATTTTCCAAATATTCCAAAAATAAGCTCTGTTTGTTTTTATCCCGTTTGGACTCCGTTTGATATGGATATTCTGCGAAACATAAAACATGCAACAAACAGGAACTGGCACCGGGCACTGGATTAATATGTTAGTCCCAAAAATAATATAAAAAGTTGCCAAAAGTATATGAAAGTTGTAGAATATTGGCATGGAACAATCAAAAATTATAGATACGATGGAGACGTATCAGTAGGGAATGCGTCGAGCGACGCTGTGTCGGAGTCGACAAGCATCAGGTCGGTGGAGCCAACCAACACCAAGTCGGCGGCCTGCTCGTTGGCAACGTGAAGCTGGTCAAGGAGGTTGATGAGATGGCTCTCGGGACCATCGTTGCCCGTGTCGGATGCAGGCTCGTCAGAGAGGCGGATCTCGCCAACAAGGTCGGCGAGGCAGCTCGCCGTGCAGGCGACCTCCGCGCCATGCAACGCGTCGGCGCAAACGCCATCCGGTGTGCCTGGTTGGCTGCGCTCAGCAGGGAGGAAGATGGTTCCCGTCTAGAACAGATCTCCGTACGACGGTGCACCTAGCCCCATGGTGGGCGCCAAATGTCGAGATTTTGGTGCAACATATGCCAAAGGAGGCTAATCATGATGGGGGCTAGTAAGACGTCGCCGGTGCCAGGAAATGGGATGAGGCAAAGACATGCACGCCGGTGAATCTTACCCAGGTTCGGGGCTCTCCTAGGAGATAACACCCCTAGTCCTGCTCTGCGGGGTCTCCGCATGATCACTAAGGCACTAGCAAGTACAATGGTGCTCCTCGAGCTGTATGCGAGAGGTGGAAGAAGGCAGGGCTAGCTTCGTCCTCTCTCTCTATGTGTGTCTAGATCTAACAGGGCTAGGAACCCTTTGCATACAGGAACAGATTTAAACACTACAGATATGATAAAGGATATAAAGCATATATTGACATGACAGATAAAAATATTATACACAATATGATATGCACGATGGCATAGGCAGAACATGCAGTTTTAAGCTAGCCTATTACAAGGCTTTGGGAGCCCAAAAGGTTAAAACTGTTTTTTCTCCTAAGTAGATGTTATGCTGAGGCCGGTTCATTAAATCTTAGCCGGATTATTTGGATGGTTACGACTCCTCCCTCGCCGGTTCATCTTCTTCCACTGGTTGGAAACCGGGCTTGGACCTATCAAAGCCATGAAGAGCAACGAACTCAGCTTCATCATCAATTAGACCAGACGGGTCAATTTCTGGGGCAAAGGTGTGTTGGCGAACCGACGGGATGAGATCTGTCACTTTATACGAAGGAGTCGCCATCTTTTTATTCTCAACATCAAAACCCGGCTGATACTTATCAATATTGGCCTCGTCGCCAAGGATAGTAGCATGAGGACGAACTCCCCTCACACAACCAGCAAAATCATCTTGATCAAACGGGGTCTCGTCTTCCTTAAGGCTGGGATACCCCTTGGCTACATCTGCCGGGTCTAGCTCCGGCACCCAGGCATTGGAGCGGCTTAGAGCAGTTAGACCTCCGGCTCTTGCACAAGACCGCTTGACCTCTTGGAATCTGGCGGGTAAGATAGATAATTTCTTCAAGACATCACTCAAGAGGTTTGGTCCTTGGTTGGCTGGGGAAATAATGGCAAGCGCCCATTGAGCTCCAGTGTACAGTTGCTCCACCAGGGTGTAAACCGCCTTGAGTTTTATCAAGCTGTTTTGGCTCAGATTGCTGCTCCGTGGACCTACGAGTATTTTAAAAAGTTAAGCAGGCGGCTTATATCTGGCAAAAATAGAGTTTAAGTAAATAATGCAATGACTCACCAAAGATTGCAGAGACCATCTGAGACACACGGTTCTTTAAACCGGTGAGTTCCACGGTAACCTCTTTGAGAGCCGCCTCGGCTGTCTCAGCATGCTGTATCAGCAAGGTTTTTTCATCAGCCCAAGATTTTTTCTCTACATAAAAACTGGTCTTCAGTTTCTCTGCTTCAGATAGGCTCAACTGGAGTTTAGAGTTAGCATTCTTTATCTCAGTCTCTTGAGCCGCCAACTGGGTTTTCGCATCAGTCAGTTGAGAATCCAATTCAGTTATGGCGGTCTACAGACATGCACAGGTGTGTCAAAAATTTATACCAATAAAGATCGTAATGATTAAAGTCCCAAGTGCTTTGCAACGCAACACCACTCGGCATTTGGGGGCTAATGTTTGCCAAAGCAATTTTTAAGTGCAAAAATGACTCTTCTATGATTAAAGTCCCAAGTGTTTTACAAGTAACAACGCTTGGTACTTGGGGGCTAATGCATGATATTCAGAAAGTTTTTCCATCTTGAGCCGGATAACAATATTAGTTTGGACTGATTCAAGACAGTTATGAAGTTAAGTACCGGCTCATTCATGATGAATTAAGCTGGCCCTTGGGGACTATAGGTGAAATTATGTTAATCAGATAACTCTAGTTAAACATTCAAAACCGGACTTGGAAAAATCTAGGTCAGAACGTCAACATATATCGCAAGTCTATAGATCATTCAAGTTTATCATAATCAGGAGGCTTGGGGGGCTGGCAGAGCATATAAGTTAACGAAAGCTGGAGATCATACCTCATATTTCAATTGCAGCTATTTGACCATCTCAATTTCAGAGTCACGGCTAGAGTGCACGTGACTAAGATAGCCAGATAGCACATCACTAATGCTTAGGTGAGCATAGTGAGAGATGTTAAAGCAAACTTTCTGCTTTTCCAAAGCCTCTTGCTTGGCAGAGTGTATGGCCAGTACCGTTGGATTGCCCGGTTCAACAAATCTACTACCAGTGATTAAAACGTCACTGTCATAAGTTGTCGGCGGGTTAGCTGAGCTTGACGGTTCAACAGTAGATGGGTTGAGAGTAGTTTCATCAACAGACGGTTCAGGAGGATCTATTCAAACATTGACAACAGGGTCTTCTGGTGCTTCAGATTGTTAAGGAGCAGGAGTTGGTATTACCGGTTCAGCGGCTTTCGGGTTCATGGGCCAGTATAATGATACAGACTTAAAGATGCAGAAGAAATATAATTTTCTTTACCCAGGGGCAGTCTTGAAAGCCGGAAGTTGAGTTTGTGAGGAATCACCAGAAGAACGAGAGACCTCCTGCAAAAATGAAATCACAATTTAAAAGAGCAAGGAAGTAGATTCATTGATAAAAGCAAAAGTCGAAGGTGAAAGAAACCTCATTCTGGCATTTCTGAGGAGTTTTCGGTAAGCCGAAGGGCATTTCATTGTCGTCACTGGTCCGGGCCTGACGGCGGCTCTCATGTTGCTGTTTTTTCAAAAGAAAATGAGGATCCAAATAAGCCAAAGGGTGTGAAAACCTTACTTTCCGGGTTACCAGTCGAGGTTTTTGTCTTGGCAAAGGGGCTGAGTCGGAGGAAATAGTTACCTCTTCTTCTACTGCCTGGCTGGCCCCCGTGTCATCCCGGAAATAGTCAGTGTCAGTAAGGTTGTTAAAAAGCAGGCCAAGAGAGTCAAGGGCTACCTCCGACTCAGAAATATCATCAAGCTTGAACATACCAGAAGCAATTCTTTTCTTCTTGGATTTTCGGGTTGTCTTCTTGGCAGCTTCATGATCATATTTGGCCTTCCAAAAGTCAGATTTGGCTTGTAGGCAAATAACAAGTTAAAAGTCATGCAAGTACTTAACTACTGAAGGAAAAGGGAGTCAAGGGGATTTACCTCTGGTGCCGGGTTAAGTTTATAGAAAGGATTCAATCCAACTTTACTGCAGTCCTCGTATTTACTGTTTACGAGGGTGGTTGACATTTCAACAATGCCCGCTTCAGTCAGTTGTAGAGAACTATGACGCAGAGGGTCATCTGGGCCTCTGGCATATTTATACATCAATTCGGATCGGCATCTCAGAGGGATGACCTGCCATGCGATCCAATAGCGGATCAAGTCAACTCCAATTAAGACGTTTCCCAACAAAGCTTGAATCCTTTTGATGGTTGGGATGAGCTTCTTATGTTCAGTGGCAGAAAGCTTGTCAGGGAGTGAAAACTTGGCGTCAAGACGCCCCGCACGATAACCCGCTTCGGTTTTTCATCAGCTGGCGACGTGTCTTTGCAATAAAACCAAGTTTGGTTCCAATCCTTGGGATGGCTTGGTAAGACTACTAAGGGAAAGACAGCACCCTGTCTATGCTGAATCAAAATTTCGCCAAGTTCCAAGCTGGGGCTGTTGGTGTATTCATTTTGGCGGTTCAAATAGAAGTACTCTCTGAAGAGTTCAACAGTAGGTTCTTCTTGAAGATAAACCTCGCAGAGAACCTGGAAATTGCAGATTTTTAATATGGAATTGGGTCCAAGATCTTGGGGATGAAGCTTGAAAAAGTGCAGAACATCTCTGAAGAATTTTGAGCCGGGCGGTGAAAAACCCCGGTTCATATGATCGGTAAAGACGATGACTTCACCATCCTTAGGCTGAGGTTTTTCTTCGGCCGGGTCAGGGGCGTGATAAGACATAGTGCCCTTCTCCGGTAAAAACCCAATGTTAACAAAGTCCTTCAGAGTGGCGTCAGTGACTGTGGATGGGACCCAATTGCAAATGGTCATCGTCTTTGGCGGCATGGTGAGAGGACAAGCTAAAAAGGAAGTAATTTGCCGGCTTAAATTAAATGGTGGAATCACAGGTTAATGTTTGCAATACAGATGCGTAATGGCGGCCTAAATAAGGGCTAATGCTATATGAAGGAAAAATGGCCCGGCATGATAAGCCGCCATGACTAAAGATATTCAAAAGAGGCCAACGACAAAGAATTGGCTAAGTACTGAGATAAACAAGTTTCACGGGCTGCTGCTACTATTTTGGATCAAGATTGTTCAAAAAAGGAAAATAAATCTAGACCTAAAAAACTAGTGCAGAGGAGTTCATTAGTTCTAATGATGCCTTTGTACAAGAAAATGGGATCTACTAGCATTCGAAATGGATGCGGAACAGCTACTGCAGGAGTTCCATACTTCTTTTGGATCAAAAGAGGATGCGGTGGAGAAACTACGAAGAATCCATGATGAACATCAAAGAACACAGACGAACTTGCAAACCCTAATGCGGATCTAAGGTGCGAAAAGGTAAAAACTTATGGACGCAAATCTACTGCGGAGGGTCGCCGCCGTTCTCTGGACAAGCTCAGGGTGATGCAGCGGCCAAGGTTGAGGACAATGGTGAGAGCTGCGGTGGCGGCGCAGTTCGAGCGACAGAGGGGTTGCGAGAGAAGGAAGAAGAAGGAGGAAGAATAGTCGTGCCTATTTATAAGGAGATATGCGAACAGGTAGGCGCGAAAAATGAGGAAGGAAAATGAAAGTTATCTAGCTAGATGGACGCCTCGATTTTTGGAAAGACATTAAGATAAAGATCCGTTGTGATGACGTCGTGGCGGGATTCCAAAAAATCCGGAGGTGACGTCATGGCGGGTTACAGGGTTTTCACAGCAGTGGTAGATGGATTTTTTCTAAGTGTTGAAGATTTACATGAACAAAGTTCAAATCAACCTGGGGCCTAATCTTGAGGATATGACTACCAGGAATGACCCGCCCAGGAGGGGACGGATCAACTACAATGGCGGTTTAAAATAATAAAGCCCAAGAGTATACAATATGACGGTTTACGATTAGGCTTATAATAGGCCCATCCTAGGAGGTGGCTTATGGCCCATAAGTATAAACCGCCATGTATGAATAGAATTGTAATACAAGGCATGTAAGAGATGTCACCGAGCCGGACACGTTTGTATGAGCCGGTCGGGACTCTGTAGCCGCAGGGCGTCAACCCATGTATATAAGGGGACGACTCAGCGGCGGCTTAGGGCAAGAAACAACAGATCGAGAGCCAAGCTAGCGTATTTGCTCCTTGGTCATCGAAACCTAGCAATACCACATCAACTGGACTAGGCTTTACCTTCATCATAAGGGGTCGAACCAGTATAAACCCTCGTGTCCTTTGTCCCGATTAACCCCTTTAAGCTTCCTATTTGCGATGGCTCCACGACTAAGTCCTTTCACTAGGACCTCTGCTGTGACAATTCCACGACAGGTGCCTTGGGGGGTTTATATAGGCCTACCCCCAGGGGTGCAATGGTAATCTTGCCGGGTGTAGGACCCGATTGTCAGTGTCTTCTGTCGCCGGCTCCTCCGCCGATCGGTGGGGCCCGCCGCCTGGTGGGCCCTGCCGGCTGGTCTGGTATAGAGCCGACAGGCCGCCTCCACCACTTGCGGGTTTGGCTGGCTGCTTGTTACTGTAGCCGTAATGCTAATGACACATGCTTGGTCGGGGGGGGGGGCGTGGCTACAGTCCCGCCGTCTGGTGGGAGATCACTGTAGCTGCACCATCTCTCCTCTGGTTGATGGTGCGTGGACTCCGAGGGAGAAGTGGGCCGCCTGCTGGAGGCCGGCCTCCCTCGGGTCCGACTGGTCAGGTGCCGCAACTCTTTGGGTACTCGCTGCCCGGTAGGGCATGCCTCCTGCAGGCCATACCGACAGGCCATCGTGGGAACATGGTTTCGGTTGACAGTGGCGACGTCAAGGGCTGGATGGCAAAAGTGCCACGCTGTCTGGAGATCTCGACTGGTACGGGCACTGTGGCCACGCCCGCCCTGGACATGGGGGTGATGGGCTGCGCTGTAGCCTCATCCCGTCTTGTCTTCTTTATGAGGGCGTAGACTTTGAGGGTGCCATGGGCCGCCTGCTAGGGGCCGGCCTCTCTGGAGGCCGCCTCCCAGCGGGAGGCGGCTCGTCATGGGGCCGTCTTCTGGTACTTTGGCCGTCCTCTGGCAGCTGTCCGCTTTTGAGCCAGCCGGCCGCCAGAAGGCGGCGCTTCATCCTTGACGCTTGTTGGGCACAGCCGGCCCAAATGTCTTGAAATGCTCAGGGACTCGGGTGAGGCAACCCATGGTCCATTACTCCGACATGGAGATTGACCCCCTCCCGATGAGAGGATCGATGGTGATGATGATGGTGACGATTCCCTCCTCCCGAAGGGATGTTTCCACGGCAGAATAGCTCCGCCGGTGCCCTAGATTGGTTCCACCAAGGTTCTGCCTCGAGACGGAGGCGCTTCGTCCCGAAAGCTTCCTTCTTATTATTTCCAGCGCAAAAGACACCTTATACCAGAAGTTGGGCATCGGGGGCCTGCCAGGTGGCCCACGAGGCAGGGGGGCGCGCCCAGGGGGTAGGTGCTACCTCTTGAGCATGTGTTGGTTTTCCCTTGAAGAGGAAAGGGTGATGCAACAAAGTAGCGTAAGTATTTCCCTCAGTTTTGAGAACCAAGGTATCAATCCAGTAGGAGGTAACACGCACGTCGCCTAGTACCTGCACAAACAAACAAGAACCTCGCAACCAACATGATAAAGGGGTTGTCAATCCCTTCACGGTCACTTACGAAAGTGAGATCTGATAGAGATAATAAGATAAATATTTTTGGTATTTTATGATATAGATTGGAAAGTAAACATTGCAAAATAAACTATGATAGAAATAGCAAATTGATATGAAAACAATATGATGGAAGATAGACCCCGGGGCCATAGGTTTCACTAGTGGCTTCTCTCAAGATAGCAAATTCTACGGTGGGTGAACAAATTGCTGTCAAGCAATTGATAGAAAAGCGCATAGTTATGATAATATCTAGGCATGGTCATGTATATAGGCATCACATCCACGACAAGTAGACCGAAACGATTCTGCATCTACTACTATTACTCCACACATCAACCGCTATCCAGCATGCATCTAGAGTATTAAGTTCATAAGAACAGAGTAACGCTTTAGGCAAGATGACATGATGTAGAGGGATAAACTGAAGCAATATGATATAAACCCCATCTTTTTATCCTCGATGGCAACAATACAATACGTGCCTTGCTGCCCCTGCTGTCACTGGGAAAGGACACCGCAAGATTGAACCCAAAGCTAAGCACTTCTCCCATTGCAAGAAAGATCAATCTAGTAGGCCAAACCGAAGAGACTTGCAAGGATATTTAAATCATGCATAAAAGAATTCAGAGAAGAATCAAATATTGTTCATAGATAATCTTGATCATAAACCCACAATTCAACGGATCTTGACAAACACACCGCAAAAAGAATTACATCGAATAGATATCCAAGAGAATCGAGGAGAACTTTGTATTGAGATCCAAAGAGAGAGAAGATGCCATATAGCTAATAACTATGGACCTGAAGGTCTGTGGTAAACTACTCACACATCATTGGAGAGGCTATGGTGTTGATGTTGAAGCCCTCCGTGATTGATTCCCACTTCGGCGGAGCACCGGAAAAGGCCCCAAGATGGGATTTCATGGGTACAGAAGGTTGCGGCGGTGGAAATAGGGTTTTGTGGTGCTCCTGGATGTTTTCGGGGTATATGGGTATATATAGGACGAATAAGTACGTCGGTGGAAGTGTGAGAGTGCGTATAATCCATGGACTCAACATTAGTCATAAAGTACTCACATACTTATTGAAAAAATCTATTAGTTATCGAAACAAAGTACTACGCGCATGCTCCTAGGGGGATAGATTGGTAGGAAAAGACCATCGCTCGTCCCCGACCGCCACTCATAAGGAATACAATCAATAAATAAATCATGCTCCGACTCCATCACATAACGGTTCACCGTACGTGCATGCTATGGGAATCACAAACTTTAGAACAAATATTTCTAAAATCCACAACTACTCAACTAGCATGACTCTAATATCACCATCTTCATATCTCAAAACAATCATCAAGTATCAAACTTCTCATAGTATTCAATGCACTTCTTATGAAAGCTTTTATTTACCCATCTTGGATGCCTATCATATTAGGACTAATTTTATAGCCAAATAAAATTACCATGCTGTTCTAAAAGACTCTCAAAATAATATAAGTGAAGTATGAGAGATCAATAATTTCTATAAAATAAAACCACCACCGTGCTCTTAAAGATATAAGTGAAGCACTAGAGCAAATTTATCTAGCTCAAAAGATATAAGTGAAGCACATAGAGTATTCTAATAAATTCCAAATCATGTGTGTCTCTCCAAAAGGTGTGTACAGCAAGGATGATTGTGGTAAACTAAAAATCAAAGACTCAAATCATACAAGATGCTCCAAGCAAAACACATATCATGTGGTGAATAAAAATATAGCCTCAAGTAAAGTTACCGATAGATGAAGACGAAAGAGGGGATGCCTTCCGGGGCATCCCCAAGCTTAGACTTTTGGTTGTCCTTCAATTTTACCTTGGGGTGCCTTGGGCATCCCCAAGCTTAGACTCTTGCCACTCCTTATTCCAAAATCCATCAAATCTTTACCCAAAACTTGAAAACTTCACAACACAAAACTCAATAGAAAATCTCATGAGCTCCGTTAGTATAAGAAAACAAACCACCACTTCAAGGTACTGTAATGAACTCATTCTTTATTTATATTTGTCTTAAACCTACTGTATTCCAACTTCTCTATGGTTCATACCCCCCGATACTAGCCATAGATTCATCAAAATAAGTAAACAACACACGAAAAACAGAATCTGTCAAAAACAGAACAGTCTGTAGTAATCTGTAGGTTTCGAATACTTCTGTAACCCCAAAAAATATGAAATAAATTGGTGGACGTGAGGAATTTGTCTTTTAATCATCTGCAAAAATAATCAACCTAATCGCACTCTCCAGTAAACAATGGCAGCTAATCTTGTGAGCGCTAAAGTTTTTGATTTTTACAGCAAGATCGCAAAGACTTCCCCCAAGTCTTCCCAAAGGTTCTACTTGGCACAAACACTAATTAAAAACATAAAACCACATATAAACAGAAGCTAGATGAATTATTTATTACTAAACAGGAACAAGAACCAAAAATAAAATTGGGTTGCCTCCCAGCTAGCGCTATCATCTAACGCCCCTAGCTAGACATTGATAACTTCAATGATGCTCACGTGAAAGACAAGAATTGAAGCACAAAGAGAGCATCATGAAACACGTGACAAACACATCTAAGTCTAACATACTTCCTATGCATCGTCATCTTATAGGCAAACAAATTATCATAGCAAGCCAAAACTAGCATATGCAAGGAAGCAGAAAGAAACAATGGCAATCTCAACATAACGAGAGGTAATTTAGTAACATGAAGATTTGTGCAATCATATTTTCCTCTCTCATAATAATTACATGTGGGATCATAAGCAAATTCAACAAAATATCTATCACATAAATATTTTCAACACAATCCACATGCATGCAAAGTTGACTCTCTTCCAAAATAGTGGGATTAACATTAACTAAAGTCATGACCTCTCCAAACCCACTTTTATCGAAAATTTCATAAGATTGAACATTCTCCAAATATGTGGGGTCTAAAGTTTACACTGTCCAAAACCCACTTTCAATGTCATTGCAAACATTATTATCAATCTCATATTCATCATGGGGCTTAAATAAATTTTTAAGATTATAAGAAGGATCACCCCAATCATGATCATTGCAACAAATAGTAGTCATAGCAAAACTAGCATCCCCAAGCTTAGGGTTTTGCATATTATTGGCACAATTGACATCAATAGAATTTATACTAAAATCATTGCAATCATGCTTTTGATTCAAGGAACTATCAAGTATGGGTGCAATAGCAATAACCTCATGTTTAACATAAGGAACTATAGCAAATTCATCTCCATAAATATTGGCATCATGGCTATAAGAATAGCAAGCATCATCTTCATCAAGGGATATTTCAATCAAATCATCGGAATCATAATTATCTATAGATTCGTGCATATCATTATTTTCTTCCAAAGCAACGGTCATTCTCTCAGTAAATTCCTTAACATAGGCATTGTGAGCATAGTTTTCATAGCAATATTTAACTATGTCAGAATTTTTAGATTTGTAGAGAGTAATATCATACTTTTCAATCAAAGAAGCAACTTCATGAGCACCCTTAAAAATGACAAATTCTTCAATTTGTTCGATATCATAGTAACTATAAACACCCTTTCCATAAGAAGATAATATTTCCTTATCAGTAAACTTACATAGGTAGGGAAGGTGTTTTTTAGGGTTCTTAGAGCAACAAGTAAAGTCATAAATTTCACAAAGATTCCAGGCATAGGATAGCAAACTATTTATTTGATCCATAAGAGCTTCCCCTTTTCAGACAAACGATGATGCACAAAATGAGCATGCTCATCTAAAGATTTCCCATCAACTAGGCTAGTTGGGGTTTCAGCAAAAGCGCATAAGGATCGAAGATGATCCAAGTAGAACACTTTAAGTGGATCCATATAAATAGATTTTTAGCAAGCAAAGATGCAAGCAAATAGAAGGCACATGGAAACACAAACAAAAAGACATACGGGAAGAAGGCAAAGAAAACGGCAAGGGTGAAGTGGGGGAGAGGAAAACGAGAGGTAAATGGCAAATAATGTAATGTGAGGGATAAGAGTTTGTGATGGATACATGGTATGTCTTGACTTGTGCGTAGACGGCGCCAGAGATGGCTAGATGCTAGGAGATCAAGTCTTGACTTGGTGCAACCTCCCCGGCAACGGCGCCAGAAATCCTTCTTGCTACCTCTTGAGCATGCGTTGGTTTTCCCTTGAAGAGGAAAGGGTGATGCAGCAAAGTAGCGTAAGTATTTCCCTCAGTTTTGAGAACCAAGGTATCAATCCAGTAGGAGGTAACACGCAAGTCGCCTAGTACCTGCACAAACAAACAAGAACCTCGCAACCAACGTGATAAAGGGGTTGTCAGTCCCTTCACGGTCACTTACGAAAGTGAGATCTGATAGAGATAATAAGATAAATATTTTTGGTATTTGTATGATATAGATTGGAAAGTAAACATTGCAAAATAAACTATGATAGAAATAGCAAATTGATATGAAAATAATATGATGGAAGATAGACCGAGGGGCCATAGGTTTCACTAGTGGCTTCTCTTAAGATAGCAAATTCTATGATGGGTGAACAAATTACTGTCGAGCAATTGATAGAAAAGCGCATAGTTATGAGAATATCTAGGCATGATCATGTATATAGGCATCACGTCCGCGACAAGTAAACCGAAACGATTCCGCGTCTACTACTATTACTCCACACGTAGACCGCCATCCAGCATGCATCTAGAGTATTAAGTTCATAAGAATAGAGTTACACATTAGGCAAGATAACATGATGTAGAGGGACAAACTCAAGAAATATGATATAAACCCCATTCTTTTATCCTCGATGGCAACAATAAAATACGTGCCTTGTTGCCCCTGCTATCACTGGGAAAGGACACCGCAAGATTGAACCCAAAGCTAAGCACTTCTCCCATTGCAAGAAAGATCAATCTAGTAGGCCAAACCAAACTGATAATTCAAAGAGACTTGCAAAGATATTTAAATCATGCATAAAAGAATTCAGAGAAGAATCAAATATTGTTCACAGATAATCTTGATCATAAACCCACAAATCATCGGATCTCGACAAACACACCGCAAAAAGAATTACATCGAATAGATCTCCAAGAGAATCAAGGAGAACTTTGTATTGAGATCCAAAGAGAGAGAAGAAGACATCTAGCTAATAACTATGGACCCGAAGGTCTGTGGTAAACTACTCTCACATCATCAGAGAGGCTATGGTGTTGATGTAGAAGCCCTCCGTGATTGATTCCCCCTCCGGTGGAGCGCCGGAAAAGGCCGCAAGATGGGATCTCATGGGTACAGAAGGTTGCGGTAGTGGAAATTGGGTTTCTTGGTGCTCCTGGATGTTTTCGGGGTATATGGGTATCTATAGGAGGAAGAAGTACGTCGGTGGAGCCGTGAGGGGCCCATGAGGGTGGGGGGCGCGCCTACCCCCTGGGCACGCCCTCCTGCCTCGTGGCCTCCTCGCTTCTTTCTTGACGTCCACTCCAAGTCTCCTGGATCACGTTTGTTCCAAAAATAACTCTCCCGAAGGTTTCATTCCGTTTGATATTCCTTTTCTGCGAAACACTGAAATAGGCAAAAAAACCAGCAATTTGCACTGGGCCTTTGGTTACTAGGTTAGTCACAAAAATAATATAAAAAGGTATATTAAAGCCCATTAAACATCCAAAACAGATAATATAATAGCATGGAACAATAAAAAATTATAGATACATTGGAGACGTATTAGTAGGGCGCGCCCCCACCCTCGTGGACGGTGGATGGCTCCCATCTGGTGCTTTCTTCGCCCAATATTTTTAATATATTCCAAAATTGACTTTCGTGGAGTTTTAGGACTTTTGGAGTTGTGCAGAATAGGTCTCTAATATTTTCTCCTTTTCTAGCCCAGAATTCCAGCTGCCGACATTCTCCCTCTTCATGTAAACCGTGTAAAATAAGAAAGAAAAGGCATAAATATTGTGACATAATGTGTAATAATAGCCCATAATGCAATAAATATCGATATAAAAGCATGATGCAAAATGGACGTAGCAAGTATCATCCGTGCCAACTAAGCAATTTTGATGAGGTGGCATAGAATTAAATGAAAAAAGTGACGCTTGAGTATCATATCATGATACCGTATCATATTAAATGATGTGCTATTTTGTGCCATGCATGTCAATAAATGTAGTCATCTATGATACCAACATATGATACTATGCATTACGGATGAAGTATCATAAACTAGTATCAATACATGATACTAGTATATGATACTCCCCATTACAACCAGCCTAAGGCTGCCATGTAGGCAAAAAGTCTGATGTGGCAAGGTAATTAAGAGATAAGTGTGGTGACCCCAGTACTAAGCGCAAGAACCTAGACAAAAGACTTAAATGGAAGAATCCCACCAATGCATGAAGAACTTTAGTTACAAAATCATTAAATAAAGGATGCTTAGCACCAACAAGTTAAGCACCTATGCATTGGGAGCTTTAAGTTGCTAAAGTTTATAATGTGCATAGCACCCCATGTAAGCACCGATGCATTGGAAGTAGCCTCATCCTGTCCAACAAGATGAAACATTAGCTAAGGCACCCGGCGCCAATAATGTAGGAGTACTAGTAGTACTACCTCCTTTCCGGTTTATAGGGCTCAATTCAAAAATCTCATCAACCAAGGTAGATGATGAGTGGTGGAATAATTTTTGTAGTTTGAAAAAACACTCAATGAATGCACTCGTTTTCCTCAAAAAATTATGTTTACCAATGCATTAATTTTGTGTCAAACTTTGACCATCTACTCCCTCCATCCAGGTGAATAAGTCATCTTTGGTTGTGCACCGTGACCAAGGAGGGAAAAACAAGAGAACTTAATGTTTATTTGCTACTCCCTTCGTTCCTAAATATTATCTTTTTAGACATTCAAATGGAATACAACATACGGATGTATGTAGATATATTTTAGAGTGTAGATTCACTCATTTTGCTCCGTACGTAGTCACTTGTTGAAATCTCTAGAAAGACAAATACTTCGTATTTGGGAACAGAGGGAGGCTTTTACTCCGTATTTGGGAACAGAGGGAGTATCACCATATGGAGGGAACAAAGGATGCTTGAAATGTGAACATGTCAATGGGAGGGAGTAAAAGCCTCATGCATGCATGCAACATGCAACACTCACATGTACACATGGGCGCACGCAACACTCACGCACCCATGCAACACACAGCACACGATGCAACACACACGCTCACGCTCAAGTGATCAACCTACTCCCTACATCGAAAGACTGTACATTTAGAGATTTACACATTGACCAGGGCATAATTAATGCCCAAAAGTAGTAGACTTATGTGTGCATGCGAGCATTGAGAGAAGAATATTAAATGAAGGTTGTTGCATGCTGTAATTAAGGATAGACATGTAGCCTATAGCTAGAGCACAAGTTGGTGCATTAGTCAATCAATACCGATTTTAGATTAAATTCTAAATGCATTGGAAGTGTAGATGTACACTCTTTGTTTTTTAGCTATTGTACACTCTTTGTTGGAAGACCGAGGGAGTACACGTGCATGCACTCACATACACAGCCAGGGTGGGTCGCGCGCAAGGGTTGGACTCCTGTCGCGCCTGCGTAAAGTTTTGTTTAACTGATTTCATTGCTCTGCCAACTGACAGGTGGGACCCAGAAACCAGGTGACAATTTAACCAGTCAACAAAGTGCCACGTCGACTATGTGGCCGGTCAGTAGGGTGCAATATAGTGCTCTACGATGAGCTAGTGATCGTATAATCACCGCAAAACTATATATAGTGACCGTAATGAGCGTATTGTTACATACTTTGACCGCCAGCATATTTTTCTCACTTCAAATTAAGCCATATTAACTGGAAAGGACTAGTACTAGTACTGCTTTGATGTGTCCCATCAACTCGCTAAACGAGGAGAAGCTTGCTTACTACGCCTCTCCCTCGCCCATGCGCGCGGTGGCTCACAGGACGAGGATAGGGTTTTGACTACAGCGCCCTCTCCCTCTCCCTCTCACTCGCCCTCACCCTTGAGGTGGACGTGCAACAGTTCAATCTGTGTCAGATTGCCAGAAGCATATTGTACTGTAGCATCATCATTGTTGGACCTTCCGAAGAGGCGAAGAGCCAAGTGCAAGGTTCACACGAGTACGAACCGTTGAACCTCCCGAAGAGGCAAAGAGCCAAGCGCAAGGTTTTATAGGAGTTGTCGTCCTAGTAGGAGTATTACAACTATAGCGAACGATGCTACTGTATGATGCCGCCACATCACCTATATCCAAAGTTGTGCCACCTTTTTTTTTCTCAAAGAGCGTGTTGGAGTCCGTGCAACAACCACACAAATTGCACGCACGCATAACACATTTAGTAGTAATAAATTTTAAAGGACAAATGCTAGTATACCACACAAGTTCATCTCCAATTCATGTGATAAATTTGTGCATGACTAGTCTACATATATTCACAGCGCTACCGTTCACAATTTACCATACCCCACTTACACGTTATAGATGGGCTACATGTCCTCCTCCAGGTTCCAGTCCCAGGTGTTCTTCATGGATGGCATGATCCATAGCGGTGGGCAACGGGAATCATTGTCGTGGCTTTCTTGTCCGGTTCCACACGATGGAGACTCATCCAAGCTGAAGCGGCATAAATCAGGGATAGTGTGTCCCAGCATGTCATTCATCCGGCGGTGCGCACTAAAGACACAACCATGCTTCATGAACGGCAGGCCTTTGGTATCGTGCACGGAAGGTGGCATTCGCTTCACAATGGGGTAGCTGTCCCCAATGAAAAGCGAGTACTCTCCAAGAGTGTTCCTCGGCACCCACGTAGCATCACGGGGGTCGAACTCAGCGTCGTTCATCTGGTACACGCGGCATCTCAGATCTGGACACATGGTGATGTACACAGTCAAGCTCCATGCATAATAATGTTGTGCTCGAATATGGCGGTCAGTAATACCGTGCAGCAAATAGTACTACTCCGGTATAGAGGAAGTAAAATAACCGTCTTATTATATATAGCCACTCTTGGCTACATGGATGAGATTGTAAGACATGGAAAAACAAAAATGGTGGCAGCTAGTGGGTTCAAGTCTTCAAGGGCCTAGTTAGCTATACGCTTCCTCCAAGGTAAAAAGTACTCCTACTAGTACGAGTAAGTAAGTAGTACAACAACGAAAGAGAAGGCGAGAGGGTTAAAAAATATAATACTAAATGGAATACCTGGGTAGATGGTGACGGTCCGATCATGGTAGATTGTGTGACCATGTTGCACATCAGTGGTACCATTGGTAACGACTGCTAAGATAGATGATCCCAATATGCCAAAGTCAGCTACAAGGTTCCAGGTTAGACCGAATCGTGGATGCAAATGCACATCCAGGATCGGCGATCTTATTTTGATCGAGGGATGACTGGTCCCTGCAAAATAATGGAGTACCGTCAGGCATGCAAATGATGGTTTGTGCATTCTGTTTGTAATCTCCCGTACCGTAGGATGGCAACCAGATGAAACAATTCCCCTAGATTATCACCGTGAAGATGCGGCCTAGATGGCGCACGACGTCTTCGAACGTGTAGGGGTACAAATCTTCTGCGGCCAACATGCGCCAGCCTCTGCCGTTACTGCCTCTTGCATTGATGGTAATCCTTATGTCGAACACCGCGATGAGATAGTAATCGCCGTAGCCGCGTCGCTTTGTCGGCGGGTCCACAATTGCTATCTTCTTCAATCTCATGTAGGCATCATCATACGTATTCAAGCCCAGCTAGTCCGGAAGGCCGATCCCAATGGTTGAGAAGGGGTCTACAGGAACGGCCGCACTGCTGTGGATGTTGTGCAAAATGATGGTGGTATCGGGCCGGAGGTATGCAAGCAATCTTCATTGGCACCCAGACCTATATATAAGACGGTGGGCAGTGGAGAAATTACGGGATGGAAATGGAATAACTAAGTACTACATGATCAAACTCCATGACTGACCTGCTCATCAGACGAAATCCGACTACCTCTCAATGTCGGCAACTCTAGCGGAGTCAACGTGCAACCATGGCCAGGGAGCGGTGGACTGTTCGAAGGATTGTCCCATAGAAGAACCTTCACCTTGAGGACGCATGGAAGACCAACAAGCATGGCCTTTTCTCAAGCCTGTTTAAGCACCGTCTTGAAAAAGTTGGTGCAGGAAGCATCGAGTCTTGCGGCGGTGAGGACGTCGCAGCAGCGTGCGATTTCTCCCGGAGGATTGTCATCCAAGCTCTCCCAGCATCGATGAGGAGGAGAACCGCCTGGCGAATCCATGGGAGCAGTGACGAACTGCCTTCTCTTCGGTGGGAGGGGAACTGGAGAGGAGGAGATAAGAGCGTAGTAACCGTAGGGCCTCGTCCCTTCCAACTGTACCTCCTAGATCATTCCTTAGTGAAGGGGTGAGGCTATTATTTACTACATACTCATACTGTAGCAGTACTAGTACTACTTTATCAACTAGTAGTCGATGTAGTACTGTACTTCTAGTATAGTGCACCAGTTTTGAACTCTTGAATCTCAGGGCCAAGGACCTACAGTTGGAAGTGGAGGGTAGTATTGTTCTCTAGAACCATCGTTGTACTATCAATGCAGGGAAAGTACACCTGCGTAGTGGGTAGTCTCGGTGCTCTATTCCAGCGCATAGCTGGCCTAGTCAGCCGCTCCTCTCACGCACACACTAGCAGCCTGTTTATCAGCGACGGTTACTACGGGGGCAGAACATTTGAGTTATTTGATACAGCGAGACTAGGCTTTTCGCTTCCATTTGTGGAGGTGTAATGGATCTCGTCGAACTTTGTTAGTAGTTCCTTCTTCATGAATGAGATGAGGCAAAGCTTTTGCCTCCGTTTCAAAACAAAAAAATCACATCAAGAGGAATTTCTTTTATAGAGCCGATAATGGAGTGAAGTCCATGCGCGCAACGCCACAGCTACAAAGTAGTAGAGTACTAGCACTTTACGTACAGAGCCATATTGCATAGTTCCCAATGCTGCGCTAGGCTTTTTCGGCTCCTTAGGCTTAATTGGGAGGCGCTAGTTTAAATATGCTACTAGCAGATGAGGAAGCTACAGGCGAGGTGCGGCTAGGGCGAGCATGCGAGCCACGAGATGATGGGAAGGAAAACCCATTCACATGGCCGGGCTATCCAGTTCACCCAGATTGTGGTGCGACACGTCCGTTTGACTTCAAAACTCAAACTACCCGTGTACAATATTGGCTCGTAGCGAAGTTACTATTTAAAAAAAGGCCGCGATGCATTCGGCCGGGATCGAACCCACAATACGAGGTATACACTCCCGCGACCACTAGTAGTACTCGTTGGAGTACAACGCAATCTAGAATCGCCTTTTGTCGCTAGTAGTACAATGTTCCTTACAAGAAACCACTAATAATGCCAAGAAACTACTAATAATGCCAATAAACTACTACCACTTGCATACATGGCAGACTTAAGAAAAAGACTACCTTATCAACCATTGTACATGCCCTTACCAACCAGCCCTACCAAGAAACGACTACTCTACAAAGTGTCGTTATAGGCACGTTTCAACCCATGTCGCCCCTTAAGTCAACGCCTTCTATTCGACCGGCAAGTTAGGCGTTATGACTTGTGGGACCTACATGTCAGTCTACACAAAAATCCCCTAGTGACCTCCTACCTCCAGCCCGTCCACCTAGTCATCCTCGGCCATGGGACGCAGCTACCGTCGCCGGTAGAAGGCGAGGTTAAAACTGCCGCCGGTGCGGAGCCCATCTTGCGGTAGCCTGGATGTCAGCTCCGTCCGGTGCTCGCGGCTGCTAGCTCGCCAAGATGGCTCCGTCCAGCTTCTTGTCTGCAAGGTTTGCTAGCTAGATTGGCACGGCGGCTTGCTCGCATGCGCCGCGCTAAGGCCAGCCATCTGGCTCGAGCGAAGGCCAGCGCGGTGGCTTGCTCGCGCGTGAGTCACGCTCGGGCCAGCCTGCCAACCCGTGCAGAGGCCAGCGCGGCGTCCGGCCCGTCCGACGGAGCAGCGGCCAACTCCCTCATCACCGGTGCCACCAACGAACACGCATCAGTAGTGTTCGAAGTAATGTTCAGGAAAAATAATGATTTGGGGGGAATATAATAGGATAGAAGGTCAGATGTGGGTCCCTCGTGTCAACGGTCAAACAAAATGTGTTGGTTTAAGTTGCCCCGTTAGCACGGACTTGTGGGCCAACCCAGACATAAACGGGTTTAAACGAGCCTAATCGACACTGGGTAGTAGTTTTTGGCACAGGTTAAGAAATTTTGGGTATGTTTTTGCTATTTTTTGTACAATAGTTTCTTCCTAGGGCTGGTTGAAAGTGGTAGTTTTTTGTTAAATACTCTACATATTGTAAGTAGGAGTGGAAGTTAAGCTTTGGAAGCCAATAAGCAAGGCTAGTTACATAGTGCCTATGTGTACGTGATTGAAAGTAAATATCGACCATGAGTGACTAATATCTTGATGGAAAACTCGAAACTATGGAAATACTAGCATTTTTTGGAATGGTTGGAAATACTAGCAATGTTTAGTGTGTTGGAATGGATCATAATTAGAATAATACTTATTCACAAACTTGATACAAATCACTCTAATTTTGATATACATATATCACTAGAGATATATTATGTTTCAATCAGAAAATATTCCTTGGGCTGTTTTGGTGAGGTGAGGGAGGGGTGTGGTTGGTTTTAGGATACTAATTATGGGTTTTTTCCGCGAATTGGTAGAGAAGTGGGATGTTGGTGAGAAAAGGCAACAACTTCCCTCATAGTTGTTAGATGTAGATATAATGGTCAGAAATGACGGATGGCACACACACCATCATCACCAACTTAGTCTTCTGTAGGAGTACTAGCATGATGTACGTGCATTGCACGGAACATCAAGATGCATATTTTTATAAAATACTTGTTGTGATTGACCCATGCAGGAGTAATCCCATGTGTAAAAACTAATGATATCTCGAGAAAGAGGAGATAAGGTGAAGTGGAGTGGGGTGTGGTGGTGATTGGTGGTCGGATTGAGCGGAGGCAAGGGGATGGACGACGCCGGCAGCGGCCACCAGGCCAGTTTGTTCCAGAGGCTTCCTTTTTTAATTTCTCAACAATGAGGTTGTTGGACATAAGGATGAACGAGGGAAGGCCTTGCCTACAAATGTGGAGAGAGGTGCAGGTATCTTTTAGTTTAATTTCCATCCGTCAGATATATATCGGACGGTCTATTGCAAGATGGCACGCATACCATCATCACGAACTTGGTTTTTTATAAGAGAAGAAATATAAGTATGGAGATACAAACGTATTATCGATACTTGTTTCCGTAAACTAGGATCTACATTCTATTCAACGGCTCAGCATGTGGGGCCTTAGCACAATTACTTCTCGACTATGTAAAACAAAGGTTTTCCCGTCGCCGATAAGGAGGGGGGGATGGCGGCGCGCTTTTGGCTTGCTCTAGTCCTAGTAGTCATACTAGGTGGTCTACGCACGTGTAGATTTATTCTTTTTCACGTCTCGTGTTCGCCGTACTGCCACGACTATTGATGAATAGACAGTAAGTTATTCACGGGGAAACCCTTGTTGAGCGTGTTTGCGAGAGAGAGAGAGAGAGAAAGAGAGATAGAGAGTGATATGTCTAGAGATCGAGGCAATGATAAGATATTCTTTGTGTCTATGTGTGTGGAGGATCGAGAGAGACATGTACATGGGGCTTTGTGTTGTGTAACGTGGAGACACATAGACATAATTAGAGAGTGAGTGTGTGAGATACACAAGTGGACATGGGGAGAGATGTGTGAGTTAGAGAGATGGAGAATTTTGGTGTGCATCTGAGCTAGAGAGGGGGGATATATACATATCTAGAGCTGTAGAGAATATGCAAGGGTGTGTGTCTTAAAAGATGGGTGTTTGTGCGTGTATGTGTGTGTTTGTGCGTGTGTTTGTGTGTGAGAGGGAGTGTGTGTATGTGGAGTAGAGAGACCACTAATGATGTAAACCTAGTATAAGGGAAGGGGAATGGTGTGACATGTGTGTCAAAGAGAAACAAAGGCATGTGTAGTAGAGGGATAGCATGGGTGCTGGCGGGGAGGAGACTATTTGGAAGAGACATCGAGTGTGTGTGGGAGAGGGGTGAGAGAGAGAGAGAGAGCTAGCAACGGAGAGAGAGAGAAAGAGGAAAAGAGGGGGGGGTGAGGGGTCGTTTGTGTCCATAAGTGGCGTATAGATAGGGAGACAATGTTGATGTTGTTTAGAATTGGCCTATGTACGGAGACGCAAGGGAAGCGAGTCATCGTGTGTGTGATAGGGACTTCATGAGAGATCTAGAATAGATGGTGTAGAGAACAACGTGCGAGATGGAGAACGATGATACATTAGGGAGCTATGGAAAGAGTCACGGCATATATGTATACAGGGAAGGAGCTGGGGCGGGTCCGCATGTGGGAGAGATAGAAAGAAGAGAGTGGTGCACAAGGAGACAAAGTGTGCTTGTTTGCAGTGGGGGTGGTGTGTGAGGTGAGTGTGCGAGAACCACATAACTAGGGAGATAGACGTTTGGGGCAACATTTTGTGTGTATGGGAAAGATACACTCTACATAGTGCGTGTGCTTGGGAAAGAGAGATGCCAGAAGATCTGGAGAGTGGGGGAAGAGATGTGCGCATGCCCGAGAAACAAAGTGATAAGAGACCTATATAGCGGTCCGAACTTTAGAAGAGAGGAGGGTTTTAATGTGCTTGTGTGTTCGTGTCTGGGGGAGAGAACGGCGTGTGTGTGTGTGGGGGCGGGGGGGGGGGGGGGGGGGGGGACGGAGGGTGTGGGGGTGGGGGGGGGGTTGGCTTCAGATAATGAGTTTGGTGTCTATATTTGAGGGACTTTAGCGTAATTGAGATATATATGGTCAATAGTGTGTGCACTCATGGTTGATCAATTTGTTTCACAATTTGGACTATGAGATAACCATACTTTTGAACAAGCATGATATACCTTGATGTACCAGAATTACAAACCTAAGATTGGAATTTCGGAATTCGACTCCATCATTAGCTTTTGTAATTTATTTAAACGGAGGTACATTTTTTAAGCTGGGATTTCGTGATTTCAAATTCATATATCAAACCTAGAGATATACCCATACGGGCATGTTCAAACTTTACAATCATCCACTTTATTCATACACATACACATTTGGAATTTCATTTGAATTGGACCGTATGATGGTATTTGCTTGTACTAGCTCAATGATCCATATTTGAATTGAGTGGACAATCTAAGTTTCGAGTTGGAGACATTGATTTTCAAAATTTGCACCTTTTTTGCGTGCAAAACAAATAAATTCTCGGCCATGATATCATAGTCGGCCGTACAAGAGCAGAACACTTATAATATCAGGCATCAAAAGCTTTCAAACTTCCCGCTCAGATCGAAATATCTCGTGCCCGAAAGTTCAGCCCTGCGATATTCCTGTTTTACCCCTGTCACATGAACGGAAAGGGTTGCTTTGGTAACTCCATTGTTTTCCCCTCTTTACCCCGAACATTCTTCCCTAGAGCCCCTCACCTTCCCCTCCCCGACCGGCCCCTACCACGGCAAGCCGCCGAATCTAGTCCGCCGCCGCAGTGGTGGACCTCACACCCCGCTGAATCTACCTTCCGCACCTTGGAACCCCAACTACCAACTCACCACTTCACAGGAGCCGCTTCACCGACTGGCTTGTCCACCTCTCCAGATCTCCTTGACCGCCATCATGGTCCACCGCACCAGATCTGCTTAACAGGCGCCCTCGTCCACCACAGTGTAGGCCCTTCACTGACTCGCTCGTCCACCCCATCAATGGCCCTTCACACAAGCCCTCGTCCGCCGCAACAGATCCGCCTCACCGAAAGCACTATACACTGCGCCCATCGAAGCCTTCATCCACTGCACCGGACCCACTCCACGGACGCCATATTCAACTCCACCGGCCCTGCTTTACTGACGCCGCAACCTCATCAGGTCATTTCGATTTGTAATCCTTCGGTTTTTCTCTTCTTTATCGTGCAACTATTCACTTACCACAGATGAGGCTGTGTTTGATAGCAAAGTATTATGAAAACCGAAGTATCAAAAACAGCAGTAATTTTACCTATAGGTATGAGATACCATGGTTTTACACAACAGAGTTATTTTGAAGTATCCACAATACATAGAACCTGTTTGGTTGTTGTGGCACAATGCAGTAATTTTTTCTACCTAGCCGTTGAACAAGTGCAGGTACCTTGCCATTAGCAGTGCAAGCACGCGCAACTGGCCAGCTATTTCTGTTGCGTTTTTGTGGCTAGCTAGCTGGCTATCCCTTATCATCTATGTGCATAACAACTGAAGCTGAACGGCTCTTGTGTATACAAAAAGACCACCCAAGGCACGTCGCCTGTGACTCACCTTCCACTGAAGCTACACATAGACGAAGTGGCTTGGCCTTCTTCGTCACCATCGAGTCTTGGAATGCCAGCAAACTAGACGAACAACTTGAGCAGTCCTGGATTAACAAGCATTGAGATCCAGCTAGCAGACTTGACAAACAGCTCGAGTAGACTAGACAAACAACTCGAGCGGAGTTGAATTCACAAGCATTGAGATCCAACTAGCAGTCTAGACGAACAACTCGAGTGGAGCTGAGCGACATGCATAGTTAGGAAAGGCACAACCATGGAGAAGAAGGTGCCGGCGATCAGCATGAAGAGGCGGGAGGAGCGAATCGAGGGAGGGTGAAGGGTTTTCTAGTCACCCTTGGTCTCCCCATCCCCGTCTCTTTCCTTCCCCATGGCCGCCGAGGGAGCTATAAGGTGACGGCGGCGGCCACGGCGTGGGAGCGATGCCTCTGTTTTAGATCGAGGGAATAAGATAACAACGACGCACCCTTCTTTTCGCCTACTTTTCTTTTTTAAAAGAGGTCTGGGGTTCTTTTTTTTATGCAAAGGAAAAAATGCAGTTTAGCCAATACTGCAGTTTTAAAATCACAATTTTTAGAAGCAATCAAACAACTTATTGTAAATAAAACTACGGTAATCCTAAAAATTGTAGGATTCTCAAAATACTTAGAAAATACTTTGTTATCAAACGGGGCCTAAGCTTTCTTGTATGTCGATAGGCGCCGCAACCAAAGCACCGGAGCCGCTTCAGCGACGGCGATAGCCAACCCAAACTCAACCACAATAGGAGCACCATCGATGATCCTTAGCTATCAAGTATGACAACGATACCCATACGCCACCGAGCATCAGGTACTATTATCCAACGACCGACGCCTACATTCACTTTCTTAGCATAAGCACCGCACCTTTGAATTTCCTCAGGGCATCATTCAATTTTTCATGAGATGCATTATTCTGCTTGCACCTATAGGGCCATACTTCTGGCAGTGAACATGTTACATGTGCTAAATTACATACCAGTGCACATATAGTTAATATGCTTTAGTTTTGTCTTAAGTATTACTGTACTTCCTAGATATCACTGCCTACTATTTTACTTCTTGCATGCTATATTTATGATAATGGCGTTGTTCTGATGCCACCTGTTGGTTCCATCAGACTGCTTCATGTTCTCTATGCTTAATTACACATCAGCAAACTAGCATGTGGTTCCGCTGCTTTTTGTTCGTTTTACCCTACATTTTCTGATGCTAGCTATTACATCACTGCTCCAAGCCTCTATTCATTACTTTTTTGTTTGTTCTTGATATTCCCAAGTTGCATGACTAATTTGATGCTTCTATTAGTTATGGAGCTGCCAACCCCATCAAGCAAAATATTTGTTCTTTTGGGGCTAGCACCTCGAACAAGCATAAAAATAGAGTGAAGCAGATATATTGTCATGTAAGCACACACCCTTCTTTCATTAGTTTAGATGAACCATTGATGATCAATTCGAACCAGTGCATGTGATTAAAACTAATTTTACCTAAATAGAGGGTGCAGAATAAACTACAACAACTAGATTTGCAACCACGGGATGCTGACGATATCTTCAAAGAACATTGCAACAGCAGCGAGGCTTTAGAACAACATATGGTAATCCAGTGTGTTTTAGTACATGTGAAATGTAATGTGTGTGGGCTGCTTTCTTGGCTTGTGGCCTCAACCTGTAATCCTACAGAATTACAAATAGTTCAGTTGTTTGCTTTGCTATATTGCTTGATTCGAATGCTTGTTTGTTACTTGTTAGGCTATACCTGAGTTGGCCAATATGTCAGCAGTGCCAGCTGTACTATCGTAAAGAAATGCATGCCTAGTTCATTTGAGTCCTTAACTTTTCCTCTGAACTTCATCACAAGACTGTCAACTAGGGATTTCAACTGGGTCCCGTTTAATCCCGATTAAAGTCCACTAGTGGTATGATAGTTCAAAAGAGTTTTTGTTTTTTGAGGAAAATGAACTAGGGAGCTAGCAAAAACTAACTAGATGGGACTGGCGGATGTCGTTTATTTGCCACTTACATCCCCAGTTTCATCTTACCATTTTAATTTCTTTTCGGCTGATGCTGCTTTGAACCATTTAAATATAGCTTGCCATGCTCGGCAATAATTCGTATGTCGTTTACCATGTAAGCTTACTTCCTGGATCACGCGATAACTATCTCTTACTTATCTCCAGCGGAAACCTTTCAGGATGCCGTTTACACTAGGACACAATGTACAACCCCACAATCTATTTGTGGAAGCTGTGCGCCACCCATGTTACCAGATGGTAGCAGTTCAGAGGCAACATCGCCGGAGAGCAGTCTGAGCACATATATTATAGTTCTTGAGGCTCTACTAGAGACAGAAAGAGATGGTGTGGCTGCCATGAATGAGGTAATCTTGATCTTGAGGCCGGAAATTATGCAATTAGCTGCACACATTATGCAAGCAACCCAAGAATTGGAGGAAGTAAGAATGCTGCATTTGAAGACGGAGGAGGTCCTGTTGTTTCTGCTATCTGAAGCCCAGGGTAATCCCAGTTGAAATTGTCAATAGATTATTGTACTTGCATGTTGTGTCATATCTCTAAATGGATTATGTTGTAAGACCCTCTATGTTGTCCATGTGTTGCAATGATCCAAATATTTTAAGCGAGGTAATCCTCAGTACTTGTATGATTGACATAAGGTGAACTATTTTTCATGTGAGCATATTGTATTGGATGAAATAAATGTTTGACTCAAAGTGTATCCAACCTACTGAATTTGAAGATCACAACATTTCTAAATCATAATCATATATAAATGTGGAATAAATCTTTGTTGTGGTTCTGAAGAAATAAATAACAAAACATAGAATTATCGGTGGATATTTGTAATCGAATACAAATTGGATTTGAATTTAGTTGCCAGGGCCCATGGCAAACGTGAATGCTAATTCTCCCAAGTTTTGAACGAAGCGGCTAAACACCCACTATCATTTGTGGGCTGCCCGAAGCAAGTGTTTGCGAGATGGAAATTACTGTCTACTGATACGTCTCCAACATATCTACTTTCCCGAACACTTTTGCCCTTGTTTTGGACTCTAACTTGCATGATTTGAATGGAACTAACCCAGACTGACGCTGTTTTCAGCAGAATTGCCATGGTGTTATTTTTGTGCAGAAATAAAAGTTCTCGGAATGACCTAAAACTTCATGGAGAATATTTTTGGAATTAATAAAAAATACTGGCGGAAGAATCAACACCAGGGGGCACACCCTGTCCATGAGGGTGGAGGGCGCGCCCACCCCGCTAGGGCGTGCCCCCTGCCTCGTGGGCCCCCTGAGACTCCACCGACCTCAACCCCAAATCTATATATTCACGTTCGGTGAGAAAAAAAATCAAAAAGAAGGATTCATCACGTTTTACTGTATGGAGCCACCGTCAAGCCCTAATCTCTCTCGAGAGAGAGCTGATCTGGAGTCTGTTCGGGGCTCCGGAGAGGGGAATCCGTCGCCGTCGTCATCATCAACCATCCTCCATCACCAATTTCATGATGCTCACCGTCGTGCGTGAGTAATTCCATCATAGGCTTGCGGGATGTTGATGGGTTGGATGAGATTTATCATGTAATTGAGTTAGTTTTGTTAGGCTTTGATCCCTAGTATCCATTATGTTCTTAGATTGATGTTGCTATGACTTTGCTATGCTTAATGCTTGTCACTAGGGCCCAAGTGCCATGATTTCAGATCTGAATCTATTATGTTTTCATGAATATATGTGAGTTCTTGATCCTATTTTTCAAGTCAATAGTCACCTACTATGTGTTATGATCTGGTAACCCTGAAGTGACAATAATCGGGACTACTCCCCGTGATGACTATAGTTTGAGGAGTTCATGTATTCACTAAGTTTTAATGCTTTGCTCCGGTACTCTATTAAAAGGAGGCCTTAATATCCCTTAGTTTCCAATAGGACCCATTGCCACGGGAGGGTAGGACAAAAGATGTCATGCAAGTTCTTTTCCATAAGCACGTATGACTATATTCAGAATACATGCCTACATTACATTGATGAACTGGAGCTAGTTCTGTGTCACCCTATGTTATAACTGTTGCATGAGGAATCACATCTGACATAATTATCCATCACTGATCCATTTCCTACGAGCTTTTCACACATTGATCTTTGCTTAGTTACTTTTCCGTTGCCACTGTTACAATTACTACAAAACTGCTGCTGTTACTTTTGCCACTGTTACCGTTACTTCCATACTACTTTGGTACTAAATACTTTGCTGCAGATATTAAGTCTTTTAGGTGCGGTTGAATTGACAACTCAACTGCTAATACTTGAGAATATTCTTTGGCTCCCCTTGTGTTGAATCAATAAATTTGGGTTGAATACTCTACCCTCGAAAACTGTTGCGATCCCCTATACTTGTGGGCTATCATCTACCCCTAACACTTTGACATCCTTATCGACCGGATTTACACTACTATCGATAGGGGTAGACTAGTAACTTCAATCAAACATGACATGACCGCCTCTGAGCCCATTCAGACACGGTGGGCGCCAAACGTGGGCGGCAAAACACGTTTGATTCAAGCTCGTCCGAAAGACATGTGTCTCTCCCTCCATTTCCCCATTCATACACGGTGGGCGGCAAAACAAACTCTCCTCGCTCGAAATCGATGTAGGCAAATATTTTAAATAGGGGCAGATGTGTAACTTCCCTCAGATGTGACACAACCACCCTATCTATCAGCCCCGTTCATACACCGTGGGCGGCAAAACATCCTCTCCTCGCCCGAAATCGCTACCGGCAAATATTTGGATGATGCGAGATTACTGTCCTATCCCCAACCGACATGATGTCCGAAATTCTAAATGGGGGATAAGTTCGTAACTTTCCCACATTTCAGACAAGCGCGTCCCAAAGTTTGAGATCCCCTCCCCCTTCATTTCCCCATTCATACACCGTCGGCGCCAGAACAACCTCTCCACAGCGGCCAGCCTCCTCCATCCTCCACCCCATCCTCCACCTTGCCGGAGCCGCTACCCCATCATCCACTACAAGAGATGGACATCTCTCATCCACGGCGCCGGTCCAGGATCCTTTCATCGCTTCCTCTTGCTTCATCGACGTCGTCGTCCACCTTGCCGTTGCTGCTCCTACGACCGCCTCGTCCATGGCAACATAATTTATCCCCCGACCCGACCGTCTGCCGTCTAAAGTCTTCTTCCCCACCGCTGACAACCATCGCACCCACAACACCCTCAACGTATCAGCATGGGCCTACACAGCGTCGCAAGAGAGGTGGTACTCTTCCATATGTTCTTAAGTAATTGATCTCACCCAAAAATAGATCGTAAATTGTTTACTGTACTTTTCTTGTCCATACCAAATCGTAGTGGCTAGTTGAAAGCAAACATTGGTTGCGAAGTAGCTTTGTCCGGTTTGCACCTTCAAATCCATCATGGCATGGTCACTATACTCGTAAAGCTTATGGTTTTCCCCCTTTATATTCACTACCATCATCGTAGGTGCTTCTGTCGTGCTAGCACTGCTCCTCAAGACCTCAACCCATCAAGCGAAACAACATGCCACTCATAATTCCAAAGCTTAGGTGTTGAAATACTAATCTGATATGATGCTCATATTACTAAAACAGAGAACGTTTAATTGGTCACCTAATGTTCCTATATTCATTCCGAAAAGCATGCGCACCACCCACTGGTCCAGCTAGTTCCACTTTCCTGATTTTACTCTTGATGCTTAGGGTTTTCCCCTTTTATATACTCTACTATGATCTGCGTAGGTGCTTTCTGTCGTACTAGCATTATTCCACCCTTCAAGCTAAACAACACAACACTCAAAATTCCAAAGCTTATTCAAATATGATTGTCATATGATACTGATATTAGTTAACAGACACATTTAATTGGTTAGCTAAAGGCCCCACCCGAGTTTCCAAATGCATGTCGTGACATATAGAGAGACAGCAGAATTGCATTCCTTTGTCACTTGTTGACTATACTTTCTTGTCCATACCAAATCTTAGTTGTTATTTCAAAGCAAACATCGGTTGCTAACTACCCTTTGCGTGGTTTGTAGCTTCAGATCTACCATCCCACTGCCACGGTCAACACTATACTCATCATGCTTACGGTTTCCCAGTTTTATGATGACCACGATCAGCCTACGTGGTTCGTGTCGTAATAGCACTTCTCCACCCATCGAGCTAAACAAGCTTAGTTGTACAAATTCAAATTTGATATTATCCTGATATTAGTAAAACTGAGAGATGTTTAATTGGTCAGCTAAATGTTCCTACTTTAGTTTCTAAATGCATGTGAGCCACATATGGAGAGACCGGAAGGAATAGTATTTCTCTGTGCGCTCTGGTTCATCATGGGTGGCCAACCGACATTGTATAGAAAGACTTGTAATATCTTCAATCTGCTTGCTCTTCTGCTCCTCTTTAAGATGCTCCTCTTCTCTTCTTTAATAAGTATGTTCCTTGTTGGGAAGAGTAGCATATACATTTAACTTACTGGGCAAACATTTCTCCTTATGTTTGGTATTTAACTTACCAGCCTGTTTAAAGACCCAACAACTTCGGTTGGTATGATTGACAGGCTTATCGGAGGTGCCGTGAATCTGGCAGGGTCAATCGAGTATTCGGTCCAAGCTGGATGAGCCTTCTCTGTTTCTTTTGAATGGCTTCTTCCACTGACCAGACTTGGAGCCGCTAAATCTGGCGTTGAATGTCGTGTCGTTGGTATTATCATTATTGCTGTAGCGCTTGTGTTTGTTGCATCGGGGCCTGCCGTTGTTATTCTTAGTTTTGGAAGTGCCAGGCTCGCTTGTATTATTACTGATACGGGCTAGCCAGCTGTCTTCGCCCGCGCAAAAGCGGGTCATGAGTGTCGTGAGGGCTGCCATGGATTTCGGTTCTCTTGGCCAAGGCGTCGGGCGAGCCATTCGTCGCAAATGCTATGTTTAAAGGCCGCTAGGGCTTCGACATCTGGGCAATTGATAATCTGGTTCTTTTTAGTGAGGAACCTAGTCCAGAATTTTTGGGCAGACTCTCCAGGTTGCTGGACAATATGACTTAGGTCATCGGCACCCGGAGGCCGGATGTAGGTGCCTTGGAAGTTGTCTCTAAAGGCATCCTCTAGGTCTTCCCAGCTTTCGATAGAGTTTTCTGGGAGGCTATTTAACCAGTGCTGAGCTGGCCCCTTAAGTTTTAGGGGAAGGTATTTGATGGCGTGTATATCGTCACCGCGAGCCATGTGAATCTGGCGGAGAAAATTTTCAATCCATACTGCGGGATCTGTTGTGCCGTCGTATGATTCAGTGTTCACGGGTTTAAACACTTCTGGGAACTGGTGCTCCATTACCTCATCGGTAAAGCATAGGGGGTGTGTGGCGCCTCTATATCGGGCCATGTCACGACGCAGTTCGGATGAAGTCCATGTGCGGTTTTCAGACTAGGCGTGGTTGTGCTTGTTGCGCCAGGATTGATAACCGTCCTCTCACGCCAGGGCAGGCCCCCATGATACATAAATTGATCTTGTCTGACCTACTCTATTTTGCAGGTCCTTTCGTAGGTCATATGTGTATCCCCGAGCTGATGTTTCTCTGTTTTTACGGCGAGGTGGCGCGGGGTGGTGTTCGGCTTGAGTTGCTGATACGTCTCCAACATATCTATAATTTTGGATTGTTCCATGCTATTATATTATCTATTTTGGATGTTTAATGGGCTTTAATATGCTCCTTCATATTATTTTTGGGACTAACCTATTAACCGGAGGCCCAGTGCCAGTTTCTGTTTTTTCCTATTTTAGGGCTTTGCAGAAAAGGAATACCAAACGGAGTCCAAATGGAATGAAACCTTCGCGGTGATCTTTCTTGGACTGAAAGCAATCCAGAAGACTTGGAGTCAAATTCTGGAAGTCCATGAGGAAGCCACGAGGCAGGAGGGCACGCCCAGGGGGATAGGCGCACCCCCACCCTCGTGGGCCCGTCGTAGCTCCACCGACATACTTCTTTCGCCTATATATACTCTTATACTCTAGAAACATCAGGGAGAGCCACGAAACCACTTTTCCACCGCCGCAACATTCTGTACCCGTGAGATCCCATCTTGGGGCCTTGTCCAGTAATCTGCCGGTGGGGGAATCGATCACGGAGGGCTTATAAATCAACACCATTGCCTCTCCGATGAAGCGTGAGTAGTTTACCACAGACCTTAGGGTCCATAGTTATTAGCTAGATGGCTTCTTATCTCTCTTTGATTCTCAATACAAAGTTCTCCTCGATGTTCTTGGAGATCTATTCGATGTAATACTCTTTTGCGGTGTGTTTCTCGAGATATGATGAATTGTGGATTTATGAACAAGATTATCTATGAATATTATTTGGTTCTTCTCTGAATTCTTATATGCATGATTTGATACCTTTGCAAGTCTCTTCGAATTATCGGTTTAGTTTGGCCTACTAGATTGATCTTTCTTGCAATGGGAGAAGTGCTTAGCTTTGGGTTCAATCTTGCGGTGTCCTTTCCTAGTGACAGTAGGGGAAGCAAGGCACGTATTGTATTGTTGCCATCGAGGATAAAAAGATGGGATTTATATCATATTGCTAGAGTTTATCCCTCTACATCATGTCATCTTACTTAATGCATTACTCCGTTCTTATGAACTTAATACTCTAGATGCATGCTGGATAGTGGTCGATGTGTGGAGTAATAGTAGTAGATGCAGAATCGTTTCGATCTACTTGACACAGATGTGATGCCTAGATTCATGATCATTGCCTTAGATATCTTCATAACTATGCGCTTTTCTATCAATTGCTCGGCACTAATTTGTTCACCCACCGTAATACATGCTATCTTGAGAGAAGCCACTAGTGAAACCTATGGCCCCCGGGTCTCTTTCCTATTATATTACATATCTTTTATTTACATCATATCTCGTTTACTATTTTTCAATCTTTACTTTCCAATCTATACAACAAAAATACCAAAAATATTTACTTTACTATCTCTATTAAATCTCACTTTTGCGAGTGACTGTGAAGGGATTGACAACCCCTTTATCGCGTTGGTTGCAAGGTTCTTGATTGTTTGTGCAGGTACTAGGTGACTTGTGCGTTGTCTCCTACTGGTTTGATACCTTGGTTCTCAAAAACTGAGGGAAATACTTACGCTACTTTGCCACATCACCCTTTCCTCTTCAAGGGAAAACCAACACATGCTCAAGAGGTAGCAGTTGCCGTTCTGTCCCAGCCATGTGGTGGTCGGTCAGGTTCGCCGGTCGCGTTTCGCGCGGGTGGTATGGGCTCCAGGGCCTCATTGTCGAATTGGGGTAGCAGTTTTCGCTTCGGGTAAATCTTTGTTGGGTGCCCGAGACCGTATTTTTCGGCTGCCAGGACATTAGTCCATGTGTCATTGAGTAGATCTTGGTCAGCTTGGAGCTTATGCTGCTTCTTTTTTAGGCTTCTTGCCGTGGCTATTAGCCGGCAGTAAAAGCGCTCTTGTTCGAGGGGTTCTTCTGGCACGATAAAATCTTCGTTGCTAAGGCTCACATCGTCCTCGAAGAGTGGTAAATAGTTGCTATCCTATGAGTCTTCGTTCCCTGCTTGCTCGTCAGGGTCGACCTGCCCATCCTCCCGATCATCTTGTTCGGGTGTTGGTTCGATGGGGTCTTCTTGGTCTTCAGCATTCTCCGAAGTACCATCGTCCCTGATGCCGGTATTGCTGTCCTTTCCGTGACGTGATTTAGAGCGGTGCTGCTGATGTTGACGCTTTGGTGGTATCTTAGGAGGTTCGTCCTCGACTGGATCCTTCTCATCATCGCCATCGCCTTCCTTAGGTGTGCCCACCATGTACACGTTGTATGAGGAGGTGGCCGTCCAGCTTCCGGTGAACGACGGGTTTTGGGCTTGCTCCTCTCCGGCAGCGTCGTCCATACCGTCGATGTATTCGGAGTTGTAGTCGAGCATGTCAGTTAGATCCTCGATAGTGGCTATAAAGTGGGTGGTGGGTGGGAAGTAAAATTCCCTATTCTCAGCCCCTAGTCCGGGCTGGGCGCAATTCGGAAGCGGTTCCTCTGTGATGGCGAGGGATCGCATTAGGTCCAGAACCTCGTTTAAGAGCGAGGTTTGGATGGGGACCGAAGTTCCCCAGCCAAGATCGCAAGACACTAACTGCGAGGGTCCGGGGCTAGTGTCCGGAGAAGAGTCGGGCTTTGTGATGGCTGCCGGTGGCGCTATCCTCTCCGGCTCTCCAGCGTTGAGCTCTATAGCCGTAAATAGTCCGGCGAGCTCTAGACTCCCGTCTTCGGACCTGGTGATGCGTTCTGGATCTAAGGCCGGAGTGGTGGTTGGAGCCGCGAACCCTGGGAAGATCAAGTCTCCTCAGATGTCAGCGACATAGTTCATATTTCCGAAACTGACCTGGTGACCAGGGGCGTAGCTATCGATCTACTTGACACAGACGTGATGCCTAGATTCATGATCATTGCTTTAGATATCTTCATGACTATGCGCTTTTCTATCAATTGCTTGGTAGTAATTTGTTCACCCACCATAATACATGCTATCTTGAGAGAAGCCACTAGTGAAACCTATGGCCCCCGGGTCTCTTTCCTATTATACTACATCTCTTTTATTTACATCGCATCTCGTTTACTATTTTGCATTCTTTACTTTCCAATCTATACAACAAAAATACCAAAAATATTTACTTTACTATCTCTATTAGATCTCACTTTTGCGAGTGACCATGAAGGGATCGACAACCCCTTTATCGCGTTGGTTGCAAGGTTCCTGATTGTTTGTGCAGGTACTAGGTGACTTGTGCGTTGTCACCCACTGGATTGATACCTTGGTTCTCAAAACTGAGGGAAATACTTACAATACTTTGCTTCATCATGCTTTCCTCTTCAAGGGAAAACCAACGCATGCTCAAGAGGTAGCAAGAAGGATTTCTGGCGCCGTTGCTGGGGAGATCTACGCCAAGTCAAGACATACCAAGTACCAACCGTAAACTCTTCTCCCTCGCATTACATTATTTTCCATTCGCCTCTCATTTTCCTCTCCCCCACTTCTAAAATGATTTTTGAAAACCTTTTCCTTTTCTTCGCCTCTTTCCGCTTGCCTTTTGTGTGTTCGTTCTTAGTGCAGTTTGTTCCCATCATGTCTGAAACTGGGGAGGTTATCACTGAAAAAGATAGTAGTAACGATGGGGGAACCTTTGATGCATTTGATTATCCTCATGAAGAACCTACTATTTTGCATACTAAAAAGTTCCGGATTGGTAGTGGTAATATTATTGGAAAAGGAGTTATTCAAGATTTCTTTACTTGTGCCGGGGCTTTGCCCATTATGGGTGGGTTTATTATTCATAGAACTAGTAGTCTTGCGGATGCTATATCTTTGCTCGTAGTTGAACTTGAAAGACAATTTATCCACATGCATCCTTGCATACAAAGGATTTTTCTATAATTTTCCAATATTGAGCATTCTTCTGCTCAGGGAGCGGTTACCATCTTTTTAGCACATGAGTTCAGATTTATAATAAAAGAGGCTAATGAAATTTTTGCGCATTATAGGGTGGATGCTGGCCGTCCTCCCATAGAAACAATCCTTTTTAATCAAGAAGACATAATGTGTTCACGATCTTTAGATCATGTTGCTTATAATGAAAACCTTCAAAAAAAGGTCCCTACCGATGTTCTAGTTGATAGGATTTCTGAAATTAATGATAATTTTTCTATTTAGTACAATGGGTTAGGTTTTCCTCTTGAACAAGGGCTCATGACTTTTTGCCAAAAGAATGCTTATTATGACGAATTGGTTGTGCAATATGAGGGGCCAAAGGAGGAACCAATACCTCCCGAGCTTGATCTTGGGGACTTTTGTCCCATTAAATTTAGCCCTTTTGATTACTTTTGCTTGCCACAAAGAAAACTTGCTACTGAACGTAGGGAGTATCAGATGAGTTTTCCCGATTTGCCCTATCATTATTATGGCAATACCTAGATCTATCCTTGCTTTATGCCTAGCTAAAGGGCGTAAAACTATAGCGCTTGTTGGGAGGCAACCCAATGAATAAATTTTACTTTTGCTTTTTTGCTTCCTATTTTTGTGTGTTAACACAATTATGCTACTATTATGATTGTGTTTTTTATGTTTTAATTAGTGTTTGTGCCAAGTAAAGTCTTTAGGATCTTCTTGGGTGATAGTTGTTTGATCTTGCTGTAAAAAACAGAAACTTTTACGCTCACAAAATTAATTTTCATTTTTTACCAAAGAGCGATAAAATACCTACTCTACTTGTAGTAGATCAATATGCAAATTTCTCAAGCCTTCCTAATTTTTCAGAATTTTTGGAGTTACAGAAGTATTCGAAAGTTACAGATTGCTACAGACTGTTTTGTTTTTGACAGATTCTGTTTTGTGTGTGTTGTTTGCTTATTTTGATGAATCTATGAGTAGTATCGGGGGGTATGAACCATAGAGAAGTTGGAATATAGTAGGTTTAACACCAATGTAAATAAAGAATGAGTTCATTACAGTACCTTAAAGTGGTGGTTTATTTTCTTATACTAACGGAGCTCATGAGATTTTCTGTTGAATTTTTCAAGTTTTTGGGTAAAGATTTGATGGATTTTGGAATAAGGAGTGGCAAGATCCTAAGCTTGGGGATGCCCAAGGCACCCCAAGGTAAAATTCAAGGACAACCAAAAGCCTAAGCTTGGGGATGCCCCAGAAGGCATCCCCTCTTTCGTCTTCGTCTATCGGTAACTTTGCTTGAGGCTATATTTTTATTCACCACATGATATGTGTTTTGCTTGAAGCATCTTGTATTATTTGAGTCTTTACTTTTTAGTTTAACACAAGCATCCTTGCTGTACACACCTTTTGGAGAGACACGCATGAATCGGAATTTATTAGAATACTCTATGTGCTTCACTTATATCTTTTGGGCTAGATAATTTTGCTCTAGTGCTTCACTTATATCTTTTTAGAGCACGGTGTTGGTTTTATTTTATATAAATTATTGATCTCTCATGCTTCACTTATATTATTTTGAGAGTCTTTTAGAACAGCATGGTAATTTTCTTTGGCTATAAAACTAGTCCTAATATGATGGGCATCCAAGATGGGTATAACAAAAACTTTCATATAAAGTGCGTTGAATACTATGAGAAGTTTGATTCTTTATGATTGTTTTGAGATATGAAGATGGTGATATTAGAGTCATGCTAGTATAGTAGTTGTGAATTTGAGATATACTTATGTTAAAGTTTGTGATTCCCGTAGCATGCACGTATGGTGAACCGTTATGTGATGACATTGGAGCATGATCTATTTATTGATTGTCTTCCTTATGAGTGGCGGTCGGGGACGAGCGATGGTATTTTCCTACCAATCTATCCCTCTAGGAGCATGCACGTAGTACTTCAATTTGATAACTAATAGATTTTTGCAATAAGTATGTGAGTTCTTTATGACTAATGTTGATTCCATGGATTATACACACTCTCACCCTTCCACCATTGCTAGCCTCTCTAGTACCGCGCAACTTTCGCCGGTACCATAAACCCACCATTTACCTTCCTCAAAACAGCCATCATACCTACCTATTATGGCATTTCCATACCCATTCTGAGATATATTGCCATGCAACTTTCCACCATTCCGTTATTATGACACGCTCCATCATTGTCATATTGCCTTGCATGATCATGTAGTTGACATCGTATTTGTGGCAAAGCCACCATTCATAATTCTTTCATAGATGTTACTCTTGATTCATTGCACATCCCGGTACACCGCCGGAGGCATTCACATAGAGTCATATTTTGTTCTAATTATCGAGTTGTAATTCTTGAGTTGTAAGTAAATAAAAGTGTGATGATCATCATTATTAGAGCATTGTACCAGTGAGGAAAGGATGATGGAGACTATGATTCCACCACAAGTCGGGATGAGACTCTGAACGAAAAAGATAGAAAATAAAAAAGGCAAAAAAAGAGAGGGCCCAAAAGAAAACAAAAAAAATGAGATAAAAAGAGAGAAGGGACAATGCTACTATCCTTTTTCCACACTTGTGCTTCAAAGTAGCACCATGATCTTCATGATAGAGAGTCTTATTTTGTCACTTTCATATACTAGTGGGAATTTTTCATTATAGAAGTTGGCTTGTATATTCTGATGATGGGCTTCCTCAAAATGCCCTAGGTCTTCGTGAGCAAGCAAGTTGGATGCACACCCACTTAGTTTCTTTTTGAGCTTTCATACACTTATAGCTCTAGTGCATCCATTGCATGGCAATCCCTACTCACTCACATTGATATCTATTGATGGGCATCTCCATAGCCCGTTGATACGCCTAGTTGATGTGAGACTATCTTCTCCATTTTGTCTTCTCCACAACCACCCCTCTATTCCACCTATAGTGCTATATCCATGGCTCACGCTCATGTATTGCGTGAAGATTGAAAAAGTTTGAGAACATCAAAAGTATGAAACAATTGCTGGCTTGTCATCGGGGTTGTGCATGATTAAATATTTTGTGTGATGAAGATAGAGCATAGCCAGACTATATGATTTTGTAGGGATAAATTTCTTTGTCCATGTTATTTTAAGAAGACATGATTGCTTTGTTAGTATGCTTGAAGTATTATTGTTTTTATGTCAATATTAAATTTTTGTCTTGAATCTTTCAGATCTGAACATTCATGCCACAATAAAGAAAATTACATTGATAATTATGTTAGGTAGCATTCCACATCAAAAATTCTATTTTTATCATTTACCTACTCGAGAACGAGCAGGAATTAAGCTTGGGGATGCTTGATACATCTCCAACGTATCTATAATTTTGGATTGTTCCATGCTATTACATTATGTGTTTTGGATGTTTAATGGACTTTAATATGCCTTTTATATTATTTTTGGGACTAACCTATTAACCGGAGGCCCAGTGCGAGTTTCTATTCCCCCCCCTATTTTAGGGTTTTGCAAAAAAGGAATACCAAATGGAGTCCAAACGGAATGAAACCTTCGCGGTGATCTTTCTTGGACTGAAAGCAATCCAGAAGACTTGGAGTTGAATTCTGGAACTCCATGAGGAAGCCACGAGGCAGGAGGGCGCGCCCAGGGGGGTAGGCGCACCCCCACCCTCGTGTGCCCCTCGTAGCTCCACCAACATACTTCTTTCGCCTATATATACTCTTATACCCTAGAAACATCAAGGAGAGCCACGAAACCACTTTTCCACCGCCGCAACCTTCTGTACCCGTGAGATCCCATCTTGGGGCCTTGTCCAGCAATCTGCCGGAGGGGGAATCGATCACGGAGGGCTTCTACATCAACACCATTGCCTCTCCGGTGAAGCGTGAGTAGTTTACCACAGACCTTAGGGTCCATAGTTATTAGCTAGATGGCTTCTTCTCTCTCTTTGATTCTCAATACAAAGTTCTCCTCGGTGTTCTTGGAGATCTATTCGATGTAATACTCTTTTGCGGTGTGTTTGTCGAGGTCTGATGAATTGTGGATTTATGAACAAGATTATCTATGAATATTATTTGGTTCTTCTCTGAATTCTTATATGCATGATTTTATACCTTTGCAAGTCTCTTTGAATTATCGGTTTAGTTTGGCCTACTAGATTGATCTTTCTTGCAATGGGAGAAGCGCTTAGCTTTGGGTTCAATCTTGCGGTGTCCTTTCCTAGTGATAGTAGGGGCAGCAAGGCACGTATTGTATTGTTGCCATCGAGGATAAAAAGATGGGGTTTATATCATATTGCTTGAGTTTATCCCTCTATATCATGTCATCTTGCTTAATGCATTACTCCGTTCTTATGAACTTAATACTCTAGATGCATGCTGGATAGCGGTGGATGTGTGGAGTAATAATAGTAGATGCATAATCGTTTCGATCTACTTGACACAGACGTGATGCCTAGATTCATGATCATTGCCTTAGATATCTTCATAACTATGCGCTTTTCTACTAATTGCTCGACAGTAATTTGTTCACCCACCGTAATACATGCTATCTTGAAAGAAGCCACTAGTGAAACCTATGGACCCCGGATCTCTTTCCTATTATATTACATCTCTTTTATTTACATCGCATCTCGTTTACTATTTTGCAATCTTTACTTTCCAATCTATACAACAAAAATACCAAAAATATTTACTTTACTATCTCTATTAGATCTCACTTTTGCGAGTGACTGTAAAGGGATTGACAACCCCTTTATCGCGTTGGTTGCAAGGTTCTTGATTGTTTGTGCAGGTACTAGGTGACTTGTGCGTTGTCTCCTACTGGTTTGATACCTTGGTTCTCAAAAACTGAGGGAAATACTTACGCTACTTTGCTACATCACCCTTTCCTCTTGAAGGGAAAACCAACGCATGCTCAAGAGGTAGCAGTTGCCGTTCTTACCCGGCCACGTGGTGGTCGGTCAGGTCCGCCAGCCGCGTTTCACGTGGGTGGTATGGGCTCTAACGCCTCATCGTCGAATTCGGGTAGCAGTTTACGCTTCAGGTAACTCTTTGTTGGGTGCTCGAGGCCGTATTCTTTGGCTGCCAGGACATTACTCCATCTGCCGTTGAGTAGATCTTGGTCAGCTTGGAGCTTCTGCTGCTTCTTTTTTAGGCTTCTTGCCGTGGCTATTAGCCGGCGCTAAAAGCGCTCTTGTTCGAGGGGTTCTTCTGGCATGATAAAATCTTCGTTGCCAAGGCTCACATCGTCCTCGAAGAGTGGTAAATAGTTGCTATCCTCTGAGTCTTCGTTCCCTGCTTGCTCGCCAGGGTCGACCTGCCCATCCTCCCGATCATCTTGTTCGGATGTTGGTTCGATGGGGTCTTCTTGGTCTTCGGCATTCTCCGAAGTACCATCGTCTCCGATGCCGGTATTGCTGTCCTTTCCATGACATGATTTAGAGTGGTGCTGCTGATGTTGACGCTTTGGTGGTATCTTAGGAGGTTCGTCCTCGACTGGATCCTTCTCATCATCGCCATCGCCTTCCTTAGGTGTGCCCACCATGTACACGTCGTATGAGGAGGTGGCCGTCCAGCGTCCGGTGAACGACGGGTTTTGGGCTTGCTCCTCTCCGGCAGCGTCGTCCATACCGTTGATGTATTCGGAGTTGTAGTCGAGCATGTCAGTTAGAACCTCGACAGTGGCTATAAAGTGGGTGGTGGGTGGGAAGTAAAATTCCCTATTCTCAGCCCCTAGTCCGGGCTGGGCGCAATTCGGAAGCGGTTCCTCTGTGATGGCGAGGGATCGTATTAGGTCCAGAACCTCGTTTAAGAGCGAGGTTTGGATGGGGACCGAAGTTCCCCAGCCAAGATCGCAAGACACGAACTGCGAGGGTCCGGGGCTAGTGTACGAAGAAGAGTTGGGCTTTGTGATGGTTGCCGGTGGCGCTATCCTCTCCGGTTCTCCAGCGTTGAGCTCTATAGTCGTAAATAGTCCGGCGGGCTTTAGACTCCCGTCTTCGGACCTGGTGATGTGCTCCGAATCTAAGGCCAGAGTGGTGGTTGGAGCCACGAACCCTTGGAAGATCAAGTCTCCTCGGATGTCAGCAACATAATTCATATTTCTGAAAATTGATCTGGTGACCAGGGGCGTAGCTATCGGTCTGCTCCAGGTGGCCAACCGAGTTGGCCCGCAGTGCGAAGCCGCCGAATACGAAGATCTGTCCGGGGAGAAAAATCTCCTTCCCGGCAGCATTGTTGTAGATGATCGATGAAGCCATCGAGCCTTTCGACGACGACATACTGGAACTCTCAATGAAACCACCAATGTCGGTGTCAAAACCGGCAGATCTCGGGTAGTTGGTTCCGAACTGTGCATCTAAGGATCTAAGGTAACAGGAGACATGGTCATAATGTTTACCCAGGTTCGGGCCCTCTTGATGGAGGTAATACCCTACATCCTGCTTGATTGATTTTGATGAGTATATGGGTTACAAGAGTTGATCTACCACGAGATCGTAATGGCTAAACCCTAGATTTCTAGCCTGTATGATTATGATTGCCTCTACGGACTAAACCCTCCGGTTTATATAGACACCGGAGGGGGCTAGGGTTGTACAAAGTCAGTTTACAAAGAAAGGAATCTTCATATTCGCACGCCAAGCCTGCCATCCACACAAAGGAGAGTCCCATCCGGACACGGGAAAAGTCTTCCGTCTTGTGTCTTCATGGCCCATCAGTCTGACCCACGTCACATAGCCCGGACGCCTGAGGACCCCCTAATCTAGGACTCCCTCAGCGATGCTGAAATCGGTGGAGGTAGAAATGAAGAAAGAGCATCAAGTGTTGATGGTTAATAAGACCACCAGTGTCAACAAAAAGGGCAAGAGAAAGAAATGGAACTTCAAGAAGACTGGCAAGCAAGTTGCCACTCCTATGAAAAAGCCCAAAGTTGGACCCAAGCCTGAAAATGAGTGCTTCTACTACAAGAGAAATGGTCACTGGAAGGGGAACCGCCCCAAGTACTTGACAGATAAGAAGGATGTCAAAGTGAACAAAATGTATATTTGATATACATGTTATTGATGTGTTCCTTACTAATTCTCGTAGTAGCACCCGGTATTTGATACTGGTTCGGTTCCTCATATTTGTAACTCGAAACAGGAGCTACGGAATAAACGAAGATTGGCTAAGGATGAGGTGACGATGAGCGTCGGGAATGGTTCCAAGGTTGATGTGATCGCCGTCGGCACGCTACCTCTACATCTACCTTCGGGATTAGTTTTCGACCTCAATAACTGTTATTTGGTGCCAGCGTTGAGTACGAACATTATATTTGGATCTTGTTTATTGCGAGATGGTTATTCATTTAAGTGAGAGAATAATGGTTGTTCTAGTTATATGAGTAACATCTTTTATGGTCATGCACCCTTAGTGAATTGTCTATTTTTGTTGAATCTCGATCGTAGTGATTCATATTATTGATGCCAAAATATGCAAACTTGATAATGATAGTGCAACATACTTGTGGCACTGCCGTTTAGGTCATATTGATGTAAATAATATGAAGAAACTCCTTGCACATGGACTTTTGGAATTACTTGATTATGAATCATTTGATACTTGCGAACCACGCCTCATGGGTAAGATGACTAAAAGTTCATTCTCCGGAACAATGGAGCGAGCTAATAACTTATTAGAAATAATACATACAGATGTATGCAGTCCGATGAGTGTTAAGTTCAAAGAATTTTAGAGTGAATTGGAGAATCATCGTAACAAGAAAATAAACTTTCTACGATCTGATCGCAGAGGTGAATATTTGAGTTATGATTTTGGCCTTCATTTAAAACAATGTGGAATTGTTTCACAACTCACTCCACTTGGAACACCACAACATAATGGTGTGTCCGAACGTCGTTGAGGGAGTCCTGGATTAGGGGGTCTCCGGACAGCCGGACTATATCTTTTGGCCGGACTGTTGGACTATGAAGATACAAGATTAAAGACTTCATCTCGTGTCCGGATGGGACTCTACTTGGCATGGAAGGCAAGCTAGGCAATACGGATATGTATATCTCCTCCTTTGTAACCGACCTTGTGTAACCCTAGCCCCTCCAGTGTCTATATAAACCGGAGGGTTTTAGTCCGTAGGACAATATACAATCATACCATAGGCTAGCTTCTAGGGTTTAGCCTCTCCGGTCTCGTCGTAGATCTACTCTTGCACTACCCAATATTAATCAAGCAGGACGTAGGGTTTTACCTCCATCAAGAGGGCCTAAACCTGGGTAAAACATTGTGTCCCTTGCCTCCTGTTACCATCCGCCTTAGACGCACAGTTCGGGACCCCCTACCCGAGATCCGCCGGTTTTGACACCGACATTGGTGCTTTCATTGAGAGTTCTACTGTGCCGTCGCCAGAAGGAAGGATGTCTCGTATCGTCTTTAAAGACGGTACTACTGTTGGGGGAGCTTTGAGTGTCGGCCAAACTCTCCGACTAGGTGAGTTCATTATGACCGCATGTTCGGCCGCCACGTCGATGATGGATTCTCGAGTCATCAAAAACTGCTTCCACGTCAAATCGGCGCTCGCCGAACAGATGGATCCAATGGAGCTCTCCTCCTTAAATGAGCTCTTGGATCGCATCGCCGCCTTGGGAGTCGCTACAGACTATGATCGGATTAGGCTTAAACCCGATCAAAGAGAGATTAACTCTCCACCGGTCACCCATCATATTGCAGTGGTGGAGGAACAATGCGGCGACCTTTCCTCTATCCTGAGGACCAACTATGTCTAGATTCCCGAGCTCTCCGAGCCGGACGCCCGTTCGCGGGAGGACAACATCCAATCCCTGAACTTAGAGTCAGACAGCGGACCAGGATTAGCGGGTAACATCCCGGAACCGGAACTTCCAAAATTGGATACTCCTCGGCCCCTGGATCCCAGATTGGGTAGGCGTTTGGAGTCAATCCCGCCTACCCACCCAAACACAAGCGACCTTTCCCATATCAGGCAAGAGCCCCAGGAAACAGTACATCATTACTGGGCCAGATTCCTCCTTGCGATGAACAAGGTTAAGGACTGTCGCGAGGAAGACGCAATCTTATTTTTCTGCAGTAATTGCACGGACAAGGGAATCCTTAACACCATACATCGCCGTGAGATAACACGCTTCGCTGACTTGGCGTCCATAGTATGAAAGTACTGTGCGATGGAAAGTGCCTGGAAAACTGAAACAAACTTTTGGGATAATCCGGCCTTGAACACAAACCCAGTCCGAAATAAAAGGGTGCATTATCAAAATACACCCGGGTTAACTACCAAAAAGCAAAAACCCTCTACAGGGCAAGGAACCATACTGGAGGGACGGCTCAACGGACCCTGCAAAATTCATAGCACGGCGGATATAATACCAACACACAGCCTTAAAGCATGTTGGATACTACGGCAGGTGGCCAAAAGTGGTGAGGATCATCTTATCCCACATACCATAGAGCACCATCCAGTGGATAACAATACAGTGTTAACAGTGTTCGAGACCTTTGCGTCAAATAACAGGCGCAAGCGAACACTCCGCAACATGGCCGAAATCTGCCACGTAGCAGCAACAAATCCATGGAGTGACACGACTATTACCTTCAATGCGAGTGATGAACCCAAATTCCGAACAGCCCGAGCACCAGTCGCACTGGTCCTCAGTCCAATCGTGGACGGCTTTCGACTCACCAAAGTACTCATGGACGGTGGCAGCGGACTAAACCTCATTTTTGAGGAAACCCTTCAAAAGATGGAAATAGACTGGAACCGCATCGAGCAAAGTAGCACAACCTTTAGAGGAATTATCCCCAGTCGGGAAGCACGCTGTGCTGGGAAAATCACACTAGATGTGGTATTTGGCACGCCGAACAATTACAGGTCCGAAGAAATTACATTCCAAATGGCCCCGTTCAGCAGTGGCTATCATGCTCTTTTAGGACGGGAGGCGTTCACAATCTTCCAAGCCATACCCCATTATGGGTATATGAAGCTTAAAATGCCTGGGCCCAACGGAATCATCACTCTCGCTAGTGATCCGGACATAGCACTCCGCACCGAAAACAAAATAGCGGCATTGGCCCTCGAGGCATTATCCAAAGCCCTCTCGGCCGAGGAGTTAACCATGCTACGCTCCACAGTGGACAGGGACGATGTGATACTCGACAAAAGATCCAAGTCCACCTCTTTTAAACCAGCGGATGAAATAGTCAAATTCCAAGTCCACCCAACGGACCCTACCAAAACCGCCTCCATCGGGGCACAGTTAAACCCCGCTGTGGACGCCGCACTACGAGAGTTCCTGCGCAAGAATTGGGACATATTCGCCTGGCATCCTTCAGACATGCCAGGAATCCCACGCAGGCTGGCCGAGCATAGCTTCAATATCCTAAAAGGATTCAAGTCGGTCAAGCAAGCTCTTCAGCGTTTCTTCGAACCTAAGAGACAAGCCATGGGAGAAGAACTAGCCAAGTTATTGGAGGCCGGATTCATCAGAGAAATAAAACATCCGAACTGGCTAGCAAACCTAGTGATGGTACCAAAGAAGGACAAATCCTGGCGCCTTTGCGTCGATTTCAAAGAACTCAATAAAGCTTACACAAAGGATCCTTCCCCCCTCCCACGCATTGATCAAATCATTGACGCTACCGCAGGACACGAGTCATTGTGTTTCCTCGACGCATACTCCGGTTACCACCAAATCAAAATGGCGGAGTCCGACCAAGCCGCAATGGCATTCATCACACCATACGGTCCCTTCCGTTTCAACACAATGCCTTTTGGGATCAAAAACACCGGCGCAACATATCGGCGCATGATTCAGACATGCCTGGAGAAACAAATTGGCAAAACAGTAGAGGCATACATAGACGATGTGGTCGTCAAAACCAAACACGTCGACTCTTTGATAGACGACTTGAGGGTCACATTCGACAACCTCCGAACATATGACATCAAGCTCAATCCGGAGAAATGCGTTTTCGGCGTACCAGCCGGAAAGCTCCTGGGATTCATTGTCTCCAGTAGAGGTATTCAAGCTAATCCGGCGAAAATCCGAGCGTTGTCACAGTTGGCTACCCCAACAGATGTCAAACAAATCCAGAAGCTAACTGGATCCGTGGCGGCTCTAATCCGCTTTATCTCCTACTTGGGAGAAAAGCCTTTACCCCTTTATCGCCTCCTTCGGCGCACCGAACACTTTGAGTGGATGGATGCAGCCACAGCCGGATTGGAAGAAATAAAGGCCATTCTGGCAACCAACACGATCCTCGCCACGCCAAACATCGGCGAACCAATGCTGTTGTACATTGCGGCAACTCATCAAGTTGTAAGCGCAGCGCTCGTTGTCGAACGGGAAGCGGACGGACACAAATTCCCTCTTCAGAAGCCGGTATACTATGTATCCACTGTCCTCACTCCATGCAAATCATGGTACCCGCATTACCAAAAAAATAGCATATGCGGTATTCATGGCATCGCGGAAACCGCGACACTACTTTCAAGAGTGTTCGATTACAGTAGCCTCGGAAATGCCGCTTAATGATATTATCAACAACCGCGATGCTACGGGCCGGATTGCCAAATGGGCCATTGAGCTCCTCCCATTCGACATAACATATAAACCTCGCCGAGCCATTAAATCGGAAGTACTGGCCGACTTCGTCGCCGAATGGACAGAGGCCGAACTCCCTAAAGAGTACGGCGCATACTCCAATTGGATCATGCACTTCGACGGTTCTAAAATGCTGGCCGGTCTAGGAGCTGGCGTCGTCCTGACGTCCCCAACCGGAGATACCATTCGGTACATACTGCAAATATTGTATACAGATTCCAACAATGCAGCCGAATACGAAGCTCTGTTGCATGGTCTTCGGATGGCAGTCTCCATGGGCATTCAACGCCTGGAGGTGCGTGGGGATTCAAACCTCGCAATATCCCAAATAAACAGAGATTTCGACGCCAAGGATCCGAAAATGGCGGCCTATCGAAACACCGTCCTGAAAATGTCAGCTCGGTTCGAGGGACACGAATTTCACCATGTGGCTCGGGAAAACAATCAGGCGGCGGATATCCTTGCCCGCATCGGCGCAAAACGCGACGCGGTCCCCCCCAACATATTTCTGGAAAGGCTTTTCAAGCTATCCGTAGCATGGGAAGGGGACACTGGTAACAACAGTCCGGACACGGCCAAAATACCCGATACTGAACTCTCTGATACAATCGGAGGCTCTGCCACCGAAGTAACACCATTAGCCCACGAAATAATGGACATTATTGCCCCGCAGACAGAACCATTCCTGGCCTACCTAACTACACATGAACTTCCGGAGGACCAAAATGAGGCATGCTGCATAGTGCGGCGATCCAAGGCCTACAGGGTCCATGAGGGAGAATTGTACAAGAAAAGCACTACCGGAGTCCTTCAAAGGTGCATCTCCGAAGAGGAAGGGCGGAATCTTTTGGCAGAAATTCAGGCCGGACTCGGCGGTCATCACGCCGCAGCCCGGGCTCTTGTAAGCAAGGCCTTCCGTACATGATTCTATTGGCCAACGGCCCGGGCAGATGCACATGACTTGGTCCAACGTTGCGCCAGCTGCCAGCTCTTTGAAAATCAAAGCCACATGCCACCCACCGCCCTCCAAACAATCCCCATTACATGGCCCTTTGCGGTCTGGGGGCTTGACATGGTTGGACCCCTTAAAGGGGGAACCCACAAGAAAAAATACTTATTGGTCATGGTGGATAAATTCACCAAATGGATAGAGGCCAAAACGGTTAAAACAACCGAATCCGGACCGGTGATAGATTTCATATCCGGGGTTGTACACGGTTACGGCATCCCCCACAACATCATCACTGATAACGGCACGAACTTTAGGGCCGACGAGGTAAAACTCTGGTGCAGCAACATGGGCATCAAGCTCGATTATGCCTCAGTCTATCACCCACAAACCAACGGTCAAGTCGAGCGAGCAAACGGTCTTATAATGAGAGGCATTAAACCTAGATTAGTGCGTTCCTTAACAGAGTCTAACACGCACTGGGTAGAGGAGCTCGACTCCGTACTCTGGGGGCTGCGGACCATGCCGAATCGTAGTACCGGATATACACCCTTCTTTATGTTGTACGGCGCAGAGGCAGTCTTGCCCTATGACATAATTCATGACTCACCTAGAGTGCGCATGTATGAAGAAAGAGAAGCCGAGCTCGATCGGCAGGACAGTCTGGACACCTTGGAGGAGGAGCGCGACATAGCCAAAGCCCGTTCCGCATTTTATCAGCAACAGGCTCGCAGATACCAAAGCAGAGAAGTACGGGCCAAAACTTATAACATTGGCGAACTAGTTCTACGCCTGCCGGATAAGAAAAAGAACAAGCTCGAGCCCAAATGAGAAGGTCCCTTCATTATCGACCAAGTTCTGACCGGTGGAGCGTACCGACTGCGGGATGCATCGACTAGTGACTCGAGCCGAACCCATGGAACGCGGCTAGGCTCCGAAGATTCTACGCCTAGCACTGGACTCTATGTTAGTCCCCTCCCTTTGTCCATTTTTTACAAATACATTATCTGTCTTGTTTTCCTTTCTTTCTTTCTTTTCTTATTTCTCTAGGCCTTCAAGGGTCACCTTGTGCTTTGTTTGCACATTACATATGCGCTAGCTGCACTCTTCATACCCGGGGGCTTCTTTCACAGAAGCTTAAATTATTTATCCGGGCTTCATGCCCAACACATGTGTTATACTTCCGCATGTACCCTGTTTTCACCATTATATGCATCGATATGACTTAAGTTTTGGCCAAGCTGGGTTGCCTGGCTCTTGTATTTATTCCCTACGTTCCCGTTAATTCGGCTAGGGCATAAGGGGAGCACCTCTGCGATTGTTACCACCGGGTCAGCCAGATGTGTACCTCAGACCGGGTGAAGCCGAAAGCTAGCGTTCTTAAGGGAATATTCGGTCGGTGAACAAAAGATGACTTTTATTTTTCATATCTACCCCCAGATGTTTTTCCTGCGTTTCCTATCGCAGTCCGGACATGCACTTTAGGGCATGCTTGCCTAGGGAAAGCAACCCTTAACGGAACTATTCTCCTTGGAAGATGTTTCTTACTACCCATGTAATATAACATAACTAGTTGGGCACTTGTCTGATAAAGCACTAATGACCCCTACGCCTAGTCTCCACGCATACCCCGGTTCTTATATAACTGAGCGGGTATTCGGATACACTCCGGACTATTGGGCCCGGAGGCTGAAGCGAAAAGGTCCGCAACGACAAATGATCTACAATCCGGCTAGAAGGCATTATGCATGTCACTTCAGTTACATAGTCATGCAGACTGACTAAATTCTTCTTCTATACCATCCAACAGGCGGTCTAGCTTACAATCTTGTTGGGAATGCTTTGCGGCTAATTCTACTTGCCTATAAACTAAGCTAACGGGAATCTCTTTTCTATCGGGACCCACAGGTCCGACCTCGGCCATGTGATTTGGGTCTGCTTTGGTATACCGCGTCTTCACCATGGGCTAGGCTTCTCTGGCACCCTGTTGGCAGGTTGATATCTTCCATAATCAGAAGCGCCACCGTGCTCCTTTGAGCTTCTCCGCAAGCTCCACAACACCCTCTGGCAGGGAGACAGACGGCCACAAGGCTTGGGAAACACCCTGCATCACCTGCCGAACTTGTCTGTGCAGATGTGACAGCTCGGACAGAAGATCACCCGCAGACCCGCGCATCTCCTCCGCGGGACGACCCGTCAGCATACCTACAGACATAACACTGTTAGTCGGCTTCTTCACCGAATACCTTTAAAGGATTCGTTCAAGCACTTACTAAAAATACCGCGTCGAAGCCTCTTATTCTCCTTCTCGGAGTCTGCAAGCTGGCCCCGAACGTCTTTTAGTTCCATGTTCAGCCTTACATTGGCGTCTTGGAGATTGTTTTTCTCCCACCTAACCTCAGTCAGCATGCGTTTGCCAGCTTCTAGCTGCCGCATAACATGCTGGTGTTGGGGAACCCATTAATTTCAAAAAATTTCCTACGCACACGCAAGATCATGGTGATGCATAGCAACGAGAGGGGAGAGTGTTGTCTACGTACCCACGCAGACCGACTGTGGAAGCGTTGACGCAACGTAGAGGAAGTAGTCGTACGTCTTCCCGATCCGACCGATCCAAGCACCGTTACTCCGGCACCTCCGAGTTCTTAGCACACGTACAACTCAATGACGATCCCCGGGCTCCGATCCAGCAAAGCGTCGGGGAGGAGTTCCGTCAGCACGACGGCGTGGTGACGATCTTGATGTTCTACCATCGCAGGGCTTCGCCTAAGCACCGCTACAATATGATCGAGGTGGAATATGGTGGCAGGGGGCACTGCACACGGCTAAGGAACGATCTCAAGGATCAACTTGTGTGTCTAGAGGTGCCCCCTTCCTCCATATATAAAGGAGCCAAGGGGGAGGGGGCCGCCGGCCAGGAGGAGGGCGCATGAGGAGTCCTACTCCTACCGGGAGTAGGACTCCCCCCCCCCAAATCCTAGTTGGACTAGGATTCCCCGAGGGGGAAAGAGAGAGGGGGGCCGGCCACCTTTCCTAGTCCTAATAGGACTAGGGGAGGGGGGAGGCGCGCGGCCACCTTGGGCTGCCCCTTTCTCCTTTCCACTAAAGCCCATTAAGGCCCATATGGCTCCCGGGAGGTTCCGGTAACCTCCCGGTACTCCGGTAAAATCCCGATTTTACCCGGAACACTTCCGATGTCCAAATATAGGCTTCCAATATATCAATCTTTATGTCTCGACCATTTCAAGACTCCTCGTCATGTCCGTGATCACATCCAGGACTCCGAACTAACTTTGGTACATAAAAATGCATAAACTCATAATAACTGTCATCGTAACGTTAAGCGTGCGGACCCTACGGTTCGAGAACAATGTAGACATGACTGAGACACGTTTCCGGTCAATAACCAATAGCGGGACCTGGATGCCCATATTGGCTCCTACATATTCTACGAAGATCTTTATCGGTCAGACCGCATAACAACATACGTTGTTCCCTTTGTCATCGGTATGTTACTTGCCCGAGATTCGATCGTCGGTATCCAATACCTAGTTCAATCTCGTTACCGGCAAGTCTCTTTACTCGTTCCGTAATACATCATCCCACAACTAACTCATTAGTTGCAATGCTTGCAAGGCTTATGTGATGTGCATTACCGAGAGGGCCCAGATACCTCTCCGACAGTCGGAGTGACAAATCCTATTCTCGAAATACACCAACCCAACATCTACCATTGGAGACACCTGTAGAGCTCCTTTATAATCACCCAGTTATGTTGTGACGTTTGGTAGCACACAAAGTGTTCCTCCGGCAAACGGGAGTTGCATAATCTCATAGTCATAGGAACATGTATAAGTCTTGAAGAAAGCAAATAGCAACATAGTAAACGATCGGGTGCTAAGCTAATGGAATGGGTCATGTCAATCAGATCATTCAACTAATGATGTGACCTCGTTAATCAAATAACAACACTTTGTTCATGGTTAGGAAACATAACCATCTTTGATCAACGAGCTAGTCAAATAGAGGCATACTAGTGAAAATCTGTTTGTCTATGTATTCACACATGTATTATGTTTCCGGTTAATACAATTCTAGCATGAATAATAAACATTTATCATGATATAAGGAAATAAATAATAACTTTATTATTGCCTCTAGGGCATATTTCCTTTAGTCTCCCACTTGCACTAGAGTCAATAATCTAAATTACACAGTAATGATTCTAACACCCATGGAGCCTTGGTGCTGATCATGTTTTGCTCGTGGAAGAGGCTTAGTCAACGGGTCTGCAACATTCAGATCCATATGTATCTTGCAAATTTCTATGTCTCCCACCTTGACCAAATCCCGGATGGAATTGAAGCGTCTCTTGATGTGCTTGGTTCTCTTGTGAAATCTGGATTCCTTCGCCAAGGCAATTGCACCCAGTATTGTCACAAAAAAATTCATTGGACCCGATGCACTAGGTATGACACCTAGATCGGATATGAACTCCTTCATCCAGACTCCTTCATTTGCTGCTTTCGAAGCAATTATGTACTCCGCTTCACATGTAGATCCCACCACAACGCTTTGTTTAGAACTGCACCAACTGGCAGCTCCACCGTTCAATGTAAACACGTATCCGGTTTGTGATTTAGAATCGTCCGGATCAGTGTCAAAGCCTGCATCAACGTAAGCATTTACGATGAGCTCTTTGTCACCTCCATATACGAGAAACATATCCTTAGTCCTTTTCAGGTATTTCAGGATGTTCTTGACCGCTGTCCAGTGATCCACTCCTGGATTACTTTGGTACCTCCCTACTAAGCTTATAGCAAGGCACACATCAGGTCTGGTACACAGCATTGCATACATGATAGAGCCTATTGCTGAAGCATAGGGAACATCTTTCATTTTCTCTCTATCTTCTGCAGTGGTCGGGCATTGAGTCTGACTCAACTTCACACCTTGTAACACAGGCAAGAACCCTTTCTTTGCTTGATCCATTTTGAACTTCTTCAAAATCTTGTCAAGGTATGTGCTTTCTGAAAGTCCAATTAAGCGCCTTGATCTATCTCTATAGATCTTTATGCCTAATATGTAAGCAGCTTCACCGAGGTCTTTCATTGAAAAACTCTTATTCAAGTATCCCTTTATGCTATCCAGAAATTCTATATCATTTCCAATCAGTAATATGTCATCCACATATAATATCAGAAATGCTACAGAGCTCCCACTCACTTTCTTGTAAATACAGGCTTCTCCGAAAGTCTGTATAAAACCAAATGCTTTGATCACACTATCAAAGCATTTATTCCAACTCCGAGAGGCTTGCACCAGTCCATAAATGGATCGCTGGAGCTTGCACACTTTGTTAGCTCCCTTTGGATCGACAAAACCTTCTGGTTGCATCATATACAACTCTTCTTCCAGAAATCCATTCAGGAATGCAGTTTTGACATCCATTTGCCAAGTTTCATAATCACAAAATGCGGCAATTGCTAACATGATTCGGACAGACTTAAGCATCGCTACGGGTGAGAAGGTCTCATCGTAGTCAACCCCTTGAACTTGTCGAAAACCTTTTGCGACAAGTCGAGCTTTGTAGACAGTAACATTACCGTCAGCGTCAGTCTTCTTCTTGAAGATCCATTTATTCTCAATTGCTTGCCGATCATCGGGCAAGTCAACCAAAGTCCATACTTTGTTCTCATACATGGATCCCATCTCAGATTTCATGGCTTCAAGCCATTTTGCGGAATCTGGGCTCACCATCGCTTCTTCATAGTTCGTAGGTTCATCATGATCTAGCAGCATGATTTCTAGAACAGGATTACCGTGCCACTCTGGCGCGGATCTCACTCTGGTTGATCTACGTGGTTCAGTAGTATCTTGATCTGAAGTTTCATGATCATTATCATTAGTTTCCTCACTAACTGGTGTAGGTGTCACTGAAACAGTTTTCTGTGATGTACTACTTTTCCAGTAAGGGAGCAGGTACAGTTACCTCATCAAGTTCTACTTTCCTCCCACTCACTTCTTTCGAGAGAAACCCCTTCTCTAGAAAGGATCCATTCTTAGCAACGAATGTCTTGCCTTCGGATCTGTGATAGAAGGTGTACCCAACAGTCTCCTTTGGGTATCCTATGAAGACACATTTCTCCGATTTGGGCTCGAGCTTATCAGATTGAAGGTTTTTCACATAAGCATCACAGCCCCAAACTTTAAGAAACGACAACTTTGGTTTCTTGCCAAACCATAGTTCATAAGGCGTCGTCTCCACGGATTTTGATGGTGCCCTATTTAATGTGAATGCAGCCGTCTCTAAAGCATAACCCCAAAACGATAGCGGTAAATCTTTAAGAGACATCATAGATCGCACCATATCTAGTGAAGTACGATTACAACGTTCGGACACACCATTACGCTGTGGTGTTCCAGGTGGCGTGAGTTGCGAAACTATTCCACAATTTTTCAAATGTACACCAAACTCGTAACTCAAATATTCTCCTCCACGATCAGATCGTAGAAACTTTATTTTCTTGTTACGATGATTTTCAACTTCACTCTGAAATTCTTTGAACTTTTCAAATGTTTCAGACTTATGTTTCATTAAGTAGATATACCCATATCTGCTTAAATCATCTGTGAAGGTGAGAAAATAACGATATCCGCCACGAGCCTCAATATTCATCGGACCACATACATCTGTATGTATGATCTCCAACAAATCTGTTGCTCTCTCCATAGTACCGGAGAACGGTGTTTTAGTCATCTTGCCCATGAGGCACGGTTCGCTAGTACCAAGTGATTCATAATCAAGTGGTTCCAAAAGCCCATCAGTATGGAGTTTCTTCATGTGTTTTACACCGATATGACCTAAACGGCAGTGCCACAAATAAGTTGCACTATCGTTATCAACTCTGCATCTTTTGGCTTCAACATTATGAATATGTGTATTATTACTATCGAGATTCAATAAGAATAGACCACTCTTCAAGGGTGCATGACCATAAAAGCTATTACTCATATAAATAGAACAACCATTATTCTCTGATTTAAATGAATAATCGTCTCGCATTAAACAAGATCCATATATAATGTTCATGCTCAACGCTGGCACCAAATAACAATTATTTAGGTCTAATACTAATCCCGAAGGTAGATGTAGAGGTAGCGTGCCGACCGCGATCACATCGACTTTGGAACCATTTCCCACGCGCATCGTCACCTCGTGCTTTGCCAGTGTTCGCTTATTTCGTAGTCCCTGTTTCGAGTTGCAAATATTAGCAACAGAACCAGTATCAAATACCCAGGTGCTACTGCGAGCTCTAGTAAGGTACACATCAATAACATGTATATCACATATACCTTTGTTCACCTTGCCATCCTTCTTATCTGCCAAATACTTGGGGCAGTTCCACTTCCAGTGACCAGTCTGCTTGCAGTAGAAGCACTCAGTTTCAGGCTTAGGTCCAGACTTGGGTTTCTTCTCTTGAGCAGCAACTTGCTTGCCGTTCTTCTTGAAGTTCCCCTTCTTCTTCCCTTTGCCCTTTTTCTTGAAACTAGTGGTCTTGTTAACCATCAACACTTGATGTTCCTTCTTGATTTCTACCTCCGCAGCTTTCAGCATTGCGAAGAGCTCGGGAATAGTCTTGTTCATCCCTTGCATATTATAGTTCATCACGAAGCTCTTGTAGCTTGGTGGCAGTGATTGGAGAATTTTGTCAATGACGCAATCATCTGGAAGATTAACTCCCATCTGAATCAAGTGATTATTATACCCAGACATTTTGAGTATATGCTCACTGACAGAACTGTTCTCCTCCATCTTGCAGCTATAGAACTTATTGGAGACTTCATATCTCTCAATCTGGGCATTTGCTTGAAATATTAACTTCAACTCCTGGAACATCTCATATGCTCCATGACGTTCAAAACGTCGTTGAAATCCTGATTCTAAGCCGTAAAGCATGGCACACTGAACTATCGAGTAGTCATCAGCTTTGCTCTGCCAGACGTTCATAACATCTGGTGTTGCTCCAGCAGCAGGCCTGGCACCCAGCGGTGCTTCCAGGACGTAATTCTTCTGAGCAGCAATGAGGATAATCCTCAAGTTATGGACCCAGTCCGTGTAATTGCTACCATCATCTTTCAACTTTGCTTTCTCAAGGAACGCATTAAAATTCAACGGAACAACAACACGAGCCATCTATCTACAATCAACATAAACAAGCAAGATACTATCAGGTACTAAGTTCATGATAAGTTTAAGTTCAATTAATCAAATTACTTAAGAACTCCCACTTAGATAGACATCCCTCTAATCCTCTAAGTGATCACGTGATCCAAATCAACTAAACCATAACCGATCATCACGTGAGATGGAGTAGTTTTCAATGGTGAACATCGTTATGTTGATCATATCTACTATATGATTCATGCTTGACCTTTTCGTCTCCGTGTTCCGAGGCCATATCTGCATATGCTAGGCTTGTCAAGTTTAACCTGAGTATTCTGCGTGTGCAAAAACTGGCTTGCACCCGTTGTAGATGGACGTAGAGCTTATCACACCCGATCATCACGTGGTGTCTGGGCACGACGAACTTTGGCAATGGTGCATACTCAGGGAGAACACTTCTTGATAATTTAGTGAGAGATCATCTTATAATGCTACCGTCAATCAAAGCAAGATAAGATGCATAAAAAGATAAACATCACATGCAATCCATATAAGTGATATGATATGGCCATCATCCTCTTGTGCCTGTGATCTCCATCTCCGAAGCACCGTCATGATCACCATTGTCACCGGCGCGACACCTTGATCTCCATCGTAGCATCGTTGTCGTCTCGCCAAACTTATGCTTCTACGACTATCACTACCGTTTAGTATTAAAGTAAAGCATTACATCGCGATTGCATTGCATACAATAAAGCGACAACCATATGGCTCCTGCCAGTTGCCGATAACTCGGTTACAAAACATGATCATCTCATACAATAAAATTTAGCATCATGTCTTGGCCATATCACATCACAACATGCCCTGCAAAAACAAGTTAGACGTCCTCTACTTTGTTGTTGCAAGTTTTACGTGGCTGCTACGGGCTTAAGTAAGAACCAATCTCACCTACGCATCAAAACCACAACGATAGTTTGTCAAATAGACTCCGTTTTAACCTTCGCAAGGACCGAGCGTAGCCACACTCGGTTCAACTAAAGTTGGAGAGACAGTCGCCCGCAAGCCACCTATGTGCAAAGCACGTCGGGGGAACCGGTCTCGCGTAAGCGTACGCGTAATGTTGGTCCGGGTCGTCTCGTCCAACAATACCGCCGAACCAAAGTATGACATGCTGGTAGGCAGTATGACTAATATCGCCCACAACTCACTTGTGTTCTACTCGTGCATATAACATCAGACCATAAAACCTAGGCTCGGATGCCACTGTTGGGGAACGCATTAATTTCAAAAAATTTCCTACGCACACGCAAGATCATGGTGATGCATAGCAACGAGAGGGGAGAGTGTTGTCTACGTACCCACGCAGACCGACTGCGGAAGCGTTGACGCAACGTAGAGGAAGTAGTCGTATGTCTTCCCGATCCGACCGATCCAAGCACCGTTACTCCGGCACCTCCGAGTTCTTAGCACACGTACAGCTCGATGACGATCCCCGGGCAACGATCCAGCAAAGCGTCGGGGAGGAGTTCCGTCAGCACGATGGCGTGGTGACGATCTTGATGTTCTACCGTCGCAGGGCTTCGCCTAAGCACCGCTACAATATGATCGAGGTGGAATATGGTGGCAGGGGGCACCGCACACGGCTAAGGAACGATCTCAAGGATCAACTTGTGTGTCTAGAGGTGCCCCTGCCTCCGTATATAAAGGAGCCAAGGGGGAGGGGGCCGCCGGCCAGGAGGAGGGCGCAGGAGGAGTCCTACTCCTACCGGGAGTAGGACTCCCCCAAAATCCTAGTTGGACTAGGATTCCCCGAGGGGGAAAGAGAGAGAGGGGGCCGGCCACCTTTCCTAGTCCTAATAGGATTAGGGGAGGGGGAAGGCGCGCGGCCACCTTGGGCTGCCCCTTTATCCTTTCCACTAAAGCCCATTAAGGCCCATATGGCTCCCGGGAGGTTCCGGTAAACTCCCGGTACTCCGGTAAAATCCCGATTTTACCCGGAACACTTCCGATGTCCAAATATAGGCTTCCAATATATCAATCTTTATGTCTCGACCATTTCAAGACTCCTCGTCATGTCCGTGATCACATCCGGGACTCCGAACTAACTTCGGTACATAAAAATGCATAAACTCATAATAACTGTCATCGTAACGTTAAGCGTGCGGACCCTACGGTTTGAGAACAATGTAGACATGACTGAGACACGTTTCCGGTCAATAACCAATAGCTGGACCTGGATGCCCATATTGGCTCCTACATATTCTACGAAGATCTTTATCGGTCAGACCGCATAACAACATACGTTGTTCCCTTTGTCATCGGTATGTTACTTGCCCGAGATTCGATCGTCGGTATCCAATACCTAGTTCAATCTCGTTACCGGCAAGTCTCTTTACTCGTTCCGTAATACATCATCCTGCAACTAACTCATTAGTTGCAATGCTTGCAAGGCTTATGTGATGTGCATTACCGAGAGGGCCCAGAGATACCTCTCCGACAGTCGGAATGACAAATCCTATTCTCGAAATACGCCAACCCAACATCTACCATTGGAGACACCTGTAGAGCTCCTTTATAATCACCCAGTTATGTTGTGACGTTTGGTAGCACATGTCGGAGTAAATAGCCATGGGCAGCCTAGCCGGCTTCCCCTGGCCCTGGACAGTGGGACCTGCCTGACGACCAAGGGGCCGGCAGCCGGCGGGACCCACCAGTCGGCGGGCCCCAGCAGCCGGCGCAGAGGCCGGCGAGTGCAGTCACAGATGGCTGGGCCCCGCGCCTAGTCGGATTACCATTGTACCCCCGGGGGGTAGGCCTATATAAACCCCCCGGGGCACCCATGCAAAGGGTTCGACCCCCTGCTAGTTCTAGACACCACCCAAGGAGAAGAAGCAGGCTAGCCGTCCCCTTCTTCCTCCTCCCACTAAACAGCTCAAGGAGCGTTGTGTAGCTACTTGATTCATCTAGCGAACATGCGGAGACCCCGCAGAGCAGCAGTAGGGGTGTTATCTCCACGGAGAGCCCCGAAGCTAGGTAAGATCCGCCGGCGTGCATGTCTTCGCCTTATCCCGTTTCTAGGCACCGGCGATGTCTTACTGGCTCCCACAATGATAAGCCACCCGTTGGCATATGTCACACCTACCACCCGACATTTGGCGCCCACCGTGGGGCCAGGTGCACCGTCGTTCGGAGACCTGTTCTGGACGGGAACCTCATTCCTCCCCCGCGAGCGTAGCCAGCCCGGCACGCCCGATGGCGCTTGCCATGACGCGCTGCAAGGCGTCACCAGCATCTGCGCGGCGAGCAGCCTCGCCGATCTCCTCGACGAAACTCTCATCTCCGACGAGCTCGCCTCCGATGCGGGCACCGACCACCTCGCCAACCTTCTCGGCCAGCTCCATGTCTCCAGTGAGCCCTCTGCGGACCTGGAGTCGGTTGGCTCCGCCGACCCGATGCCCGTCGACTCCGACACGGCCTCGTTCGACATCTTCCCCACCAGCGTCACGATCTACGACGACCCACTTCCCTGAGCCGGTGGTTGCGACGCTGCCACCACCGAAGTGATGGTTGTCGGCCACGGCGGCCCGGCCGACGAGAGCGCCCACGACGCCCCGCACGCGGCGGCCCACGACTTGTTCACCCCCCTCTTGGCCAATGCCGACAACGAAGCACTGGAGGCATGCCGCCTCGCCCTCCTCGAAGAAGGCCGGAGGCTGGCTTCCGTAAGACGCCTCACTGAGGCCTATCAGCGCGAAGCTGACCGCGCCGCCTTCGGCACGCCGGCCCCGGGCGGGCCAAGCCGGGCCAGCCTTGTCAAGCAACGCGGCGCCGTCATCGCCGACACGCTGGGAGTCGACCGCCCGGTCTATGCCACTCCGCTCGAGAACTTGCGTGCCGCCCAGGCGGCCGTAGACGGGCTGGACGGCCTGGAGGCCGAAGACCTCCCCCACATGACCCGGCGCATCCAGCAATTGATTGATGCAGCCGCGCAACGGCACGAAGCCGACGCCCGCGTGGAAAGCCCTCCCCCGCGCTGAGATCACGGCGCGACGTCCCGGACGCCGACTACGAGCAACACCCGCGCGCGGCGCGAGAAAGAGCCGGCTGCCAGCCGCAGCCGGACCCGAATCTCCATCAAGCGAGACGCGGATGGCCATCCCCGAGCCATGGAATGGCGGGGCAACCCGCCTACGCCTCCGCCCCGCGGAGAGAGATATCCCGCCCCGCTGCCAGTGGCGCACCCGACTCTCAGCGGCCGGCTAGGCCGCTGCGAGGGAGTCGGCGAGAACGACGCCCGCCATCGGATCGACCGCCTGGCGCGATCCCTGGCGTTGGAAGAAGAAGACGATGTCGGCCCGCCTTGTTTCGGCCCCCGCATCCGCGACGAGCCCTTTCCCAAAGGGTTCTCGCTCCCAAGAGACACGCCCAAGTACAACGGCTCCGTGAAGCCGGAAGATTGGTTGATCGACTACTCCATGGCGGTTAGCATAGCCAACGGCAACCGGCGCGTTTCCGTGAAGTACGTGCCCCTCATGCTGCAAGGCACGGCGCGGACCTGGCTCAACAGCCTCAAGCCGTGCAGCATCAACAGCTGGCTGGACTTCACAGAAGCCTTCATCCGCAACTTCACCAGCACCTACAAGCGGGCTCCCAAGCCCAGACAGCTCTCCTTGTGCGTACAAGGCCCCGCCGAGTCCACTCGCGATTACCTCACGCATTGGGCCGAGCTCCGCAATTCTTGCGAGGGGGTGCACGAGGTACAAGCCATAGAATACTTCATGGCCGGATGCCGAGAAGGCACCCTCCTCAAGCACAAGCTCCTCTGCGACGAGCCGTCTACCCTCGACGAGCTTCTGGACATAGCGGACAAGTACGCTACCGCCGACTCCTCGATGAAGACCGAGCTTCGGGTAGACGCGTCCGGGAAAGTACTTAACCCGGCGCCCAAGACGTCGGCTGGGGATTCCGGCCGACGCCCCCACTCGAACGACCACAAGCGCAAGGGCCCCACGCCGCCTCCCGCCAGTCGGCAGGTGGCCACAGTTGAAGACGTGCCGCCTGAAGGGCGGCCCGCGCCCAAGAAGCCCAAGGGCGGCAGGCCGGCTTTGCAGCCTGCCTTCTCCTACGAGCAGACTCTTGACGCCTCGTGCAAGTTCCACAGCGGCGCGAAGCCGTCCAACCACACAACCCGGAAGTGCCATTGGCTCGCCCGAATCTCTAAAGGCGAAGGGCTCGCGCCGCCTCCGCCTGCCGGCCGCTCGGCCCGCAGTCGGAGCCGTGCACGACGAGTTCCCTGACGAGCAAGCGACCTACATCATCTTTACAAGCTAGCCCGAAGACCGGCGCAGCAAACGCCGAGAGCACCAGGAAGTCAGCGTGGTCGCTGCCAACCCCGTCGAACGCATGCATTGGTCAGAAAAGCCCATCAGCTGGAGCCGGGCCGACCATCCGGAGGTGATGCCGTCTCCCGGCTCTTATGCTTTGGTCCTAGAAGCCACCCTTGCAACGGACAGACGCGCCGCACGCTTCTCCCGTGTGTTGATAGACGGCGGGAGCAGCATCAACATCCTGTACCGTGACACCCTGGAGAAGCTAAACGTCAAGACGAAGCAGCTCATGCTACTCGGACAGTGTTTCATGGCATCGTACCCGGCCTGTCCTGCGCCCCCATTGGCAAGATCAAGATTGATGTACTTTTCGGGGACAAGGAGCATTTCCGCCGGGAAGCGATCTGGTTTGAAGTGGTGGACCTAGAGAGCCCTTACCATGCATTGCTTGGCCGACCTGCCATGGCCAGATTCATGGCGGTTCCCCACTATGCATACCTCAAGATGAAGATACCAAGCACCAAAGGCGTCATCACCATAGCCGGCAATTACAAGAAGTCCTCTGAGTGCGCAGCAGCCAGCAGCCGGCTGGCCGAGTCCCTTGTGATTGCCGAACAAAGGAAGATGCTGGACTGAGTCGTGGCCATAGCCGGCAAGCAGTCGGCCGTGTCCCCCAACCCCAAGGAGCATGACGCTCAAGGATCTTTCCAGCCGGCCAAGGAGACGAAGAAGATACCTCTTGACCCCGAGCATCTAGAGAGGTTTGTCGTCATCGGGGCAAACCTGAACAGCAAATAGGAAGGCGAGCTTGCCGATTTCCTCCGTGAGAATCGGGACATCTTCGCATGGTCCCCCAAGGACATGCCGGGTGTTCCGAGGAAATTCGCCGAGCACAAACTACACGTTCGAGAAGACACAAAGCCAGTCAAACAACCCCTTCGCCGACTGTCGGCGGAGAAACGCAGAATTGTAGGGGAGGAGATAGCCCGGCTCTTGGTGGCCGGCTTCATCATGGAAGTTTTCTTTCCAGAGTGGCTCGCCAACCCGGTCCTCGTACTGAAGAAGAATAACAAGTGGCGCATGTGTATAGACTACACGAGCCTCAACAAGGCCTGCCCCAAAGATCCCTTTGCTCTGCCAAGGATTGACCAAGTGATAGACTCCACAGCCGGATGCGAGCTGTTGAGTTTCTTGGATGCTTACTCCGGATATCACCAGATAAAGCTAGATCCGGACGACCGCCTGAAGACCGCCTTCATCACGCCATTTGGAGCCTTCTACTACCTGACTATGACATTCAGCTTGAGAAATGCCGGTGCCACTTTTTAGCGTTGCTTGCAGAAGTGCCTCCTCAAGCAGCTCGGCAGGAACGCTCACGTTTACGTGGACGACATCGTGGTGAAGACGGAGAAGCGCGGCACCTTGCTGGGAGACCTCAAGGAAACGTTTGAGAACCTACGCCGGTTCCAAATCGAGCTTAACCCCGAGAAATGCGTGTTCGGAGTGCCAGCCGGCCAGCTCCTAGGCTTCCTGGTCTCCGAACGCGGCATCGAATGCAACCCGGTGAAGATCAAGGCCATCGAGAGAATGGCGATCCCCACCAAGCTTCGAGACATTCAAAAGTTCACCGGGTGCTTGGCCTCCTTGAACCGCTTCATCAGCCGGCTCGGAGAGAAAGCTCTCCCCCTCTACCGCCTCATGAAGAAGAGCACTCACTTCGAGTGGAACGACCAGGCCGACCAAGCTTTTCACGAGCTGAAGAAGATGCTGGCCACGCCGCCCGTTCTGGCAGCGCCGACTGAGAAAGAGCCCATGCTCCTCTACATCGCCGCAACCAGCCGGGTGGTCAGCACCGTCATCGTAGTCCAACGCCCAGAAGAAGGCCGAGCCCAGCCGGTCCAGAGGCCGGTGTATTATTTGAGCGAGGTGCTGTCCGCCTCAAAGCAGAACTACCCGCACTACCAGAAGATGTGTTACGGCGTGTACTTCACCGCCAAGAAGCTGAAGCCCTACTTTCAAGAGCATCCCGTCACGGTTGTATGCACCGCCCCGCTAGCCAAGATCATAGGCAGCCGGGACGCATCCGGCCGGGTGGCGAAATGGGCCATCGAGCTGGCCCCGTACACGATCTTCTACCAGCCCCGCACCGCCATCAAGTCCCAAGCACTGGCCGACTTCCTCGTCGACTGGGCCGAGACCCAGTACCTGCCGCCGGCTCCCGACTCCACCCATTGGCGCATGCATTTCGACGGGTCCAAGATGCGCACCGGCTTGGGAGCCGGCGTCCTCCTTACCTCTCCGAAAGGCGACAAGCTCAGATACACGCTACAGATCCACTTTGCCGCCTCCAACAATGTGGCCGAGTACGAGGCGCTCATACACGGGCTCCGGCTCGCCAAAGAACCTGGCATTCGCCGGATCCTATGTTATGGCGACTCGGACCTGGTGGTCCAGCAATCATCCGGCGACTGGGACGCCAAGGACGCGAATATGGCGAGCTACCGCTTCCTGGTCCAACAGCTCAGCGGATACTTTGAAGGATGCGAGTTCCTCCACGTACCGCGAGCCGACAACGAGCCAGCCGATGCCCTGGCTCGAATAGGCTCTACTCGGCAAGCAATACCAACCGGCGTCGCTCTACAACGCCTCCTCAAGCCATCTATCAAGCCGTCTCCAGAGTCCGATTCCATCTTCGTGCCGCCTGACCCCGATGCGGCCGGGTCTGGCTCAAAGAACCAAGTAGGCGACCCCAAGACTCCCATAGCCGGCCCGGCGACTTCGGCAGCCGGCTCGGGGACTTCGGCAGCTGGCTCGGGGACTGCCGCACCCGGCTCGGGGACTGCGGTAGCCGGCCCGGGGACTGCACCAGCACAACAGCCGGCAGCCGACTCCAGCACCTCACCACCCAGCCCGCCCACCCTGGTGGCAGTAGCCACATTGGCAGTAGAAGAAGTCGCGGCTCCATCATGGGCTCAGTCCATCCTCAACTTCCTACTAAACCAAGACCTGCCGGCTAACGAAACAGAAGCAAGACAAGTCCAACGTAGAGCCAGAGCATACACAATCGTCAACAGAGTCCTCCAACGGTGCGTCGAGCAAGAGAAAGGCATTGCAATCCTCAGAGACATTCACCAAGGAGAATGCGGCCACCATGCAGCCTCAAGATCACTTGTCGCCAAAGCCTTCCGCCATGGTTTCTTCTGGCCGATTGCTTTGGATGACGCCAAAGAATTAGTCAAACATTGCAAGGGGTGCCAACTCTTCAGCTCCAAGCAACACATGCCGGCCTCGGCACTCAAGACCATTCCCCTCACTTGGCCCTTTGCCGTTTGGGGACTGGACATGGTGGGCCCATTCAAGACGGCACGCGGCGGCATGACGCATTTGCTCGTTGCCATGGACAAATTCACCAAGTGGATTGAGGCAAAGCCGATCAAGAAGCTGAATGGGCCGACTGCTGTGACATTCATCGCAGACATAATAGCACGGTACGGCGTGCCACACAGCATCATCACCGACAATGGCACGAATTTTGCCAAAGGAGCCTTGGCACGTTTCTGCGCAGCCCAAGGTATCCGGCTGGACTTAGCATCCATCGCCCACCCACAGTCAAACAGCCAGGTCAAGCGAGCCAACGGCCTCATCCTCTCCGGCATCAAGCCCCAGCTGGTCGTACCTCTGGAGCGCTCAGCCGGCTGCTGGCTCGATGAGCTGCCGGCTGTCCTCTGGAGTCTGCGCACTACACCAAACAAGTCAACCGGCTTCACCCCTTTCTTCCTTGTGTATGGTGCCGAGGCGGTCATCCCAACTGACATCGAGTTCGACTCGCCTCGAGTAACCATGTACACGGAAGCGGAGGCCAAGGAAGCACGAGAAGACGGTGTCAACCTGCTGTAAGAAAGCCGGCTGTTAGCCCTCAGCCGGTCTGCCATCTACCAGCAGGGTTTGCGCCACTACCACAGCTGGAAGGTCAGGCCAAGATCTTTCCAAGAGGGTGATCTTGTGCTCCGGCTGATCCAGCGAACAGCCGGCCAGCACAAGCTCTCAGCCCCTTGGGAAGGCCCCTTCGTCATCAGCAGAGCTCTAGGCAATGACTCATACTACCTGATCGATGCACAGAAGCCGAAGGCACGCAAGAGAGACAACTCCGGCAAGGAGTCGGAACGACCATGGAACGCCAACCTCCTTCAAAGGTTTTACAGTTGAAATGAAGTATGTACCATGCTAACTTTTGTATTAAGTACAAGACAATAGGCTCCCCAAGGAGGACTCGGGGACTGCCATCCCTTGTCTATGAATGAAAAGTATCATGCTTATGACCTTGTCATTTCATTTACTTGTTCCGTCCGGCACCGAGTTCGACTATTCGGCTCGGGGACTAGCCGACTGGAGTTATATTAGAAGTCCTACCCGCAGTCAGACAAGTAGTGTGCTGGCTCCCAAGCTTTCTCTTGCCAAAAGTCGCAATTCGAAGAACCGGCTGTCTGGCTGGCAAGAGTTAAAGGCAGGAACGGGCGCCCACATGAAAAACGGCTAGGGACTAACGGACTAATATAACAAAAGCCGGTTTTTCTCACACCGCCGACTGGCTACCAGAGTAGCCGGCCGGCCGGTTTCCATTCACTTCCCTTCAATCCAAGAAAGCTCAAGTACTTGCCTCCCCAAAAAGGGAAGGCGGCAAAGGAAAAAGCCTAAGGATAAAAAGCATACACGAATGGAAACCAAGCATGCACATAATAATATTTACATAAAAAGATCTCCGAGAGGCCAGCATTCAACATAGTTTGGATACACCCCCAGTGGGTGGAACTGCGAAACTTAATGAAAATTGTTCAAAAGACAACAAGCAGGAAAGATAAAGACGGCAGGTCAAGCTGGCGGAGCGACCGACGAGCCGGGCTGGTTGGCGGAGACGGTCGTGCCGGCTGAAGGAGCGGCCGGCTGGCGAACTTCGGCTTCGGCAGAGGGCGCACTTCCACGCGCCTCGTTGTTGGAGGCACGGTCGGCCTGAGGTCGGCCGGTTGTTCCACTAGCCGGCTCGACGTCTTCGCCGTCCTCCTCTTCGTCTTCCTCGCCCTCGTCGCTGGAGGCAATCTCCTCCGCCGAGTCCTCGCCCACCGCCGAGTTCAGCCTGAACCACTCCTCCGGCTGAGCAACACCGTCATCGTCGATTTCGGGTGCGAAAACGCTGATGTCGGTGCACTCGGCGATCGTCGAAGCTCGCTGGGCGATAGCCGGCCGCACCTCCTCCAGCTCCGCGTCGGCCTCCATCCGCCAAGTGCACAGCTGGTCCAGGCTCAGCCCCGGGTACCAAGCCCGAACGAACTCCAACGCCCGCCCGGCTCCGAGGCGGGCCGCCGACGCCTTCCAAGCCTCAAAGCGACCAACTGCGACCTCCAGCCAGTCGGCAGTTCGGCTTGGGGTGCGGGGGATCGTCTCGCCGGGCCAGAGGGCGGCCAACACTTGCGCCCCGGCACGTTGGAGCCGGCGAAGCATCCGATGAGCTGGCTGCAACCGCGCCTGGACAGCCAAGAGCTGCTCCTCAAGCGTCCGGTTCGCATCCAGCGCGATGTTGGCCCACGCCTGACGGCGCGCCTCGCGATGGGCCTCAATGCTTTGGGCGGCGAAGGCGGAGTAGCCGGGGAAGTAATCTGCACCAAAAAACAAGCAGTAGCTCAAGTTAAGCCAAAAACCCAGGCGGCAAGGGGCAGGAGAGGGGCGAGGAAGGCGGATTACCGTCGATCAAATCCTCGATCTGGCCGAAGCCTTCATCCAGAGCTCGCCGGGTCTCAGCCCAGCTCGCCACCTCGGTCTCGTACTCTGCCTTCAAGGCAGCTTCGCTATCCTGCGCCGCTTGCAGGGCCGCCTTGTGGCCCTCCTCTTGGTCGGCCAGCTTCTTGGCTAGGCGATCCTGTTCCTGGACCAAGGCGGTGTACTCGGCCTCCTTGGTATGAAGGGCGGCCTTCGCTTCGCCGAGCTCCTTCCTCAAGTCGGCGTTGGCCCCTGAAGACAAAGAAAGAGAAAAATCAATAAGGAAAGAGTCGTCAAGAAAGATCCGACCCGACTGCGCGGCAGTCGGCCCGAATCTCGGGGACTACACCCAGTGGGTGCGCTGACGCGCCCCCACAGGAGACAAACAAGATCAAGTACTTACTTCGGCTGTCGGCCAGGTCGTCGGTCCTCCGGCTCAACTCCTGAGCCTGGGAGTTGAAGGCGGCAGCACGAAGGTTGTGATATTGCTGAAAGTTCAGAAAAAAGCAAAGTAAGGTAGCCATCGAGAAAGATCCGACCTGACTGCGCAGCAGTCGGCCCGAATCTCGGGGACTACACCCAGTGGGTGCGCTGACGCGCCCCCACGGAAGAAATTAAGAAGGCAAAGCAGCCAAGAACGAAGGACTCACCCGGATGGTGGCTCGCGTCGACAAGAACTCCTGGGTGAACTGTTGCAGCAGAGCGGCCTGAGCTTGCAGCCGGCTCCGGACCCCTTGAGCCGCCACATTCAGCTCGCCAGTCCCCCCGCTGGGAGTCCACTCGGACGTGGCAGTGCTGGCCGCCTCCAAATCTTCCGCCGACTGGCCTGCGCCCGCGACTCGGCGCAACTCCGGTGGAGCGGCGCCTCCCCCTGCGCGCCGGCTCGTCGCCGGCTGCACCTCGAGGCCAGCTCTGTTCTCCGGCTCACCTCTGGTCGGCCCCTCTGGCGCCGCTGACGATTGGCCGCCTTGGCCCGCTCCGGTTAGCGTTGCCGGCGGCGCTCTCCTCGCGAAGGCCACGGGGTCCTCCCCCCTCTCCGTCAGCGGCGGCCTTGGACGATCTCCTCCGCCAAGGGCAATGGGGTGTCGGGGGCTACAGCTCGGAGAGGAATGGCGAGCAGCGGAGGCTGGTTGCGCGAGCTTTCCGCCTCCGTCTCCGCGGTAGCCGCCTCCGTCTGGGCCTTGGCTGCCACGTCGGCCTGCTCCCTCGCCGCCTGGGCGGCCGCCTTCTCCGCCGCCTCACGCTCCTCCCGCGCTTCACGGGCGTTCCGCTCTGTGGCCTCCCTGAGATCAGCGTGGGGGTCCACGCGGCGGGAGCTCGAAGACCCTCCAGCCGGCCCCACGACGGAGCCGCCCGGACCCCGCTCAAGGGAAAGCGGTGCCCTGTCCAGCAAGCAAGAAAAAGTTAAGAAGAATATTCAAAGAGAAAGAGAATGATGAAGGGCATGCGACCAGGCAACCGGCGACTTACGCTGAAACCGCCTGAGGCTGCTTCACCGCCTTGCGGAAGCGGGCCGCCTTCGCGGCCGCCTCGTCTCGTTTTGTCGCCGCGGTGGAGGGCTTGGACTTCTTCGGCCGACTGCCGAAGAGGCCTGAAGCGGCCCGGCGCTTCTGCGCGCCGCCGGCAGCCGGTGCGATGGACGAGCCCGCGCCCAGATAGTCGGCCGCCGGCTGGCGACGCGGGGCGACTTCGGCTTCAGCATCGTCTGGCCAGTCCCCGAAGCTCGTGGTGAACCTTGAGCCTCCGGGCTCGGCGTTGTCCCCCACGACGGCGTCTTCCATGGCGGCCGCCCCCAAGTCCGGGTCGTCAACATCGTCCACCGTGCGGTCAGGGGAATACTGGCGTTCAATCCCTGCCGCCCCGGCCGGCGGCGAAAGAAGAAGGTTCTGCTCAAAAGAACCGACTGGTCAGAGGCCGGCCGTCATGAAGCCGGCTGACAACAAAAAGAAGATAGAGAGAGAAGCTTACCACGGGCAGAGGATTGGCGCGAGAATACGGCGCCTTGCCGTATTGCCAGTCCCCGGCGAGCTTGCAGTTGGCGATGTAATTAACCATGACCGCCACCTCCACGTGGGGCATTTCCCATGTGCTCAACCGGCTTGGGTCGAAGCGGCCGCTCATCTGACACATCATATGGGGCCGGCTTTGGCGAGGAAGAATCCGGCGCTCCACGAAGGCGGCCACCAAGTCGGCCCCGCGAAGGCCTTCCGACGGGATCATCAGCCGAAGCCGGGAGACGGCGGCGTTCCCAGCCGGAGACATAGACCGGGACCGGAAACTCCATGAGGGCTGCCTCCCAGCCGGCGGGCCGGCTACGTAAGCCGGCAGGTTAATGTAGTCTCCTTGCTCGGCGACGTTCTTCACGTAGAAATATGATTTCTGCCAGACCTTCACCGACTGGATCAGGGGGATGGGCGGGAATGGGTTGTTCTCGCTCGCCCTCCTCATGGCAATGAAGGCCCCGCAGGGTGCGGGCACGCCGGCGACGACGGTGCCGAGTTTGCAATGAAAGAACTCTCCCCAGAGCTCCAGCGTGGGGAGCAGCCCCAAGAAGCCTTCGCAGAAGGAGACAAAGGCCGACAGCAGCATCACCGCATTGGGCGTGAGGTGATGCGGCTGGAGGTTGTAGAACTTGAGGAAGGAGCGCAGAAATCCGCTCGCCGGAAGGCCGAAGCCGTGCAGGCAGTGCGAGCGGAAGACGACACGCTCGCCCTCATCCGGCGATTATTGAGCCTTAGCGGCGAAACAAAACTGCCTCGGGAAGGCGAGTGGCCTTTGTGGGCCACGAAAGATCCGTGCCCGGACCAAGGCTCGTGAGTGGCGGGCCCGGGCCTGCGGCGACGTCCCGTCGCGTGCGTGTGTTGGCAGGATTTCCTCGCCACGTGGTCCGCGTCCCCGCCTGCGAGAACCGGGGCTCTCTAAAGTCGGCGTGCGCAAGCAAAGTCGGCTCTTCAGGATGGGAAGCTGACCAAGCTTCTCGTCCCTCTGTCCGCCTCAAGGCTCGATCAGCTTCGGGTACTACTGTCAGAGTAAATAGCCATGGGTAGCCTAGCCGGCTTCCCCTGGCCCTTCTGAAAAAATTAGGAGCCCGCCCGGCTCTCAAGAATCCAAGACATGGGGCCGCCTTCCCCTTGCTGGCTGCCACCCAGGCCGGCTTTCGGAAGGCGGTCCGACTTTAGCCCTCATGAGAAGGCCGACTCCAAGAAGCCGGCCATGAGAAGGCCGACTCCAAGAAGCCGGCCATGAGAAGGCCGACTCCAAGAAGCCGACTCCCATAAAGCGGTCGAGGCCGTACCCTCAAAGTTTGAACCCACCTAACGGCGGTGCGATGGGGCGCGGCTACAGTGAAGCCTGCCACCCCCGAATCCCGGAGCACGCCTGACACAGTGCGCCGTACGGAGTAGGCATGACCCGTCCGACGCAGCACTATTGCCATGTTGACTTTGGTGTCACCCACGACGGGCCGTCAGCGTGGCCCACAGATGGTGGGCCCCTTTGCGCAGAGAGATGCCCAAAGGCGGCCACGCCTCCAACCAGTCGGTCCAAGACACAGCCGGCTCCCCGCAGCCGGCTTGCCGCCCCCTCGAAGGAGACACCCCATTAAGGAGACAAGACACGGTGAGGCTACAGCGATCGCCAGACGAGCGGCGGCACTGTAGCCACGCCTACCACGACGAAGCCTACGTCACCAAGATGAAGCCACAGTAACTAGCCGCCGACCAGGCCCTGGACAGTGGGACCTGCCTGACGACCAAGGGGCCGGCAGCTAGCGGGACCCACCAGTCGGCGGGCCCCAGCAGCCGGCGCAGAAGCCGGCGAGTGCAGTCACAGACGGCTGGGCCCCGCGCCCAGTCGGATTACCATTGTACCCCCGGGGGGTAGGCCTATATAAACCCCCCGGGGCACCCATGCAAAGGGTTCGACCCCCTGCTAGTTCTAGACACCACCCAAGGAGAAGAAGCAGGCTAGCCGTGCCCTTCTTCCTCCTCCCACTAAACAGCTCAAGGAGCGTTGTGTAGCTACTTGATTCATCTAGCGAACATGCGGAGACCCCGCAGAGCAGCAGTAGGGGTGTTATCTCCACGGAGAGCCCCGAAGCTGGGTAAGATCCGCCGGCGTGCATGTCTTCGCCTTATCCCGTTTCCAGGCACCGGCGATGTCTTACTAGCTCCCACAATGATAAGCCACCCGTTGGCATATGTCGCACCTACCACCCGACAGCACACAAAGTGTTCCTCCGGCAAACGGGAGTTGCATAATCTCATAGTCATAGGAACATGTATAAGTCATGAAGAAAGCAAATAGCAACATACTAAACGATTGGGTGCTAAGCTAATGGAATGGGTCATGTCAATCAGATCATTCAACTAATGATGTGACCTCGTTAATCAAATAACAACACTTTGTTCATGGTTAGGAAACATAACCATCTTTGATTAACGAGCTAGTCAAGTAGAGGCATACTAGTGACACTAAGTTTGTCTATGTATTCACACATGTATTATGTTTCCGGTTAATACAATTCTAGCATGAATAATAAACATTTATCATGATATAAGGAAATAAATAATAGCTTTATTATTGCCTCTAGGGCATATTTCGTTCAGCTAGTCCCCCGGATTTTCTCCGGATTCATCTGCAAAATCTATTGTTAGATCTGCAGCCACGTCGCGCACTATATGGTAACCATCATTTTTTAAAATGTTACCAGCGGGAGACTTTTTCTGTTCCTACAATGCGGCAAGGGTGGACCGCGGTTGGGTCTTGCATTCCTCCAGCTCCTGGGACAGCCTAGTATTCTTCTCTGTAAGAACCTGCACAATAAAGATGATCCTTAAATCAGTTTTGCTAACTGTTTCAAGTCTCAGGGGCTACTAATACATACAAATCGTCAGATTCACTCACCCGTACATCATTTACATTCTGATTCGTGGCTCTGGCTAGACCATCTTGAGCGGCACGGTGGTACGCCTCTCCAGAATTAAAGGCATCAAACGCCTCTGGTGAGAAACAAGCGTCACGGAGTACGGCCCGGCGGCGCCTATGTTTCATGGCGCTTTCCACTTCTGAGTTTGTAGCAGATAACCTATCCACATTCTCTGTAGGGGGATTATCCGGTGCCCGCCCCATATCGGCTTCTGCCTCCGTGTCCGGTCCTGATGCCCGACTGGTGGAAGCGTGATCGGCGACATCGCCGGACATATTCCGGCGAGTGTTTTTTCTGTTAAAGAAACACGAGCGTCATTATATTTTGAGAAAGGCGACAACCACGGAGCGGGGTTTGTTGTACCTTTGTGCCGGCGTCTCCATCCTAACCGCCTTCCTTTTTGGCTTACCTGGCCTTGGTGCCTCCTGTTGGCGCGTTGCTGCAGGGCGTCCCGAATGCCTTCCCTGTAAAAAGGCCATGTGAATATGGTGGGTGAAGTGTCTAAAAGGGGATCGTACCTTTTTGAGTTGGGACTTTTCGGTTTTTCTTACGTGCGATGCAGGGAGTAGTCCGGGATAGTCGGCCGTAATGGCCACCATGGCATCGTCATAGCTTAACTGATAGAATTGCCGGTTTATCAGCTGCACGAAGATAACCGGATCTTCTTCTAGTCCGGAGTCAACGGCCCGGTCAGGGTCCTCCAGTTGTGGAGAAGGGCTGCAGACCTCATTTATGGCCTTTCGCAGTTCCTGCCATAAATTGGCAAGGTGAATACTTACAACAAAAAACGCGGGAAGATGGAAGTAAGGGGATATAGCTTACCCAGCTTGGAGGATTGTACATGGAGAATCCATCCCGTGGCTTGATGCGGGTGAACTCCTCCTCCTCTCCCTTGAACAGTTCGGACAGCATTTTGGCTAATGCGGTAGCATCGCCCGGACCCTTACGCCCGTAGCGGGTGGCGTCATCCTCCCCGTTGAAACACCATAAGGGATGGCCACGATATTGAAGTGGTTGCACTCCCCGCATTATGCAAATCGACATAACTTCGGTTATTGTCAAACCTGACTGAGCTAGTGCCTTAATCCGGTTCATCAGATAGAAGACTTCTCTGTCGTCTTCCACCTGGGGGCTCCGCGGGCGCCAACTTTGGCGCTTCTTCAGAGGAGCATTGTCGAACTCAGGAAGACCCCGCCGAACATTCCGAAGGCTAGTCTTCGGACGACTTCTTCGGGGTACCGGACAGATATCCGGCATCGGCGATGCGCCATACTTCGGCTGCGACCACTTGATAAAGTGATTCCCTCTGTGTGCGAGGGACAAGGCAAAATAGCCTTTTCCACAGCTCGAAGTGAGCCTCGCAGCCCAAGAACAGCTCGCAGAGAGCAACATAGCCAGCGATGTGTAGGATGGAGGCAGGGGTGAGATTGTGTAGTTGGAGGCCGTAGAACTCTAGGAGCCCGCAGAGGAACGGATGAATTGGAAATCTGAGTCCCCTTAGTAAGTAAGGAACAAGGCAAACCCGTTCCCCCATGGAGGGATAGGGAAAGTTCTCCGCTTGCTCCCCGCCATTGTAGGTGGTGAGCCCGGCTCGAACGGGCACCATGTATGCCGGAGGAAGAAATCCTTTGGTCTGCACTTCGACCAATCGACTATGTGGAACTGAACACCTCTCCCAATCACCAAGCTTAGGGCTACGGGGCGGGAGGAGGAGCTGCGGAGGTTGGCCATGCTGGAATGGATCTTTCCGAAACACGCTCTGGTGGATTCTCGTCGAGGGGAGGATGGTGTGGATCGGATCTAAGAATCCCAATCCCTTTAATAGACAATTTATTTATCTGGCTAGGGGGGTGAATGTAAAAATGCCCTGGTGCCTCATATTCATTCGAGAAATTGCCCTTATTGGGCGCAGAAGCCAAGAGGACATTTATGGGGCCGGATACTATTTACAAACACTTGGAAATTGGAGAAGAACCCGCCTTGCAATGCCGAAGACAATACTGCGCGCCGGGCTCATCATCATTGAAGCCTGGTTCGGGGGCTACTGAGGGAGTCCTGGATTAGGGGGTCTCTGGACAGCCAGACTATATCTTTCGGCCGGACTGTTGGATTATGAAGATACAAGATTAAAGACTTCATCTTGTGTCCAGATGGGACTCTACTTGGCGTGGAAGGCAAGCTAGGCAATACGGATGTGTATATCTCCTCCTTTGTAACCGACCTTGTGTAACCCTAGCCCCTCTGGTGTCTATATAAACCGGAGGTTTTTAGTCCGTAGGACAATATACAATCATACCATAGGCTAGCTTCTAGGGTTTAGCCTCTCCGATCTCGTGGTAGATCTACTCTTGTACTACCCATATCATCAATATTAATCAAGCAGGACGTAGGGTTTACCTCCATCAAGAGGGCCCGAACCTGGGTAAAACATTGTGTCCCCTGCCTCCTGTTACCATCCACCTTAGATGCACAGTTCGGGACCCCCTACCCGAGATCCGCCGGTTTTGACACCGACAGTCGTAATTGTACTTTATTAGATATGGTGCATTCTATGATGTCTCTTACCGATTTGCCACTATCGTTTTGGGATTATGCATTAGAGACATCCGCATTCACATTAAATAGGGCACCGTCTAAATTCATTGAGATGACACCGTATGAACTATGGTTTGGCAAGAAACCTAAGTTGTCGTTTCTTAAAGTTTGGGGATGTGACGCTTATGTCAAAAGGCGTCATCCTGATAAGCTCGAACCCAAAGCGGAGATGTGCGTCTTCGAAGGATACCCTAAAAACCTATTGGGTATACTGTCTACCATAGATCTGAAGGCAAGATATTTGTTGCTAAGAATGGGTCATTTCTAGAGGAGTTTGTCTCGAAAGAAGTGAGTGAGAGGAAAATGGAACTTGATGAGGTAGTTGTACCTTCTCTCGAATTGGAAAGTAGCGCATTAGAGAAAATCGTTCCCGTGATGCTTACACCAACCAGAGAGGAAGCAAATGATGACCATGAAACTTCAAATCAAGTTACTATTGAACCTTGTAGGTCAACCGGAACACATACCGCACCAGAGTGGTACGGTAATCCTGTCCTGGAAGTCATGTTGTTAGACAACGGCGAACCTATGAACTATGAAGAAGTTATGATGAGCCCAGATTCCGACAAATGGCTTGAGGCCATGAAATCTGAGATAAGATACATGTATGAGAACAAAGTGTGGACTTTGGTGGACTGATACATCTGCAACGTATCTATAATTTATGAAGTTCATGCTGTTATATTATCATTCTTGGATGTTTTACAGTCATTTTATAGCAACTTTATATCATTTTTTTGGGACTAACCTATCGACTCAATGCCCAGTGCCAGTTGCTATTTTTGCTTATTTTTTACATCGCAGGAAATCAATATAAAATGGAGTCCAAACAACGCGAAACTTTTTGTGGATTTTTATTGACTAGAGCTACACCTGGGGGGGTGCCCCGAGGGGGGCACAACCCACCACGGCGTGATTGGGCCCCCAGCCGCGCCCTGGTGGGTTGTGCTCACCTCGGTGGCCTCCTGTACCCCTTCTTTGCACTATAAATTCCCAAATATTCTGAAACCCTTCGGGATTAGCCTAGATCAGAAGTTCCATCGCTGCAAGGCTCTGTAGCCACCAAAAACCAATCTAGACCTGTTCAGGCACCCTGTCGGAGGGGGGAATCATCACCGGTGGCCATCTTCATTGTAACACCCCGGATGTAATTTACCTTATATGTACCCCAACTCTTGCCATTTCCGGCACTAAGTTATGTTATTTTCCTTGTTGTCGGGTTTTTGCCTTCGTGTGCTTTTGTCTTGGTCATGCATCTCATATCGTGTCATCATGTGCATTGCATTTGCATACGTGCTCGCCTCATGCATCCGAGCATTTTCCCCGTTGTCCGTTTTGCATTCTGGCGCTCCTATGTCCTCCAGTGGTCTTTTCTACCTCTTTTCGTGTGTGGGGGTTAAACATTTCCGAATTGGATCGGGACTTGCCATGCGGCCTTGGTTTACTAGCGGTAGACCGCCTGTCAAGTTTCATGCCATTTGGACTTCGTTTGATACTCCAACGGTTAACCGAGGGACCGAAAAGGCCTCATGTGTGTTGGAGGCCAACACCCTTCCAATTTGGCCCAAAACCGACCTAAACCCTCTCCATCATCTAGAGCGTTCGATCACGATCGCGTGGCCGAAAACCGCACCTCATTTGGAGCTTCCTAGCTCCCTCTACCTCTATAAATAGATCCCCTTTCGAAATCCCGGATCTCTTCCCCCGAAACCCTAAATTTCCGCTCCCCGCGCCGCCGGACACGTCCGGAGTGGACCAGACGCGTCCTCCACCGCCTCCGCGCATATCACCGCCTGCCACGTGGCCCGCCGACCTCCATCATCGCCGTGGCCCGTCCCAGCCCGCAACCGGCCCTCTCCGTCGCCTCCTGGGCCGCGCCCCCGCGCCCGACGCCGCCGCCTTCTTCCCGCCGCGCCGCCGCATGGACTCAACGCCGGCCGCCGCCCTCTGCTGTCCGGCGCGGCCGCAGGCCGCCGACCGGCCACCGCAGCGCCCCGCACCCCGGCCACCTCTCCCTCTTACTCCGGCGATCTGCTACAGGAACTCCGGCCATCCTCGAAAAGCGTGCAGATCTGGATCTGAGATCCGCGGTTGACTTTTTCCCCTCCAAACCCTAATTTTTTGCAATCTTTGCCATGCCATAACTCTGCATACGTAGCCCCGATTCGTGCGTGTAGCATATCAAAATGTTCGTCTCGATGAGTACATCATTTCATATCATTGCATCATTTTCATTTGAGCTCATCTTGATGCCCGAAATGCTGTTGGAAGAGGGCTATGTGAGGAATTTGGCAGATCTGTTTCAGCAAATAACCTTTTGTCATTTTTGCCATGATTAATGTGGCTATGATCCTGAGCTCTACATGTGTTTTGTAGAATGCCATGCCATCTTTACAGAGGCGCTTGCCATGTATTTTAGTGATATTTTTGGTGACTAGCACAAGCTTGCAAAGTAGCATAATCGGTAATGCTGATTTCAGGGACTTAGAATTTCTCTAAGTCATTGTTCTGTTTTTGTTGTTATGTCATATGTTCATGTTGTTTCCTAGTGATCCGTGCCTCTTTTGAGGATGATCAGTAAGGATGTTTTGTTAACATTATTGTGCTCTATCCATCCATCTCTTTGTTTGCATTTATGGAGCACCCTACCTTGAGTCAATCGAGCTCTACTTTTGCTATAAAGTGGATCCTGGCAGATTGTTGACATGTTTAGCGATTTTGCCGAGGATGTTGCTATTGACCCGTGCATGCTATGTTATTGTTCTTGCCATGTCTAGCTCCTATGCCATGTCTTCTTGATGCGTGTATGCTTAGCTTGTCATGCCATGCTCTGTAGTGAGTGCATCGAGCTCGTAAACATGCTTACTCGTTAAATGATTTGCATGCTCCAGTTTTTCACTAAGTCTGAATCTGTTTGTGTTTTTGCCATGTTCACATGTTTGCAATTGTATTTTCTCATCCCTTTTGGCTCAAGGTCACTAAGGGACGTTTGATAAGTGCTTTGAGTAGCTTCATGCCATGCCTTGCTTTGCCATGTTAAGTTCCTGCAGCATGTAGTTTTCCTGCTCTAAAGTCCGCTTCCTGATGATAAATTCAGACTTGTGTTAATTTCACCGAGTCTGAAACCTGTTATCATTTGCACTTTTGCCATGCTTGTTTCCACCTGTTAATGGATGAATTAGCCATAGCTCAGTGTTCATTTTTTGTCAAGCTTCATGAGTGGATCCCTGCCATGTATTTTGTTGTCATGTTTGAGTGCTGTAGCATATTTATCTTGATGCATTTAGTTGGTCACTTGCTGATTATTGCAGACCGGTGCCATATTTGTTTTGCTTGCCATTTCCAAACCGTGCATCCGATTCCGGTGATCTTTATATCGATTTCAACCGAAATCACCTCACCTTTCCAGTGGCACTCTTGGATTTCCAAGTTGAGGCCAGGTTCAATCATTCCTTGTCAAATCATGCATATGCATCACATATCGCAACCCGCATATCATACCATGTTTGCATCATGTTGTTTGAGCATTGCACGTGGTTGATTGTGTTCCGTTTGCTTGTTGTTCTTGTTTGGGTAGAGCCGGGAGACGAGTTCGTGAATGAGGAGCCCATTGAGTTCGCTTACGAGGATCAAGTCAACTCTGACAACTTTGCAGGCAAGATGACCATACCCTCGAAATCACTTCTATCTTTGCTTGCTAGATGCTCGCTCTTTTGCTATGCCTATGCTACGATACATACCACTTGCTTATCATGCCTCCCATATTGCCATGTCAAACCTCTAACCCTCCATGTCCTAGCAAACCATTGTTTAGCTATGTTACCGCTTTGCTCAGCCCCTCTTATAGCGTTGCTAGTTGCAGGTGAAGATTGGAGATCGTTCCTTGTTGGGACATTGTTTATTGTTGGGATATCACCATATTATCTTGTTTATCTTAATGCATCTATATACTTCGTAAAGCGTGGAAGGCTCGGCCTTTTGCCTAGTGTTTTGTTCCACTTTTGCCGCCCTAGCTTCCGTCATATCGGTGGTATGTTCCCGGATTTTCCGTTCCTAACGCGGTTGGGTTATAATGGGAACCCCTTGACAGTTCGCCTTGAATAAAAATCCTCCATCAATGCCCAACCTTGGTTTTACCATTTTCCATCTAGCCTCTTTTTCCCTTGGATTTCAGGAGCCCGAGGGTCATCTTTATTTAAACACCCCCCCGGGCCAGTGCTCCTCTGAGTGTTGGTCCAAACTAGAGCCCTGTGCTGCGCCCCCTCGGGGAAACTCGAGGTTTGGTTTTAGTTGTATGGAGTGCTCATCTGTGTGTGCCCTGAGAACGAGATATGTGCAGCTCCTATCGGGATTTGTCAGCACATTCGGGCGGTGTTGCTGGACTTGTTTTACCATTGTCGAGGATGTCTTGTAACCGGGATGCCGAGTCTGATCGGATTGTCTTGGGAGAAGGAATATCCTTCGTTGACCGTGAGAGCTGTGATGGGCTAAGTTGGGACTCCCCTGCAGGGATTTGAACTTTCGAAAGCCGTGCCCGCGGTTATGGGCAGATGGTAATTTGTTAATGTCCGGTTGTAGATAACCTGAAACTTAACTTAATTAAAATGAACCAACCGTGTGTGTAACCGTGATGGTCTCTTCTCGGCAGAGTCCGGGAAGTGAACACGGTGTTGGAGTAATGCTTGACGTAGGTTGTACTAGGATCACTTCTTGATCATAGTTGTTCGACCGTGCTTTTGCCTTCTCTTCTCGCTCTCATTTGCGGATGTTAGCCACCATATATATATATATGCTAGTCGCTTGTTGCAGCTCCACATCATACCTTTGCCTTACCTATAAGCTTAAATAGTCTTGATCGCGAGGGTGCGAGATTGCTGAGTCCCCGTGACTCACAGTTTACTTCCAAACCAGATGCAGGGACCGATGATACCACTCCAGACGATGCGCTTGAGCTGAAGTGGGAGTTTCATGAAGACTCTTGCCGTTACTATGTGTCTTTCCCAGATGATCAGTAGTGGTGCCCAGTTGGGGCGATCGGGGACTTTGTCGCATGTGGCGGTTGATCTTTATTTTGGTACCATAGTCGGACCATGAGTGTATTGGATGATTGTACTGTTATTCATGTATTTGTGGGACGTGGCGAGTGTAAGCCAACTATGTATCATTTTCCCCTTTTATTTATTTACATGGGTTGTTGTGAAGATTACCTTACTTGCGACATTGCTTTCAATGCGGTTATGCCTCTAAGTCGTTCTTCGACACGTAGAAGATATAGCCGCATCGAGGGCATTACAAGTTGGTAATCAGAGCCTTCCCCGACCTTAGGAGCTCCCTGCTTAATCGAATCGTTGGCGTTGTTGAGTCTACAAAAATGTTTTGAGTCATTTAGGAATTGTATATTGGAGAGTTAGGAATTCCTTTTACTCCCCAGTCCCTTCATCGCTCTGGTAAGGCATCCTGACGTAGAGTTTTGACTCTTCTCTTCTCAAATTTCACTAATTTTTTTTCAGGATCACGCGGGTATCTTGGAATCGTTCCAATCGATTTGTGACGAGAACATTGTTCTTGGTGCCTCCTGTAATTTAGGGGTTGTGGCAGTGTCCTGGGGAGCTGAGCTCCAAGGTGTTGTCGTCACAATTTTATCGTTGAGATTCTGGAATACCTGAGTTTTGCCGACATCGAAAATCTCTTTTATGCAACTGTTGGTGAGATAACCTCGACGCCACCCAGTACTGGGGCGGGAGTTCGGGAGTATTGCCATAACTTGTATAACGGATGCTTTTCGAAGGTTGAGGTAGATGATTTCCGAAGTTTTTCTCGGTTATGTGTTGAAGGATGGATACAGCTGGATGTAGGATTTGCTAGATTTGGGTGAGATATTATGCTTCCCCTGTATCCCCAACACCTGATTGCATAACCGGAAAGGTTCGGGAGTTTCATAGGTGGGAATTCTTGTAGCTCCAGTTCTTCTTCCGCGGATATTTGGTTTGGGATTGGGTAAACCTCACCAAGTATTTGTTCTTGTTCCGTACCTTGTTGTTTTTCTTCTACCTCTATTCTAAGTGGCTTCTCAATTTATAGAAATGTGACCATTTCAATTGGAATACATTCGTTCATTTTGTTCGGACGTGAAGACTTTATGTTGCAATTTCAACCCGTTTGATTCAGCTTCAATATTTGTCTGTCAATATGCTAACGGATGTCACCCTATTCAGGATGGCTCCTCCAACGCGCACGACGCCGAATCCTGATCCGCCACCACCACCTCCACCTCCGGAGGCATGGCAAGCTGTGATGGCCGCTACCAATGCAAACACGCAGCTGATCATGCAACTTCTTCAAGAGCGCAATCAAGGGAACCAGGGCCGTGGAACCAATCAGAATCAGTTTGCTACACTCAACCAGTTCCTCGCTAACTAGCCAAAGACCTTCAGCAATTGTGTTGAGGCAACAGACGCTGATGATTGGCTCGTGGACATATGCAAGCATTTCGAGTGCAGTAACGTCAGGCCTGAGGACTTTGTCAAGTTTGCCTCCTTCCAACTCAAAGACCAAGCTGCAGAATGCTTTCAGCAGTACAAAGATTCCAGAGGAGGCCGTGCGATTACCTGGGATGAATTCCGTCAAGACTTCAAAGCTCATCATATTCCTCAGAGCGTTGTTGAAAGCAAGCGTGAGGAATTCCGCAACCTGAAGCAAGGCACTATGTCTGTTTACCAGTACAACATCATGTTTCAGAAGCTCGCCCATTTTGCTAAGCAGGACGTCCCTGACAAGAAGAGCATGATATATCAGTTCAGGGGTGGTCTCAGAGAAGAACTCCAGCTTTCTCTCGTCCTCTTTGAGCCCAAGAAGTACGATGAGTTTTACAACATGGAAATGAAGCAAGAGACTGCTCAACTGAAGTGCGATGCTTCCAAGAAGAGAGTCAGAGATGCAACTCCTTCTTCCTCAACTCAAGTGGCTAAGCAGCAAAAGTATTGGCTTCCTCCTCCTCCATTCCGTCAGCCTTATCAGCAGAAGAGCAAAGGTGGCAGTGGATCTTCCCACCCACCCAACCCTGGCTTTCAGAACAAGACTTCGTCTCAAGCTCCAAGATCAAGTGCTCCGTATCACCGTCCGCTCTCGGAGGTCACGTGCAACAAGTGCCAACAGAAGGGTCACTATGCCAACATATGCTTCAATCAGAGGTGTCTCCCTCCTCCTCCTCCTCCTCCTCCTCACGTGAGATCTGCAAGTACAGCTGTGGTCAAGCATAACCCCAAGCACGCCAAGGTCAATTTGATGAATGCAGCTCAGGCAGAGGACTCGTCAGATGTCATCATGGGTAACCTTCCTGTTAATGATGTTCCTGCAAAAGTACTTTTTGACACTGGTGCATCGCATTCTTTCTTGTCATTCAAATTTGCATCGAAGCACAATGTTGCTACTAAGGTTATGCCCAAAGTCATGCAAGTTGTTTCTCCCGGCAAGCTTTTGACTTCTAGTCTGGTTGCTCCCGATGTCTCTATCACGTTGGGCGACTACAAGTTTCTGTCCTCCCCAGTGGTCCTTGGTAACTCGGATATTGATCTTATTCTTGGAATGGATTGGCTTTCTAAGCACAAGGCTCATCTTGATTGTGCTGCCATGCAGATTCAATTTAATCATTCGTTTGAGGATGTAATTTTCTTTGCCGCTCGTGATGATACCATCCGTCTATTTTCTCTCAATGAGAAGGGTGAACTGGATGCCATCTCTCAAATTCCATTCATTTGCGAATATCAAGACGTCTTTCCAGAAGAGCTTCCAGGAATGCCTCCGCACCGGCCAGTTGAATTTGTCATCGATCTTGAGCCTGGCACGGAACCTGTTTGCAAACGTCCTTGAAAACTTGGACCTAAAGAGTTGAAGGAGCTGAAGAAGCAACTCGATGAACAAGAGTGTATGGGTCTCATCTGACCTAGTTCTTCTCCCTGGGGTTGTGGAGTTCTTTTTGTGAAGAAGAAGGATCGAACGGACCGACTCTGTGTTGACTACCGTCCATTGAACAAGAAGACTATAAAGAACAGGTACCCACTTCCCAACATCAACGAGCTGTTTGAACAACTCAAAGGTGCTCAAGTATTCTCCAAGCTTGATCTCCGTATGGGCTATCACCAGATTCGAGTTTGTGAGCAAGATATCCCCAAGACAGCATTCAGAACAAGCTATGGTTCATATGAATACACTGTCATGTCTTTTGGCCTCGTCAACGCTCCTCCGACATTCTCTCGCATGATGAACTTCATCTTCAACCCCTACACAAATGACTTCGTCTTGGTCTACCTCGATGACATTTTGGTCTTTTCCAAGAACAAGGAAGATCATGCCAAGCACTTGCCTTTGGTGCCGGATAAGCTTAGAGAACATCAGTTCTACGCCAAGTTTTCAAAGTGCGAGTTTTGGCTCGATGAGGTTCTCTATCTTGGGCATATCATCTCTGCCAAGGGCATAGCGGTGAATCCTGAGAAGATGTCTGCAATTGTGAATTGGGAACCACCTCAGAACGTGAAGCAACTCTGCAGCTTCCTTGGTCTCGCAAGCTATTGTTGAAGGTTCGTTGAGAACTTTTCAAAGATCGCAAAGCCTCGTTCAAACCTTCTCCAGAAGCACGTGAAGTACGTTTGGTCTCCTGAATGTGACATCGCTTTCAACACCTTGAAAGAGAAATTAGTCACTACTCCAGTTCTGACTCCTGATGAATCCAAACCGTTCGAGGTCTTCTGTGATGCCTCTCTTCAAGGTCTTGGTGTAGTGTTGATGCAAGAGAAGAAAGTTGTGGCTTATACTTCTCGCCAGTTGAAGCCCAATGAAAAGAACTACCCCACTCACGGCCTCGAGTTGGCGGCAGTTGTGCATGCTCTTTTGACTTGGAGACATCTCTTATTAGGAAGAAAAGTGGACATATTGACTGGCCACAAGAGTCTCAAGTACATCTTCACTCAGCCTAATCTCAACCTCAGGCAGACTCGTTGGGTCAAAATGATTCAAGAGTATAATCCGAGCATTCAATATACTCCAGGCAAGGCCAATGTAATTGCTGACGCACTGAGCAGGAATGCTTATTGCAACAGTCTGATTCTCAAGCCTTACCAACCCGAGCTTTGCGAAGCTTTCCGCAAACTCAATTTGCAAGTTGTTCCTCAAGGGTTCCTCGCCAACCTTCAAGTCTCTCCTATTTTGGAAGATCATATTCGGGAGGCTCAACTTCTTGATGCTATGGTGAAGAAGGTGAAGATTGGGATTGCCAAGAGTCAATCCAAGTACAAGTGCTATCGCCTTGATGACAAGGATACTCTATTCTTCGAGGATCACATTGTTGTGCCTAAAGGTGACCTTCGTAAAGTCATTATGAACGAGGCTCACAATTCACTCCTCTCTATCCACCCTGGGATTACAAAGATGTACCAGGACCTCAAGCAGGTGTATTGGTGGACTCGAATGAAGCGTGAGATTGCTCAGTTCGTGAATGAATGTGATGTCTGCAGAAGAGTGAAGGCAGAACACCAACGACCAGCTGGTCTCCTCCAACCTCTTGCCATTCCAGAATGGAAGTTTGACCACATTGAGATGGACTTCGTGACGGGATTTCCAAAGTCCAAGCGTGGCAATGATGCTATATTCGTTGTCATCGACAAACTCACTAAAGTGGCTCATTTCCTTCCTATCAAAGAGTCCATCACTGGAGCTCAATTGGCAGAGCTTTATACCTCTCGGATTGTCTCTCTGCACGGCATTCCACAGTTGATTTCTTCAGATCATGGCAGCATCTTCACCTTGAAGTTTTGGGATTCTTTTCAGAAGGCCATGGGCACCAACATCCGTTTCAGCACAACTTTCCATACCCAAACTAGCGGCCAAGTCGAGTGTGTCAATCAGATTCTGGAAGATATGCTAAGGGCTTGCGTTATCTCTTTCGGTATGAAGTGGGAAGATTGTCTTCCATATGCCGAGTTCTCCTACAACAACTGCTTCCAAGCGAGTTCGGGCAAGGCCCCATTTGAAATTCTCTATGGCAGGAAGTGCCGTACTCCTCTTAACTAGTCAGAGACTAGTGAACATCAACTTCTTGGAAATGACTTGATCACAGAGGCAGAAGAGATGTGTAAAGTCATTCGTGATAACCTCAAAGCAGCGCAATCGCGCCAAAAGGGCTACTATGATAGTAATCATCGTGATTTGGCTTTCGAGATCGGAGACCATGTTTACCTCCGCGTCTCTCCAATGAAAGGTACTCGTCGCTTCAGTATCAAAGGGAAGCTTGCCCCTAGATACGTGGGTCCTTTCAAGATCGTTAGCAAGAGAGGCGATCTCGCCTATCAACTCGAGCTTCCTTCCAACTTTGCAAACGTGCACGACGTGTTCCATGTCTCTCAGCTCCGCAAGTGCTTCAAGACCCCTGACCGCACCGTCAACTTTGAAGACATTGATCTCCAAGAACACCTTTCTTATCGTGAGCACCCAGTTGCTATACTTGAAGAAACTGAGCGCAAGACTTGCAACAAGTCAATCAAATTCCTCAAAGTCAAGTGGTCACACCATTCCGACCGTGAAGCCACCTGGGAACGCGAGGATCACCTCCGTTCTGAGTACCCGGAGTTTTTCCAGTCCTAGATCTCGGGACGAGATCCTTTCATAGTGGTGGAGTGTTGTAACACCCCGGATGTAATTTACCTTATATGTATCCCAACTCTTGCCGTTTCCGGCACTAAGTTATGTTATTTTCCTAGTTGTCGGGTTTTTTCCTTCATGTGCTTTTGTCTTGGTCATGCATCTCATATCGTGTCATCATGTGCATTGCATTTGCATACGTGCTCGCCTCATGCATCCGTGCATTTTCCCCGTTGTCCGTTTTGCATTCCGGCGCTCCTATGTCCTCCGGTGGTCTTTTCTACCTCTTTTCGTGTGTGGGGGTTAAACATTTACAGATTGGACCGAGACTTGCCATGCGGCCTTGGTTTATTACCGGTAGACCACCTGTCAAGTTTCGTGCCATTTGGACTTCGTTTGATACTCCAATGGTTAACCGAGGGACCGAAAAGGCCTCATGTGTGTTGCAGCCCAACACCCTTCCAATTTGGCCCAAAACCCACCTAAACCCTCCCCATCATCTAGAGCGTTCGATCACGATCGCGTGGCCGAAAACCGCACCTCATTTGGAGCTTCCTAGCTCCCTCTACCTCTATAAATAGATCCCCTTCCGAAATCCCGAATCTCTTCCCCCGAAACCCTAAATTTCCGCTCCCCGCGCCGCCGGACACGTCCGGAGTGGACCGGACGCGCCCCCCACCACCTCCGCGCCTATCACCGCCTGCCACGTGGCCCGCCGACCTCCACCGCCACCGTGGCCCGTCCCGGCCCGCAACCGGCCCTCTCCGTCGCCTCCTGGGCCGCACCCCCGCGCCCGACGCCGCCCCCTTCTTCCCGCCGCCGCACGGACTCAACGCTGGCCGCCGCCCTCTGTCGTCCGGCGCCGCCGCAGGCCGCCGACCGGCCACCGCAGCGCCCCTCAACCCGGCCACCTCTCCCTCCTACTCCAGCGATCTGCTACAGGAACTCCGTCCATCATCGAAAAGCGTGCAGATCTGGATCTGAGATCCACGGTTGACTTTTCCCCCTCCAAACCCTAATTTTTTGCAATCTTTGCCATGCCATAACTCTGCATCCGTAGCTCCGATTCGTGCGTGTAGCATATCAAAATGTTCGTCTCGACGGGTACATCATTTCATCTCATTGCATCATTTTGATTTAAGCTCATCTTGATGCCCGAAATGCTATTGGAAGAGGGCTATGTGAGGAATTTGGCAGATCTATTTCAGCAAATAGCCTTTTGTCGTTTTTGCCATGATTAATGTGGCTATGATCCTGAGCTCTACATGTGTTTTGTAGAATGCCATGCCATCTTTACAGAGGCGCTTGCCATGTATTTTTGTGATATTTGTGGTGACTAGCACAAGATTTCAAAGTAGCGTAATCGGTAATGCTGATTTCAGGGACTTAGAATTTCTCTAAGTCATTGTTCTGTTTTTGTTGTTATGTCATATGTTCATGTTGTTTCCTAGTGATCCATGCCTCTTTTGAGGATGATCAGTAAGGATGTTTTGTTAACATTGTTGGTTTGCATTTATGGAGCACCCTACCTTGAGTCAATCGAGCTCTACTTTTGCTATAAAGTGAATCCTGGCAGATTGTTGACATGTTTAGCGATTTTGCCGAGGATGTTGCTATTGACCCGTGCATGCTATGTTATTGTTCTTGCCATGTATAGCTCCTATGCCATGTCTTCTTGATGCTTGTATGTTTAGTTTGTCATGCCATGCTCTGTAGTGAGTGCATCGAGCTCGTAAACATGCCTACTCGTTAACTCATTTGCATGCTCCAGTTTTTCACTAATTCTGAATCTGTTTGTGTTTTTGCCATGTTCACATGCTTGCAATTGTATTTTCTGATCCCTTTTGGCTCAAGGTCACTAACGCTATGTTTGGATGTATGCATTGGGAGCCTTGGCATTGCATTGGGTTGAATATCAATATCACACTATATTGGTATTGAGATTGAATGTCAATATTTTTGTTTGGATGCTTAGATATTTGGAACACAGACTTGATATTGAGGTCGAATGCCAAATGTTGTTCGGGTTGTCAATGTGAGGCATTGAGTTGTATGAGACTTTGCCGGGAGATCGAGCAAAGAGGAGGCTGGACGCTAGACAAGGGAGAGGGGAGATGGTCGGTGCTCTATGAAGAGAGGAAGGAGCCAGTCAGCTACACACCTGCGTGGGGCGGCAAAGCTTGTGGTGGAGGCACGCCGGTCGCCGGAGATCATGGTGGAGGCGGGGTAGGAGGGCGGCGCTAGTCGTTGGAGAGCTCTGGCGGGGCCGGAACGTGGCACCGGCTGCTAGAGAGCTCCGGCGGGGCGAGAACGTGGCATCAGCCGCTGGATCTTGGGGTGGAGACGAGGCGGGAGGGTGGCGCCGGCCACCGGATCTTGGGGTGCAGGCACGCCGGCCGCCGGGGCTCGGTGTGGAGGCTGGCGGGATCGGCGCCGCCGCCGTTCGTCGAGACGGGAGGTACGAAGCCGGGTTGGTTTCGTTAGCGAACAGATAAGCACGCTATCCCCTTGAATCCCACCCAATGCCTAGCGATGTCGAGCACACATGCTCCGAATTGGGCTAGCAGTTTTTTGCGTTAGGGATGGACCACTCATTATCGAGCCCGAATGCCACGACTGAATGCCAATACCAACCAAACGGTGGCATTCGGGATACTAGGCCCAAACAAATGCCAATACCAAATACTAGGCCTGAATGTAAACATCCAAACGGAGCGTAAGGGACTTTTGTTAAGTGCTTTGAGTAGCTTCATGACATGTCTTGCTTTGTCATGTTAAGTTCCAGTAGCATGTAGTTTTCATGCTCTAAAGTCTGCTTCCTGATGATAAATTCCAGACTTGTGTTAATTTCACTAAGTCTGAAACCTGTTATCATTTGCACTTTTGCCATGCTTGTTTGCACCTGTTAATGGATGAATTAGCCGTAGCTCAATGTTCATCTTTTGTCAAGCTTCATGAGTGGATCCCTCCCATGTATTTTTTTTCATGTTTGAGTGATGTAGCATATTTATCTTGATGCATTTAGTTGGTCACTTGCTGATTATTGCAGACCGGTGCCATATTTGTTTTGCTTGCCATTTCCAACCGTGCATCCGATTCCGGTGATCTTTATATCAATTTCAACCGAAATCACCTCACCTTTCCAGTGGCACTCTTGGATTTCCATGTTGAGGCCAGGTTCAATCATTCCTTGTCAAATCATGCATATGCATCACATATCGCATCACGGGATATCATACCATGTTTCCATCATGTTGTTTGAGCATGGCACGTGGTTGATTGTGTTCCGTTTGCTTGTTGTTCTTGTTTGGGTAGAGCCGGGAGACGAGTTCGTGAACGAGGAGCCCGTTGAGTTCGCTTACGAGGATCAAGTCAACTCTGACAACTTTGCAGGCAAGATGACCATACCCTCGAAATCACTTCTATCTTTGCTTGCTAGATGCTCGCTCTTTTGCTATGGCTATGCTACGATACCTACCACTTGCTTATCATGCCTCCCATATTGCCATGTCAAACCTCTAACCCTCCATTTCCTAGCAAACCGTTGTTTGGCTATGTTACCTCTTTGCTCAGCCCCTCTTATAGCGTTGCTAGTTGCAGGTGAAGATTGGAGATCGTTCCTTGTTGGAACATTGTTTATTGTTGGGATATCACCATATTATCTTGTTTATCTTAATGCATCTATATACTTGGTAAAGGGTGGAAGGCTAGGCCATTTGCCTAGTATTTTGTTCCACTTTTGCCGCCCTAGCTTCCGTCATATCGGTGTTATGTTCCCGGATTTTGCGTTCCTTACGCGGTTGGGTTATAATGGGAACCCCTTGACAGTTCGCCTTGAATAAAACTCCTCCAGCAATGCCCAACCTTGGTTTTACCATTTGCCACCTAGCCTGTTTTCCCCTTGGCTTTCCGGAGCTCGAGGGTCATCTTTATTTAAACCCCCCCGGGCCAATGCTCCTCTGAGTGTTGGTCCAAACTAGAGCCCTGTGCAGCGCCCCCTCAGGGAAACTCGAGGTTTGGTTTTAGTTGTATGGAGCGCTCATCTGAGTGTGCCCTGAGAACGAGATATGTGCAGCTCCTATCAGGATTTGTCGGCACATTCGGGCGGTGTTGCTGGACTTGTTTTACCACTGTCGAGGATGTCTTGTAACCGGGATGCCAAGTCTGATCGGATTGTGTTGGGAGAAGGAATATCCTTCGTTGACCGTGAGAGCTTGTGATGGGCTAAGTTGGGACTCCCCTGCAGGGATTTGAACTTTCGAAAGCCGTGTCCGCGGTTATGGGCAGATGGGAATTTGTTAATGTCCGGTTGTAGATAACCTAAAACTTAACTTAATTAAAATGAACCAACCGCGTGTGTAACCGTGATGGTCTCTTCTCGGCGGAGTTCGGGAAGTGAACACGGTGTTGGAGTAATGCTTGACGTAGGTTGTACTAGGATCACTTCTTGATCATAGTTGTTCGACCGTGCTTTTGCCTTCTCTTCTCGCTCTCATTTGTGGATGTTAGCCACCATATATATATGCTAGTCGCTTGCTGCAGCTCCACATCATACCTTCGCCTTACCTACAAGCTTAAATAGTCTTGATCGCGAGGGTGCGAGATTGCTGAGTCCCCATGACTCACAGTTTACTTCCAAACCAGATGTAGGGACCGATGATACCGCTCCAGACGATACGCTTGAGCTCAAGTGGGAGTTCAATGAAGACTCTCGCCGTTACTACGTGTCTTTCCCAGATGATCAGTAGTGGTGCCTAGTTGGGGCGATCGGGGACTTTGTCGCATGTGGGGGTTGATCTTTATTTTGGTACCGTAGTCGGACCATGAGTGTATTGGATGATTGTAATGTTATTCATGTATTTGTGTGACGTGGCAAGTGTAAGCCAACTATGTATCCTTTTCCCATTTTATTTATTTACATGGGTTGTTGTGAAGATTACCTTGCTTGTGACATTGCTTTCAATGCGGTTATGCCTCTAAGTCGTGCTTCGACACGTAGGAGATATAGCCGCATCGAGGGCGTTACATTCACCATCCTGACGGCCACCGCGATGAGGAGGGAGTAGTCCACTCTCGGGGCTGAGGGTTTGTACTAGTAGCTATGTGTTTAATCTCTCTCTCTCTCATGATCTATATCATGGCCTTTGTTAACATAGATGGATCGTATGATGTTTCTCCCCTCTATACTCTTGTTGTGATGAATTGAATCTTTACCCTTTGAAGTTTTGTCTTGTCGGATTGAATATTCAGATATGAGAACACATGATGTATGTCTTACGGTATGAATACTTGAGGTGATAATGGGGTATCATATTTATTCACTTGATGTATGTTATGGCACTCAACTTGCGGATTCTCGAGGTGATATTGGGGTAATCTATGCATAGGGGTTGATGCATGTTTTTATTATCTTTTCTCCGATAGAAACTTTGGGGTCTCTTTGTAGTCCTTTGTGTGGATTGAATATTATGATGATGAAGTTGTTTGATGCATACCGTAGAATTAACTCACGGATACTCATGGTGACATTGGAGTATCTAGGTGACATTAGAGTTGGTTGATGTGTGTCATATGGTGTTATTTGAGTATGAACTCTTAATTAGATCGATCGGAAAGTGTCGGATTTTGGGTTCCGGCAGACCTTTGAGGTTCGAACACTGGGGTGCGCGTGGAGATTTCGCCTTCTACCTACCTCCACCCCTCCACCTCGCTAAGATCTAAGCTATGGAAAGAACAGCACGAGAGACACAGGGTTTATACTGGTTCGGGCCACCGTTGTGGTGTAATACCCTACTCCAGTGTGTGGTGTGGTGGATTGCCTCTTGGGCTGATGATGATGAGCAATACAAGGAAGAACAGCCTCGCGAGGGTCTGTTCTTGGTTTGGGGGATGAACTGCTAGGGGGAGTTCAGTCACCCTTCTCTCTCTCTCTTCTCGATTGTGATCCTGGCTAGTTTCTGGGTTGGCCGATTCTGGATCCCTCCACCCTGTGGGTGGCTAGCCCTATTTATAGGCAAAGGCCCTGGGCCTCTTCCCCAAATATTGAGCGGGAAGGGCACCAACAATTGGACATTTTGAAGGGGAACATCTGGTACACTTATCCTGACTAAAGTTGGTCCTCGCCTGCCAAAGACTCTAGTGGTGACGCTGGCTTGGGCTCCACAATGACTTCCTCCCTGCCGTTGGATTGGTCTTGGTCTCGTTGCACCGAAACGGGTGCCTTTGCTTGATGCTCTCGCCTGCGCTTGCTCCCTTTGCACCAAAGAGGAAAGGAGGACACTACGCGGGCTGGCGCTCGCCTGGCACCCTTGGTCGTCATGGCTTGCGTCACGGGCACCTCGTGAGGTACCCCGCCTTGATCTCTCCGCCTCCTCGCGAGCCAGCCTGATGAGGTCGTGCCTGAGGAAGCTCCGTGTCGTCCGCCCCGCGAGGCTTGGCCCCTCGCGAGGGTCTTGGGTCTGTGTTGATGAAGATGGGTCGTGCTAGGCCCCCTTTTGAGCCACGCCGCAGGCCGCAGGCAGGCAAGTCTTGGGACCCCCGTTCCCAGAACGCCGACAGTAGCCCCCGGGCCCAAGGCGCGCCCGGACTTTGCCGTGCAGGGAGGCGAAAGGGCAATAGCGAAGCGCCGCGGGCCCTAACAGCCTGCGGCCTTGGGCGCCGCGTGGCGATTGGTTGGGCGTGGGCGGCACTGTTCCCCCACGCCCCCCTTATTTTGCGCCTTGCTAGGCGGACTCGTAGTCGTACATAGCCGCTCCCCTTTCTGTTGCCTGAGCGCCCTCTGTCCTTCCTCCGCTCGAACTCCAACTTTTGTTTTCAACCCAATCTCGAACCTTCCCCCCCTTCCTATCGCCATGGCTCCGACGAAGAAGGGAAGAGGGAAGAAACCCATGCCTCCGCCTTGCTCGCCGCCATTGGCGGCCCCTGCCGAGGGCTTAGGCAAGGTCAGCTCGGCTCTGGCTACTATCTTCAATGAATGCGGGAGGACGACGGCCTGGCCCGCATCCCACTTCTCCACCGACAGGATAGTCACCGAGGTCCCATGTTTTGGCGACGCCCTGTGGGCGGGTCTGGTTCCCCCCTTTTCTGATTTCTTCAATGCCGTGCTTTCCCACTATCAGATCCACATGATGCATCTGGGTCCTGAATCCATCACCCTCCTTTCGGTCTTCGCCTTTGTTTGCGAGGCAATGATGGGCATCCTTCCTTCGGTTGCCTTGCTGCGCCACTTCTTCTCTCTGCGCCTTGTCGACCCTACCCAATGCTGGGCGTGCATAAGCTTCATTGCCGCGTCTGAGACAGCGGCCTCAGGGATTGACTTCAGGCTCCCTCTGCCCGCGGCTGGGTTCCGCGAGCGGTGGCTGTATGTGGATGCAGGGGTGCCCAGCCCCCTGCTATCGGAGCCAACTTCGCTTGCTGTCCCCAATTCGGGCTGGGGCCAGGAGACGCTTGAGAGCCCCCGGCTCGTCTTCGTCTGGCACCGCTTCGTGTTCTTGAGGTCGCTTGGCGTGACAGCGCCCAAGGTGGTGAAGGAGTTCCTGCTACGCCGCACTGCTCCTCTCCAACGCCACTCCCGCCGGATGTGGGCCTTCTGCGGGCGTGATGATCGTATGAGGCTCCAGGAAGAGGACCTGACGCCTGAAGTGCTGAGGACAGTGCTCTTGATCCTGACTGGGGACCCCAACCCTAGCAGCATCCAGCAGGGAGGGGCCTTGCTGTACTTCTGCCAGAACAAGGGCGATTTTGTGAATCAGATGCCTATCTTTGATGAGTGGGGGCCGTGGCCTGCTAGTCAGCCAAGGCGACTCTTCCTCAAGTGGCGGAGCAGGGAGGCATGAGGTGCCAGAGGCTGAGGGGGCTCCCGGCGGGGTGACAGCGCCGGGCGACGCTCATGAGGGAGCAGCTCTTGGGGCCCGTGCTGCTGAGGCTGAGGGTGGCAAGCAGCTGCCCTCAATGCCTGCGACGGAGGCCCCTGAGGCTCCAGCCGCTTCTCTTGGCGAGGCGATTGGCAGCGCGCATCAGGCAGGCGCCCCTGACGCGGATCGCCTTGACGCTCCGTCTTCGTCGCAGGTTGATCCCTGCGCTCAACTCTTGGGCCGCTTCCGTGTGGACTTTGAGGCCCTCCGGAAGAGAAGGGAGGCCCTGGGCGACGATTACCCTTATCGCCTGCTGAAGCATAGGAAGTACTTCGCCACTGATGAGTAAGCCTTCTCCTTTCCCAGCTCACGATCCTTCTGTTGCTTTTACTGATCCTTGCTCTGCAGGCCCCTTCTAGCCGAGCTCGTGGAGACGGTTGAGGTGCCGTCCCCCTTGGCTTCGCCCCCTCCACCGTCCTCAAGCGCTCCGAGCAGCAGAGCCCTTGTGGTGAGGGTGATCGGAGAGGCGAACCGTCCCGAGGCGCATCGTGGCCATGCGCACCTCGCGATCCTCCTTCGCGGGCCTTCTCGTGGCATAGCCAGCCTGCCGTGGGCTTCTCGCCTGGTCGTGGACTGCGATTGGCTGAGCTGCTCCCTGCGCTCTTCATCTGGGGGTGGGCTGGCTCTAGGCCGGGCTTCTGGCGTGGCGTGCCCGGCCGTCGCGAGGGTGCCAGCCCCCAGCCCCCTGTCCGGAGGGGGAGTGCTGATTCGTGGCCCCCGGCGCTTGCTCGGGGCAGATGATGGTGTGGAAGACGTGCTCGAGCGCGCCCGGGAGCGTTGCGCTCTTCGCCAAGGATTCCTTCGAAGGGCAGCTGACGCAGTGAGCCTGCTTGGTGAGGAGCTTGCTGATGAAGATGCGTGCCTTGAGGCCGAGGGCCTGTGCCTGGCTGTAGAGAGGCGCGAGCTGGAGGGCGCCATCGCCCTTGCGCGCCGTCAGCGCGATCTTGACGACGCGGAGGCCAAGGCGTCGCTGGTGGTCTCTCGGGAGGCCCGATCTAGGGCCGCTGAGGGGGCCCGGGAAGCTGACCGGCAGCAAGAGGCGGCGGAGGAGCGGGCTCGGGAGCTCCTAGCCTGGTGCCACTCACTGGAGGAGCAAGTGGAGCTGCGCGAGGCAGCTCTCGCGTCAATGAAGGTGGCCTCTGGCGACCCGGCAGAGCTCCAGAAGCGTGAGGAGGAGCTGACGCTGGAAGCCGCCGAACATACCCGCGAGTACGAGCGTCTGGAGACGAGGGAGCGCTTGGTGACGCAGGCGGAGGATGATGTCGCTGCACGGGAAGCCTGTGTCCTGGAGGAGGTCGGACGTCGGGTGGCGATGGCGCGCTTGAACCTCGAGCACGAGTTCGAGGAGAGGCTGGAGTTGATCCGGGCCGAGGCTGAAGGTAGGACTGCTGCCTTGAGGGCCAAGCTGGAGGAAGCGACGCGGCGGGCCGATGCTTTCCAGGCCGCCCTTGAGGTAGCGCAAGGGGAGTCAACCACCTCCCAGGCCGAGGTGCTCCTTCTTCGCCAGCGGGTGGAGGAGGCTGAGGTCGTCGCGCGCCAGAATGCAGACGAGATACGTCAGCGGCGGATCCTGGAGCATGAGCACGGCCCCATGCTCACCACGCTCCGGGAGAGAGCCAACACAGCCTTGGGCAACATTTGCGAGGAGGCTGTTGGCGAGCCGCACGCAGTTAACTACGCTGGCAACCTTCAGTTCTTAACCGACGTGGTGACGCAGCTGGAGGCGCGGTCGGTCAGGGCCGATAGGTTGGTGGAGGAGAGGAGCCGCGCCTTGCTCGGGCGCGCCTTTTCTCGCGTCTTCAGCCATCTCCGGAACAAGGATCCCCACTTCGATTTCGCCGCCGCCATCGCCCCAGTCCCCCAGGCCATCCGAGACGACCTGGCGCACTGGGTGGAAGACAATGTGGATGCTCTTGTCAGGGCCTTCGCTTCAGACAACGACGGCGTGATCGTGGCTGCCGACAAGGGCGGTGTGGTGAATGGCCCTGACGCCACTAGCGGCGACTCAGACAGCGACGGCGACTTCAGCGACGCCAGCAACGGTTCGGGTGGTGCTCCTGAGGACGCATTGGGGGATTTATCCGACTGATCATGCATCGTTCCTGTTTCCTTACCCTACATGAATAGAACTCAGGTTTTGGCCTGATGGCTGTGAGAGCATTTTGGAGGGGGAGCCCCTCATGTAAAACTTGTGTTCATCGTACTAGTAGACGTTACATTGCCCATGCGCCCGCGCCAAGTGGTTGGCTTAAGCGACGCGCTGGTCGGCTAGTTTACCTTTGTCCCGTGCGGGCCCTGAGGTAGCCTGTGGGAGGCTGTGGTGTCCCGAGTGTTCCCTGATTGAATCCGTAGGATCTGCAGTAAAAAAAACCTCCTGAGAGGACGCGGCGGCGGTAGTCTGGGCTGCGCGCAAGCTAGGCCGGACCCGGCTCGTGAGGGGCTCACGAGGGGAGGCAACTGAGGTGAAGTGGTAACCAAAACGCGAGAAATTGCTTGAACGAGACTAAGCACCCCTTCCCCGAACACACGCAAATCTCAAATTCGAATCCAACTTAAATCCAACGGGGGAAAGCGACAACCAAAGGGAAAAGCAACGAAAGCAGACAAAAGGCCGCGTTCGGCACCTAATCTAGTCTTGGACGTCTTCTCACCAGCGCGGAGCTAAGTGTTGCCACTGGGCGTGGGAGGGAGCCCCAAGGCCTGAGGCCGGCACCCCTGAGACTCCGGGGCGTGTACAACCCCACTCATTATTACGTGAGAGTGTCACGGGGCGGCGAGCTTCACAGGCACTAGGCCTTCTTCACACGTACCGGCCAGCTTCATATCGCCAGACGAGGGCCCCGCCTTGCGCCACACTCTAGTGCCATCAACGACGACCGGAAACCAGGATGCCGCCGAAGGGGTAGAGCGGTCGCCAGTGGTTCCCCCGACGACCACGGGTGCTCCGCCAGGGGCAGGCCTTGAGGCACCTCCCCAGCAGAGGGCCTACCTCCCGAGAACACCTTGCTCTGAACGCCGCGGTGGTGATGTCGGATCTTGGCCCCTCTCCTACAGCCCCCTGCGCCCTCCTCCCGAGGGGTAGGAGACTGTGGGAGCGGGGCTGCTGCTCGCTGTGGCGACCTGCACCTCCTGCGATCCATGATTAGCGTATGCCTGCTCCTGAGGAATTAGCAGTACCCGATAGTCGTTGCCTCTAGCGTGGCCAGCGGGACCATCCCGGGGCTCCAGGAAGGGCTCAGCTTCTGGCGCCTCGTCCCCCCAGCTTGGGCTGAGGAGTGAGTCTTGTTCGCCCTCGTGAGGGTGTCCTTGGTCCATCATGAGGGGCACGTATTCTTCTGGCGCCGTTATCCCGAAGGCCATGCCGTAGTGCTCCGTGCGCCACGCAGCTCTGCTTGACGTGCCCACCGTGGGGTGGTAGCGCGGCTGTCCACTGGGGCCATGGGTCGCGTCGAGTCCTTCTTCTTCGCGGACCGGGAGCGGGGGCAACGCCACCGCCGGTCCGGTGCCGACGGCTTCGCTGGCGTTGGAGTAGCCTTGGAGCCCACGGGCGCGCGCGGAGCCCTCGCGCGGGCCGCCCTGGGCTTGAGATGGGAGCTGGGTGCAGAAGGGGTGAGCCCCCGAGGCGGCGAAGCCCAGGAGCTCTGCCACCCGCTCCAGCAGCACGTCGCGGCCGCCCTCCAGCAGCCTGCACTGCAGCAGCTCTCGGGCCACCGTGAGCGCGACCCTCGAGTTCGCTTGCTCCCGGCGGGTGTACGGCGTCGTGGTCACGGCGTGATTGGAGGCCCTTGATGCCGACCACGCCTGCCGCGGCGTGAGAGCTATCGAAGCCTGTTCGCGTCGCCCGCGGCCCGTAGCGCCCTGCGGACCGCGAGCTGCCTGGGGCATGGGGTCGCCTGAGGCGAGCGGCTCTGCGCGGGCGGGCCACGCCACCCATGGATTTGGGTTGCCCGCCTGGTCGCCAGACATGGTGATGACGACGTGACGGGACATGAAGCGGTAGAAGGTGGATTCCGGCGCACCCCTACCTGGCGCGCCAAATGTCGGATTTCGGGTTCCGGCAGACCCTTGAGGTTCGAACACCGGGGTGCGCGCGGAGATTTCGCCTTCTACCTACTTGCACCCCTCCGCCTCGCTAAGATCTAAGCTATGGAAAGAACAGCACCAGAGACACATGGTTTATACTCGTTCGGGCCACCGTTGTGGTGTAATACCCAACTCTAGTGTGTGGTGTGGTGGATTGCCTCTTGGGCTGATGATGATGAGCAATACAAGGAAGAACAGCCTCGCTAGGGTCTGTTCTTGGTTTGGGGGATGAACTGCTAGGGGGAGTTCAGGCACCCTTCTCTCTCTCTCTCTCTCTTCTCGATTGCGATCCTGGCTAGTTTCTGGGTTGGCCGATTCTGGATCCCTCCACCCTGTGGGTGGCTAGTCCTATTTATAGGCAAAGGCCCTGGGCCTCTTCCCCAAATATTGAGCGGGAAGGGCGCCAACAATTGGCCATTTTGAAGGGGAACATCTGGTACACTTATCCTGACTAAAGTTGGTCCTCGCCTGCCAAAGACTCTGGTGGTGACGCTGGCTTGGGCTCCACAATGACTTCCTCCCTGCCGTTGGACTGGTCTTGGTCTCGTTGCACCGAAACGGGTGCTTTTGCTTGATGCTCTCGCCTGCACTTGCTCCCTTTGCACCAAAGAGGAAAGGAGGACACTGCGCGGGCTGGCGCCCGCCTGGCGCCCTTGGTCGTCATGGCTTGCGTCACGGGCACCTCGTGAGGTACCCCGCCTTGATCTCTCCGCCTCCTCGCGAGCCAGCCTGATGAGGTCGTGCCTGAGGAAGCTCCGTGTCGTCCGCCCCGCGAGGCTTGGCCCCTCGCGAGGGTCTTGGGTCTGTGTTGATGAAGATGGGCCGTGCTGGGCCCCCTTTTGAGCCACGCCGCAGGCTGCAGGCAGGCAAGTCTGGGGACCCCTGTTCCCAGAATGCCAATAGAAAGAATAGCTTGTGTTATTTTAGTACGAACTCTAGGATAGATTGATCGGAAAGAATAACTTTGAGGTGGTTTCGTACCCTACAAACAATTTATATCTTTTGTTCTCCGCTAATAGGAACTCGGGAGTGATTCTTTATTGCACTTTGAGGGATAATCATATGATCCAACTATGTTAGCACTGTTGAGAGATTGCACTAGCGAAAGTACAGACCCTAGGCCTCATTTTCAAGCATTGCAATACCGTTTTTGTGCCCATTTACTATTTGCTACCTTGCTGTTTTTATTTATTCAGATTGTAAAAATATATTTCTACCATCCATATTACACTTTTATCACCATCTCTTCGCCGAACTAGTGCACCTATACAATTTGCCATTGTATTGTGTGTGTTGGGATCATAAGAGATTTCTTGTATTTGGTTGCAGGGGCATTTGAGAGAGACCATCTTCATCCTACACCTCTCACGGATTGATAAACCGTAGGTGATCCACTTGAGGGAAAATTGCTACTGTCCTACAAAACTCTACGCTTGGAGGCCTAACACGTGTCTACAAGAATAAAGATACGTAGTATACATCAAGCTCTTTACTGGCACCGTTACCGGTGAGGTGAGTGCTTGAAGGTATATCTTTAGATCTTGCAATCAAATCTTTTAGTTTCTTGTTTATCACTAGTTTGGTTTATAAAAGAAAACTACAAAAAATGGAATTGAGGTTGCATCATATTATTCATCTTTATAATGTATTTCGTGAAAATGATGGAAATGAACATTGTGCTCAATTGATAGAAGAAGAATTAAATAGAATGTTTGGTATAAATGATGAGCATGATTGCAATGTTGTTAGTATGAATTCTTTGAATATCCATGATGCTAATGATATTCAAAGCCATAAGCTTGGGGATGCTATGATTGATGAAGATGATATTTTTAGTCCCCCAAGATTTGATGTGCAAATTTTTTATAATGATTGCATGCCTCCTATTTATGATGATTATAATGATGAAAGTGGATTCGGAGAGGGCATGCCTTTATTTAGTTTTCACTCTCATGATAGTTATTTTGTTGAGTTTTCTCCCACTACTATTTATGAGAATAAATTTGCTTATGTGGAGAGTAATAAGTTTTCTATGATTTTGTGTCATGAAAAGAGTTCTTTATGTGATAGTTATATTGTTGAATTCATTCATCATCCTACTGAAAATTATTATGATAGAGGAAACATATGCTTCTACATATTGCAATAATATCAAGTTTCCTCTCTATGTGTTGGAAATCTTGAAGTTGTGCTTGTTTTGCCTTCCTATGCTAGTTGATTCTTGTTCCCATAAGTTGTTTGCTCACAAAATCCATATGCATAGAAAGTGGGTTAGACTTAAATGTGCTAGTCATATGCTTCATGATGCTCTCTTTATGTTTCAATTCTTATCTTTTATGTGAGCATCATTGAAATCATCATGCCTAGCTAAAAAGGCATTAAAGAAAAGCGCTTGTTGGGAGACAACCCAACACTTTTACCTACTGTTTTTGTGTGTTCACATGATTATGCTACTGTATTAATCATGTTTTATTGCTTTTGTTTCAATAAAGTGCCAAGTAAAGCCTTTGGGATGGCTTACGGTGATAGTTGATTTGATCTTGCTGAAAAACAGAAACTTTTGCTCTTAGGAAAACAATTATAATTTTTAACAGAAGCATGAGAAAATGCTGATTCTTTTTGCAGAAGATTAATAGACAAATTTCCCAGGTGTTCCTAATTTTTCAGATTTTTTGAAGTAAAAGACATATGGTTGGAGTACAGATTACTACAGACTGTTCTGTAATTGACAGATTCTGTTTTCAATGCATAGTTTGCTTGTTTTCTAGGTTCCATGGCTTATATTGCTCAATATAAATTTTGGAAATGATATGATACAGTAGGCATTGTGTGAGAACAATTATGAATCTTGTTTGTGACAATACCAAAGTGAATGGTTTGTCTTTATCATACTAACCCATCTCATGAAGTTTCGTTAAGTTTTGTGTTCTTGAAGTTTTCAAGTTTTGGGTGAGATATCGATATGAGGAGAAAAAGGAGTGAAAAGATCCTAATCTTGGGTATTCCCAAGGCAACCCAAGGTAATATTCAAGGAAGATCCAAGCAACTAAGCTTGGGGATGCCCTGGAAGGCATCCCCTCTTTCGTCTCCATCATTATCGGTAACCTCACTTGGAGCTATGTTTTCATTCGTCACATGATATGTGTTTTGCTTGGAGCGTCAATTTACTTTGTTAGGAGTTTCTTTATGTTATTTATAATAATGTTTTGCATCTTTTATTTCAAATAAAAGTGGCATCGATAGCCTTTACTATGCTTATTTTAGAAGTCTACATGTTGCTGTTTGAAAACAGAAAGTTTACCTCTGTTGCAAAAATTCCCTAGAAAATTCATAATGTGATAAAATGTTGAAACTTTCTGAATAATAAGCTCTGATAAAGTTTCTACAGTGTGGTAGAATTTCATAATGTTTGGAGTTGAATAAGTATTGATACTCTTGCATTCTTTACAGACTATACTGTTTTGGCAGATTGCTGTTTTGTTTGCATATGTTTGCTTGTTTAATGATTATATTTTCGGATAGGAGTATTAAATATGAAGAGGAATTTAGTATGCAATGTTGAATAATAATTTTTAGTGATTTTCTACAGTAGATAATGATAAGGTTTTTTTTACATTGGTTTATACTAACTTATCTCGCGAGTTCTTGTTGAGTTTTCTGTGGATGAAGCTTTTGAGATTTAGGAAAACCGTGATATGAGAAGAATTAAGGAGACACAAAAGCTCAAGCTTGGGGATTCCAAAGGCACCCAAAGATAATATTTCAACAAGTCTCAAGCATCTAAGGTTGGGGATGCCCCGGTAGGCATCCCACCTTTTTTTTCTTCAACAATTATCGGTTAGTATCGGTTGAGCCTAAGTTGTTGCTTCTTCACATGATGTGTGCTATCCTTGGATTGTCATTTTATTTTGTTTTTCTTTTTGTTTTAATAAAGTACTAAGATTTGGAAGTTTTTAAAGAAAATAGAGTCCTCAAATAGTTGCCAGGGAGGCTAAGTAAGCGGCACTCACATCCTGTCAACGAAGCTCTTTTCTTTGGAATTGCTCTTGTGCTTCACTTATATCCTATGAGTAAATTGTTGAATAAATTGAATTTCATGAATTTGAAATCATATCATGCCTAGTGGTAGCTTCACATTGGGTTTAGAAAGTGAAATCTTTTGAGGCTTGACAATCACAATATTGGTCATACAAGCAAATAACGAATGATTAGTATAAGGAAGAGAACTATCACATGCAAATACACTATCTTGGAATTATTTTGTGATTGTGAGCCCCCCTCAAAATATTATATGCCAAAATTGTTGACATTGGACAAGGAAGACAATGTAATGATTTATGTTTGTTCATATTCTCATAGAAGTTATATTGTCATAGATCCTTCAACATGTGGTGCTTGCCCCCCATATTTGCTAGCCAAAAATTCCGCACCAAGTAGAGATACTAATTGTGCATCCAAAAATCCTTAAACCCAAATCTTATTTTCAAGAGTCCACCATACCTACCTAAGGATTGAAAAAGACCCTTCAAGTAAGTTGTCATCGGTGCAATAAGGCAATAAAAATTGCTTCTATAAGTGTTAGATCATTTAGTGTAAGAGAAAATTGAGCCTTGTACGAACTTGTGATGACAAAGAATAAAAGCGACAGACTGCATAATAAAGGTTGCTATCATAAAGGGCAACATAACGTGACATTCTTTTGCACTAAGGGGTTGAGCATACAAACAAATAAGCGCATGGAAACCTGTGCTTCCCTCTGCGAAGGGCCTATCTTTTACTTTTTAGCATTTACTTTTTTGCAAAGAGTCGAAGTTTTTCTCTCTATTCCTTTTTATTTTTCTCTTTTGGCAAGCATCATGTGGTGAGGAAAGATCTAGGCACATATATCCAGTTGGATATGGGTAGCATGAGCTATTATTGTTGACATCACCCTTGAAGTGAATACGTTGGGAGGCAAAACAATAAGCCCCTATCTTTATATGTGTCCGGTTCAAATGTTTTGCTCTTGTGTACGTGGTGATTGTTAGCAATCATAGAAGACTATATGATGGTTGAGTATGTGGAGCTCTTGCTTAAACTATGTTGAATAAGTTGAATTGCAATTGCTTGGTGACTGAGAACATAGGTTGTTGAGTTTCAAGAGAATTCATTGTTTCAACTTTACATGTGAGTTGGTTGCTACTTTAACATGAGAAATTTTATGAGAAAAAATTGTTGTTGTGATTCTAGGAAAAGTGATTGAAATTATCATTGATCAAACTTATGCACTTTGCTAGCATTCACACTTCATAAATTATTTCTTTTATCATTTACCTACTCGAGGACGAGTAGGAATTAAGCTTGGGGATGCTGATACATCTCTAGCATATCTATAATTTATGAAGTATTCATGCTGTTATATTATCGTTCTTGGATGTTTTACAATCATTTTATAGCAACTTTATATCATTTTTTAGGACTAACCTATTGACCCAGTGCCTAGTGCCAGTTCCTGTTTTTTGCTTGTTTTTTACATCGCAGGAAATCAATATCAAACGGAGTCCAAACAACGCGAAACTTTTTGTGGATTTTTATGGACCAGAAGACCACCAATGGGCCAGAGCTGCACCTGGGGGGGTGCCCCGAGCGGGGCACAACCCACCAGGGCGCGCCTGGGCCCCCAGGCTCACCCTGGTAGGTTGTGCTCACCTCGGTGGCCTCCTGTACCCCTTCTTTGCACTATAAATTCCCAAATATTCCGAAACCCTTCAGGGTTAACATAGATCAGAAGTTCTGCTGCCGCAAGGCTTCGTAGCCACCAAAAACCAATCTAGACCCGTTCCGGCACCCTGCCAGAGGGGGGAATCATCACTGGTGGCCATCTTCATCATCCCGGCGGCCACCACGATGAGGAGAGAGTAGTCCACCCTCGGGGCTGAGGGTTTGTACCAGTAGCTATGTGTTTAATCTCTCTCTCTCTCTCGTGATCTATATCATGGGCTTTGTTAACATAGATGGATCATATGATGTTTCTCCCCTCTATACTCTTGTTGTGATGAAATGAATCTTTACCCTTTGAAGTTTTATCTTGTCGGATGGAATATTCAGATATGAGAACACATTATGTATGTCTTACGGTATGAATACTTGAGGTGACAATGGGGTATCTTATTTATTCACTTTATGTATGTTATGGCACTCAACTTGCGGATTCCCGAGGTGATATTGGGGTAATCTATGCATAGGGGTTGATGCATGTTTTTATTATCTTTTCTCCGATAGAAACTTTGGGGTCTCTTTGTAGTTCTTTGTGTGGATTGAATATTATGAACTGTTGGGGAACACAGTATTTCAAAAAATTTACCTACGATCACACAAGATCTATCTAGGATATGCATAGCAACGAGAGGGGAGAGTGTGTCTACGTTCCCTCGTAGACCGAAAGCGGAAGCGTTTAGTAACACGGTTGATGTAGTTGAACGTCTTCGCGATCCAACCGATCAAGTACCAAACGCACGGCACCTCCGTGATCTACACACGTTCAGCTCGGTGACATCCCTCAAACTCTTGATACAGTTGAGGCTGAGGGAGAGTTTCTTCAGCACGATGACGTGGTGACAGTGACGATGAAGTTACCGGCGCAGGGCTTCGCCTAAGCACTAAGACAATATGACCGAGGTGTGAAACTGTGGAGGGGGGCACCTCACACAGCTAAAAGATCAACTTGTGTGTCTATGGGGTGCCCCCTGGCCACGTATATAAAGGAGGGAGAGGGAGAGGCAGCTGGCCCTAAGGGGGCACGCCAAGGTGTGGAGTCCTACTAGGACTCCCTAGTCCTAGTAGGATTCCACCTCCCACACGGAGTAGGAAAGGGGGAAGGGAGAAGGAGAAGGAAAGTGGGTGCCGGCCCCCTTCTCCTAGTCCTAATCAGCCTCCTGCCCTAGGGGGGCGCACCAGCCCCTTGTGGGCGGGTCTGCTTCCCTCTTGTGGCCCATAAGGCCCAAAACTTCTCCCGAGGGGTTCCGGTAACCTCCCGGTACTCCGGAAAAATGCCCGAACCTCTCGGAACCATTCCGATGTCCAAATGCACCTTTCCAATATATGAATCTTTACCTCTCGACCATTTCGAGACTCCTCGTCATGTCCATGATCTCATCCGGGACTCCAAACAAACTTCGGTTCATCAAATCACATAACTCGTAATAAAAATCGTCATCGAACGTTAAGCGTGCGGACCCTACGGGTACGAGAACTATGTAGACATGACAGAGACACATCTCCGGTCAATAACCAATAGCGGAACCTGGATGCTCATATTGGCTCCTACATATTCTACGAAGATCTTTATCGGTCAAACCGCATAACAACATACATTGTTCCCTTTGTCATCGGCATGTTACTTGCCCAATATTCGATCATCGGTATCATCATACCTAGTTCAATCTCGTTACTGGCAAGTCTCTTTACTCGTTCCGTAATGCATCATCCCGTAACAAACTCATTACTCACATTGCTTGCAAGGCTTATAGTGATGTGCATTACTGAGAGGGCCTAGAGATACCTCTCCGAAACATGGAGTGACAAATCCTAATCTCGATGTATGCCAACTCAACAAACACCATCGGAGACACCTGTAGATCATCTTTATAATCACCTAGTTATGTTGTGAGGTTTGGTAGCACACAAGGTGTTCGTCGATATTCGGGAGTTGCATAATCTCATAGTCTGAGGAACATGTATAAGTCATGAAGAAAGCAATAGCAATAAAACTAAATGATCATAATGCTAAGCTAACGATCGGGTGCTAAGCTAATGGAATGGGTCATGTCAATCAGATCATTCAACTAATGATGTGACCTCGTTAATCAAATAACAACACTTTGTTCATGGTTAGGAAACATAACCATCTTTGATTAACGAGCTAGTCAAGTAGAGGCATACTAGTGACACTCTGTTTGTCTATGTATTCACACAAGTATTATGTTTCCGGTTAATACAATTCTAGCATGAATAATAAACATTTATCATGATATAAGGAAATATAAATAAGAACTTTATTATTGCCTCTAGGGCATATTTCCTTCAGTCTCCCACTTGCACTAGAGTCAATAATCTAGTTCATATCGTCATGTGATTTAACACCAGTAGTTCACATCTTTATGTGATTAGTTCACATCTCCATGTGACTAATACCCAAAGGGTTTACTAGAGTCAATAATCTAGTTCACATCGCTATGTGATTAACACCCAAAGAGTGATCATGTTTTACTTGTGAGATAAGTTTACTCAACGGGTCTGCCAGATTCAGAGCCATATGTATCTTGCAAATTTTCTATGTCTACAATACGCTGCTTGGAGCTACTCTAGCTAATTGCTCCCACTTCTAATATGTATCCAGATTGAGACTCAGAGTCATCCGGATTGGTGTAAAAGCTTGCATCGATGTAGCTCTTTACGATGAACTCTTTATCACCTCCATAACCGAGAAACATATCCTTATTCCACTAAGGATAATTTTAACCGCTGTCCAGTGATCCACTCCTGGATCACTATTGTACCCTCTTGCCAAATTTTATGGTGAGGTACACAATAGGTCTGGTACACAACATATCATACGTTATAGAACCTTTGATTGAGGCATAGGGAATGACTTTTCATTTTCTTTCTATTTTCTGCCGTGGTCGAGTTTTGAGTCTTTACTCAACTTCACGCCTTGCACACAGGCAAGAAATCCTTGTTTGACTGATCCATTTTGAACTACTCCAAAAACTTTTCAAGGTATGTACTCATTGAAAAAACTTATCAAGCGTCTTGATCTATCTCTATAGATCTTGATGCTCAATATGTAAGCAGCTTCACCGAGGTCTTTCTTTGAAGAACTCCTTTCAAACACTCCTTTATGCTTTCCAAATTTTTTTACATCATTTCCGATCAACAATGTGTCATACACATATACTTATCAAAAATGTTGTAGTGCTCCCACTCACTTTCTTGTAAATACATGCTTCACCGCAAGTCTGTATAAAACTATATGCTTTGATCAACTCATCAAAGCATACATTCCAAGTCCGAGATGCTTGCACCAGTCCATAGATGGATTACTGGAGCTTGCACACTTTGTTAACACCTTTAGGATTGAGAAAACCTATTGGTTGCATCATATACAACTCTTCTTTAATAAATCTATCAAGGAATACAGTTTTGACATCCATTTGCCAGATTTCATAAAATGCGGCAATTGCTAACATGATTCGGACAGACTTTAAGCATTGATATGAGTGAGAAAATCTCATCGTAGTCAACACCTTGAACATGTCGAAAACCTTTTGCGACAATTCGAGCTTTGTAGATAGTGACACTACTATCAGCGTCCGTCTTCCCCTTGAATATCCATTTATTCTCAATGGCTCACCGATCATCGGGCAAGTCAATCAAAGTCCACACTTTGTTCCCATACATGGATCCCATCTCAGATTTCATAGCTTCAAGTCATTTCACGGAATCTGGGCTCATCATCGCTTCCTCATAGTTCGTAGGTTTGTCATGGTCAAGTAACATGATCTCCAGAACAGGATTTCCGTACCACTCTGGTGTGGATCGTACTCTGGTTGACCTACGAGGTTTGGTAGTAACTTGATCTAACATTTCATGATCATCATCATTAGCTTCCTCACTAATTGGTGTAGGAATCACTGGAACTGATTTCTGTGATGAACTACTTTCCAATTCGGGAGTGTTGGAAATATGCCCTAGAGGCAATAATAAAATGGTTATTATTATATTTCCTTGTTCATGATAATTGTCTATTGTTCATGCTATAATTGTATTAACCAAAGACCGTAATATCGACGCCCACAACTGCTTTGTGTTCTACTCATGCATAGAAACTACGCATAGACCTAGCTCTGATACACCTGTTGGGGAACGTAGCAGAAATTCAAAATTTTCTACGCATCACAAGATCAATCTATGGAGTAATCTAGCAACAAGGGGAAGGAGAGTGCATCTACATACCCTTATAGATCGCTAAGCGGAAGCGTTCAAGTGAACGGGGTTGATGGAGTCGTACTCGTCATGATCCAAATCATCGATGATCCTAGTGCCGAACGGACGGCACCTCCGTGTTCAACACACGTACAGCCCGGTGACGTCTCCTACGCCTTGATCCAGCAAGGGGAGAAGGAGAGGTTGGGGAAGACTCCATCCAGCAGCAGCACGACGGCATGGTGGTGGTGGAGGAGCGCGGGACTCTAGCAGGGCTTCGCCAAGCACTACGAGAGATGAGGAGGGAGAGGGGTAGGGCTGCGCCAACAGGGGAAGAATTCGTGTGTTGGGCTGCCTCTTAGCCTCCACTATATATAGGGGGAGAGGGAGGGCTGCGCCCCCACCTAGGGTTCCCTCCCTAGGGGTGGCGGCAGCCCCCAGATCCCATCTGGGGTGGCGGCCACAAGGGGAGAGGGGAGGCGCACCTGAGGTGGGCCTTAGGGCCCATCTGCCCTAGGGTTTGCCCCCTTCCCCTCTTGGAGGCGCCTTGGGCCCTGGTGGGGGGCGCACCAGCCCACCTGGGGTTGGTCCCCTCTCACACTTGGCCCACGCAACCCTCTGGGGCAGGTAGCCCCACATAGTGGACCCCCGGGACCCTCCCGATGGTCCTGGTACGTTACGGATAGCACCCGGAACTTTTCTGGTGACCAAAACAGGACTTCCCATATATAAATCTTTACCTCTGGACCATTCCGGAATTCCTCGTGACGTCCGGGATCTCATCCGGGACTCCGAACAACATTCGGTAACCACGTATATCTATTCCCTATAACCCTAGCGTCATTGAACCTTAAGTGTGTAGACCCTACGGGTTCGGGAGTCATGCAGACATGGCCGAGACAACTCTTCGGTCAATAACCAACAGCAGGATCTGGATACCCATGTTGGCTCCCACATGCTCCATGATGATTTCATCGGATGAACCACGATGTCAAGGACTTAATCAATCCCGTATACAATTCCCTTTGTCTAGCGGTACGATACTTGCCCGAGATTCGATCGTTGGTATCCCGATACCTTGTTCAATCTCGTTACCGGCAAGTCTCTTTACTCGTTCCATAACACATCATCCCATGATCAACTCCTTGATCACATTGTGCACATTATGATGATGTCCTACCGAGTGGGCCCAGAGATACCTCTCCGTTTACACGGAGTGACAAATCCCAGTCTCGATTCGTGCCAACCCAACAGATACTTTCGGAGATACCTGTAGTGTACCTTTATAGCCACCCAGTTACGTTGTGATGTTTGGCACACCCAAAGCACTCCTACGGTATCCGGGAGTTGCACAATCTCATGGTCTAAGGAAATGATACTTGACATGTGACGCCCCCGATTCAATCGTACACTAATCATACACGCAAACGTGTACGATCAAGATCAGGGACTCACGGGAAGATATCACAACACAACTCTACAAATAAAAATAAGTCATACAAGCATCATATTACAAGCCAGGGGCCTCGAGGGCTCGAATACAAGAGCTCGATCATAGACGAGTCAGCGGAAGCAACAATATCTGAGTACAGACATAAGTTAAACAAGTTTGCCTTAAGAAGGCTAGCACAAACTGGGATACAGATCGAAAGAGGCGCAGGCCTCCTGCCTGGGATCCTCCTAACTACTCCTGGTCGTCGTCAGCGGGCATCACGTAGTAGTAGGCACCTCCAGTGTAGGGGTCGTCGTCGACGGTGGCGTCTGGCTCCTGGGCTCCAACATCTGGTTGCGACAACCAGGTAGAAGGGATAGAGGGAAAAGAAGGAGAAAGCAACCGTGAGTACTCATCCAAAGTACTCGCAAGCAAGGAGCTACACTACATATGTATGCATTGGTATCAACTGGAATAAGGCTATTATATGTGGGCTGGACTACAGAAAGCCGGAATAAGAGGGGGATAGCTAGTCCTTTCGAAAGACTACGCTTCTGGTAGCCTCCGTCTTGCAGCATGTAGAAGAGAGTAGACTGAAGTCCTCCAAGCAGCATCGTATAGCATAATCCTAACCGATGATCCTCCCCTCGTCGCCCTGTGAGAGAGCGACCACCGGTTGTATCTGGCACTTGGAAGGGTGTGTTTTATTAAGTATCCGGTTCTAGTTGTCATAAGGTCAAGGTACAACTCCAAGTCGTCCTGTTACCGAAGATCACGGCTATTCGAATAGATTAACTTCCCTGCAGGGGTGCACCACATACCCCAACACGCTCGATCCCATTTGGCCGGACACACTTTCCTGGGTCATGCCCGGCCTCGGAAGATCAACACGTCGCAGCCCCACCTAGACCAACAGAGAGGTCAGCACGCCGGTCTAAACCTAAGCGCCCAGGGGTCTGGGCCCATCGCCCTTAGCACACCTGCACGTTGCGTGGGCGGCCGGAAGCAGACCTAGCCTAGTGGCGTTCCAGTCCAATCCAGCGCGCGCCGCTCCGTCGCTGACGTCAAGAAGGCTTCGGCTGATACCACGACGCCGGGATACCCATAACTACTCCCGCGTAGATGGTTAGTGCGTATAGACCAAATGGCCAGACTCAGATCAAATACCCAGATCTCGTTAAGCGTGTTAAGTATCCGCGAACGCCGACCAGGGCCAGGCCCACCTCTCTCCTAGGTGGTCGGAACCTGCCCTGTCGCTCCGCCTCAAAGATCCACACAGAGGGCCGTTGGGACAAAGGTCCTTTCAGCCCCCAATCCGTGAATCACTCGCGGGTGCTCCACAAGCCGACCCGTCTTTAGTCACCACATGTATCATGTATAAAGCATATAGTATATACCCGTGATCAACTCCCGAGTGATCACGGCCCGATAGTATAGCATGGCAGACGGACAAGGATGTAGGGCCACTGATGAAAATACTAGCATCCTATACTAAGCATTAGGATTGCAGGTAAAGGTAACAACAGTAGTAGCAAGGACAGGCTATGCATCAATATAGGATTAACGGGAAGCAGTAACATGCTACACTACTCTAATGCAAGCAGTATAGAGAAGAGTAGGCGATATCTGGTGATCAAAGGGGGGGGCTTGCCTGGTTGCTCTGGCAAGAGAGAGGGGTCGTCAACTCCGTAGTCGTACAGGGTAGCAGCGGCGTCGGTCTCGGTGTCTAGAGAGAGAAGAGGGGGAAGAAACAATAAATATAATGCAAGCATATGCATAGTGATGCATGACAAGACAAGTTACGGCGTTAGAGGTGCCCTAACGCGGTAGTAGGTGATACCGGTGAAGGGGGATAACATCCGGGAAAGTATCCCCGGTGTTTCGCGTTTTCGGACAGAGGAGCCGGAGGGGGAAAGTTGCGAGTTCGATAGGTTAGAGGGGTGTGGCGGACGAACGGGTTGCGTATCCGGATTTGTCTCGTCGTTCTGAGCAACTTTCATGTTAAAAATATTTTAATTCGAGTTACGGATTAAAAGATATGATTTTCTAAAGATTTTATTAATTTCTAGAATTTAATTAATTAATTATTTAATTAAAAAAATGAATTTATGACATCAGCATGATGTCATGCTGACGTCAGCAGTCAACAGAGTTGACTGGGTCAAACTGACATGTGGGTCCAGTGGGACCCACCTGTCATACACTGTTTAGGTTAATTAGGTTAATTAGTGATTAGGTTAATCTAATTATAATTAATTAACTTAATTAATTCCTTAATTAATTAATTAATTAATTAATTAATTATTTTTATTATTATCATATATTTTTATTTTTATTTTTAATTCTTTTCCTTTTTTTTATTAAAACGTTCTATGGGGTGGGCCCCCTTTGTCATAGGCCCCTGGGGGGCCGTAACAGGCGTGGTTAGCGGGCGCCCGTGCACCCGAAAGGGGCAAGTGGGGGCGCCGGCGGAGGCCGTAGCCCAGTGCGGCGGGGTGAGGCCGTGGCCTCGGCGAGGCTCGCCGGCCAGCCGCGGCAGGCGGAGGCGTGCGCAGGGAGCGGTGGCGCTGCGGGCCGTCGCGGGGCCGCGTGGTTGGAGCGGCAAGGCGAGGAGCGGCGCAGGAGGGAGCGGAGCAGGGCAGGGCGGCTGGGACACCGGAGCGCTCCGTGAGCGGGCGCGGCCAGCCGGCGGGCAAGGGCGCGGGCGAGGCCACGCACGAGCGGGCGAGCGCGGGGCTGCAGCGGGGTTGTGCCGGGGCGCACGGCTTCCGCAGCGGAGCAGCAGCAGCCGGGCTGCACGGCGGAGGGAGAGCGGCGGCAGGGGGCGGCCAAGGCGAATCCGGCGGGGCGCGCGTGTACGAGGGCAGGGGGAGAGGAGGCCGGGGGCCTCACCGCGGATCCGTAGGGACTGGGGCAGCGGGGGTCGAGGTGGTGGCCGGGGACGACGTCGACGGGGAGGAGACGAGGCCGAGGCGGTGGCGTGCGTCGACGGCGTTGGCGACGAGGAGACGAGGACGACGGGGCAGCACCGTGGCGCTGGGGAGGCGGTTAGGCGACGGAGATCCGGGGCGGTGGCGATGGTGAACGGCGGCGGGGCGACGGGGATCGACGGCGGCGTCGGGCCGATGGGATCGGGGGGGGGTTCGCCCCGATCCAGATCGGGGGAGGGAGCGAGGGGGGGCGAGTGGGGGAGAGTGGGGATCGGGTGAGGGTTAGGGTTCGGGGGGGGGTGGACCGGGGTTATGTGGTGGGGGGGTGTGGGCCGGCCTGGTGGGGGGGCCGGCTGGGCCGGTTGGGTTGGCCCAGTTGGGCCACGGCCCAGGGAGAGGGGGGGGCTTTCTCTCTCTCTTTTTTTTGTATTGTTTTCTGTTTTCTTTTTATTTATTTTCTTTTCTGTTTTTATTTATTTATAAACACTTAGGCATTTTATAAAATGGTGAACCTTACACCATAATTATCTTTGTAGTATTTGGCAACCACCGAACATTTTTGTTTTAATTTTTGAAAACTTTTATTGTTTTCTTTTATTTGAATTTTGAACTTGTTTCGGTTCTGAACTATCGAGAGTTTACCACAGTAACCGTGGTGACGTGGCATCATTAGCGGGGAATCACTGTAGCTTAATTATCCGGGCGTTACAAAACTCCTCCACTACAAGAAATCTCGTCCCGAGATTTTAGGAGGTAGAAGGAAACAGTGCGGGGTATTCATCACGCAGGCGATCCTCGCGTTCCCAGGTGGCTTCGTCTTCAGAGTGATTCGACCACTGGACCTTGAGGAACTTGATCGCCTTCTGGCGTGTGCGGCGTTCAGCTTGGTCGAGGATGCGGACCGGGTGCTCTTTATAGGAGAGGTCCTGTTGCAATTCGAGCACTTCATGATCCACCGCTCGGATTGGATCCTTGAAGCAACGGCGGAGTTGTGACACGTGGAACACATCGTGAACCTGAGAAAGGTTCGGTGGAAGCTCCAGTTGATATGCCACCTTTCCACGCCTTTCGAGAATAGTGAAGGGACCGATATAGCGAGGAGCTAGCTTGCCCTTGATCCCGAAGCGGTGAGCACCCTTCATTGGTGTAACTCGAAGATAAGCCTTTTCGCCAGGTTGATAGACCATGTCTTGGTGATGACGGTCATACTGACTTTTCTGACGTGACTGAGCAGTCTTGAGATTCTCGCGAATAATGCGAACTTGTTCTTCGGCCTGTTGTATAATATCCGGACCAAAGAGTGGACGTTCCCCAGTTTCTGACCAGTTCAGAGGGGTTCGACACTTTCGTCCATATAGCACTTCGAAGGGGGACATCTTTAGACTAGCTTGATAGCTATTATTATAAGAGAACTCGGCATATGGAAGAGATTCCTCCCATTTCTTGCCGAATGAGATTACACAAGCTCGTAGCATGTCTTCGAGAACTTGGTTGACACGTTCAACCTATCCTTGCGACTGAGGATGGAACGCAGTACTGAACGATAGATGAGTCCCCATAGCTTCTTGGAAACTCGCCCAAAACCTTGAAGTGAATAAGCTGCCACGGTCGGAACTGATAACCAATGGGATACCGTGAAGTGAAACAATTCTAGCCATGTAGAGAGTAGCAAGCTGACTAGCAGTGATTGTCTCTTTGATCGCCAGGAAATGGGCAACTTTGGAAAGCCGGTCAATGACGACAAGAATAGCATCATTACCTTTCTGCGATTTGGGAAATCCAGTGACGAAATCCATTTCAACATGGTCCCATTTCCATTCAGGAATAGAGATAGGTTGCAGAGTTCCAGAAGGCCTTTGATGCTCTGCTTTGATTCGGCGACAAACGTCACACTCAGCAACATAACGAGCAATGTCCTGCTTCATATTAGACCACCAGAATCTTTGACGAATATCCTGGTACATCTTTGTACTACCAGGATGGATGGACAGAGGCGTATCATGGGCTTCTTGCATAACCCTTTTAGTCTTATCCAGGTTTTTCTTCGAACATGGTACCACTAAGCGGCCTTTGAAATACAAGGCGCCATCGTCGGCGATCGTGAAGAATGAGGGCTTCCCCCTTTTGAGGTCGCGCTTAATCTTGAGGACTTCATCGTCACACTTCTGTATCCATTTGATGGTGTCCACAAGATCTGGTTTCGCAACCAGGGTATTGAGAGAACCCTTGGGAACAACATGGAGGTTCTGTTTGGGGAAACCTTCGGGAGGGGGAGCGAGTGATCCCGGGGGAACAATATGGAGGTTCAGCCCTCTAAATTCTTCGACAAGCGAGGGCTGAACTTTGTGGACCTGGAGGTGGTTGCAGTAAGACTTGCGGCTCAGGGCATCAGCCATTACATTAGCCTTGCCGGGGGTATATGATATATCCACGTCAAAGTCTGCAACAGTCTCCATCCATCTTTGCTGGCGTAGGTTCAAATCTGGCTGAGTAAACAGATACTTCAGACTTTGATGGTCGGTGAAGATCTCGCAACGATTACCGAGAAGGTAATGTCGCCACTGCTTCAGTGCATGAATGACAGCAGCAAGCTCGAGGTCGTGAACCGGGTAGTTTTCTTCGTGAGGGCGCAATTGACGAGAGGCATAAGCAATCACTCTGCGCTCTTGCATTAGGACACAGCCTAATCCTTGACGGGAAGCGTCGCAGTAAATGACGAAGTCCTTCTTAGTATCAGGTGGAGCAAGTACGGGGGCAGAAGTCAACTTGTCTTTGAGCGCCTGGAAACTTTCCTGACACTTGTCTGTCCAGTCGAACTTGACACCCTTATGCAACAAATTAGTCAGAGGCCTGGCAATCTTGGAGAAGTTCTCGACGAATCGACGGCAATAGCTGGCGAGGCCGAGAAAACTTCGGACTTGCTTCACATTCTTCGGAGGAGTCCAATCGAGAATAGCCTGAACTCGTTCAGGGTTGACGGCAATACCATCTTTGGAGATGACATGCCCAAGATAGGTTACTTCGGGAAGCCAGAATTCACACTTGGAATACTTAGCATACAGCTGATGTTCTCGAAGCTTCTCTAGCACAAGACGCAGATGTCCAGCATGTTCTTCCTCGTTCTTGGAAAATACAAGGATATCGTCCAAATAAACCACGACGAACTTGTCGAGGTAATCCATGAATATATAATTCATCAGACGAGAGAAGGTGGCGGGAGCATTCGTTAAGCCGAATGACATGACGGTGTACTCATATGACCCATACCGAGTCACGAAGGCGGTTTTTGGGATGTCCTCTTCACGAACACGGATCTGGTGGTAACCCAACCTCAAGTCAAGTTTGGAGAACACTGATGAACCAGCCAGTTGATCGTAAAGATCATTGATCCGAGGAAGAGGGTATTTATTCTGAATGGTAGCTTGGTTTATAGGACGGTAGTCTTGGACCAATCGGTTTGTCCCATCCTTCTTCCTAACAAAGAGAGAAGGTGCTCCCCAAGGAGAGCAACTTGGGCGAATGAAACCTTTGACAAGAGATTTGTCGATTTCCTCCTTAAGCTCTAGGAGTTCATGCGGCGGCATCTTGTAGGGTCGTTTAGCTATAGGGGTAGTGCCGGGTTTCAAGTCGATGATGAATTCGACAGCTCTAGCAGGGGGAATCCCTGGAAGTTCTTCTGGGAATACATCTTGGAATTCACGAACGACGAGAACGTTTTCAATGCCCTCGAGTGGTGCAGCGTTCAACGCATTCAAGGCATAAAGTCGTGCCTCGGCGTTCTGAACTAGACGAGCTTGATAAGCTATTATTTCATCAGAAGGGTGTAGCAAATGGACGACCTTAGTGGCGCAAACTATAGAAGCAGTATGCGCTTTTAACCAATTCATTCCCAGAATGAGATCAATGCTACAGGACTTCAGTACGATGGGAGAGACAAGGAATTCCAGTCCTTCGATTTCTACAGGGACGTCGTTGCAAATCATGGAGGTTCGACATTGGCCCGCAGGGGTGTGTACTAATAGTGAAGCATCCATGTTCTCACATTTAATGTCGTGCAAGCATGCAAAACCTTCTGACATGAATGAATGCGATGCACCTGTATCAAATAAAACGGATGCTGGTACTGAATTTACGAGGAGGGTACCCATCACAGTAGCAGGCTGGTCTTGAGCTTCGCTCAGATCAACGTGGTTGGCATGAACACGACCATAAGACTTGGCATTGTTGCTGCGGAGCTGGTTGCTTCCACGGCCAGTTGCTGGAAGGGCCAGTTGATTTGGGTTCTGGTTGCATTCCCTAGCACGATGCCCTGGTTGCCCACACCTGAAGCACAATCCATTATTGGGAGTGGGAACAGGAGCTTGTGGTGGTGGAGCTGGGAGTCTTGGCCGCCTAGTCGGAGGAGTAGGCAGACGAGGTGCAGCGTAGGTCTGCCTTGGGGTAGGTGCATCCGGCTGGTACAAGCTATTGGGAATCCATATCTTGCGCTTCTGCGAGGACGGGCCCGAAGATGAGCCCGTGTCACGGTTGCGCCTGTGAGAGCTCTGGTATTCCTGCAGACCAGTTTCGACATTGATGGCTTTGTTCACCAGAGTGGCGAAATCAGCAAAATCATGCACTAGAAGTGCGAGTTTGATGTCAGCTTGAAGGCCATCCCGGAACTTCTCCTGTCTGCGTGCATCAGTTGCAATGTCCTCTTCAGCATAGCGGGACAAGTCCAGAAACTCCCGCTGATAAGCTTCCACAGTCTTGTTGCCTTGGGTGAGGTTGCGGAACTCACGCTTCTTCCGGTCCATAACTCCCTGAGGAATGAAGCGAGCACGGAAGGCAGCTTGGAAGTCTGGCCAGGTGATGATTGTTCCAGCTGGCAGTGTACGCCTGTGGCTGTCCCACCATTGAGCTGCGGGTCCCTTCAGGAAGAAGGAAGCAAAGGTGACATAGCTGGCAGGGGCTACATCAGCAGACTCCATCTCATAGGTGATGTCACGGAGCCAGTCATCAGCATCCAGAGGCTGAGTTGAGCTGCGGTACACAGTTGGGTTCAGGCGCATGAAATCCTGCAGAGTTACTGGGGTTGGCTGCTGGTTCATATTGGGGCGAGGAAACTGAGCCATCATATTCTCCATGAACTGGCGATTCATCTCAAGCTGTTGGATCATACCAGCCATGTACTCAGGCGGTGGTGGGGCGTTGCCACCACGACCACGACCACCCGGTCTAACCATCCTGCTAATATTTAACAGGGGTAGTTCAGCATTGAGGAATTGTAAAAACAAGAATCATTCATGATGAAACATGCACAACGAAAGCAGCACGATAGATACCACATAGTAGTCGGCATATCTTACAAAAGAGATCATGCATAGAGTTCGTTACACAGTGTTCAGTACATAGACTAAGACATCATAGGCGGCACGCAGGCTCGCGGCGAATGCATCTAACACTAATAAGCAAGTCTACGTCAGTCCCATGCGGTACTGCGGAGGTAGGTGTAGCCCGACAGCTGGCAGTGACGCGAAGGGAAGACCTCCACGCGAGTAGCCTGGGGTCCGCGGATACTCTGGTGCGGAACCCGACGCGCAGGTGGCAGGAGAGGGCCCAATGCAGGAGAGTAGCCTCCCACATCTGGCCAGCCGACGCCCTGGGGCATCACGGTCCTGGCTGGGTAGATAGCAGAACGCGACAGCTCCCCAGATTCGACGAAGGGGTGCAACATCGTCAGAGCACGGTAGAGGTGCTGACGAGTGGTGTACAACTCGTGGCGAAGAGCTCGGTTAGCTCGATCCAGCCCATCAGCATGCAGAACCAGGTTCTGATGGTAGAAGGGCTCTCGGGTGATAGTGGAGTAGGCAGCAGTGTAGTAACCCTCCGCACCAACATCGGATGCGATAGCAATGTGCCTGAAGGGGGAGGTGTCCAACTCCTGATACTCTCCACGAAGACGTGTCAGAGCAGCATAAGCAGCATCGTGGACCGCCATATCGATAGTCACTCCAACACCATGAGCAGTGTGCAGCACGGTAGTGGAGTCATACTCCCGAGAGTAGAGGTGGACGATGGCACGGTACTGCTCCTGGTTGAAGTCCTGGTACTCCTCATAGACGGTGTACTCAGGGTGCCAACGATAACCCAGATAGGTCATCATCTCAGCCAACACAGCAGGTGATCCTGAGGCACCAATGGCCGTCGTGTGGCGCACGACCTGCCTCGTGGGTTCCATCTGAAAACACAGATGTTTTCACTGGAGTCAAATGACAATGTGGATAATGTTCAAATACATTTCTAAAGAATAACTAGGGCTTATCCAACTTTGGGGTGAATGTCGTAACGGGATCCTAGTGTCAGAGTTAGTAAATTCGTTTAACCCGAGTAGAAGGGAGTTCAGAGTCCCAGAGTAAAGGTCGAGGAGTAAAAGATCCTAGTACCACCCATGGCGACGTGGGCCCATAAGGCACACAGCCAAGTTAGTAAAAGTTTTTACAATGTCTAGACTCGACTTCGGCCAAGGAGTGTGGAAGGGGAGTTCCTACAGGCAGTCGGCTCTGATACCAACTTGTGACGCCCCCGATTCAATCGTACACTAATCATACACGCAAACGTGTACGATCAAGATCAGGGACTCACGGGAAGATATCACAACACAACTCTACAAATAAAAATAAGTCATACAAGCATCATATTACAAGCCAGGGGCCTCGAGGGCTCGAATACAAGAGCTCGATCATAGATGAGTCAGCGGAAGCAACAATATCTGAGTACAGACATAAGTTAAACAAGTTTGCCTTAAGAAGGCTAGCACAAACTGGGATACAGATCGAAAGAGGCGCAGGCCTCCTGCCTGGGATCCTCCTAACTACTCCTGGTCGTCGTCAGCGGGCATCACGTAGTAGTAGGCACCTCCAGTGTAGGGGTCGTCGTCGACGGTGGCGTCTGGCTCCTGGGCTCCAACATCTGGTTGCGACAACCAGGTAGAAGGGATAGAGGGAAAAGAAGGAGAAAGCAACCGTGAGTACTCATCCAAAGTACTCGCAAGCAAGGAGCTACACTACATATGTATGCATTGGTATCAACTGGAATAAGGCTATTATATGTGGGCTGGACTGCAGAAAGCCGGAATAAGAGGGGGATAGCTAGTCCTTTCGAAAGACTACGCTTCTGGCAGCCTCCGTCTTGCAGCATGTAGAAGAGAGTAGACTGAAGTCCTCCAAGCAGCATCGTATAGCATAATCCTAACCGATGATCCTCCCCTCGTCGCCCTGTGAGAGAGCGACCACCGGTTGTATCTGGCACTTGGAAGGGTGTGTTTTATTAAGTATCCGGTTCTAGTTGTCATAAGGTCAAGGTACAACTCCAAGTCGTCCTGTTACCGAAGATCACGGCTATTCGAATAGATTAACTTCCCTGCAGGGGTGCACCACATACCCCAACACGCTCGATCCCATTTGGCCGGACACACTTTCCTGGGTCATGCCCGGCCTCGGAAGATCAACACGTCGCAGCCCCACCTAGACCAACAGAGAGGTCAGCACGCCGGTCTAAACCTAAGCGCCCAGGGGTCTGGGCCCATCGCCCTTAGCACACCTGCACGTTGCGTGGGCGGCCGGAAGCAGACCTAGCCTAGTGGCGTTCCAGTCCAATCCAGCGCGCGCCGCTCCGTCGCTGACGTCAAGAAGGCTTCGGCTGATACCACGACGCCGGGATACCCATAACTACTCCCGCGTAGATGGTTAGTGCGTATAGACCAAATGGCCAGACTCAGATCAAATACCCAGATCTCGTTAAGCGTGTTAAGTATCCGCGAAAGCCGACCAGGGCCAGGCCCACCTCTCTCCTAGGTGGTCGGAACCTGCCCTGTCGCTCCGCCTCAAAGATCCACACAGAGGGCCGTTGGGACAAAGGTCCTTTCAGCCCCCAATCCGTGAATCACTCGCGGGTGCTCCACAAGCCGACCCGTCTTTAGTCACCACATGTATCATGTATAAAGCATATAGTATATACCCGTGATCAACTCCCGAGTGATCACGGCCCGATAGTATAGCATGGCAGACGGACAAGGATGTAGGGCCACTGATGAAAATACTAGCATCCTATACTAAGCATTAGGATTGCAGGTAAAGGTAACAACAGTAGTAGCAAGGACAGGCTATGCATCAATATAGGATTAACGGGAAGCAGTAACATGCTACACTACTCTAATGCAAGCAGTATAGAGAAGAGTAGGCGATATCTGGTGATCAAAGGGGGGGGGCTTGCCTGGTTGCTCTGGCAAGAGAGAGGGGTCGTCAACTCCGTAGTCGTACGGGGTAGCAGCGGCGTCGGTCTCGGTGTCTAGAGAGAGAAGAGGGGGAAGAAACAATAAATATAATGCAAGCATATGCATAGTGATGCATGACAAGACAAGTTACGGCGTTAGAGGTGCCCTAACGCGGTAGTAGGTGATACCGGTGAAGGGGGATAACATCCGGGAAAGTATCCCCGGTGTTTCGCGTTTTCGGACAGAGGAGCCGGAGGGGGAAAGTTGCGAGTTCGATAGGTTAGAGGGGTGTGGCGGACGAACGGGTTGCGTATCCGGATTTGTCTCGTCGTTCTGAGCAACTTTCATGTTAAAAATATTTTAATTCGAGTTACGGATTAAAAGATATGATTTTCTAAAGATTTTATTAATTTCTGGAATTTAATTAATTAATTATTTAATTAAAAAAAATGAATTTATGACATCAGCATGATGTCATGCTGACGTCAGCAGTCAACAGAGTTGACTGGGTCAAACTGACATGTGGGTCCAGTGGGACCCACCTGTCATACACTGTTTAGGTTAATTAGGTTAATTAGTGATTAGGTTAATCTAATTATAATTAATTAACTTAATTAATTCCTTAATTAATTAATTAATTAATTAATTATTTTTATTATTATCATATATTTTTATTTTTATTTTTAATTCTTTTCCTTTTTTTTATTAAAACGTTCTATGGGGTGGGCCCCCTTTGTCATAGGCCCCTGGGGGGCCGTAACAGGCGTGGTTAGCGGGCGCCCGTGCACCCGAAAGGGGCAAGTGGGGGCGCCGGCGGAGGCCGTAGCCCAGTGCGGCGGGGTGAGGCCGTGGCCTCGGCGAGGCTCGCCGGCCAGCCGCGGCAGGTGGAGGCGTGCGCAGGGAGCGGTGGCGCTGCGGGCCGTCGCGGGGCCGCGTGGTTGGAGCGGCAAGGCGAGGAGCGGCGCAGGAGGGAGCGGAGCAGGGCAGGGCGGCTGGGACACCGGAGCGCTCCGTGAGCGGGCGCGGCCAGCCGGCGGGCAAGGGCGCGGGCGAGGCCACGCACGAGCGGGCGAGCGCGGGGCTGCAGCGGGGTTGTGCCGGGGCGCACGGCTTCCGCAGCGGAGCAGCAGCAGCCGGGCTGCACGGCGGAGGGAGAGCGGCGGCAGGGGGCGGCCAAGGCGAATCCGGCGGGGCGCGCGTGTACGAGGGCAGGGGGAGAGGAGGCCGGGGGCCTCACCGCGGATCCGTAGGGACTGGGGCAGCGGGGGTCGAGGTGGTGGCCGGGGACGACGTCGACGGGGAGGAGACGAGGCCGAGGCGGCGGCGTGCGTCGACGGCGTTGGCGACGAGGAGACGAGGACGACGGGGCGGCACCGTGGCGCTGGGGAGGCGGTTAGGCGACGGAGATCCGGGGCGGTGGCGATGGTGAACGGCGGCGGGGCGACGGGGATCGACAGCGGCGTCGTGCCGATGGGATCGGGGGGGGGGGGGGGGGGGTTCGCCCCGATCCAGATCGGGGGAGGGAGCGAGGGGGGGCGAGTGGGGGAGAGTGGGGATCGGGTGAGGGTTAGGGTTCGGGGGGGGGGGTGGACCGGGGTTATGTGGTGGGGGGGTGTGGGCCGGCCTGGTGGGGGGGCCGGCTGGGCCGGTTGGGTTGGCCCAGTTGGGCCACGGCCCAGGGAGAGGGGGGGCTTTCTCTCTCTCTTTTTTTTTGTATTGTTTTCTGTTTTCTTTTTATTTATTTTCTTTTCTGTTTTTATTTATTTATAAACACTTAGGCATTTTATAAAATGGTGAACCTTACACCATAATTATCTTTGTAGTATTTGGCAACCACCGAACATTTTTGTTTTAATTTTTGAAAACTTTTATTGTTTTCTTTTATTTGAATTTTGAACTTGTTTCGGTTCTGAACTATCGAGAGTTTACCACAGTAACCGTGGTGACGTGGCATCATTAGCGGGGAATCACTGTAGCTTAATTATCCGGGCGTTACATGACATTAGAAAAGCTTTAGCATACGAACTACACGATCTTTTTGCTAGGCTTAGGATTGGATCTTGTCCATCACATCATTCTCCTAATGATGTGATCCCGTTATCAACGACATCCAATGTCCATGGTCAGGAAACCGTAACCATCTATTGATCAACGAGCTAGTCAACTAGAGGCTTACTAGGGACATGGTGTTGTCTATGTATCCACACATGTATCTGAGTTTCCTATCAATACAATTCTAGCATGGATAATAAACGATTATCATGAACAAGGAAATATAATAATAACCAATTTATTATTGCCTCTAGGGCATATTTCCAATAGTTTTTTGAAAAGTTTGAGACATGCAAACCATGTCTATTGGTTTATACGCATGAAGAAACTCCATGCAGATGGATCGTTTGGACTCACTTGATTTTGAATCACTTGAGACATGCAAATCATACCACATAGGCAAGATGACTGAAAGGCCTCGTTTTCAGTGAGATGAAACAAGAGAGCAACTTGTTGGAAGTAATACATTTGATGTGTGCAATCCAATGAGTGCTGAGGCACGTAGTGAATATCGTTATGCTCTTACTTCACAGATGATTTGAGTAGATTCTAAGTATATTTACTTGATGAAACACAAGTCTGAATTATTGAAAGTGATAGAGGCAAAGGTGTCCCGATGTTTCGATGAGATGGTGGCTATCGTTTTCTGTGGGAGTCGACCTTGACGATCCGACTACGAACGTGCGAGACGTCGCACCTTAGCAATCGCTAAACCAACTTCCGAGGGTTATTGAGCATGCCGGAGCACGATCAACCTGACCACGAGGGTCTGTTTCCTGCGAGAAAACGAAGAACAAGCAAGAAACTGAGATTGCAATCTGGATATTGTGAATATAAGATGAAAGCTTTATTGATCAAGGTGGGGTTCTGTGACGTCTTGGTCTGGTCGTTGGACACAAACGAAGTACGCGAAGTTGCAGCTATGGCGAACTTTTAATCTAAACAAAACCCAAAGCCTAAACGATGCCCTAAGGGCTGTATATATGGAGGAGAGAGGGGGAATTTCGTGGCCCTTGGTGGAGGGGGTCCGAAACCAACCCTAACTCTTGTTTCCCCACACATACGGACTCTAAAAACAGCCTACACTTAAGTACTTCGAAAATACATGGGCCTGGCCCAATAATAAGGTGACGCAGCACCTAAAATAGCCTCTGGACGAAATTTATGAAGTGGCATCTTGTATATTTTGTCCCATGCTTCATGCACTCATTATGGTGGCTTCAGAGTCCTGGAATCATCACTTGTAACTCCGTTCTTGTTCCCCTTGCGCATGCCATCATCTCCATGCTTGAACTTGCTCCAAGGTTCATCTTTCTTGTCCAAGCTAGGCCCTTCATTTGTAAGCAAAAAAAATGTATCCAATTTAGGCAGCATCATATTCTCATGAACATTAGAATCGTTACCAAGAAACGAAAGTACCTGATAATTGAATTGGCGTGCGCGAGCTCTAGTAATCGGTCCAGTGTGTATAGCAGCAGGGGCTGTGGGTGTAACAATGGTATTGATGTCCTCATCATCCTCCCCTTCTTGAAATGAATTCGTCCTCGATGAAAGTTCATCGTCCTCACCCAAATAAGGCTTCAAATCTGCAATGTTAAAAGTGGGACTAACCCCAAAATCTGCAGGCAGCTCAAGTTTATATGCATTATCATTTATTTTCTCTAACACCTTAAAAGGACCATCAGCACGTGGCATTAGCTTTGATTTGCGCAAATTAGGAAATCTATCCTTACGCAAATGTAACCAAACAAGATCTCCAGGTGCAAACACAACATGTTTTCTACCCTTATCTCCAGCAAGTTTATATTTAGCATTCATACGCTCAATGTTTTCCTTAGTTAACTCATGCATTTTTAGAATAAATTCAGCACGTTCTTTAGCATCAAAATTAACCTTCTCTGAAGATGGAAGAGGCAACAAATCAATAGGTGCACGAGGTAGGAAACCATACACAATTTCAAAAGGGCACATCTTAGTAGTAGAATGCAATGAACGATTATAAGCAAATTCAATATGAGGCAAGCATTCTTCCCACATTTTCTTGTTATTCTTCAAAACAGCCCTAAGCTTAGTCCCCAACTTAGCCCATAAACAATGTTCTATTGACTCCTTCAGTTTGTCCATCAGTTTGGGGGTGACAAGTAGTACTAAAAAGAAGCTTAGTCCCCAACTTAGCCCATAAACATCTCCAAAAGTGGCTAAGAAATTTAGTATCACGATTTGAAACAATAGTATTTGGCACACCATGTAAGCGAATAATTTCACGTAAGAACAAATCAGCAACATTAACAGCATCATCGCTTTTATGACATGGTATAAAGTGTGCCATTTTCGAGAACCTATCGACGACAACAAATATGCTATCCCTCCCCTTCTTTGTTCGAGGTAAACCTAAAACAAAGTCCATAGATATATCCTCCCAAGGAACACTAGGTACAGGCAAAGGCATATATAAACCATGAGGATTGAGTCGTGACTTAGCTCTTTGACATGTAGTGCAGCGAGCAACAAAACGCTCAACATCCCGTCTCATCTTTGGCCAAAAGAAATGTGTAGCAAGTATATCCTCCATCTTCTTGACGCCAAAGTATCCCATTAATCCTCCTCCATGCGCCTCTTGCAGCAACAAAAGACAAACGGAGCTAGCTGGAATGCATAGCTTGTTAGCACGAAACACAAATCCATCATTAAGAACGAACTTGTTCCAAGTTCTCCCTTCCTTACAATTCTGCAATACATCTTTAAATTCAGCATCATGAACATATTGATCTTTGTTGGTCTCCAAACCAAATATTTTAAAGTCAAGTTGTGAAAGCATAGTATAACGGCGAGACAAGGCATCAGCAATAACATTTTCTTTACCCTTCTTATGTTTAATGACATAAGGGAAAGTCTCAATGAATTCAACCCATTTAGCATGTCTACGGTTCAGTTTTTCTTGACTTTTAATGTGTTTCAAAGATTCATGATCAGAATGTATAACAAATTCCTTGGGCCAAAAATAATGTTGCCATGTTTCTAAGGTCCGAACAAGAGCATATAATTCTTTATCATAAGTAGAATAGTTCAGACTAGGCCCACTCAATTTTTCAGAAAAGTATGCAACAGGTTTTCCATCTTGTAATAACACACCTCCTAATCCAATTCCACTAGCATCACATTCAAGCTCAAAAGTCTTATTGAAATTAGGAAGTTGGAGTAAAGGAGCATGTGTCAACTTATCTTTCAATACCGTGAAGGCTTCTTCCTGCGCGGTACCCCAAACAAAAGGCACATCCTTCTTTGTAAGCTCGTTGAGAGGTGCAGCAATGGTGCTGAAATCTCTCACAAAACGCCTATAGAAACCAGCGAGGCCAAGGAAACTCCTCACTTGTGTGACCGTTTTGGGCTGCGGCCAACTCTCAATAGCTTCAATCTTGGCTTTATCAACTTCAATTCCCTATGGAGTAACAACATAGCCAAGAAAAGATACTTGGTCGGTGCAAAAGGTGCACTTTCCAAGGTTACCAAACAAACGTGCATCACGTAGAGCAATAAAAATAGCACGTAAATGTTCCAAATGTTCCTCCAAAGATTTGCTATAAATCAATATGTCATCAAAGTAAACTACCACAAATCGTCCAATGAAAGCACGTAAAACTTCGTTCATTAACCTCATGAAAGTACTAGGTGCATTAGTTAACCCAAAAGGCATGACTAACCACTCATATAATCCAAACTTAGTTTTAAATGCTGTTTTCCATTCATCTCACAATTTCATATGAATTTGATGGTATCCACTACGCAAATCAACTTTGGAGAATATTGTAGAGCCACTCAATTCATCAAGCATACCATCTAGCCTAGGAATAGGATGACGATAACGAATAGTAATATTATTAATGCATCTACAATCAACGCACATACGCGACGTACCATCCTTTTTCATCACTAAAATGATAGGAACAGCACAAGGACTACGGGATTCGCGTATATAACCTTTGTCGAGCAGTTCTTGTACTTGACGCATAATCTCCTTCGTCTCCTCTGGATTGGTACGGTATGGTGCACGGTTGGGTAATGATGCACCGGGAATTAAGTCAATTTGATGCTCAATCCCTCGAATAGGTGGTAATCCCGGTGGCATGTCTTGTGGAAAGACGTCAGCGAACTCCTGCAAAATTTTAGTGACAGCAGGAGGCAAAGAGGAAGGCACGTCCTCGAATGAAAATAATGCCTCTTTGCACACAAAAGCATAGCAAACAGATTTGCTAAAATCTAGATCATCAATATCAGATTTGGTGGCAAGTAAACATGCACTTTTCAATTTAATTTCAGAAGCAACACTAGATTGTTTATTATTATTAGGCTGCATTTGTTGCTCAAATTCTTTTGCCACAATCTGATTTTCACTCTTATTTTTCTCCTATTTTGCTTTATTAGCTCTATTAATATCATCTTTCAAAATGGAATCAGGATTTATAGGAAGCAAAGTAATATTTTTATCCTTATGAACAAGAGTATACCGATTGTTTCTACCATGGTGTACAGAATATTTATCAAATTGCCATGGTCTACCAAGTAATAAGGAACATGCTTGCATAGGTACCACATCACAATCAACATAATCAGCATATGTAGAGATACTAAAATGCACACGAATAGTACGTGTTACCTTAACCTTGCCGCTGTTGTTGAACCATTGGATGTAGTAAGGATGTGGATGTGGTCTTGTGGTGAGAGATAGCTTCTCCACCATCTCCATGCTAGCCAAGTTATTGCAGCTCCCTCCATCTATGATGACGCGAACAGAACGTTCCTTCACAACTCCCTTTGTATGGAACAAATTATGCCTCTGATTTTGCTCAGCTTGTGTAACCTGCACACTCAAAACACGTTGAGCAACTAAACATTCATACCTATCAGCATCTTCAGCAGCCATGTATTGCGTCTCATGATCAGAATCATCTCCACCGTGTTCTTCACGTGTAATAAGAACCAAAGTCTCCTCATCATAGTCACTAGCGGACTCATACCCACCATCCTCAGTAGCAATCATCACACGCTGAGATTGGCATTCTCTCGCAAAATGTCCTCTTCCCTTACAACGACGACAAATAATATCACTTGTGTGCCCTGTTGATGCCATGGAAGAAAAAGAGCTATGCGCAGGTCCAGCAGGTGTGCTCTTGGCAGATAGTGGTGGTTGTGCCTACTTTCTTGTATCACGGCTGGAGGTGGCACCTGATGGAGGTGCTGGTGGAGTGGAAGTAGAGGATGCACGTGGTGTCCATGATGAAGATCGACCTGCAGAAAAGTTAGTTCGCGCCAATGCCTGTCGATCCTGCACTTCACATTCAGCTTTCCAAGCAAGATGGAATAAACGAGTGATATTATTATACTCCTTATACTCTAGGATGGTCTGAATCTCTCTATTTAATCCACCCATAAAACGTGCAAGCATAGCTTCATTCTCCTCAACAATACCACATCTAATCATGCCAGTTTGTAATTCCTGATAATATTCTTCTACAGAATTTTTTCCTTGTCTTAAACGCTGCAATTTTTGAAGTAATTCACGTTGATAATATGGTGGAACCCAACGAGTACGCACAGCAATTTTCAAAGCAACCCAAGTAGCAGGAATAGGATATAATCTACAATGCTCAGACCACCAAACACATGCAAAACTAGTGAATGCACAAACAGCAGCAGGAACACGTCTCTCCTCGGGATATTGTAAACATGTAAATCGTTGTTCAGTTTCTAACTCCCAAGTAAGATATATATCAGGAACATATCTACCCTCAAATGGTGGAATATTCAATTTTAGTTTAGGGAGATGGTCATGATCTTGTACCTGAGGGTGAGCCCTACCATTGCCATTATTTGCATGTGGACGACCTGGTGGTTGCTGTGCTGGTGGTGGCACGTAGTTCTGATTTTGATCAACCTCATCCTCGTAATCACCGGCAAAATCATCCTCCTCCGCATCAGCAGCAGGAGCCACAGAAGTATCAACAGCAGCACCAACAGTTTGGCCAGGTGCAAGAGGGAGACGGCTCGCTCAGCGGAGGGCTGTTTCACGATGTGTAGGTAGTCGTTGTTGTTGTTGTTGTTGTTGTTGTTGTCGAGGTGCGTTAGGTGCTGCCGGTTGTGGTGGTGGAAGACGCGCGAGCAATTCATTAAACCTGTTATCGAGCTTTGTTTCGAACGTCTTCTCCATGCCATCTATCTTCTCCATGGCCTCTTCAAATCTGTTTAGCACATCTTGCACCTGTCCACTCATCATTTGCTGAAATTTATTATGCAACTCCTTATTCGTCATGTTCTCCCAGTCAGTCTCGTCGGCTTGTGATCCTGCCATGGTTAGCAACAATAGAAACACACAAGAATATGATCCTACAGACTACTAACAAGAGGTGGTGGTGGTGTCACAAATCCGTCAAGCAAATCTCAAATGTGTCCCGATGTTTCGATGAGATGGTGGCTATCGTTTTCTGTGGGAGTCGACCTTGATGATCCGACTACGAATGTGCGAGACGTCGCGCCTTAGCAATCGCTAAACCAACTTCCGAGAGTAAAGGTCTTGTTTTAATTGCTCCAAGTTGCGACGCAATTCACGATGATAGTAAGGAGGAAAAAATTGTTGTCTCATTACAGATTTCAAAACTTTCCAAGTTGTGGGTTGGTTATCAATGTTTTTCTTACAATGTACGTACGTATACACGGTGTAGAAATATGTGGAGCTGGGTTGGCTATATATGGTAGCAAAAGATTAGCAATAATCAATTCAGAGATGCAATGTTGAATAAACGCTCAATGACGGTACTGTGCTGGTCCTAGGCTAGACCGAACTAGAGACGCGAGCCTAGAACACTAATGAGGTCATGTCGTAGCACAACTAGCATCAATGAAGGATACTAAGTAGCGCTGGACAGCAAGATATAAGTGAAGATCACAACGGCAGTAAAGATAATGATGTGAAACAACAGCCAAGCAGGATATATCAACAACTTTGTCTCCAACTTTCCTCTGAAAAAGTTTGTGCCGATTTTTTGATTTTTTTTTCAAGAATGGTATTGACTCAAGCTTTCAAACACAAAAGGAATCACGCAATTCCGAGTTGATATGAGGAGTCAAAAAATTCAAAAACTGGCCTGAAAAACTGGAATAAGCTGTGTTCATGAACTTTGGAGGGCAAAAAGACCTATTTAGAAGCCGATTTTGAGGTGCCAAATATTGAAATAGCTTCTTCAATTATTTAGATGCGGCTCGTCGCTAGCTTTCGTTTCAGTACTCGCGGAGGCAAAACGGACTTCGTATGAGGAAGTTATACCTGTTTTACTGAACAGTGCACAAAACAGATTCCAATCCGAATTCAACTACGAGATTGAGTCTAAAAAGATCCGAATTTTGTTTTTTTTTCTTCTCTCTTTTTTTTCCTCACACTTTTTTTCTTTCTCTCCTTTTTTTTCTATGACTTTTTTTTCTCTCGTTTTTTCTCTCTTTTTTTCTCCCTCTTTCCAAAACAAACTAGATAAGATGCAGATTGGATCAAGCGAAGATGTGAACGATCTCAACTATTATTATGACAATGAATGGTGGGTAGCACGTGGTGGAAATTGATGGATGGGTGGTGGACAGCGGAAGAGATAATGATGCAGCGGTGGCGTGACTAATGTGAACAGAACTCGAAACTCTAAACGAACTAGACACTAAGACCAGCAACTCGACACGACGATGCAACCGATAATTCAACTATGCAAGCAATGAAAAGAAAAGTGAAAAGGCTCAGACTGTCTTGGACAAGGATGAATAGATCTAACTCTTTTTTGTGGCTTTTTCATGGACAATAGGTAAGAAAATAAATCTAATCTAGGAAAACTGGAAATTCTCACCGAGCAACCTGAAAACTGATACCACTTGATAGAGGCAAAGGTGTCCCAATGTTTCGATGAGATGGTGGCTATCGTTTTCTGTGGGAGTCGACCTTGATGATCCGACTATGAACGTGCGAGACGTTGCGCCTTAGCAATCGCTAAACCAACTTCCGAGAGTTATTGACCACGCCAGAGCATGATCAACTTGACCACGAGGGTCTGTTCCCTGCGAGCAAACGAAGAACAAGCAAGAAACTGAGATTGCAATCTGGATATTGCGAATATAAGATGAAAGCTTTATTGATCAAGGTGGGGTTCTGTGACGTCTTGGTCTGGTCGTTGGACACAAACGAAGTACGCGAAGTTGCAGCTATGGAGAACTTTTAATCTAAACAAAACCCAAAGCCTAAACGATGCCCTAAGGGCTGTATATATGGAGGAGAGAGGGGGAATTTCGTGGCCCTTGGTGGAGGGGTCCGAAACCAACCCTAACTCTTGTTTCCCCACACATATGGACTCTAAAAACAGCCTATACTTAAGTACTTCGAAAATACATGGGCCTGGCCCAATAATAAGGTGACGCAGCACCTAAAATAGCCTCTGGACGAAATTTATGAAGTGGCATCTTGTATATTTCGTCCCATGCTTCATGCACTCATTATGGTGCCTTCAGAGTCCTGGAATCATCACTTGTAACTCCGTTCTTGTTCCCCTTGCGCATGCCATCATCTCCATGCTTGAACTTGCTCCAAGGTTCATCTTTCTTGTCCAAGCTAGGCCCTTCATTTGTAAGCAAAACAAATGTATCCAATTTAGGCAGCATCATATTCTCATGAACATTAGAATCGTTACCAAGAAACGGAAGTACCTGATAATTCAATTGGCGTGCGCGAGCTCTAGTAATCGGTCCAGTGTGTATAGCAGCAGGGGTTGTGGGTGTAAAAATAGTATTGATGTCCTCATCAGAAAGGTTTAAGTAATTTCAGAGTGAAGTTGAAGATCATCATGACAAGAGGATAAAATGTCTATGATATGATCATAGAGATGAATATCTAAGTTACGTGTTTGGTACACAACTAAGACATTGTGGAAATTGTTTCACAACTAATGCCGCCTGGAACACCATAGTGTGATGGTGTGTCCGAACATAATAGCTGCACCCTATTGGATGTGGTGCAAACCATGATGTCTCTTATCGAATTACCACTATCGTTTATGGGTTAGGCATTAGAGACGACCACATTCACTTTAAATAGGGCACCATGTAATTCCGTTGAGATGACACCGTATGAACTATGGTTTAGAGAAACCTAAGCTGTCATTTCTTAAAAGTTTGGGGCTGCGACGCTTATGTGAAAAGGGTTTGGCCTGATAAGCTCGAACCCAAAGCGGATAAATGCATCTTCATAGGACACCCAGAACAGTTGGGTATACCTCCTATTTCGGATCCGGAAGCAAAAGTGATTGTTTCTAGAAATGGGTCCTTTCTCGAGGAAAAGTTTCTCTCGAAAGAATTGGGTGGGAGGATGGTGGAGACTTGATGAGGTTATTGAACCGTCATTTCAACCAGTGTGTAGCAGGGCACAGGAAGTTGTTCCTATAGCGCCTACACAAATTGAAGTGGAAGCTGATGATAGTGATCATGAAACTTCGGATCAAGTCACTACCAAACCTCGTAGGTCGACAAGGATGCGTACTATTTCAGAGTGGTACGTAATCCTGTCTTGGAGGTCATGTTGCTAGACAACAATGAACCTACGAGCTATGGAGAAACGATGGTGGGCCCGGATTCCGACAAATGGCTCGAGGCCATAAAATCCGAGAGGATCCATGTGTGAAAACAAAGTATAGACTTTGGAAGAACTACTTGATGGTCGTAAGGCTATTGAGTACAGATGGATTCTAAAAGGAAGACGGACAATGATGGTAAGTATCACCATTAAGAAAGCTTGACTTGTCGTTAAGATGTTTTCCGACAAGTTCAAGGAGTTGACTGTGGTGAGACTTTCTCACTCATAGTGATGCTAAGAGTCTGATGGAATTGTATTAGCAGTTACTACATTATTTATGAAATCTTGTAGATAGGATGTCAAAACATTGTTTCCTCGACAATTTTCTTGAGGAAAGGGTGTATGTGATACAACAAGAAGGGTTTTGTCAATCCTAAAAGATGCTAACAAGTATGCAAAGCTCCAGCAATCCTTCTAAGGACTGGAGTAAGCATCTTGGAGTTGGAATATATGCTTTGATGAGATGATCAAAGATTTTGGGTTTATACAAAGTTTATGAGAAACTTGTATTTCCAAAGAAGTGAGTGGGAGCACTATAGAATTTCTGATGAGTATATGTTGTTGACATATTGTTGAACAGAAATGATGTAGAATTTCTGGAAAGCATATAGGGTTATTTGAAAATTGTTTTTCAATGGAAAACCTGGATTAAGCTACTTGAATATTGAGCATCAAGATCTATAAGGATAGATAAAAAATGCTTAATAGTATTTTCAAATGAATACATACCGTGACAAGATTTTGAAGGAGTTCAAATAAGATCAGCAAAGAAGGAGTTCTTGGTTGTGTTATAAGGTGTGAGCATTGAGTGAGACTCAAGATCTGACCATGGCAGAAGAGAGAGAAAGGACGAAGGTCGTCCCCTATGCTTTAGACGTAGGCTCTAAAAAATGCTATGATGTGTACCGCACCTAAAGAGTGCCTTGCCATGAGTCAATCAACGGGTACAAGAGTGACCCAGGAATGGATCACATGACAGCGGTCAAACTTATCCTTAGTAACTAGTGGACTAAGGAAATTTCTCGATTATGGAGGTGGTAAAAGAGTTCGTCGTAAAGGGTTACGTCGATGCAAACTTTGACACTAATCCTGATGACTCTGAGTAGTAAACCAGATTCGTATAGTAGAGTAGTTATTTGGAATAGCTCCAAGTAGCGCATGGTAGCTGCATCTACAAGATGACATAGAGATTTGTAAAGAACACACGGATCTAAAAGTTTCAGACCTGTTGACTAATAACCTCTCTCACAAGCGAGATATGATCAAACCCCATGGGTGTTGGATTCATTACAATCACATAGTGATGTGAACTAAATTATTGACTCTAGTGCAAGTGGGAGACTGTTGGAAATATGCCCTAGAGGCAATAATAAAATGGTTATTATTATATTTCCTTGTTCATGATAATTGTCTATTGTTCATGCTATAATTGTATTAACCGGAGACCGCAATACATGTGTGAATACGTATACCACAATATGTCCCTAGTAAGCCTCTAGTTGACTAGGTCGTTGATCAATAGATGGTTACGGTTTCCTGACCATGGACATTGGATGTCCTTGATAACGGGATCACATCATTAGGAGAATGATGTGATGGACAAGACCCAATCCTAAGCATAGCACAAGATCGTGTAGTTCGTCTGCTAAAGCTTTTCTAATGTCAAGTATAATTTCCTTAGACCATGAGATTGTGCAACTTCCGGATACCGTAGGAATGCTTTGGGTGTGCCAAATGTCACAACATAACTGGGTGGCTATAAAGGCACACTACGGGTATCTCCGAAAGTGTCTGTTGGGTTGGCACGAATCGAGACTGGGATTTATCACTCCGTGTGACAGAGAGGTATCTCTGTGCCCACTCGGTAGGACATCATCATAATGAGCTCAATGTGACCAAAGAGTTGATCACGGGATGATGTGTTACGGAACGAGTAAAAGTGACTTGCCCGTAACGACATTGAATGAGGTATTGGGATACCGGCGATCGAATCTCGGGCAAGTAATGTACCGATTAACAAAGGGAATTGTATACAGGATTGATTGAATCCCCGACATCGTGGTTCATCCGATGAGATCATCGTCGAACATGTGGGAGCCAACATGGGTATCCAGATCCCGCTGTTGGTTATTGGCCAGAGAGCTGTCTCGGTCATGTCTGCATGATTCCCGAACCCCTAGGGTCTACACACTTAAGGTTCGGTGACACTAGAGTTGTTATGGGAATTAATGTGCAGTTACTGAATGTTGCTCGGAGTTCCGAATGAGATCCCGGACGTCACGAGGAGTTCCGGAATGGTCCGGAGGTAAAGATATATATATGGGAAGTCCTATTTTGGCCACCGGAAAATGTTCTGGATTTTTCGGTATTGTACCGGGACGGTTCTAGAAGGTTCCGGAGTGGGGCCCACCTACATGGGGGACCCACATGAACGTGGGTAGTGGGGGAAAGGCCCCACACCCCTGGTCAAGGCGCACCAAGATCCCCCGTTAGAAGGAATAAGATCATATCCCGAAGGGATAAGATCAAGATCCCTAAAAAGGGGGGATAACAATAGGTGGGGAAAGGGAATGATGGGATTTCTTCCCCCCACCTTTGCCAACGCCCCAATGGACTTCGAGGGCAAGAAACCAGCCCCCTCCACCCCTATATATAGTGCGGAGGCGCATGGGAGCCGCACCCGTTCCCCTGGCGCAACCCTCTCCCTCCCCAACACCTCCGTAGTAGTGGTGGTGCTTGGCGAAGCCCTGCCGGAGAACTGCAAGCTCCACCACCACGCCGTCGTGCTGCCGGAGCTCTCCCTCAACTTCTCCTCTCCCCTTGCTGGATCAAGAAGGAGGAGACGTCCCCGGGCTGTATGTGTGTTGAACGCGGAGGCGCCGTTGTTCGGCGCTTAGATCGGAATCAACCGTGATCTGAATCGCTACGAGTATGACTCCTTCATCCGCGTTCTTGTAACGCTTCGGCATCGCGATCTTCAAGGGTATGAAGATGCACTCCCCTCTCTCTCGTTGCTAGTCTCTCCATAGATTGATCTTGGTGATGCGTAGAAATTTTTTAATTTCTGCAACGATCCCCAACAGGGAGAAGGTACAATTACCTCATCAAGTTATACTTTCATCCCACTCACTTCTTTCAAGAGAAACTCCTTCTCTAGAAAGGATCCATTCTTAGCAACGAATATCTTGCCTTTGGATCTGTGATAGAAGGTGTAACCAATAGTTTCTTTTGGGTTTCCTATGAAGACGCACTTCTCTGATTTGGGTTCGAGCTTATCAGTTTGAAACTTTTTCACATAAGCATCGCAACCCCAAACTTTAAGAAACGACAGCTTTGGTTTCCTGCCAAACCATAGTTCATACGGTGTTGTCTCAACAGATTTAGATTGTGCCCTATTTAATGTGAATGCAGCTGTCTCTAATGCATAACCCCCAAAACGATAGCGGTAAATCAGTAAGAGACATCATAGATCGCACCATATCTAATAAAGTGCAGTTACGATGTTCGGACACACCATTACTCTGTGGTGTTCCGGGTGGCGTGAGTTGTGAAACTATTCTGCATTGTTTCAAATGAAGACCAAACTCATAACTCAAATATTCACCTCCACGATCAGGTCGTAGAAACTTAATTTTCCTGTTACGATGATTTTCCACTTCACTCTGAAATTCTTTGAACTTTTCAAATTTTTCAGACTTATGTTTCATCAAGTGGATATACCCATATCTGCTCAAATCATCTATGAAGGTCAGAAGATAACGATACCCGTCGCGAGCATCAACACTCATCGGACCACATACATCAGTATGTATTATTTCCAATAAGTCTTTTGCTCACTCCATTGTTTCGAAGAACGGAGTCTTAGTCATCTTGCCCATGAGGCATGGTTCACAAGTATCAAGTGAATCATAATCAAGTGATTCCAAAAGCCCATCAGCATGGAGTTTCTTCATGCGCTTTACACCAATATGACCTAAACGGCAGTGCCACAAATAAGTTGCACTATCATTATTAAACTTATATCTTTTGGCATCAATACTATGAATATGTGTATCACCACAATCGAGATTCAATAAAACATTCACCTTGGGTGTATGACCACAGAAGGTTTTATTCGTGTAAACAGAATAACAATTATTCTTTGACTTAAATGAATAACTATATTGCAATAAACATGATGCAATCATATTATGCTCAATGCAAACACCAAATAACATTTATTTTAGGTTCAACACTAATCCCGAAGGTAAAGGGAGTGTGTCATGGTGATCTTATCAACCTTGGAATCACTTCCAACACACATCGTCACCTTGCCCTCAACTAGTTTCTGTTCATTTTGTAACTCATGTTTGAAGTTACTAATCATAGCAACTGAACCAGTATCAAATACCCAGGGGCTACTATGAATACTAGTAAAGTACACATCAATAACATGTATATCATATATACTTATGTTCACTTTGCCATCCTTCTTATCCGCCAAGTATTTGGGGCAGTTCTGCTTCCAGTGACCAGTCCCTTTGTAGTAGAAGCACTCAGTTTTAGGCTTAGGTCCAGACTTGGGCTTCCTCCCGGGAATAGTAATTTGCTTGCTATTATTCTTGAAGTTCCCCTTCTTCCCTTGCCCTTTTACTTGAAACTAGTGGTTTTGTCAACCATCAACACTTGATGCTTTTCTTGATTTCTACCTTCACCGATTTTCAGCATCACGAAGAGCTTGGGAATCATTTCTGTTATCCCGTGCATATTATAGTTCATCACGAAGTTCTAGTAACTTGGTGATAGTAACTATAGAACTATGTTAATCACTATCATATCTGGAAGATTAACTCCCACTTGATTCAAGCAATTGTAGTACTCAGACATTCTGAGCACATGCTCATTGGTTGAGCTATTCTCCTCCATCTTGTAGGCAAAGTACTTGTCAGAGGTCTCATACCTCTCGACTCGGGCATGAGTCTGAAATACCAATTTCAGCTCTTGGAACATCTTATATGCTCCGTGGTGTTCAAAACGTTTTTGAAGTCCTAGTTCTAAGCCGTAAAGCATGGCGCACTAAACAATCAAGTAGTCATCATACCAAGCTTCCCAAACGTTCATAACATCTGCATCTGCTCCTGTAATAGGTCTGTCACCTAGCGGTGCATCAAGGACATAATTCTTCTGTGCAGCAATGAGGATAATCCTCAGATCACGGACCAAGTCCGCATCATTGCTACTATCATCTTTCAACTTAATTTTCTCTAGGAACATATCAAAAACACAGGGGAGCTACAACGCGAGCTATTGATCTACAACATAGATATGCAAAAACTATCAGGACTAAGTTCATGATAAATTAAGTTCAGTTAATCATATTACTTAAGAACTCCCACTTAGATAGACATCCCTCGAGTCATCTAAATGATCATGTGATCCATATCAACTAAACCATGTTCGATCATCATGTGAGATGGAGTAGTCTTCAATGGTGAACATCTCTATGTTGATCATATCTACTATATGATTCACGGTCGATCTTTCGATCTTAGTGTTCCGAGGCCATATCTGCATATGCTAGGCTCGTCAAGTTTAACCCGAGTATTCTGCATGTGCAAAACTAGCTTGCACCTATTGTATGTGAACGTAGAGCTTATCACACCCGATCATCACGTGGTGTCTCGGCACAACAAACTGTCACAACGGTGCATACTCCAGGGAGAACACTTATACCTTGAAATTTTAGTAAGGGATCATCTCGTAATGCTATCGTCGTACTAAGCAAAATAAGATGCATAAAAGATAAATATCACCTACAATCAAAATATGTGACATGATATGGCCATTATCATCTTGTGCCTTTGATCTCCATCTCCAAAGTACCGTCATGATCTCCATCGTCACCGGCATGACACCATGATCTCCATCATCTTGATCTCTATCTGAAGGAAATATGCCCTAGAGGCAATAATAAAGTTGTTATTTTATTTCCTTATATCATGATAAATGTTTATTATTCATGCTAGAATTGTATTAACCAGAAACTTAGTACATGTGTGAATACATAGACAAACAAAGTGTCCCTAGTATGCCTCTACTTGACTACCTCGTTAATCAAAGATGGTTAAGTTTCCTAGACATGGACATGTGTTGTCATTTGATGAACGAGATCACATCATTAGAGAATGATGTGATGGACAAGACCCATCCGTTAGCTTAGCATAAATGATCGTTTAGTTTTGTTGCTATTGCTTTCATCATGACTTATACATGTTCCTCTAACTATGAGATTATGCAACTCCTTAATACCGGAGGAACACGTTGTGTGCTATCAAACGTCACAACATAATTGGGTGATTATAAAGATGATCTACAGGTGTCTCCGATGGTGTTTGGTGAGTTGGCATAGATCGAGATTAGGATTTGTCACTCCGATTGTCGAAGAGGTATCTCTGGGCCCTCTCGGTAATGCACATCACTATAAGCCTTGCAGGCATTGTGACTAATGAGTTAGTTTCAGGATGATGCATTACGGAACGAGTAAAGAGACTTGCCAATAACGAGATTGAACTAGGTATTGAGATACCGACGATTGAATCCCGGGCAAGTAACATGCTGATGACAAAGGGAACAACATATGTTGTTATGCGGTTTGACCGATAAAGATCTTCGTAGAATATGTAGGAACCAATATGAGCATCCAGGTTCCACTATTGGTTATTGACTGGAGATGAGTCTCGGTCATGTCTACATAGTTCTCGAACCCGTAGGGTCCGCATGCTTAACGTTCGGTGACAATCATCATTATGAGTTTATGAGTCCCAGATGTGATCATGGACATGACGAGGAGTCTCGAAATGGTCGAGACATAAAGATTGATATATTGGACGGCTATATTCGTACCCCGGAAGTGTTCCGGGTGATTTCGGAGAAAACCGGAGTACCGGATGGTTACCGGAACCCCCCGGGAGAACTAATGGGCCACATGGGCCTTAGTGAAGAGAGAGAGAGAGGGCCGGCCAGGGCAGGTCACGCGCCCCTACCTCTGGTCTGAATTGGACTAGGGAAGGGGGGCGGCGCCCCCCTTTCCTTCTCCCTCTCCTCCTTCCTTTCCCCCTCCTAGTAGGAGTAGGAAAGGGGAGTCCTAATCCTACTAGGAGGAGGACTCCTCCTCTCCTGGCGCGCCCCAAGGGCCGGCCGGCCTCCCCCCTTGCTCCTTTATATACGGGGCCATGGGTCACCCTAGAACACACAAGTATATTGTTTCCAGCCGTGTGCGGTGCCCCCTCCACCATAATCCACCTCGGTCATATCGTAGCGATGCTTAGGGGAAGCCCTATACCGGTAGCATCATCATCACCATCATCATGCCATCGTGCTAACGAAGCTCTCCCTCGACGCTCTGTTGGATCGTGAGTTCGTGGGACGTCACCGAGCTGAACGTGTGCAGATGGCGGAGGTGTCGTACTTTCGATACTAGGATCATTCGATCGTGAAGATGTACGACTACATCAACCACGTTGTCTTAACGCTTCCGCTTACGGTCTACAAGGGTAAATACACAAAACTCCCCCCTCCCGTTGCTATGCATCAACATGATCTTGCGTGTTCATTGAAGCCCTGTTCTGATAGCATCATCATCACCGCCATCACGCCATCATGCTGACAAAGCTCTCCCTCGACACTCTGCTGGATCGTGAGTTTGTGGGACGTCACTAAGCTGAACATGTGCAGATCATGGAGGTGCTGTACTTTCTGTACTACGATCGGTCGATCATGAAGACGTACAACTACATCAATCGCGTTGTCATAACGTTTCCACTTACGGTCTACAAGGGTACGTAGACAAAACTCTCCCCTCTCATTGCTATGCATCACCATGATCTTGCGTGTGTGTAGGATTTTTTTTGAAATTACTGCGTTCCCTAACAGTGGCATCCGAGCCAGGTCTATGCGTAGATGTTATATGCATGAGTAGAGCACAAAGGAGTTGTGGGCGTGGGTATATACATATGTCTTGCCGTCACTAGTTGATTCTTGATTCAACGGTATTGTTGGATGAAGCGGCTCAGACCGACATTACGCGTACGCTTACGCGAGACGGGTTCTACCGACGTGTGTTGCACACAGGTGGCTGGTGGGTGTCAGTTTCTCCAACTTTAGTTGAATCGGATTCAATGAACAGGGTTCGTTCTGAAGATCAAAAAGCAATCACTATAATGCATTGTGGTTTTTGATGCGTAGTTAAGAACGGTTCTTGCTAGAAGCCCGTAGCAGCCTCGTAAAACTTGCAACAACAAAGTAGAGGACGTCTAACTTGTTTTTGCAGGGCATGTTGTGATGTGATATGGTCAAGACATGATGAGATATAAATTTTTGTATGATATGATCATGCTTTGTTAATGTTATCGACAGCTGGAAGGAGCCTTATGGTTATCTCTTTATTACATAAGATGCAAGCGCCATATAATTGCTTTACTTTATCGCTATGCGATAGCAATAGTTGCAAAAGCAATAGTTGGCGAGACGACCATGTGACGACACATTGATAAAGATCAATATGATGGAGATCATGGTGTCATGCCAGTGATGATGGAGATCATGACAATACTTTGGAGATGGAGATAAAAGGCACAAGATGATAATGGCCATATCATGTTACATATTTTGATTGCATATGATGTTTATCTTTTATGCATCTTATTTTTCTTAGTATGGCGGTAGCATTATAAGATGGTCTCTCACTAAATTTCAAGGTATAAGTGTTATACCAGAGTATGCACCGTTGCTACAGTTCGTCGTGCCGAGACACCACGTGATGATCGGGTGTGATAAGCTCTACGTTCATATACAACGGATGCAAGCCAGTTTTGCACATGCAAAATACTCGGGTTAAACTTGACGAGCCTAGCATATGCAGATATGGCCTCGGAACACTGAGACCGAAAGGTCGAGCGTGAATCATATAGTAGATATGATCAACATAGTGATGTTCACCATTGAAAACTACTCCATCTCACGTGATGATCGGACATGGTTTAGTTGATATGGATCACGTGATCACTTAGACGATTAGAGGGATGTCTATCTAAGTGGGAGTTCTTAAGTAATATGATTAATTGAACTTAATTTATCTTGAACTTAGTCCTGATAGTTTTTTGCATATCTATGTTGTAGATACATAGCTTGCGATGTAGCTCCACGTTTACTTTTGATATGTTCCTAGAGAAAAATAAGTTGAAAGATGATAGTAGCAATGATGCGGACTGGGTCCATGATCTGAGGATTATCCTCATTGTTGCATAGAAGAATTATGTTCTTGATGCACCGCTAGGTGACGGACCTATTGCAGGAGCAGATGCAGACGTTATGAATGTTTGGCAAAGCTCGGTATGATGACTACTTGATAGTTTAGTGCACCATGCTTTACGGCTTAGAACCGGGACTTCAAAAATGTTTCGAAATGTCACGGAACATATAAGATGTTCTAAGAGTTGAAATTGGTATTTCATACTCATGCCCGTGTCGAGAGATATGAGACCTCTGACAAATACTTTGCCTACAAGATGGAGGAGAATAGCTCAACCAGTGAGCATATGCTCAGAATGTATGAGCACTACAATTGCTTGAATCAAGTGGGAGTTAATCTTCCAGATAAGATAGTGATTGACAGAGTTCTCTAGTCACTATCACCAAGTTACTGGAACTTCGTGATGAACTATAATATGCAAGGGATGACGAAAACAATCCCCCCCAAGCTCTTCCTGATGCTGAAATCGACGAAGGTAGAAATCAAGAAAAGCATCAAGTGTTGATGGTTGACAAGACCACTAGTTTCAAGTAAAAGGGCAAGGAAAAGAAAGGGAACTTGAAGAAGAATGGAAAGCAAGTTTCCACTCCCATGAAGAAGCCCAAAGCTAGACCCAAGCCTGAAACTCGGTGCTTCTACTGCAAAGGAAATGGTCACTGGAAGTGGAACTGCCCTAGATACTTAGCAGATAAGAAGGATGGCAAAGTGACCAAAGGTATATTTGATATACATGTTATTGATGAGTATTTTACTAGTGTTTATAGCAAACCCCTCGGCATTTGATACTAGTTTAGTTGCTAAGAGTAGTAACTCGAAACGGGAGTTGCAAAATAAACAAAGACTAGTTGAGGACGAGGTGACGATGTGTGTTGGAAATGATTCCAAGGTTGATAAGACCACCATCACACACTCCCTTTACCTTCGGGATTAGTGTTGAACCTAAAATAAATGTTATTTGGTGTTTGCGTTGAGCTTAATATGATTGGATCATGTTTATTGCAATACAGTTATTCATTTAAGTCAAAGAATAATTGTTATTCTATTTACATGAATAAAACCTTCTGTGGTCATACACCCAAGGTGAATGGTTTACTGAATCTCGATCGTAGTGATACACATATTCATAATATTGAAGCCAAAAGATGCAAAGTTAATAATGATAGTGCAACCTATTTGTGGCACTGCTGTTTAGGTCAAATATGTGTAAAGCGCATGAAGAAACTCCATGCTGATGGACTTTTGGAATCACTTGATGCTTGCGAACCATGCCTCATGAGCAAGATGACTAAGACCCCGTTCTCCGGAACAATGGAGCGAGCAACTGACTTATTGGAAATAATACATACTGATGTATGCGATACGATAAGTGTCGAGGCTCGCGGCGGGTATCGTTATTTTCTGACCTTCACAGATGATTTGAGCAGATATGGGTATATCTACTTAATGAAACATAAGTGTGAAACATTTGAAAAGTTCAAAGAATTTCAGAGTCAAGTGGAAAATCATCGTAACAAGAAAATAAAGTTTCTACGATCTGATCACGGAGGCGAATATTTGAGTTATGAGTTTGTTCTTCATTTGAAACAATGTGGAATAGTTTCGCAACTCACGCCACCTGGAACACCACAGCATAATGGCATGTCTGAACGTTCTAATCGTACTTTATTGGATATGGTGCGATCTATGATGTCTCTTACCGATTTACGAATATCATTTTGGGGTTATGCATTAGAGGCAGCTGCATTCACGTTAAATAGGGCACCATCTAAATCCGTTGAGATGACACCATAAGAACTATGGTTTGGCAAGAAACCAAAGCTGTCGTTTCTTAAAGTTTGGGGTTGCGATACTTATGTGAAAAAGTTTCAAACTGATAAGCTCGAACCCAAATCGGAGTAGTGCGTCTTCATAGGATACCCAAAAGAAACTGTTGGGTACACCTTCCATCACAGATTCGAGGGCAAGATATTTTGTTGCTAAGAATAGATCCTTTCTAGAGAAGTAGCTTCTCTTGAAAGAAGTGAGTGGGAGGAAAGTAGAACTTGATGAGGTAATTGTACCTTCTCATGAATTGGAAAGTAGTTCATCACAAAAATCAGTTCCAGTGATTCCTACACCAATTAGTGAGGAAGCTAATGATGATGATCACGAAACTTCAGATCAAGTTACTACCAAACCTCGTAGGTCAACCAGAGTACGGTCCGCACCAGAGTGGTACGGTAATCCTGTTCTGGAAGTCATCTTACTAGACCATGATGAACCTACAAACTATGAGGAAGCAATGATGAGCCTAGATTCTGCAAAATCGCTTGAGGCCATGAAATGTGAGATGGGATCCATGTATGAGAACAAAGTATGGACTTTGATTGACTTGCCCGATGATCGGTGAGTCATTGAGAATAAATGGATCTTTAGGAGGAAGACGGACGCTGATAGTAGTGTTACTATCTACAAAGCTCGAATTTTCGCAAAATGTTTTCGACAAGTTCAAGGTGTTGACTACGATGAGATTTTCTCACTCGTATCGATGCTTAAAAGTCTATCTGAATCATGTTAGCAGTTGCCGCATTTTATGAAATCTGGCAAATGGATGTCAAAATTGCATTCCTTAATTGATTTCTTAAAGAAGAGTTGTATATGATGCAACCAGAAGGTTTTTTCGATCCTAAAGGTGCTAACAAAGTGAGCAAGCTCCATCGATCCATCTATGGACTGGTGCAAGCATCTCGGAGTTGGAATATATGCTTTGATAAAGTGATCAAAGTATATGGTTTTATACAGACTTGTGGTGAAGCCTGTATTTACAAGAAAGTGAGTGGGAGCACTACATCATTTCGGATAAGTATATGTGAATGACATATTGTTGATCGGAAATAATGTAGAATTTTCTGGAAAGCATACAGGAGTGTTTGAAAGAACTCGGTGAAGCTACTTGCATATTGAGCATCCAGATCTATAGAGATATATTTTCAATGAGTACATACCTTGACAAGATTTTGAAGTAGTTCAAAATGGAATAGTCAAAGAAGGAGTTCTTTCATGTGTTGCAGAATGTAGAAGTAGTTCAAAATGAAGTTGAGTAAAGACTCAAAACCCGACCACGGTAGAAAATAGAAAGAGAATGAAAAGTCATTCCCTATGCCTCAGTCATAGGTTCTATAAAGTATGCTATGTTGTGTGCCAGACCTATTTTGTATCTCACCATAAGTTTTGCAAGAGGGTATAATAGTGATCCAGGAGTGGATCACTGGACAATGGTCAAAAATGTCCTTAGTGGAATAAGGAAATGTTTCTCAGTTATGGAGGTGATAAAGAGTTCATCATAAAGAGTTATGTCACTGCAAGCTTTGACACCGATCTGGATGAATCTAAGTCTCGATCTAGATACATATTGAAAGTGGGAGCAATTAGCTAGAGTAGCTCCATGCAAAGCATTGTAGACATAGAAAATTTGCAAAATACATACGGCTCTGAATGTGGCGGACCCGTTGACTAAATTTCTCTCACAAGCAAAACATGATCACTCTTTGGGTGTTAATCACATAGCGATGTGAACTAGATTATTGACTCTAGTAAACCCTTTGGGTGTTAGTCACATGGAGATGTGAACTAATCACATAAAGATGTGAACTATTGGTGTTAAATCACATGACGATGTGAACTAGATTATTGCCTCTAGTGCAAGTGGGAGACTGAAGGAAATATGCCCTAGAGGCAATAATAAAGTTGTTATTTATATTTCCTTATATCATGATAAATGTTTATTATTCATGCTAGAATTTTATTAACAGAAACTTAGTACATGTGTGAATACATAGATAAACAGAGTGTCCCTAGTATGTCTCTACTTGACTAGCTCGTTAATCAAAGATGGTGAAGTTTCCTAGCCATGGACATGTGTTGTCATTTGATGAACGAGATCACATCATTAGAGAATGATGTGATGGACAAGACCCATCCGTTAGCTTAGCATAAATGATCGTTTAGTTTTATTGCTATTGCTTTCATCATGACTTATACATGTTCCTCTGACTATGAGATTATGCAACTCCCGAATACTAGAGGAACACCTTGTGTGCTATCAAACATCACAACGTAAATGGGTGATTATAAAGATGCTCTACATGTGTCTCCAATCGTGTTTGTTGACTTCGCATAGATCAAGATTAGGATTTGTCATCCGATTGTTTTAAAGGTATCACTGGGCCCTCTCGGTAATGCACATCACTATAAGCCTTGCAAGCATTGTGACTAATGAGTTAGTTGCAGGATGATGCATTATGGAACAAGTAAAGAGTCTTGCCGGTAACGAGATTGAACTAGGTATTGAGATATCGACTATCGAATCTCGGGCAAGTAACATGCCGATGACAAAGGGAACAAGGTATGTTGTTATGCGGTTTAACCGGTAAAGATCATCATAGAATATGTTGGAACCAATATGAGCATCCAGGTTCCGCTATTGGTTATTTACTGGAGATGAGTCTCGGTCAAGTCTACATAGTTCTTGAACCCGTAGCGTCCGCACGCTTAATGTTCGGTGACGATCAGTATTATGAGTTTATGTGTTTTGATGTACCTAAGGTAGTTCGGAGTCCCAGATGTGATCACGGACATGATGAAGAGTCTCGAAATGGCCGAGACATAAAGATTGATATATTGGACGGCTATATTCGGACACCGGAAGTGTTCCGGGTGATTTCGGAGAAAACCGGGGTACGAGAGGGTTACCGGACCCCCCCCTCGGGAGAACTAATGGGCCACATGGGCCTTAGTGGAGAGAGAGAGGGCCGGCCAGGGCAGGCTGCGCGCCCCTCCCCCTCTGGTCCGAATTGGACTAAGGAAGGGGGGCGCCGCCCCCTTTCCTTCTCCTTCTCCTCCTTCCTTTCCCCCTCCTAGTAGGAGTAGGAAAGGGGAGTCCTACTCCTACTAGGAGGAGGACTCCTCCTCTCCTGGCACGCCCCAAGGGCCGGCCGGCCTGTTACACCCCCGATTTGACCGTACACTAATCATACACGCAAACGTGTACGATCAAGATCAGGGACTCACGGGAAGATATCACAACACAAGTCTACAAATAAAAATAAGTCATACAAGAATCATAGTACAAGCCAGGGGCCTCGAGGGCTCGCATACAAGAGCTCGATCATAGACGAGTCAGCGGAAGCAACAATATCTGAGTACAGACATAAGTTAAACAAGTTTGCCTTAAGAAGGCTAGCACAAACTGGGATACAGTTCGAAAGAGGCGCAGGCCTCCTGGCTGGGATCCTCCTAAACTACTCCTGGTCGTTGTCAGCGGCTTGCACGTAGTAGTGGACACCTCCCGAGTATTAGCAGTCGTCATCGACAGTGGCGTCTGGCTCCTGGACTGCAACGTCCGGTCGAAACAATCAGATAAAGAAAGGGGGAAAAGGGGGGCAAAGCAACCGTGAGTACAGATTCAAAGTACTCGCAAGCAAGGAACTACACTACATATGCATTGGTATCAATGAAAGGGGGTAGTATATGTGGAATGAACTGCAGAATGCCGGAATAAGAGGGGGATAGCTAGTCCTGTCAAAGACTACGTTTCTGGCCACCTCCATCTTGCAGCATGTAGAAGAGAGTAGATGGTAAGTTCACCAAGTAACATCGCATAGCATAATCCTTACCGATGATCCTCCCCTCGTCGCCCTGTGAGAGAGCTATCACCAGTTGTATCTAGCACTTGGAAGGGTGTGTTTTATTAAGTATCCAGTTCTAGTTGTCATAAGGTCAAGGTACAACTCCAAGTCGTCCTGTTACCCAAGATCACGGCTATTCGAATAGATTAACTTCCCTACAGGGGTGCACCACATTTCCCAGCACGCTCGATCCCCTTTGTCCGGACACACTTTCCTGGGTCATGCCCGGCCTCGGAAGGTCAACACGTCGCAGCCCTACCTAGGCACAACAGAGAGGTCAGCACGCTGGTCTAAATCCCTATGGCGCAGGGGTCTGGGCCCATCGCCCGTTGCACACCTGCACGTTGCGAGGGCGGCTGGAAGCAGACCTAGCCCCCTTAATACAAGAGTAGGCTTACGGTCCAATCCGGCGCGCGCCGCTCAGTCGCTAACGTCACGAATGCTTCGGCTGATACCACGACGTCGAGTGCCCATAACTGTTCCCGCGTAGTTGGTTAGTGCGTATAGGCCAGTAGCCAGACTTAGATCAAATACCAAGATCTCGTTAAGCGTGTTATATTGAAGTCAACGCGAATGCCGACCAGGGCCAGGCCCACCTCTCACCTAGGTGGTCTCAACCTGCCCTGTCGCTCCGCCACAAAGATCCACACAGAGGGTCGTCGGAAAAGTATGTCCTTCCAGCCCCCAATTCGTGAATCAACCGCGGGTACTCAACGAGCCGACCCGACTTTAGTCACAACATATATATGTGTAGTAGGTATAGTATATACCCGTGATCAACACCCGACGTGATCACGGCCCGATAGTATAGCATGGCGGACAGACAAGAATGTAGGGCCACTGATGATAATCTAGCATCCTATACTAAGCATTTAGGATTGCAGGTAAGGTATCAACAGTTGTAGCAACAATGACATGCTATGCATCAGAATAGGATTAACGGAAAGGAGTAACATGCTACACTACTGTAATGCTAGTAGTATAGAGGAGAGTAGGCGATATCTGGTGATCAAGGGGGGGCTTGCCTGGTTGCTCTGACAAGAGAGAGGGGTCGTCAACACCGTAGTCATACTGGGTAGCAGCGGCGTTGGTCTCGGTGTCTAGCGAGAGAAGAGGGGGAAGAAACAATAAATATAATGCAAACAAATGCATGATGATGCATGACATGACAAAGTGTGATGCTAGGTGTGCTCTAACGCGGTATGAGGTGATAACGGTGAAGGGGGGAAACATCCGAGAAAATATCCCCAGTGTTTCGCGTTTCCGGACAGATGAACCGGAGAGGGAAAGTTGTGTGTTCGCTATGCTAGGGATGCGTGGCGGATGAACGGGCTGCGTATCCGAATTCGTCTTGTCGTTCTGAGCAACTTTCATGTACAAAGTTTTTCCATCCGAGCTACGGTTTATTTTATATTGATTTTAAAATATTTAAATAATTTTTTTAATTTTTTTAATTTTTTTAATTTTTTTAATTCAACATTATCCAGAATAGTGTTTGCTGATGTCATCATGACGTCATCAGTCAACAGAGGTGTTGACTGGGTCGCTGACGTGTGGGTCCCGCATGTCATTGGTACAATAACCTAATTAACCTATTAATCAATTTAATTAGTTAATTAGGTTCCTTATGTTTAATTAGTTTAATTAAACAGGATTAATTAAGTTAATTAATTAATCAATTAACATTTTTATTTACTTATTATTAATTTCCTTTTTTTAATTCGTTCACACGGGCATGGGCCCCGTTGTCCAGTGGCACAGTGGCCTATCGGGGCGGTTACGGGTGCTGGGGCGTTGCCGGCGCCCGACCCGTATGAGGGTCGAGCGGGCGCTGATGGGCGCCGGCGTCGGGCGACGACCAGGGCCGCAGAGAGGCCGGTCAGGAACGGCACTGGCGAGGTCGGCCGAGTGGCGAACTGCCGCAGAGGTCGGCGGGGGTCGCGCGAGAGGGCGGTGGAGGTGGTTGCGGCCAGAGACGGAGAGGGTCGGAGCTGCGCGGGCGCCAGGCGGCGAGCAGTGGCTGCGGTGGTGGCACGGGCCGGTGCACGCGGAAGGGCGTAGACCACGGTGAGGAACGGCGAGGCGCAGGTGAGGGGCGCAGCCGGCGCGAGCGGCGCCCTGGGTGAGGCCGTGGCCGGAGCAGTGCGCTGCTCGCGGTGAAGCGGCAAGCAGGGGCCTTGGCAGGGGAGCCCAGTGGCATGGGGCGTGCGACGGATGAGGCCACTTAGGGCGGGCGGCGCGAGCTACGGCGCAGGCGTGCGAGTGCGACGAGCGGCCGGAGTGGGCGGGCATGGCGTCGGTCGCGCGGACGAGGCCGTGGTGCACGGGGCAGAGGGAGGAGGGCGCGGCCCTCACCGGCGTTGGAGAGCAGAGGGGTCGGCGAGGCTCGTTGGAGCCGTCGAGGTGGAGGCGAGGCAGCGACGGTGGAGCGGTGACGGGCGACGAGGTCCTTGGGCAGCAGCGCATGGCAGCGCCGGGAGCAGAGCGCCGTCCAGATCAAGTCAAGCGAGGAGTCGAGGAAGCGGCTGCGGTGACGAGGCAGGGCAGCAGGGTCTGGCGACGGCGCGGTCGGGGCTCAATCCGGAATCGGGCGAGGGAGAGGAAGCGGAGTGGATCGAGAGGTGGGGGAAGTGGGGATAGTGGGGGTGGGTTAGGGTTAGCGGGGCGTGGCCTATAGGCCAGGCGGGCGTGCGGGGAGTGGGCCGGCCTGACCGGCTAAATGGTCGGCTGGGCCACGAAGCCCACTGGGGGAGGGGGTTCTGTTTTCTGTTTTTAACCCTTTTGATGTTTTGCCTTTATCTTTTCTGTTTATCATCTTTAGCCTCAGTTTTGCATTTCCTTTTAGTAACAAATGAGTTTTGTTTTGAACAAAACTTGGCACATAATTCCAACACAATATATTAAGACGGAACAAAAAAGTATGGGGTCAAAAGGAGTTGTCTAACCATTTTTAGAAATAGAAAAGGCCGATTTAATTGTTGTTGGACCAAAAATTAATTCCGAGGGGCATTTGGGGAAATCAAAAGAGGTTGGTTCCAACATGACAAATATCAAGGGATTATTTGCCACACTTTGAACATTTTAGATTTTATGTTTGAAAACTTTTATTTTTGACTTAAATTTAAATTTGAATTTGGTCCGGATTCGAACTAACGCGGGATTAACAACAACAACCGAGGTGACGTGGCATCATTAGCAGGGAATTACTGTAGTCTAATTATCCGGGCGTCATAATTCTCCTCCACTACAAGAAATCTCGTCCCGAGATTTAAGAGGGGAGTAAGGGGGAAAGTTCTGGTTACGAAATTCTAGTGGATCTTCTCGGTCATGGTTGCTCTTCTCGAAGAGGTCGATCCATTACATTGATGTCTTCATTTCTCTCCTTCAGGTCATCATGATGAATTCGGCGTCCTTTCTTCGGGAACTCTATCGTACTTACGGTAGAATAAGGCGGGGTTATTCCGGGAGAACGGACCTCTGCAAGGTTGACTATCTGGTAGCTAACATCGAGGAAGGTGGCGGAAAGTAACTCTCGAACAGAAACTTAAGAAAATATCGAGAGTAAAGTAAGAAGGTACCATGAGAAGTTTCAAGCGGGTAGGCAATCGCTTGATGCCTAATCAAAAGGTGAAAGGGTTTCAGGGCAACGTGAATAAGTATTACCAGAATAGATCACTAGGAATGTGGCTCGTGAATTGCATACAAAGCCACGCGCGAGGAATAACTTTGGGAACATGGGGTGTACAGGAGAGTCAGGTTTCGATCCTGTGGAACTGTGGGTTATGGGCCCACCATGTGGGTTAAAAGTAGGAAGGGTGGTGACATCTTGCATGATTATGTAAGCAAGGCATGTTAGAGGATTGCCTGTCATTTATGTCGGCGACAACATCGGTACCAAGGGCGAGGGACGAAGAGAACCATTTTCCTGCTCGTCGAAACAAGGCGGACCAATAGCCAAAGTTCTCGTCCATCGATGGTTACCGGAATATCATCAACAATAGTAACAGGGTCTTAATGACAGAGTTGTACACCATGGTGTTTACATAAGCAGGAGAATATTACTGCTTAGATCATATAGATCACCATTAAGGTTAAACAAAACAATGGAAAGGAAAATGTGATCATCAGATTTAAATAGAACAATGGAAAGGAAAATTTGTTTAAACACATATTTCAGGGATATATCCTTCCCAAGGACATGCAGAGCATGATATCCATGACAGGATATAAAGTAGAAAATCCTTTAGGTGAGGGGAGAGAAATTTCATGACATTACCTATACAATGGTGTTTGGGATAATTGATAATGAATTTTTAGCATTTTGCTTCAAATGTTCTTATTGAAAATTGGAGTACCATAGACATGCTTCGAGATAGCATGGACATAGCCTTCAAGCAAAGGTCAGACTTTGGATACACAAAGGATCCATCAGGAACAACTCATAGAATAAGTCTTGCAATAGGTCCTCCAACCAGGTGTGCTAGGAATGACATCACCTTATTGGGTTATAGAAAAACCAATGTTATGACTCTTGGAAAATGTTCCAACCATCATATCTGACCGAGTTTTAGTTCTGGTTGGTGTTAGGATACCTCAGACTCAGGATGGCTGAGAAGAAAAGGTGTGACACAAATTAACGAGATGACATTGTAAGATTCTCGGGAATTAGAACTATGGAAGCGAGTTCCGAAACAAGAGATCATCATTAAATCAAGGAAGTGAGGAGGTGGCTGATTGACTTGGCAACAATTCATTGAGAATTCCAAAAAAATGGATTTCCACAATTATGTGAACAAGGAGATAACATTTGTCAGATCAAATGATATAATGATGTATGCTCGAGGAGAACATCCACAAGCAAACACTGGTTGAAAGGTGCACCCGAAATATGGGCTTAGGTAGCATGATCAATGTTAGTATGGTGATTTGATAACCAATACACAAAGAATGAAACTATCGACCATTCACTACAAAGCAAATGGGGCTCCTAGAAGTTTCGAATTCACACATCATAGTTCAATTGTCGGTATTCCGGTTAGAAACAACAAAGGGACCAAGAAATGAATGGAGATGGCGAGAAGTATTACTATTTCAAGAAATGATGGGTGGAGCAATTCTCACAACATCCTTGACATCAAAGATGGTAATACTCAAAGGTAGAACACAACATAAGCTGGATAGCAAGGAACGCAAGGTACAACACAAAACATGAACAAGTTTGTGTCGGAGGGAAGGCAATAATGTTTTCGATGATAACACAAATCATCGAGGGGCAAGGAAGGTATTTGTCATCATGAGTTTGATTGATATCCTGGAAGGGGTCAAAATGTTGATGATGATCACGACACACTTGTCGAGGGGTTTCATGAGGATATAATCGATCATCGATGACATCAAGCAAAAGGAAGGGGAAGCGAAATTTATCAGAACCATGGGTATGAAGCAAACTCGAAATCAAGTTTGTTATTCAAGGAGAAAAGATATGACAAGGAAGATCGTCGTAAGATTAGCTCACTGTTGAAATTTGTGCTCCGTGAAGAATGACCAGGTAGCACAGTTAAAAATTAGCCCAATAATGGTATAGCCGATCAGGCTAGGAATGACTTGAAAGATTATTAAACTCATAAGCAATGAAAATAAATTTGGGTTATCGAACCGAAATGCGGAATCAGTTCACATATCGGTGTTCTCGGTTGACGACAACCTAGAACCCAGGAAAATTGGAATCGGTGAGAAATAACAGTTAATGAAGAACCCATAAGAAGTTATGTAGTTCCATGACATTATCAAGATATCATAGTGTAATACTCGACGGTAGATCAAAGTAAAGGGTTGGACAGGTGCAATGATCTGCACAAGACAAGTACTTCAACTTGTCCGAGAAATGGTATCAAGGAGAAAAAATGATCGGAAGCGCGATTGCAAAGGACCAATTCACAGATACCAAATGATATTATATCAAGGGAATAGTTATTATTACAAGAAGCTTCCATGATAGGATATACATCGTGTCCATGGGCATGAACACAAAGTTCAAGGTCGACTCCCACTTCTTCAATGTATAACCTTCCATTCACCTCTCGCTTTTCAAAATTGACATTAGTTGTCGAAAGTTTTACCTGGTGCAATACTAGATAATTATGACCCGTGGAATCTTTCGGGTTCACACAGAGTAAGGAAGGCATAGGTTTAACCCATCGGGGCATCTTATGAACACATACCCCCAACTTCAGGAGTGAATAACTCAAGCCCGGGAGCAGAGCATGGTTGACAAAAGCAGGGAATACAATTTACCAAAGGCATTATGTATCCGATGAAAGGCTCTCAAGTTTAATGAATATGAAGGACGGTGTCAGAAAAAATCCAACAAAGGATCTGGTGGTCCATAAGGTATTTGATGTGAGTATCGGTACTCAACCAGAGGAAGAAAGAATACAAGGAGATCAGATTATAGAAACAACTAACTAACTCAAAGCTCAAATGCAAAGGAATTATGAATTCCAAGACAAGGGATCAGAAGCAATGCTCCGATTAGAGATGGATAAGTTGAATAGCCTTAGGGGTACAATCGATGGCAATTTGGTTGGTCGGGATCCAGCTCATGTCTAAAATGGCGTCTGAGCCGGAAGGATGAATTCTAGGATCTGGTTGAGGATTGTGAGCATTCGCACTTATTGAATCAATGGGCTCAAAATGATAGTGGCAAAGGATGCCAATAAGATTACTATACTTGTGGGATTAACCATAATGCAAGGAAGCAAGAATTTCAAGAGCAATAAGCTGCTGAGGATTTTCGAAAGATCAAATAGTATTTTGAAGATTTTGGTGAAACACATGAACAACTGGGGATGAGCGGATACTCGGTAAGTGCAAGGAATTATCCATAGGGGTATTAACGCAAAAAAAGCTGCAAAGCAGTAGGCACAAATGATTCTTGGAATATCGAAGAATTTTTCAGGGTATCAAGTAATAACAAGGGCAACTGGGATCGAAGGTATGAACGGCAAGTGTAAGTAGTTATCCATAAGGATTTATCGGTGGTAGGGAATAACAAAAGCGATGGTACAAATTCTCAAGAGAGCATCGTAAAGTATCTTCAGAATCTTCTGGTGCAGCAGGCAATCATTTGGACTGAAGGGGCTCTCCGGGAGAAAGTATTATCGAGAACCTAGAGTCAGAGTTAGTAAAATCATTTAACCCGAATAGAAGAGAGATCAGAGTCCCAGAGTATAGGTCAAGGAATAAAAGATCCTAATACCACCCAATGGCGACGTGGGCCCATGGGCCACACAACCAAGTTAGTAAAACAATTTTCATCGACTAGACTCAACTTCGGACAAAGAGTGTGCAAGGGGGATTCCTACATGCAGTCGGCTCTGATACCAACTTGGTACGCCCCTGAACTGACCGTACACTAATCATACACGCAAACGTGTACGATCAAGATCAGGGACTCACGGGAAGATATCACAACACAACTCTACAAATAAAAGTAAGTCGTACAAGCATCATATTACAAGCCAAGGGCCTCGAGGGCTCGAATACAAGAGTTCGATCATAGATGAGTCAGCGGAAGCAACAATATCTGAGTACAGACATAAGTTAAACAAGTTTGCCTTAAGAAGGCTAGCACAAACTGGGATACAGATCGAAAGAGGCGCAGGCCTCCTGCCTGGGATCCTCCTAAACTACTCCTGGTCGTCGTCAGCGGCCTTTACATAGTAGTAGACACCTCCCGAATAGTAGCAGTCGTCATCGACAGTGGCGTCTGGCTCCTGGACTTCAACGTCTGGTCGCAAAAAATGGATAAAGAAAGGGGGAAAGGGGGAGCAAAGAAACCGTGAGTACTCATCCAAAGTACTCGCAAGCACGGAGCTACACTACATATGCATTGGTACCAATGAAAGTGGGTAGTATATGTGGACTGAACTGCAGAATGCCGGAATAAGAGGGGGATAGCTAGTCCTGTCGAAGACTACGCTTCTGGCCACCTCCATCTTGCAGCATGTAGAAGAGAGTAGATGGTAAGTTCACCAAGTAACATCGCATAGCATAATCCTAACCGATGATCCTCCCCTCGTCGCCCTGTGAGAGAGCGATCACCATTTGTATCTGACACTTGGAAGGGTGTGTTTTATTAAGTATCCGGTTCTAGTTGTCATAAGGTCAAGGTACAACTCCAAGTCGTCCTGTTACCCAAGATCACGGCTATTAGAATAGATTAACTTCCCTGCAGGGGTGCACCACATTTCCCAACATGCTCGATCCCCTTTGTCCGGACACACTTTCCTGGGTCATGCCCGGCCTCGGAAGATCAACACGTCGCAGCCCTACCTAGGCACAACAGAGAGGTCAGCACGTCGGTCTAAATCCTATGGCGCAGGGGTCAGGGCCCATCGCCCGTTGCACACCTGCACGTTGCGAGGGCGGCCGGAAGCAGACCTAGCCCCCTTAATACAAGAGCAGGCTTACGGTCCAATCCGTCGCGCCCCGCTCAGTCGCTGACGTCACGAAGGCTTCGGCTGATACCACGACGTCGAGTGCCCATAACTGTTCCCGCGTAGTTGGTTAGTGTGTATAGGCCACTAGCCAGACTCAGATCAAATACCAAGATCTCGTTAACTGTGTTATCTTGAAGTCAACGCAAACGCCGACCAGGGCCAGGCCCACCTCTAACCTAGGTGGTCTCAACCTGCCCTGTCGCTCCGCCAAAAAGATCCACACAGAGGGCCGTCAGGAAAGTATGTCCTTTCAGCCCCCAATTCGTGAATCAACCGCGGGTACTCAACGAGCCGACCCGACTTTAGTCACAACATATATATGTGTAGTAGGTATAGTATATACCCGTGATCAACACCCGACGTGATCACGGCCCGATAGTATAGCATGGCAGACAGACAAGAATGTAGGGCCACTGATGATAATCTAGCATCCTATACTAAGCATTTAGGATTGCAGGTAAGGTATCAACAATTGTAGCAACAATGACAGGCTATGCATCAGAATAGGATTAACGGAAAGCAGTAACATGCTACACTACTCTAATGCAAGCAGTATAGAGGAGAGTAGGTGATATCTGGTGATCAAGTGGGGGGCTTGCCTGGTTGCTCTAACAAGAGAGAGGGGTCATCAACACCATAGTCGTACTGGGTAGCAGCGGCGTCGGTCTCCGTGTCTAGCGAGAGAAGAGGGGGAAGAAACAATAAATATAATGCATACAAATGCATGATGATGCATGACATGACAAAGCATGATGCTAGGTGTGCTCTAACGCGGTATGAGGTGATAACGGTGAAGGGGGGAAACATCCGAGAAAATATCCCCGGTGTTTTGCATTTCCAGACAGATGAACCGGAAAGGGAAAGTTGCGTGTTTGCTATGCTAGGGATGCATGGCGGACGAACGGGCTGCGTATCCGATTTCGTCTCGTCGTTCTGAGCAACTTTCATGTACAAAGTTTTTCCATCTGAGCTACGGTTTATTTTATATCGATTTTAAAATATTTAAATCATTTTTATAATTTATTTAATTCAACATTATCCAAAATAGTGTTTGCTGACGTCAGCATGACGTCAGCAGTCAACAGAGGTGTTGACTGGGTCGCTGATGTGTGGGTCTCGCATGTCATAGGTACAATAACCTAATTAACCTATTAATCAGTTTAATTAGTTAATTAGGTTCCTAATGTTTAATTAGTTTAATTAAATAGGATTGATTAAATTAATTAATTAATCAATTAACATTTTTATTTACTTATTATTTATTTCCTTTTTTTAATTCATTCACAGGGGCGTGGGCCTTGTTGTCCAGTGGTAAAGTGGCCTATTGAAGGAAATATGCCCTAGAGGCAATAATAAAGATTATTATTTATTTCCTTATATCATGATAAATGTTTATTATTCATGCTAGAATTGTATTAACCGGAAACATAATACATGTGTGAATACATAGACAAAAACAGAGTCACTAGTATGCCTCTACTTGACTAGCTCGTTAATCAAAGATGGTTATGTTTCCTAACCATAGACATGAGTTATCATTTGATTAACGGGATCACATCATTGGAGAATGATGTGATTGACTTGAACCTTTCCGTTAGCTTAGCACTTGATCATTTAGTTTGTTGCTATTGCTTTCTTCATAACTTATACATGTTCCTATGACTATGAGATTATGCAACTCCCGTTTACCGGAGGAACACTTTGTGTGCTACCAAACGTCACAACGTAACTGGGTGATTATAAACGTGCTCTACAGGTGTCTCCGAAGGTACTTGTTGGGTTGGCGTATTTTGAGATTAGGATTTGTCACTCCGATTGTCGGAGAGGTATCTCTAGGCCCTCTCGGTAATGCACATCACTCAAGCCTTGCAAGCATTGCAACTAATAAGTTAGTTTCAGGATGATGTATTACGGAACGAGTAAAGAGACTTGCTGGTAATGAGATTGAACTAGGTATTGAGCTACCGACAATCGAATCTCGGGCAAGTAACATACCGATGACAAAGGGAACAACGTATGTTGTTATGCGGTCTGACCGATAAAGATCTTCGTAGAATATGTAGGAGCCAATATGAGCATCCAGGTTCCGCTATTGGTTATTGACCGGAGATGTGTCTCGGTCATGTCTACATAGTTCTCGAACCCGTAGGGTCCGCACGCTTAAAGTTCGGTGACGATCGTAATTAGGTTTTTTGTGTTTTGATGTACCGAAGGTTGTTCGGAGTCCTGGATGTGATCACGGACATGACGAGGAGTCTCAAAATGATCGAGACATAAAGATTGATATATTGGAAGCCTATATTTGGATATCGGAAACGTTCCGGGTGAAATCGGGATTTTACCGGAGTACCGGGGGGTTACCGGAACCCCCCCCCCCGGGGGGTTATTGGGCCTACATGGGCCATAAGGGAGAAGAGGAGGGCCGGCCAGGGCAGGCCGCGCCCCCCTCCCCCCCTAGTCCTAATAGGATAAGGAAGGGGGCGGCGCCCCCCTTTCCTCTTTCTCCCTTCCTCCTTCCTTTTCCAACAAGGCAAGAGGGGGGAGTCCTACTCCCGGTTGGAGTAGGACTCCTCCAGGCGCACACATAGGGCCGGCCGCACCTCCCCCCTCCTTTATATACTGAGGCAAGGGGCACCCCATGACACACAAGTTGATCCTCGTGATCGTTCCTTAGCCGTGTGCGGTGCCCCCTTCCACCATATTCCACCTCGGTCATATCGTAGCGGTGCTTAGGCAAAGCCCTGCGTCGGTAGAACATCATCACCGTCATCACGCCATCGTGCTGACGAAACTCTCCCTCAACGTTTTGCTGGATCGGAACTCGAGGGACGTCACCGAGTTGAACGTGTGCAGAACTCGGAGGTGCCGTACGTTCGGTATTTGGATCGGTCGGATCGGGAAGACGTACGACTACTTCCTCTACGTTGTGTCAACACTTCTGTTGCCGGTCTACGAGGGTACGTAGACAACACTCTCCCCTCTTGTTGCTATGCATCACCATGATCTTGCGTGTGCGTAGGAATTTTTTTGAAATTACTACGTTCCCCAACAGTGGCATCCGAGCCTAGGTTTTATGCGTTGATGTTGTGCACGAGTAGAACACAAGTGAGTTGTGGGCGATATAAGTCATACTGCTTACCAGCATGTCATACTTTGGTTCGGCGATATTGTTGGATGAAGCGGCCCGGACCGACATTACGCGTACGCTTACGCGAGACTGGTGTGATAGGCTCTACATTCAAATACAACGGGTGCAAAAAAGTTGCACACGCGGAATACTCAGGTTTAACTTGACGAGCCTAGCATATAATAGATATGGCCTCAGAACACGGAGACCAAAAGGTCGAGCGTGAATCATATAGTAGATATGATCAACATATTGATATTCACCATTGATACTACTCCATCTCGCGTGATGGTCGGACATGGTTTAGTTGATTTGGATCACGTGATCACTTAGAGGTTTAGAAGGATATCTTTCTAAGTGGGAGTTCTTAAGTAATATGATTAATTGAACTTAAATTTATCATGAACTTAGTACCTAATAGTATCTTGCTTGTCTATGTTTGATTGTAGATAGATGGCTCGTGCTGTTGTTCCGTTGAATTTTAATGCGTTCCTTGAGAAAGCAAAGTTGAAAGATGATGGTAGCAATTACATGGACTGGGTCCGTAACTTGAGGATTATCCTCATTGCTGTATAGAAGAATTACGTCCTGGAAGCACCACTAAGTGCCAAGCCTGCTGCAGGAGCGACACCAGATGTTATGAACGTCTGGCAGAGCAAAGCTGATGACTACTCGATAGTTTAGTGTGCCATGCTTTACGGCTTAGAACCGGGTCTTCAACGACGTTTTGAACGTCATGGAGCATATGAGATGTTCCAGGAGTTGAAGTTAATATTTCAAGCAAATGCCCGGATTGAGAGATATGAAGTCTCCAATAAGTTCTATAGCTGCAAGATGGAGGAGAATAGTTCTGTCAGTGAACATATACTCAAAATGTTTGGGTATCATAATCACTTGACTCAAGTGGGGGTTAATCTTCCTGTTGATAGTGTCATTGACAGAGTTCTTCAATCACTGCCACCAAGCTACAAAAGCTTCATGATGAACTATAATATGCAAGGGATGAATAAAACTATACCTGAGCTCTTCGCGATGCTAAAAGTCGCGGAGGTAGAAATCAAGAAGGAGCATCAAGTGTTGATGGTCAATAAGACCACCAGTTTCAAGAATAAGGGCAAAGGGAAGAAGAAAGGGAACTTCAAGAAGAACAGCAAACAAGTTGCTGCTCAGGAGAAGAAACCCAAGTCTGGACCTAAGCCTGAGACTGAGTGCTTCTACTGCAAGCAGACTGGTCACTAGAAGCGGAACTGCCCCAAGTATTTGGCGGATAAGAAGGATGGCAAAGTGAACAAAGGTATATGTGATATACATGTTATTGATGTGTACCTTACTAATGCTCGCAGTAGCACCTGGGTACTTGATACTGGTTCTGTTGCTAACATTTGCAACTCGAAACAGGGGCTACGGATTAAGCGAAGATTGGCTAAGGACGAGGTGACAATGTGCGTGGGAAATGGTTCCAAAGTCGATGTGATCGCGGTCGGCACGCTACCTCTACATCTACCTTCGGGATTAGTATTAGACCTAAATAATTGTTATTTGGTGCCAGCGTTGAGCATGAACATTATATCTGGATCTTGTTTGATGCGAGACAGTTATTCATTTTAATCAGAGAATAATGCTTGTTCTATTTATATGAGTAATATCTTTTATGGTCATGCACCCTTAAAGAGTGGTCTATTTTTGATGAATCTCGATAGTAGTGATACACATATTCATAATGTTGAAATCAAAAGATGCAGAGTTGATAATGATAGTGCAACTTATTTGTGGCAGTGCCGTTCAGGTTATATTAGTGTAAAGCGCATGAAGAAACTCCATACTGATGGACTTTTGGAACTACTTGATTATGAATCACTTGGTACTTGCGAACCGTGCCTCATGGGTAAGATGACTAAAACACCGTTCTCCGGTACTATGGAGAGAGCAACGGATTTGTTGGAAATCATACATACATATGTATGTGGTCCAATGAATGTTGAGGCTCGTGGCGGATATCGTTATTTTCTCACCTTCACAGATGATTTAAGCAGATATGGGTATATCTACTTAATGAAACATAAGTCTGAAACATTTGAAAAGTTCAAAGAATTTCAAAGTGAAGTTGAAAATCATCGTAACAAGAAAATAAAGTTTCTACGATCTGATCGTGGAGGAGAATATTTGAGTTACAAGTTTGGTCTACATTTGAAACAATGCGGAATAGTTTCGCAACTCACGCCACCCGGAACACCACAGCGTAATGGTGTGTCCGAACGTCGTAATCGTACTTTATTAGATATGGTGCGATCTATGATGTCTCTTACTGATTTACCGTTATCGTTTTGGGGTTATGCTTTAGAGACGGCGGCATTCACGTTAAATAGGACACCATCGAAATCCGTTGAGACGACGCCTTATGAACTATGGTTTGGCAAGAAACCAAAGTTGTCGTTTCTGAAAGTTTGGGGCTGCGATGCTTATGTGAAAAAGCTTCAACGTGATAAGCTCGAACCCAAATCGGAGAAATGTGTCTTCACAGGATACCCAAAGGAGACTGTTGGGTACACCTTCTATCACAGATCCGAAGGCAAAACTTTTGTTGCTAAATTCAGAGTTTTTCTAGAGAAGGAGTTTCTCTCGAAAGAAGTGAGTGGGAGAAAAGTAGAACTTGATGAGGTAACTGTACCTGCTCCCTTATTGGAAAGTAGTACATCACAGAAACCGGTTTCTATGACACCTACACCAATTAGTGATGAAGCTAATGATAATGATCATGAAACTTCAGATCAAGTTACTACCGAACCTCGTAGATCAACCAGAGTAAGATCCGCACCAGAGTGGTACAGTAATCCTGTTCTGGAAGTCATGCTACTAGATCATGATGAACCTACGAACTATGAAGAAGCGATGGTGAGCCCAGATTCTGCAAAATGGCTAGAAGCCATGAAATCTGAGATGGGATCCATGTATGAGAACAAAGTGTGGACTTTGGTTGACTTGCCCATTGATCGGCAAGCAATTGAGAATAAATGGATCTTCAAGAAGAAGACTGACGCTGACGGTAATGTTATTGTCTACAAAGCTCGACTTGTTGCAAAAGGTTTTCGACAAGTTCAAGGGATAGACTACGATGAGACCATCTCACCCGTAGCGATGCTTAAATCTGTCCGAATCATGTTAGCAATTGCCGCATTTTATGATTATGAAATTTGGCAAATGGATGTCAAAACTGCATTCCTGAATGGATTTCTTGAAGAAGAGTTGTATATGATGCAACCAGAAGGTTTTGTCGATCCAAAGGGAGCTAACAAAGTGTGCAAGCTCCAGCGATCCATTTATGGACTGGTGCAAGCCTCTCGGAGTTGGAATAAACGCTTTGATAGTGTGATCAAAGCATTTGGTTTTGTACAGACTTTTGGAGAAGCCTGTATTTACAAGAAAGTGAGTGGGAGCTCTATAGCGTTTCTGATATTATATGTGGATGACATATTATTGATTGGAAATGATATAGAATTTCTGGATAGCATAAAGGGATACTTGAATAAGAGTTTTTCAATGAAACACCTCGGTGAAGCTGCTTACATATTGGGCATTAAGATCTATAGAGATAGATCAAGAAGCTTAATTGGACTTTCACAAAGCACATACCTTCACAAGGTTTTGAAGAAGTTCAAAATGGATCAAGCAAAGAAAGGGTCCTTGCCTGTGTTACAAGGTGTGAAGTTGAGTAAGACTCAATGTCCGACCACCGCAGAAGATAGAGAGAAAATGAAAGATGTTCCCTATTCTTCAGCCATAGGCTCTATCATGTATGCAATGTTGTGTACCAGACCTGATGTGTGCCTTGCTTTAAGTCTAGCAGGGAGGTACCAAAGTAATCCAGGAGTGGATCACTGGACAGCGGTCAAGAACATCCTGAAATACCTGAAAAGGACAAAGGATATGTTTCTCGTATATGGAGGTGATAAAGAGCTCATCGTAAATGGTTACGTTGATGCAAGCTTTGACACTGATCCGGACGATTCTAAATCACAAACCGGATATGTGTTTTTACTGAACGATGGAGCTGTCAGTTGGTGCGGTTCTAAACAAAGCGTCGTGGCGGGATCTACATGTGAAGCGGAGTACATAAATGCTTCAGAAGCAGCAAATGAAGGAGTCTGGATGAAGGAGTTCATATCCGATCTAGGTGTCATACCTAGTGCATCGGGTCCAATGAAAATCTTTTATGACAATACTGGTGCAATTGCCTTGGCGAAGGAATCCAGATTTCACAAGAGAACCAAACACATCAAGAGATGCTTCAATTCCATTCGGGATTTAGTCCAAGTGGGAGACATAGAAATTTGCAAGATACATACGGATCTGAATGTTGCAGACCCGCTGACTAAGCCTCTTCCACGAGCTAAACATGATCAGCACCAAGGCTCCATGGGTGTTAGAATCATTACTGTGTAATCTAGATTATTGACTCTAGTGCAAGTGGGAGACTGAAGGAAATATGCCCTAGAGGCAATAATAAAGATTATTATTTATTTCCTTATATCATGATAAATGTTTATTATTCATGCTAGAATTGTATTAACCGGAAACATAATACATGTGTGAATACATAGACAAAAACAGAGAGTCAGTAGTATGCCTCTACTTGACTAGCTCGTTAATCAAAGATGGTTATGTTTCCTAACCATAGACATGATTTGTCATTTGATTAACGGGATCACATCATTAGGAGAATGATGTGATTGACTTGACCCTTTCCGTTAGCTTAGCACTTGATCGTTTAGTTTGTTGCTATTGCTTTCTTCATAACTTATACATGTTCCTATGACTATGAGATTATGCAACCCCTGTTTACCAGAGGAACACTTTGTGTGCTACCAAACATCACAATGTAACTGGGTGATTATAAAGGTGCTCTACAGGTGTCTCCGAAGGTACTTGTTGGGTTGACGTATTTCAACATTAGGATTTGTCACTCTGATTGTCGGAGAGGTATCTCTGGGCCCTCTCGGTAATGCACATCACTCAAGCCTTGCAAGCATTGCAACTAATAAGTTAGTTGCAAGATGATGTATTACGGAACGAGTAAAGAGACTTGCCGGTAACGAGATTGAACTAGGTATTGAGATACCGACGATCGAATCTCGGGCAAGTAACATACCGATGACAAAGGGAACAACGTATGTTGTTATGCGGTCTGACCGATGAAGATCTTCGTAGAATATGTAGGAGCCAATATGAGCATCCAGGTTCCGCTATTGGTTATTGATCGAAGATGTGTCTCAGTCATGTCTACATAGTTCTCGAACCCGTAGGGTCCGCACGCTTAAAGTTCGGTGACGATCGTAATTAGGTTTTTTGTGTTTTGATGTACCGAAGGTTGTTCGGAGTCCCGGATGTGATCACGGACATGACGAGGAGTCTTGAAATGGTTGAGACATAAAGATTGATATATTGGAAGCCTATATTTGGATATCGGAAATGTTCGGGGTGAAATCGGGATTTTACCGGAGTACCGGGAGGTTACCGGACCCCCCCCCCCCCGGGGGGGGGTTATTGGGCCTACATGGGCCATAAGGGAGAAGAGGAGGGCCGGCCAGGGCAGGCCGCGCGCCCCCTCCCCCCCTAGTCCGAATAGGACAAGGAAGGGGGGGGGCGCCCCCCTTTCCTCTTTCTCCCTTCCTCCTTCCTTTTCCAACAAGGCAAGAGGGCAGAGTCCTACTCCCGGTTGGAGTAGGACTCCTCCAGGCGCACCCATAGGGCCGGCCGCACCTCCCCCTCCCCCTCCTTTATATACTGAGGCAAGGGGCACCCCATGACACACAAGTTGATCCTCGTGATCGTTCCTTAGCCGTGTGCGGTGCCCCCTTCCATCATATTCCACCTCGGTCATATCGTAGCGGTGTTTAGGCGAAGCCCTGCGTCGGTAGAACATCATCACCGTCATCACGCCGTCATGCTGACGAAACTCTCCCTCAATGTTTTGCTGGATCGGAACTCGAGGGACGTCACCGAGTTGAACGTGTGCAGAACTCGGAGGTGTCGTACGTTCGGTACTTGGATCGGTCGGATCGGGAAGACGTACGACTACATCCTCTACATTGTGTCAACACTTCCGTTGCCGGTCTACGAGGGTACGTAGACAACACTCTCCCCTCTTGTTGCTATGCATCACCATGATCTTGCGTGTGCGTAGGAATTTTTTTGAAATTACTACGTTCCCGAACACCTATCGGGGCGGTTACGGGTGCTGGGGTGTTTCCGGCGCCCGATCCGTATGAGGGCCGAGCGGGTGCTGATGGGCGCCGGCGTCGGGCGACGACCGGGGCTGCGGAGAGGCCGGCCAGGAACGACACCGGCGAGGTCGGCTGAGTGGCGAACTGCCACAGAGGTCGGCTGGGGTCGCGCGAGAGGGCCGTGGAGGTGGTTGCGGCTAGAGACGGAGAGGGGCAGAGCTGCGTGGGTGCCAGGCGGCGAGCAGTGGCAGCGGTGGCTGCACGGGCCGGCGCTCGCGGAAGGGCGCAAGCCACGGCGAGGAACGGGGAGGCGCAGGTGAGGGGCGCAGCCGGCGCGAGCGGCGCCCTGGGCGAGGCCGTGGCCGGAGCGATGCGCTGCCCGCGGTGAAGCGGCGAGTAGGGGCCATGGCAGGGGAGCCCAATGGCACGGGGCGTGCGACGGATGAGGCCACTGAGGGCGGGCGGCGCGAGCTGCGGCGCGGGCGTGCGAGTGCGACGAGCGGCCGGAGTGGGCGGGCACGGCGTCGGTCACGCAGACGAGGCTGTCGCACACGGGGCTGAGGGAGGAGGAGGTCGCGGCCCTCGCCGGCGTTGGAGAGCAGAGGGGGCGGCGAGGCTCGTTGGAGCCGTCGAGGTGGAGGCAAGGCAGCAACGGTGGAGCGGCGTCGGGCGACGAGGTCCTCGGGCAGCAGCGCGTGGCGGCGCCGGGAGCGGAGCGCCGTCCAGATCGGGTCGAGCGAGGAGTCGAGGAAGGGGCTGCGGGGACGAGGCAAGGCGGTGGGGTCTGGCGACGGCCCGGTCGGGGCTCGATCCAGAATCGGGCAAGAGAGAAGGAGCGGAGTGGATCGAGAGGTGGGGGAAGTGGGGATAGTGGGGGTGGGTTAGGGTTAGCGGGGCGTGGCCTATAGGCCAGGCGGATGGGCGGGGCGGGGCCTATGGGCCATGCGGGCGTGCGGGGAGTGGGCCATCCTGATCAGCTGAATGGCCGGCTGGGCCACGAAGCCCACTAGGGGAGGGGGTTCTGTTTTCTGTTTTTAACCCTTTTGATGTTTTGCCTTTATCTTTTCTGTTTATCATCTTTAGCCTCAGTTTTGCATTTCCTTTTAGTAACAAATGAGTTTTGTTTTGAACAAAACTTGGCACATAATTCCAACACAATATATTAAGATGGAACAAAAAGGTATGGGGTCAAAAGGAGTTGTCTAACCATTTTTAGAAATAGAAAAGGCCGATTTAATTGTTGTTGGACCAAAAATTAATTCCCAGGGGCATTTGGGGAAATCAAAAGAGGTTGGTTCCAACATGACAAATATCAAGGGATTATTTTCCACACTTTGAACATTTTAGATTTGATGTTTGAAAACTTTTATTTTTGACTTAAATTTAAATTTGAATTTGGACCGGATTCGAACTAACGTGGGATTAGCAACAGCAACCGAGGTGGCGTGGCATCATTAGCAGGGAATTATTGTAGTCTAATTATTCGGGCGTCACACGGCCTCCCCCTTGCTCCTTTATATACGGGGGCAGGGGGATCCTAGAACACGCAAGTTGATTGTTTCCAGCCGTGTGCGGTGCCCCCTCCACCATAATCCACCTCGGTCATATCGTAGCGGTGCTTAGGTGAAGCCATATTACGGTAGCATCATCATCACCATCATCATGCTGTCGTGCTAACGAAGCTCTCCCTCGACACTCTGCTGGATTGTGAGTTCGTGGGACGTCACCGAGCTGAACATGTGCAGATCACGGAGGTGCCATACTTTCGGTACTAGGATCGGTCGATCGTGAAGATGTACGACTACATCAACCGCATTGTCTTAATGCTTACGCTTATGGTCTACAAGGGTAAATAGACAAAACTATCCCCTCTCGTTGCTACGCATCACCATGATCTTGCGTGTGTGTAGGATTTTTTTTTGAAATTATTGCGTTCCCCAACACTATCAACGTGTCGTCACATGGCCGTCTCGCCAACTATTGATTTTGCAACTATTGCTATCGCATAGCGATAAAGTAAAGCAATTATATGGCGCTTGCATCTTATGCAATAAAGAGACAATAATAAGGCTTCTGCCAGTTGCCCATAACTTTAACAAAACATGATCATCGCATACAACAATTTATATCTCATCACATCTTGACCATATCACATCACAACATGCACTGCAAAAACAAGTTAGAAGTCCTCTACTTTGTTGTTACAAGTTTTACGTGGCTGCTATCGGCTTCTAGCAAGAACCGTTCTTACCTACGCATCAAAACCACTTTTTTCGTCAAGTGTGTTGTTTTAACCTTCAACAAGGACCGGGTGTTCAAACTCGATTCAACTAAAGCTGGAGAAATAGACACCCACTAGCCACCTGTGTGCGAAGCACGTCGGTAGAACCAGTCTCATGAACGCGGTCATGTAATGTCGTTCTGGGCCGCTTCATCCAACAATACCGCCGAATCAAAGTAATACATTGCTGGTAAGCAGTATGACTATTATCGCCCACAACTCTTTGTGTTCTCGTGCATATAACATCTACGCATAGACCTGGCTCGGATGCCACTATTGGGGAACGCAGTATTTCAAAAAAATTAGTAACGCGGACCAAAAGCGGAAGCGTTTAGTAACGCGGTTGATGTAGTCAAACGTCTTCACGATCCAACCGATCAAGTACCGAACGCATGGCACCTCCGCGATATGCACACGCTCAACTCGGTGATGTCCCTTGAACTCTTGATCCAGTTGAGGCCGAGGGAGAGTTTCTTCAGCACGATGACGTGGTGACGGTGATGATGAAGTTATCGGCGCAGGGCTTCGCCTAAGCACTACGACAATATGACTGAGGTGTGAAACTGTGGAGGGGGGCACCGCACACGGCTCAAAGATCAACTTGTGTGTCTATGGGGTGCCCCCTCGCCACGTATATAAAGGAGAGAGAGGGAGAGTCAGCCGACCCTAAGGGGGCGCGCCAAGGTGTGGAGTCCTACTAGGACTCCCTAGTCCTAATAGGATTCCACCTCCCACACGGAGTAGGAAAGGGGGAAGGGAGAAGAAAGGGGGGGCCTTCTCCTAGTCCTAATCGTCCTCCTGCCCTAGGGGGGTGCACCAGCCCCTTGTGGGCTGGTGTGCTTCCGTCTTATGGCCCATAAGGCCCATCACTTCTCCCTGGGGGTTCCGGTAACCACCCGATACTCCGGAAAAATGCCCGAACCTCTCGAAACCATTCCGATCTCCAAATGCAACCTTCCAACATATGAATCTTTACCTCTCGACCATTTCGAAACTCCTTGTCATGTCTGTGATCTCATCCGGGACTTCGTACAAACTTCGGCTCATCAAATCACATAACTCATAATACAAATCATCATCGAACGTTAAGCGTGCGGACCGTACGGGTTCGAGAACTATGTAGACATGACCGAGACACATCTCCGGTCAATAACCAATAGCGGAACCTGGATGATCATATTAGCTCCTACATATTCTACGAAGATCTTTATCGGTCAAACCGCATAACAACATACGTTGTTCCCTTTGTCATCGGTATTTTACTTGCCCGAGATTCGATCGTCGGTATCATCATACCTAGTTCAATCTCGTTACCAGCAAGGCTCTTAACTTGTTCCTTAATGCATCATCCCGTAATTAACTCATTAGTCACATTGCTTGCAAGGCTTATAGTGATGTGCATCACCGAGAGGGCCCAGAGATACCTCTCCGAAACACGGAGTGACAAATCCTAATCTCGTTCTATGCCAACTCAACAAACACCATCAGAGACACCTATAGAGCATCTTTATAATCACCCAGTTATGTTGTGACGTCTGATAGCACACAAGGTGTTCCTCGGTATTCTGGAGTTGCATAATCTCATAGTCAGAGGAACATGTATAAGTCATGAAGAAAGCAATAACAATAAAACTAAACGTTCATAATCATAAGCTAACGGATGGGTCTCGTACATCACATGATTCTCAAATGATGTGATCATGTTCATCAAATGACAACACATGTCTATGGCTAGGAAACTTAAGCAACTTTGAATAACGAGCTAGTCAAGTAGAGGCATACTAGGGACACTCTGTTTGTCTATGTATTCACACATGTACTAAGTTTTCGGTTAATACAATTCTAGCATGAATAATAAACATTTATCATGATATAAGGAAATATAAATAACTACTTTATTATTGCCTCTAGGGCATATTTCTTCATGATCATGAAGTTGTTTGATGCATATCATAGAATTAACTCACGGATACTCGTGATGACATTGGAGTATCTAGGTGACATTAGAGTTGGTTGATGTGTGTCATATGGTGTTATTTTAGTACGAACTCTTGATTAGATCGATCGGAAAGAATAGCTTGCGTTATTTTAGTACGAACTTTAGGATAGATTGATCGGAAAGAATAGCTTTGAGGTGGTTTCGTACCCTACAAACAATTTCTATCTTTTGTTCTCCGCTAATAGGAACTCGGGAGTGATTCTTTATTGCACTTTTGGGGATAATGATATGATCCAACTATGTTAGCACTGTTGAGAGATTGCACTAGCGAAAGTACGGACCCGATGCCTCATTTTCAAGCATTGCAATACCGTTTTTGTGCCCGTTTACTATTTGCTACCTTGCTGTTTTTATTTATTCAGATTAAAAAATATTCCTACCATCCATATTACACTTTTATCGCCATCTCTTCGCCGAACTAGTGCACCTATACAATTTGCCATTGTATTGGGTGTGTTGGGGACACAAGAGATTTCTTGTATTTGGTTGCAGGGTCGTTTGAGAGAGACCATCTTCATCCTACACCTCTCAAGGATTGATAAACCTTAGGTCATCCACTTGAGGGAAAATTGCTACTGTCCTACAAAACTCTGCACTTGGAGGCCCAACATGTGCCTACAAGAATAAAGTTGCATAGTAGACATCATGGACTTGCCCGATGATCAGTGAGGGAATCCTGGATTAGGGGGTGTCCGGATGGCCGGACTATACCTTCAGCCGGACTCCTAGACTATGAAGATACAAGATTGAAGACTTCGTCCCGTGTCCGGAACGGACTTTCCTTTGCGTGGAAGGCAAGCTTGGCGATACGGATATGTAGATCTCCTACGATTGTAACCGACTTTGTGTAACCCTAACCCTCTCCGGTGTCTATATAAACCGGAGGGTTTTAGTCCGTAGGACAACATACAGAACAACAATCATACCATAGGCTAGCTTCTAGGGTTTAGCCTCTCCGATCTCGTGGTAGATCTACTCTTGTACTACCCATATCATCAATATTAATCAAGTAGGACGTAGGGTTTTACCTCCATCAAGAGGGCCCGAACCTGGGTAAAACTTCATGTCCCTTGCCTCCTGTTACCATCCGGCCTAGACGCACAGTTCGGGACCCCCTACCCGAGATCCGCCTGTTTTGACACCGACATTGGTGCTTTCATTGAGAGTTCCTCTGTGTCGTCGCCGTTAGGCCTGATGGCTCCTGCGATCATCAATAGCGATGCAGTCCAGGGTGAGACCTTCCTCCCCAGACAGATCTTCGTCTTCGGCAGCTTCGCACTGCGGGCCAATTCACTTGGCCATCTGGAGCAGATCGAAAGCTATGCCCCTGGCCATCAGGTCAGATTTGGAAGTTTAAACTACACGGCTGACATCCGTGGGGACTTGATCTTTGACAGATTCGAGCCACTTCCGAGCGCGCCGCACTGTGACGACAAGCATGATCTAGCTCTGCCGCCGAACAGTGCCCTGGAGGCCGCACCCGCATCGGCTTCGACCCTTAATTTGGAGCCAACTGCGCCGATCGAGGATGGGTGGTTGGACGCCGCCTCGGGGGCTGCAATCCCAACGGCGATCGAGCCGAACACCAGCCCCGCACTACGCGAGACTCGTGACTCCAAGGAGCCGGACTCCTCTCCGGACTACGAACCCTCCGTGCCCCTGCCGATCGAATCCGATTGGGCGCCGATCATGGAGTTTACTGCCGCGGACATCTTTCAGCACTCGCCTTTCGGCGATATTCTAAAGACACTAAAGTCTCTCTCTTTATCAGGAAAGCCCTGGCCGGACTACGGTCAGCAAGGTTGGGATACGGACGATGAAGAAATTCAAGGCCCACCCACCACCCACTTTGTAGCCACTGTCGACGATTTAACCGACATGCTCGACTTCGACTCTGAAGACATCGACGATATGGACGCCGATGAAGGAGACAATGAAGAACCAGCGCCTATTGGGCCCTGGAAAGCCACCTCATCATATGATGTATACATGATGGGCGCACCAAAAGATGACGACGAGGAACGGAAGGACGCACCGAAGGCTTTTTCCCTTGAGAAGCAGTCAAAGCAGCGACGGAAGCGCCACCCCAAATCCCGCCTCGACAGAAATAACGATCACACAGACCCAGCGCTGGAGCAGGGAGAACCGCTGTCGGACAACGGCAATCTGGATAATCAAACCGAACAAACAAATTCTAGCAAGGATAATGGTCCGGACGACATAACGCCGGACAGGCACCCGGAGCAGCAGAATGCCCGTAAAAGGCTTGTTGCCACCGCGAGGAGTCTTAAAAAGCAGAAGCAAAGGCTCAAGGCTGCGCAAGACACACTCCAAATCAGATGGAGTAAAATACTCAACACAGCAGCAAGGTACGGCGACAATCGCCCCTCCAAGAGCTACCCAAAGCGGAAGCTGCTACCTGAATTCGATGAGGAGGCCTCAGACCCCCCACAACCAAATATCAAAGCAGCCACCTGGCCGGATAGACGACCCCTCTACCAACACAGAGCGGCATACAACGCCAATCACAATACAACACGCGACCCATGCGAGGGCTCGCACCCAAAGGACGGCGCAACAAGATCCATCTATGGACCACGCAAGCGCGCCCCAGCATACAATGCAACACAACAAACATCAGAACAACGCGGTACACCCAGCTACAGGGGTGCCGCACACCCCCTATGTTTCACCGATGAGGTGCTGGACCATGAATTTCCAGAGGGATTCAAACCCGTAAACATAGAGACTTATGATGGAACAACAGACCCTGGGGTCTGTATTGAGGACTACATCCTTCATATCCATATGGCTCGAGGAGATGATCTCCACGCCATCAAGTACTTACCCCTCAAGCTCAAAGGGCCAGCTCGTCACTGGCTTAAAGGCCTCCCCGAAAGCTCCATTGGAAGTTGGGAAGAGCTCGAAGACGCCTTTCGAGCAAATTTTCAAGGGACTTATGTCCGACCTCCGGATGCGGACGATTTGAGTCATATAACTCAACAGCCCGGAGAGTCAGCCCGAAAGCTTTGGAACAGGTTTCTTACTAAAAAGAACCAGATTGTCAACTGTCCGGACGCCGAAGCCTTGGCAGCTTTTAAGCATAGCGTCCGTGATGAATGGCTCGCCAGACACCTCGGCCAAAATAAGCCGAGAACGATGGCCGCATTAACAAGCCTCGTGACCCGCTTTTGCGCGGGTGAGGACAGCTGGCTAGCCAGATGCAGCACGAGCGACCCCAGTACATCTGAAGTTAGAGATGGAAACGGGAAATCACGGCGCAACAGCAATAACAAACGCCGGAATAAACAAGACAGCACGAAGGGCACGGCAGTAAACGCCGGATTCAAAATCTCTCGGCCAGGTCAAAAGCCGCCCTCTAAAGGCACCAGGGATGAATTGTCCAGCCTCAACAAAATTCTTGACCAAGTATGTCAGATCCATAGTACCCCTGGTAAACCTACTAATCATACCCACAGAGAATGTTGGGTCTTCAAGCAGTCCGGCAAGCTCAACGCCGTACACAAGGGGGAGGATACACCAAGTGAAGACGAGGACGAGCCTCCCAAGCAAGACACTGGGGAACAAAAGAAATTTCCACCAGAAGTCAAAACAGTAAACGTGTTACACGTGATCAAGGGAAAAAACAACGCGGCACTCCCAGGAAAATATACCCAAGTGCCTGTCACCGCGAAGACCTGCCACTGGTCGTCTCAACCGATCACTTTCGACCATCGCGATTACTCAGCAAGTATCCAACGCGCAGCATGGGCTGCCCTGGTATTAGACCCAGTAATTGGCGGATATCACTTCACACGAGTCTTGATGGATGGTGGCAGCAATCTAAACCTAATATATCAGGATACAATCCACGGGATGGGGTTAGACCCAACAAAAATTCGCCATAGCAATACTACCTTTAAAGGAGTAACGCTAGGCCCAGGGGCTCATTGTACAGGTTCCCTCCTACTACAAGTTATATTCGGCTCCCCCGATAACTTTCGTCGCGAGCATTTAACCTTCCACATCGCTCCGTTCCAAAGTGGCTATCAAGCACTGCTCGGACGCGAAGCTTTCACTCGCTTTAATGCAATACCACACTACGCCTCCCTCACACTGAAGATGCCCGGTCCACGTGGCATCATTTCAGTGAACGGAAATATCAAGTGATCTCTGCGCGCCGAAGAGAGTGCGGCTGCCTTGGCAGCCACACACTAAAGGCGCCCGGACCAGCGAAAGCATCCAATAGGTCGTCAAGACCTCAGACACAACTAATCAAGTCCGGCGCCACTATTTATACCGAATAAATGGTCACACCCCTATTTGTCAATACAAGGGGCTCAACGCGCGCAGACAAGTGGCAATTTCTTCTCATCTTGAATTATACATGGTTTCTTTAAAAACTATCTTTTTGCACGACAACTTTTTCACCTAAATTCCTCTCTTTTATAGACGATCATCATGCTACACCCGTCCAGGATATGGCACAACGGAGACACAGGCGCATACGTGCAGCAGGGACCCGCTCCAAGGATTCTTTTTAGATTAATACCCTGCATAAACCTTTTTTACTGTCTCTTGTTGATACATATCCACCGTTGAGAAGGATGCTGACGTCTTGGCATGTGGCCATGCCAGAACAATGCACATACCTGGACACAAGGGGCTTCTTACAAAGGCCATTATTTAGGCCCGGTTTATACCACAAAGACCGAATACCTTAGGGAGTGTTCGGCGTCGCGAGTTTGGCCCTATATGCATCAGCTCCGAATCATTATCTTTGGTCAAATATTGGGTTTGCCCGGCTCCTGTGTTTTGGTGCCTTATGTTCCGCTTTACCGGCTAAGGTAGCACCAGGAGAACTACTGCGATTGTGCCCTGGTTCATCCGGACGAGCACCTCAGTAGAGAAAGCTGAAAACTGACTGTCATGATATAGCGTGAGACTGTTCAACCACTCGATGACCTGTTGGAATGTTAGAATTCCTCCGCCTTAACAAAGGGCCGTTTTCCGGCCAGGCATGTACGCACCCCGGGATCAGGAGAGTGCGGAGCCACCAGGGGCTATCTAGTAGCCCCACTGTCAAACTCCTATGGCTAAGTGAAAGTGCTAAAGCATTATAGTCCGGTTGCCTCGCTCGCTCCGCTATCACCTCCTTAATAGGACCAACACATTGGGTTAAGTGTGAATGTGTGTTTTTTGCGAGCACCTCCGCATTATATGCGTGGGGGTTGAAGCCGACGGCTGCAATCTTTCAGGTTATACACATGTATACATAAACGGCCGCCCAGGAGGCATCATATTACTTTCAGGCAAAAGTATAAAAATAGCCTTATAAAAAGTTATAAAAGCATTTTGCTTACAATGAGATTACATATCACTCAAACATAATATTTTTTGAGCACTGGGTCTCTATCAAACGAGCACCCTCAAGAACTTCTTCAAAGTAGTGCTCAGCAGCCATTCGACCTATGGCCGAATCCTGCGCTGCAACAGTGGTAGCATCCATCTCCGCCCAGTATGCTTTAACACGGGCAAAGGCCATCCGTGAGCCCTCTATGCACGCCGACCTATTCATCGCATTAATGCGCAGCACCACGTCAAGGAACTGCTGCACCAAGCTGAAATAGCTGTTCGGTTTTGGCCTTTCCGGCCATAGCTGATCCACAACAGACCTCATGGCGAGTCCGGACAACCTATTCAGTTCGGCCCATTTGGCTAATTGGTCAGTCAATGAAAGCGGACGCTCGGGAGAATGGAATTGTGTCCAAAACAACTGGTCCACTTCACGGTCCGTCTGATCCTGGAAGTACTTGGCCGCATCGGTAGCGCTCGCCGCCAAATCCATATACACATCCTCCGAACTCCACAGCCGATCCAGAGAGGCATACCGTGGATCTCCGAACTTCCTCCGCAACATAAAGGATTTCCCAGCTACAATATCCCCGGCTTCCCGCAGCTCCTCCTTCTTCGCCCTCATAGCAGAGCAGATGTCTTTTCTCGTCGCAGCAGCCTTCTCAAGGTCCGATGCCTTCGCTAGGTTTTCCTTTTCAACAACCCAGCAACGGTCGGCGGCGGCTTTTAATTCTATGGCCATCTTGGCCATCTTATCTCGGCTCTCGCCATGCGCGGCCTTCTCGGCTTTCAACTCTTCGGCCGCCTTCAAAGCAGCCGAATTACCAAACCTCGCTTGTTCCTTGGCTCGGGCAAGTTCTGCCCGCAAGGCTTCAACAGTGGCAACTCCATCTGCAGTCACAACATATTAAAGATACTGGCATCATGTTTCTCTTACTATGTGGCGTTTACCAGATAATTACACTTACCCTATGCCTCGTCAAGCCTTTTGTTAACAAGCTCGATGTCGGCGTCTGCCGCATCCAACTGCCGTTTTAAATGGGCAAACTCGCCAGTCTGGCTAGCCACCGGAGCTTCCATCACCTGAACATAGAGGCAGTATGGTTATTACCTGCGAATATGATCCTCTGTTCGTCGTCGTTTCCGACGACAACCAGAGTCTCAGGGGCTACTATCTACATAGGGCACACCTAGCATGTGTAGGACTATCATACATTATTTTACGTACCTCAAAGCCTGTCAGTAGACTCATAAAAGCTTCATGCAATCCGCTTTCGGTGGACGAGATTCTCTCCATCACCGTATTCATCAGCACACTGTGTTCATCTGAGATGGCCGCTCGCCCCACCAACTCCCTCAGAACATCCGATCGCACACCAGACGGTGCTGGACTCTTTTGTCCGCTCCCTTCGGGAGTCGGACACTGGGAGCTTCGGGGGTCAATGGGATTATCTTCTGGCCTCACCGGACTCGGAGAGGCCCTCCGCGACGACACTTCGGGGTCGCCCGCTTCCGGAGCGGAGGAGTCCGGAGGAGGCGTTTCGCTCTCCATCATCTCTGGAAGAAGATCCCTCGAAGACGAGCTCATTTGAGAGGGGCTAAGGCCCGAACTGCAAAGATATATGCGGTGGTTATTTTCTCAGAAGAAAAAGATGGCATACCTGTACTATTAAAGTATTTCGGGTCACTTACGACTCGCTGGAGAATTGATCCCCTCGCGGACTTTGTGCGGCAAAAGCACCCCCCAAGGTAGGACCCTCTGTGGGAGACTTCTTCTCCCGTTTGGAAGCTTCGGCTTCCGAATCCCCGGGCGCAGTCCTTTTCCTCCTCCGGTCGCCTTCCTTCATGGAGATGCTCGCTCCCTCGGTTAGAATGGGCAGCATTGGGGGCCCGCGTCCGCCCGTATTATCCTCCCCAGTATCTTCCTTCAAGGGCTTCGGGCAAGGTGCGACCTGGAGCATCTTTTCCAATACCGAATTGTCCAAACCCTCAGGGAGGGGGGCCGAACACCGAACCAACTTCGCCTTTGTTAGCCAGTCCTGGTCAAAAAGCGAACTCTCAGAAATAACTTCATAACAAATGAGAGATAGTATGTTCGGCCGGAAGATTCCTTACCTGTTCGGTGGCGCGGTTATTGCTCAGGCCCACGTCCTCGGTGATTTCCGGACACTCTACCTGAGGTCCGAAGAATGACTTGTACATCTCCTCGTGCATCAGGCCGAGGAAATTTTGAATGACACGCGGTCCCTCGGGATTGAACTCCCACAAGCGAAGGGGCCGGCGTTTGCAAGGCTGGACTTGACGAACCAACATAACTTGTATTACCGCAACCAAACTAAAATCTCCATTGAAGAGATCTCGAATGCGGCTTTGCAGTATAGGCACGTCCTTGGCTGGACCCTAGCTCAGACCTCTGCTGATCCATGACATCAGTTCTGGTGGAGGGCCCGAGCGGAAAACACGGGAGGCCGCCCACTTGGCACTTCAAGGAGCCGTGATATAGAACCACTCCTGTTGCCACAATTCAGACACCTCTGGAATGGAACCCTTGGGCCATGGAGCTCCCGTCATCTTGCATATTGAGGCACCTCCACACGCTGCATGTTGCCCCTTGATCATCTTCGGCTTTACTTCAAAGGTCTTGAGCCACAGGCCAAAGTGAGGGGTAACCTGGAGGAAGGCCTCACACACGACAATAAATGTCGTGATATGAAGAAAGGAGTCCGGAGCTAGATCATGGAAATCTAGCCCGTAATAAAACATCAAACCCCTGACGAAAGGATCCAGAGCAAGGCCTAGGCCTCGGAGGAAGTGGGAGACGAACACGACGTTCTCGTTGGGTTCGGGGGAGGGAACGGCCTGCCCTCGGGCAGGCAGCCGATGCAAAACCTTGGCGGTCAGATATCTGGCCTCCCTCAACTTTTTTATGTCTTCTTCCATGATGGAGGAAGGCACCCATCGGCCTTGAAGGCTAGATCCGGACATGATTGAAGGTTCGGAGCACCTGACCTGAACTTTGGGTGTTTGAGCTTGAGGTGGGGGAAGGATTCGATTGAGCACGGGAGGGAAAAAATAAAAGCCTTGTCCCTTTATAAAGAGGGTGAATATCAAGCGTCCTCTCCGTGGCCGTTTGGACTTGCCTATAGTCTAGGAGTCCTAGAAGCGGTTGGGTTACCCACGCCCGTATTGAAGAGAATCCTGGAATAAGGGGACATGATCTCTGCTTCGATGAGACGTGCCAAGGAAACCGCCTCGCATGACATGCTGAGGTGGGACAATAAAACGATTCGAATAAAGGCTTGGCCGTGGTGCGATGTCACACTACGGAATACGTCAGCAGATTAGATTTGTGTAAATATTATTCTCTCTATGGCAATATGTGCAAACTTATTTTGCAGAGCCGGACACTATCTTTGTGTTAAAATCTTCTATGAAGTACTTGGAGGAGGAACCCGCCTTGCAATGCCGAAGACAATCTGCGCGCCGGACTCGTCGTCATTGAAGCCTGGTTCAGGGGCTACTGAGGGAATCCTGGATTAGGGGGTGTCTGGATGTCCGGACTATACCTTCAGCCGGACTCCTGGACTATGAAGATACAAGATTGAAGACTTCGTCCCGTGTCCGGAAGGGACTTTCCTTGGCGTGGAAGGCAAGCTTGGCGATACGGATATGTAGATCTCCTACCATTGTAACCGACTTTGTGTAACCCTAACCCTCTCCGGTGTCTATATAAACCGGAGGGTTTTAGTCCATAGGACAACATACAGAACAACAATCATACCATAGGCTAGCTTCTAGGGTTTAGCCTCTCCGATCTCGTGGTAGATCTACTCTTGTACTACCCATATCATCAATATTAATCAAGCAGGACGTAGGGTTTTACCTCCATCAAGAGGGCCCGAACCTGGGTAAAACTTTGTGTCCCTTGCCTCCTGTTACCATCCGGCCTAGACGCACAGTTCGGGACCCCCTACCCGAGATCCGCCGGTTTTGACACCGACAATCGGCAAGCCATTAAGAATAAATGGATTTTCAAGAGGAAGACGGACGCTGATGGTAATATCACTGTCTACAAAGCTTGACTTGTCACAAAAGGTTTTCGACAAGTTCAAGGGGTTGACCAGGATGAGACTTTCTCACCCGCAGGGATGCTTAAGTATGTCAGAATCATGTTAGCAATTTCTGCATTTTATGACTATGAAATCTCGAAAAATGGACGTCAAAACTGCATTCCTTAACGGGTTTCTTAAAGAAGAGTTATATATGATGCAACCAGAAGGTTTTTTCGATCCTAAGGGTGCTAACAAAGTGTGCAAGCTCCAGCGATCCATCTATGGACTGGTGCAGGCATATCGGAGCTGGAATATACACTTTGATGAGGTGATCAAAGCATTTGGTTTTATACAGACTTACGGTGAAGCCTCTATTTACAAGAAAGTGAGTGGGAGCTCTGTAGCATTTCTAATATTATATGTGGATGACATATTGTTGATTGGAAATGATATAGAATTCCTAGATAGCAAAAAAGGATATTTGAATAAGAATTTTTCAGTGAAAGACCTCGGTGAAGTTGCTTACATATTGGGCATCAAGATCTATAGGGATAGATCGAGACGCTTAATAGGACTTTCACGAAGCACATACCTTGACAAAGTTCTAAAGAGGTTCGAAATGGACCAGTCAAAGAAAAGGTTCTTGCCTATGTTGCAAGGTGTGAAATTGAGTCATACTCAAAGTCCGACCACGACAGAAGATAGATAGAGAATGAAAGTCATTTCCTATGCCTCAGCCATAGCTTCTATAAAGTATGACATGATGTGTACCAAACCTGATGTGTGCCTTGCCATAAGTTTGGTGGGGAGGTACCAAAGTAATCTAGGAGTAGATCATTGGACATCAGTCAAGAATATCCTGAAATACCTGAAAAGGACCAAGGATATGTTTCTCGTTTATGGAGGTGACGAGGAGCTCGTCGTAAAGCATTACATCGATGCTAGCTTCGACATGGATCTGGATGACTCTAAGTCGCAAACCAGATACATATTTATATTGAATGGTGGAGCTTTCAGTTGGTACAGTTCTAAGCAGAGCGTCGTGGCGGGATCTACATGTGAAGAGAAGTATATAGCTGCTTCGGAAGCAGCGCATGAAGGAGTTCATATCCGATCTAGGTGTAATACCCAGTGCATCGGGTCCAATGACAATCTTTTGTGACAACACTGGAACAATTGCCATAGCCAAAGAGCCCAGGTTTCACAAGAGAACCAAACACATCAAGCGATGCTTCAACTCCATTCGTGAAAAAGTCAAGGATGGAGACATAGAAATTTGCAAAGTACATACAGATCTGAATGTGGCAGGCCCGTTCACTAAACCTCTTCCACGAGCAAAACATGATCATTACCAAGACTCCATGGGTGTTATATTGATTACTATGTAATTTGTATATTCACTTTAGTGCAAGTGGGAGACGTTGGAAATATGCCCTAGAGGCAATAATAAAGTGGTTATTATTATATTTCCTTAATCATGATAAAGGTTTATTATTCATGATATAATTGTATTGATCGGAAACTTAAACACATGTGTGAATACATAAACAAATGCCAAGTCCCTAGTAAGCCTCTACTTGACTAGCTCGTTGATCAAAAGATGGTTAAGGTTTCCTGACCATAGACATGAATTGCCGTTTGATAACGAGATCACATCATTAGGAGAATGATGTGATGGACAAGACCCATCCATTAGCATAGCATATGATCATTCAGTTTATTGCTACTGCTTTCTTAATGTCAAATACATGTTCCTTCGACCATGAGATCATGCAACTCCCGGACTCCGGAGGAATGCCTTGTGTGTATCAAATTTCACTTCGTAACAGGGTGATCATAAAGGTTCTCTATAGGCATCTCCGAAGGTGTCTGTTGAGTTGGCATGGATCAAGATTGGGATTTGTCATTACGTATGACGGAAATGTATCTCTGGGCCCTCTCAGTAATACATCATCACAAGAAGCTTGCAAGCAGAGTGACTAAAGAGTTATTTACAAGATGATGTACTATGGAACGAGTAAAGATACTTGTCGGCAACGAGATTGAACTAGGTATGGAGATACCGACGATCGAGTCTCGGACAAGTAACATACCTACAGACAAAGGGAAATACGTATGTTGTCATAAAGGTTTGACCGATAAAGATCTTCGTATATGTAGGAACCAATATGGGCATCTAGGTCCCGCTATTAGTTATTGACCGGAGAAGCGTCTCGGTTATGTCTACATCATTCCCGAACCCGTAGGGTCTGCACGCCTAACATTCGTTGATGATATAGTATTATATGAGTTATGTATGTTGGTGACCGAATATTGTTCGGAGTCGTGGATGAAATCACAGACATGACGAGGAGCTCTGGAATGGTCCGGAGGTAAAGAATGATATATAGGATGATAATGTTTGGTCTCCGGAAGGGTTTCGGATGTTTCTAGAAATGTTCTAGTGCGAGGACACTTTGGTTGGTCCAAGGGGTAAGGCCCACGGGGCTTTAGGTCGGTGCAAATGGAAGTTTTGCGGAGGTTAGGGACCAGACACCGAGGACCATGGTGTGTGGGCCAGATGCCAAGAACCGTGACGTCTGGTGTTGGAATCCGAGAAGGACTCTTCCTTGTGTTCCAAACCGACTTTGGGGAGGCCCTCTCCCCAAGTAACGACCCCAGGGCTCAACATATAAATAGAGGAGCAGGGCTAGCCCCTAGAACACAAGTCTGGGAGCCTCCTCCAGTTGGTACAAGTTGACTAATTAGAGCTAGCCCTAGCTACCTCTAATCCTCATAATTAGAAGCCCAGTGTGGTCCTTATCTCCTCCCTCTAGTTCATCATCGCTCTAAAACTGTTGTGCTTGGTGAAGCCCCGCGGAAATAGTTTCACCACTTCCGTCACCACACCATCGTGCTGCTGGAACTCATCTACTACTTCGCTCCTCTTGCTGGATCAAGAAGGTAAGGACGTCATCAAGCTGAACGTGTGCTTAGCGCGGAGGTGCCGTATGTTTGGTGCTTGATCAGAACGGATCGTGAAGGTGTACGACTACATCAACCGTGTTGATAAACTCTTCCGCTTACCGATCTACAAGGGTATGCAGATGCACTCCCCCTCTTGTAGCTATGTATCTCCATGGATAGATCTTGCATGTGCATAGAATTTTTTTCTTGTTTTCCATGCAACATTTCCCAACACTTCCGCCATGGTTTCTTCTGGCTTCATGCTCCATGTGATGCCGAGGAAATTGTACGCATATGCGAGGCCTACCAGAAATTTACACGGAAGACACACAAGATCGGTATGATGTGGGTAGTATCTGGCTCATCTTTGCTCAATAATTCCCACACATAAGATCCACGCCGCATCCCCTCTTATTCAACATACCCATCAATCAAAAGCGAGAGATCGTCTGTAGTTTTGATGTGCGATCTTCTTTTATACTTTTATGTTGGGGGGAGGGGTTACACTACCAGAAATTTACTTGGAAGACACGCATGCTCGCTGTGATGTGTGTGGTATTTGGCTCATCTTTTCTCAATGATCCCCACATATAAGATCCATGGCGCATCCCCTCTTAGTAGTACAACATACCCACAAATCAAAAATGAGAGATCGTCTGTATAGTTTTGATGTGCGATCTTCTTTTATACTTTTAGCTTGGGGCCGAGGGGATGGGGGGTGGTCGTCGACTAACAATATGTTTCATATCCATAGATGAGTAAACTATAAGCATGCTCAAAACATAGTTAATCATCTAATCCTTACTTCCATTAACACTAAAATCCTCATTACATACATATGTCTTGTCATGTTAAAGAATTGAAAAGGGACATCTTTTTTGCAAAAGTTTAATTAGAGGTTTAGACACTCAAGTCTTTAATAAACCGTTTATAGGAGCATGCATGCCCAAGGAAACTTTGTATCCCTTTCACATCACATGGATACAACATCTCTACTCTTAAAGTAAGCGAACAATCCCTTAATACACATACGTGGGTCTGCGAGGCTATGTCGCAGTCCTTAGCCCAAGGGGACCACTCACACATCGCGAATAAATCACATGCAAAATACATTGTAGAAATCGATACTTTAAGATGAATGATTGAAAGTCTTGCAGTGCCACTGATCATGATGTACTCTTGATTACAAGTATTATGGATAATGGAGATGGAGGCTATGGAGGTTGAGCAGATGGCTGTTGTAGATGGAATGGTGATGACGGCTGCGAGGAGTTGGAGGAGGGAATGGTCATCTCTCCTGCTGAATGTTTTTTTCTCTTATATATAGTAAAGAGGGGCAAAATAGGGTGATCTTGAAAGACAAAGGTACTTAATACAAACCTCTAGGGCATGATGACGACCAGTGCTTCTTGTTGGGAAACGTTGCATGGAAAACAAAAAATTTCTACGCACACACAATGATCTATCCATGGAGATGCATAGCAATGAGGGGGAGAGTGTGTCTATGTACCCTCGTAGACCAGAAGCGGAAGCGTTAAACAACGCGGTTGATGTAGTCAAACTTCTTCGCGCTCCAACTGATCTAGTACCGAACGTACGACACCTCCGCGTTCTGCACACGTTCAGCTCGGTGACGTCCTCCGCCTTCTTGATCCATCAAGACGGCAAGGTAGTAAATGAGTTCCGGGAGCACGATAGCATGGTAACAGTGATGGTGAAGTGATATCCGTAGGGCTTCGCCTAAGCACTATGAAAATATGACCGGGGGTGTAAACGGTGGAGGGGGGCGCCTCACACGGCTAGGCAATTGTCTGTTTTGTGCTAGGCGTCCCCTCCCACATATATATAGGTGGGAGGGAGAGAGGAGCAGCCAAAATAGGCGCCCAAGTAGGAGGAATCCTACTTGGGGTCCCTCCCAAGCCGCGCCCCCTTTCCTTATTTGGAGTGCGGGGAAAGGCAGGGGAGGGTGCCCCCCTTTCCTTTCTCCCATGAGAGGGAAAGGCAGGAGGGGCTAGCCCTGCCCCTTTTCCTTCCCAAGGGCTGGCCAAACAAGGGAGGGGGTGCATCAGCCCCTTGTGGGCTGGTCTGTCCCCTAATTTGGCCCATAAGGCCCATATCTTGCCGGGGGGTGCCCGGAACCCCTTCCGGTGACCCGATTCCTTCCCGGTACGTCCCGAAACACTTCCGTGTCCAAATACCATCGTCCTATATATCAATCTTTACCTCTTGACCATTTCGAGACTCCTCGTCATGTCCGTGATCTCATCCGGGACTCCGAATGACATTCGGTCACCAAAACATATAAGTCATATTACACTATATCGTCAATGGACGTTAAGCGTGCAGACCCTATACGGGTTCGAGAACTATGTAGACATGACCGAGGCACCTCTTCGGTCAATAACCAATAGAGGAACTTGGATGACCATATTGGCTCCTACATATTCTACAAAGATCTTTATAGGTCGAACCATTATGACAGCATACGTAATTCCCTTTGTCCATCGGTATGTTACTTGCCCGAGATTCGATTGTTGGTATCTTCATACCTAGTTCAATCTAGTTATCGGCAAGTCTCTTTACTCGTTCCGTAATACATCACCTTGTGACTAACTCCTTCGTCATTTTCTTGCAAGCTTATAATGTTATTACCGAGAGGGCCCAGAGATACCTCTCCGATACTCAGAGTGACAAATCCTAATCTCGATCTATGCCAACTCAACAATCACCTTTGGAGATACATATAGAGCATCTTTATGATCACCCAGTTATGTTGTGACCTTTGATAGCACACAAGGTATTCCTCCGGTATCCGGGAGTTGTATAATCTCACAGTCGAAGGAATAAGTATTTGACATGAAGAAATCAATAGCAATAAACTGAACGATCAATATGCTAAGCTAACGGATGGGTCTTGTCCATCACATCATTCTTCTAATGATGTGATCCCGTTATCAAATGACAACACATGTCTATGGTTAGGAAACCTTATCCATCTTTGATCAACGAGCTAGTCTAGTAGAGTGTTACTAGGGACATAGTATTTGTTTATGTATCCACATATGTATTTAAGTTTCCGATCAATACAATTCTAGCATGAATAATAGACCTTTATCATGAATAAAGAAATATAAAATAACAACTTTATTATTGCCTCTAGGGCATATTTCCTTCAGTTCTCCACACCATCCTTGACCTTTCATGTCTCTCCGCCATTTCTTTGACTTGCTCTTGATGTCTTTGATATCCTTGGCGATCTTATGGCGAATCTAGATGTCTGTTATCAAATTAGTATGTCTAGTCTTGGTGTCTTCTCTTAACTTCCCCAAAAAATTACTCTTGATCTCTGCTATGTTTTTCATGCTTTTGCTAAAAAATCCTTGAAGCTTTCTTACTCATATACCAAATTAGTATGACAACATCACACACCTCAAGCACATGGTAAAGGAAATGACATGCATGGAAACACCATTTAAACATTCAATATGAATAAAAATGAAAAATATCATATAATTTGGAAGAAAATTTCAGATTAAGTAACAATAGTCAACAGGGATACACATGATATAATGTACAAAATCAATTTTATTAAGATATAGAGAATTAAACTTGGTGGTATTCGATAAATTGAATCAGTATTGATCATCAAATATCTTGGCAAACGACAACGGGCAAGGGATGGTTGAAGCCAGGAAAAAACATTCCCGATATATATAACTAAAATGATATGTGCCGTTTATAAATTTGAAAGATTATAAAAGTAGTAACTACATCGAGAGACTATGCCCCAACCAACAACAATCTAACCAAGAGTTGTGTAATATATTTTCTTGAAAATTTCTGCAAGCATGACCTGCAGTAATTACAATATTGCATACCTTTTTGTTTTGACAAATTTTCTAATTTGTTGAATGAGGAGTTTCGGATTCCCTGCTCGGCCACTCCAGCATGATCCTGATCTCGGTTGCACAATTTGAATAATATAGAACTCAAGATCCTTGTCATGTTAGGGCTGTGTGAGATCGACACGAAAGCTTGGTAGTCAAAGTTTGCTCCAAGCTTGTTGTATACTTGTCTAGCAAGGGTCATCTTACCTAACGCACAGTTCCAACAGTAGAGACAACTTTGACCTGATTTGTCGATTCACCTCCCTTATCAATCAACAACCTCACAAGCTCATCTCTCGGGGGATTGATTCCGACAAGATCTGATGCATCTTTATATATCGTGCAAAGTCATGTGTCAAAAGTTAAGGGAGATTTCAATGGGGCGGGGGGGGGGGGGGCATTGCCCCCAGCCTTGGACAAATCTGTGAAGAAAAAAATAGATGGAAAAGATTGGTGAAAATTTAGCCTTTTGCCCTCTAGGTGTTCACATTTTATCTCCCCCACCCCACCAGAAATTATGGCATAGCTCTGCCACTGATAGTGTCGCTGGTAGTAAAACAAGATCTTCAAAGACAAAGGGCTTCGATACATAATTGTACATTGCATATCTCTTGATAACCTTCTTGAATTTGTTCTTGATGTCCTTGACATCCTTGGCGAACTTATGACAAGTCTTGATGTTCAATATATTTTTCTTGATTTTGCGAAGAATCTCCTTGAAGCTTTCCTACTTAGAGCTGGACTCATGGGATTGCCAGAAAAATCTGCCAGGATTGCCGAAGATACTAGGGCCCAGTTCTTTTGAGCAGATTACAGAGAATCTCGGTCTGAAATTTTTTGAGCCAAAAGAACTCGATTGCCTCTTCAAAATCTTAGAGGATTTTGCAGAATCCTAGTGCAATCCAAAATCATCAAAATAGTTGGATTCTCAATCTCAGGATTTTGTCTAGTCCCTCAAAAGAAAACAGTTAGAATTAAAAGAGTGCTCTATTGCAGTAGGTTATTACGGCGAGAATGCCACCGAGCCACCCATGTCATGTACAGAAGAAAATTAGCGCCTGGGCCTTGATGTGTTTCGCATCGCTCGAAATCCAGCAGGGCCAGCTAGGTTTCCAACGCAGTCGCCGGCGCCTCGCCATCCCGGACCTCAGGGCCGCCAGCAGCCCGGTCTCCGTCGCTGCCGGTCTTATCTCCTGCCGCAGCCCATCTTCCTCTGTCACCCCGGCCACCCCTCTGTCCCTCTGCCACCAGAAGCGGCCCGCGCACCCCTTTGTACCAACTGCTGACGGCGCGTCCCTTCCACCTCGAAGCTGCAGCTAGACGACGTCCCTTCTCTTGAAGGGTAGTACAGACATTTCATCACACAAGTCTTTTTAGAATCTCAAACTACAATCTCAGAAAAGAACTCGACGTCAAATTCTGGGGGAAGCATATTCTGGGAGAATTTTCCAGAATCTTGATTCTGCAGAATCCTATGCGAAAAGAACTGGGCCTATGCCTTCTTTGGTTCATGGGTTTGGAAAATCATGGGAATAGAAAAGTCAAAGAGAATGAGATGACATGTATCTCAGTTTCTATAGAAAAGAGACGCCACTTGGTTCATAGGATAAGAACTTTTTTCATTAGGTCTAAGCTAATGTTTTTTCTATTGAAATGTGAAGGATGGGAAGCAATCTTACATAGTAACAAAATCTATTCCTACAAACCAAATGGCTCTTTAGTAAATTTTCCTTTAGAAATCATATCAATATAGAATTACTACAAAACTCCTACAAACCAGGTGTTCGGAATAGTTATCAGAAAACAAAAGTTGGATATATATTTTTGGAAAGCCCCTTACACATATCGATTTATTACCGCTACAAATTAACACAATGACAAATACAGTAGCAAAGTAGGAGTATTAGTATATCACACACAGACAACTCAAGCGGCACATACACATTATTCACAGATCTGTACATCCCAACAACACTTGATTTACAGCTCGGAATTGTTCCTCATATCTCAACACCGTCACGGATAATCTGGAGCCAGATTCCCCTGAACGCCTCCGTGATTACTCCATGGTACTCCCTCGAGTTCAACGACAGATAGCAATCAAGGAGGTCCCTCAGAGCCTCTGCTCCGCGCATGTCGGTCCCGACGATCATCTCCACCATGCTCTCCCTGAAGTCCTTGTGCGGGTCCGTCGACGCCACCACGACGGCGATGCTCCTCCTCGCGCTTCTCCGGCGACCAGTGCACCTGGTGCTAACTCTGCAACAGCCACTGCTGGAAAGACGAAGCCTTCTGCTCCTAAGCCTCGGCGAGCTCGGGCACGTACTGCTTGCGGTCGTGCTGTGGTGCGCACTTCTCGACGCGATTGGCGCTGGCCTTGTGCGAATCGGACGTAGTTGCAAGCCTTGAAAATCGTCGACGACGACGGCGGCGGCACTTCTCGAAGATGGTGACTGATGACGATCGTTGGGGAATCGGATGTTTGTTGCCTTTGGGCTGAGGCAGAGAGGAGAGAGGCGCAGCTTCTCCGGTGGCATTTTCTTTGCTCGTAGTTGTAGGTAGGAGGAGTAGGATTGGTGTGGTGGTAATGGAAGAGGTTTTGGGGTGCTGGTTCCATGGCAGTAGTAGTGGCTTGATGATGATCTCCTTGGTGTTCTTGTAGCTGTAGAGCTTCTTGGTTGGCTTGGTGGTCTGGGTCTCTTCATGTCCCTCAGCTTGTAGAACCAAGAGTTTGGCACGAGATGGGACAGTCTGAACCTGTAATGGCTGCCCATCTCTCCTTGGTGTCTTTGAGCACTGCATGTGATCGAGCTCTATATATCTTGTAAGCAGGGCATGATAACTGGCATTGGCAAGTGGATGTGAACAGATGGTTCTGGCATTAACAAAGGATAAACCGGTGAATTAAGAAATGAGCAAAGAGGTTAACACATGCGTACCATTGTACCAAGAACTGGTCCAACAAGTTCGCTTTCATTGAAATTAATTTGAGCTGTCAACTGCTTTGCAATGGCAACTGGATGTGATCAGATGCTTCTAGTATAGAAAAAGCAAAACTGGCGAATTAAGAAATGAGCAAAGAGATTACACATGCGTACCATTGTACCATGAATCAGTCCTCCAAGTTCGCTTTTCTGGAATTAATTTGAGCTGTCAGCTGCTTTGCACGCGGTTTTAGTGCTGTACCGATTCCATCATTATGTGATTGTAGTTGCAATGATGGGCAGTAATCATGAGATTGTGTACATAATATGAAGTCTACACTAAGCTCATACAAGATTGAAAGCGCTAAGAAATGGCCCCAATGATTCTGCCTGGTTTGCTAAGTAACGAACATGATATGCATGTTACCCCGCAAAAAATCATGATATGCTTGTTTACATGGGTATGTCGGTATGTTGAACGTTCTCTAACAAACTTATGGAATTACAGAATGGTATAGAATAGGGCGAAGTTTGTGAGTGAGGGGTTTTGGAGCTCGAGCTCCATGGCGCCTTTTTTAAAATTTAAAATTTGAAGCTTCAAAAAAATCTTTAAAAAGTTCACATGTACATACTATGTATGTTTGAAATTTTATTAAGATGCTTTAACAAATTAGTAACACAATTGTGGGTTTCAAAATAGCAAGCAGTGTGCTATTACAAATCTAGTCTGTCTTTCGCTCCTTAGTTCTCGCCAACCAGCTCCATTCATCTTCTGACATGTGGAGCAGTTGAGGCTACAAGTCAGTCTTTCTACACTATAGATACAGTGTCGCGCATGTGTTTGGCTGCTGCAATCGCTAAACCATTATCCAACGGTTATTGACTTTGCCGTGCACACGACCAACCTGAACAACGAGGTTTGAGTTTCCGTGAGCAATCGAAGGACCGGCAAAAACTATGACAATGCAATCTGAATTGCGAATATAGATTAAGCGCGGGGTAAAGGCGGGGTTCTTGATAGAGAATCTGAATAAAGCGGTAGTCCTACACGTCTCGCAGATGTAAATTGTAGCAAAGCTAAACAATGTCTAAACAAAAATAAAGTCTAAAACTCATGAATGTGAGAATATATATGGAGGCCTAAGACAAGGGTGAATCTTATGTGACGTTTACTGTGAACGATTGTCGACCAAATGCACATGGAGCTTTTTTTTTGAGAATCAAATGCACAAGGAGCTGCGCAAGGCGTTGTGAGATGGGTCGGCCCATTTTAATCTACTATATGTTTCACATATCCCGGTTTGGCAACCTTTTGGATGGTTCCAGACAGCTTTTTGCCTGTTTTTCCCTTCCCTAGTTTTACTTGTTTCTTTGTAGTTTTTTGTTTCTTTTTCATCAAATCACAATTTAAAAAAATCAAAGATTTCAAAAAAACGAAAAAATGTTGGAATTACAGAAAAAACAAGTTTTTCAAACATTGTGCACATTTTTGGATTTTTTTGGAAATTCAAAAAACATGTCACATTTTTTGAAAATGTTTGGAATTTCAAAATGTTCATGTTTTTATTAAATCGTTGTTTCTAAAAAAATTCACAATTCACAAAATTGTTTACAAGTTTCAGAAAATATTCAAAAATTTATAAAAATGTTCTCAAATTCAAATATAGTTCAGAATTTCATAATTGACTGTGTTTTTCAGAAAATGTATGGAATTTTAAATTCTCAAAAAACCTGTTTCAGGAAATGTTTTTTTTTCAATTATACAGTTCATACAGTTAACTACGCGTGGAGATAAATTGCTATAGTAAACCAATACAGTATCGCGCGCTATAGTGTACCGCTACAGTACTGCGGGTAGGCCCAGTCGGTGTCCCATGTGGTCGTGCACCCTATTAAACGAACTGAGCAACACATAGGAGCCCTCTAATACAAGCAAATCCTTAAACAGATCCTTATTAACCCCTCAAAAAAGCAGATTATTATTATTATTATTATTATTATTATTATTATTATTATTAAGGTTGATCGAAAGCACGACCTCTTGAAATATGGTGTATCGAGCTAGCCAACTCACCCACCATTAGTTGTTGTCAATAGTGTCCAGATCTTTCTTGTATGATTGGTTAGGAAGTTCTTTTTTACCACATTGAATGCGATGTTGGATATTTGTATTTCTTTTCTTTGTTGTCGACCAAAATTTTCTTTCTCTTGTTTGAACATTTTCTTTCATTTTTTCTAGTTAGAAGACATGATAAAAGTCCAGATAACTTACGCCTGGAAACACCGTGGTAATTTTCATCCGGTGATAAAATTGTTTAAACATATCCCAATAAATTATGTGTAAACATCATAGTAGTTTACACACATAGACCTGATAATTTACGTAGAAACGTCATGGTAACTTTTGACCCAGGGAAAAATGTTTGTTAAAATATAACCCGATAATTTCTATGTAAGTAACATGATAATATATGCATCACAGACATGATAACTTATATACAAGCACTGTGATAACTTTGACCAGGGGAAAAAAGTTATTGAAAACATACCCCTTGTGACTTCTGCGTAAATAATTTGGTAATATACAAACCACAGACCTTATAACTTATGTATAAAAAGTCGTGGTAACTTTGACCCGAGGATTTTTGTTGTTGAAATATACCCCAATGACTTATACGTAAATAGCACAGTAACATACGAAATGAAGCCTGATAACTTAGATACAAACAGTATGCTAACTTTTAACCCGAAGAGAAAAAATATGGAAAACATACCCTCAACAACATATTTGTAAAATACATTGTAAATTGCGCACCATAGAGCGTGGTAACTTTTTGGCAGGAAGAGAAATGTTATTGAAAACATACCTCCAATAATTTCTCTGTAAATAACATGGCAATATACGCACAACAGACTTGATAAATTACGTACAAATATGAGATCTAGTTTTAAAAATCTCGTCGTGACAGTTGGAGTAAACATTTTGTATGTCCCGGTAATTTTCTCTATAAACATCATGATAATTTATGTACCACAAACATGATAGCTTACATAGCACAATTATGGTAACTTTTACTTTAGAAAACTCATTGAAACATATCAACATGAGCACAAGCGTGGTATGTTCTGTGTAAAGAGCATGGTAATTTGATTTTCATATTTAAATAAAAGTTGTACAGCAGCGCGATCCCAACCAAAATGACAACATAATCCAGTTTAAAAACAACAATTAAATCAATTTGAACAATACTAAATAGATGCTAATAACATCATTTAAGTTCAACAATGTACTTATTGACATAGTTCAACAAAGTATCAAAAAGAGGCAAGTAAGACATGTACAAGTTCAACTAAATAGAGGTGGTAATAACATGAGATCTTCCATGCAACCCTACTAGCTAACTAGACTTTTCTGCGGGTAGACTTAGGGTCATTGTCTAGAGTAAGTGAACCATCGCTGCCAGTGGCCTGTAGTACACAATGATCTCGTCACGATCATACTCGAGGTAGAACGTGGCTCTTTCCCCAGCTTCCATCTTGTAAGCAGTTGCAAGGGTTCTCCAACCAGGGCAACCGAAATAAGTGTGGTTTGACTCGTTAATGACAAGATAATTGAAGTGTTGGGTCGTCATCATCTTCGTGAGGGTGCACTGGAATGTAATGGTGGCATCAAGCAGAACTCGAAACCTCTCTAAGAAGTTTTTTAGAACTCCAAACCTCTCTAAGAAGTTACGCCTTGCCCCGCAAGGGATGACCCGAGCAAAATTGAAAGAAAGAACGGGTAGTTAAACAATTTTGGGCACAACTGTATACCATATGAAACTCAATCGAAACATGTTGAACTAAAAAATACCGTACTAGTGAGGAAGTCATTCGAAAGATCTATGAAGAACCTCTTATCCTTTTGGCATCTCACTGAACCACATGTCTTACATGGGGCATCCATTTACTGCTTTAATCATGTTGATCAAAATAAGCATATAGAACACATGCATAGATATATAATGCAACACAAAACATATACACCTAGCTAATTAAGCAGTTACTACGAACTAGCGCTACCGAGGCGTCTAGATATTTACACATACTTGTAATTAAGCGGTTTTACAAACCATGCATAGTTCAAACATAAAACATGCATAAAGTTAAACGGTTCATATGAAATAGGAAGTGTTGCCCATCTAGCAAGCTAGTGCCCGGAGGGACCAGCCCCGTGGTCGTCCCTGGTGAACCTACGACACCCCTGATGACCCTCCTCCTCATGCTCCAAGGCATCCCAATCCTCATCTGCACTCTTCTTGGTTGCATACTGAAGTAGCATCATCTTGTTAGCCTCCACGTGTTTCTCATCTCTCGCAAGCTCCCTCACCAATGGGTCAAAGAACTGCATCTCGGCTTGGTTGTTCTCCTTCTCCTCATCCCTAGTGCATATCCTTTTGACCTCCAACGCGAGAACTTTGCGTACTCACGACGCTCAGGGAAGTTCAGAATCGCCTCTTCCTAATATAATTCAACCGCCTTGGCATCATAGGCATGTGTCGCTAACTCTGGGGTGTCCTAGTGGACGACATTGTCCTTCCTAATGATCGCATAGTACTTAGTCCCCTTCTGTCGGAGTCATGTGTGACGGTGCATATACGTTGGGGAACGTAGCATGCAATTTTAAAAAAATTCTACGATCACGCAAGATCTATCTAGGAGATGCATAGCAATGAGAGGGGAGAGTGTGTTCACGTACCCTCGTAGACCGAAAGCGGAAGCGTTAGGTTAACGCGGTTGATGTAGTCGAGCGTATTCACGATCCAACCGATCTAGTACCGAACGTACGACACCTCTGAATTCAGCACACGTTCAGCTCGATAACGTCCCTTGAGCTCTTGATCCAGCAGAGGGTCGAGGGAGAGTTTCGTCCGCACGACGGCGTGGTGACGGTGATGGTGATGTGATCCGCACAGGGCTTCGCCTAAGCACTACGATGCTATGACCAAAGGAGTAAACTGTGGAGGGGGCACCGCACATGGCTAAGAGAACAATTGATGTGCCTTAGGGTGCCCCCTGCCCTCGTATATAAAGGAGGAGGGGAGGAGGCAGGCAGCCTAGAGGGCACGCCATGGGAGGAGTCCTACTAGGACTCATAGTCCTAGTAGGATTCCCATTTCCTTCTTCGGAGTGGGAAAGGGGGAAAGGGAGAGGGAGTAGGAAAGGGAAAGGGGGGCGCCGCCCCCTCCCCTAGTCCTATTCGGACTCCCATGGGGGGGGGGCATGCGGCCACCCCTTGTGGGATGTCCCCTCTCTCTCCCGTGGCCCATGAGACCAATGACTTCCCCCGTGGGGTTCCGATAACCTCCCGGTACTCCGAAAAATACCCGGAACGATCCGGATCCATTCCGGTGTCTGAATATCATCATCCAATATATATCATCGTCCAATATATCAATCTTTACCTCTCGACCATTTCGAGACTCCTCGTCATGTCCATGATCTCATCCGGGACTCCGAACAAACTTCGGTCACCAAAACACTTAACTCATAATACAAATCGTCATCGAATGTTAAGCTTGCGGACCCTACGGGTTCGAGAACTATGTAGACATGATCGAGACACATCTTCGGTCAATAACCAATAGTGGAACCTAGATGCTCATATTGGTTCCTACATATTCCATGAAGATCTTTATCAGTCAAACCGTAATGACAACATACGTAATTCCCTTTGTCATCGGTATGTTACTTTCCCGAGATTCGATCGTCGGTATCCTCATACCTAGCTCAATCTCGTTACCGGAAAGTCTCTTTACTCGTTCCGTAATGCATCATCCCGCAACTAACTCATTAGTCACATTGCTTGCAAGGCTTATACTGATGTGCATTAATGAGAGGGCCCAGAGATACCTCTCCGATACTCGGTGTGACAAATCCTAATCTTGATCTATGCCAACCCAACAAATACCTTCGGAGACACCTGTAGAGCATCTTTATAATTACCCAGTTATGTTGTGACGTTTGATAGCACACAAGGTGTTCCTCTGGTATTCCGGAGTTGCATAATCTCATAGTTAGAGGAATATGTATAAGTCATGAATAAAGCAATAGCAATAAAACATAACGATCATTATGCTAAGCTAATGGATGGGTCTTTTCCATCACACCATTCTCCTAATGATGTGATCATGTTCATCAAATGACAACACATGTCTATGGTCAGAAAACTTAACCATCTTTGATTAACGAGCTAGTCAAGTAGAGGCATACTAGGGATACTTTGTTTTGTCTATGTATTCACACATGTATCAAGTTTTCGGTTAATACAATTCTAGCATGAATAATAAACATTTATCATGATATAAGGAAATATAAAACAACTTTTTTACTGCCTCTAGGGCATATTTCCTTCAATATATACCAAGCAAGTTAGTAGAAATTGAACATATTGACGACCACCTGCAAAACCTACAATCTACAATGTACTTAAACATACACTACAGCTACACTAAAATCTTACACTACAACTACGTTAAATTTTTACACTACAACAACACTACATAAAACTGCACTTAAACTACACAAAAAACTTATACTATAATCTTACACTAAAAATTATGCACTACTCATACACTTAAAATCGTAAAGTACTCTTACACTACAACTACACACTAAAATTTACTTGTGTTCTCAACAACTTTAGTGAGGTTCTCAATCCCACTACTTCCATTAGTTGCAACAAGTTATGAGCGTAACTTATGTTCAAAGTGTATTTCTATTTTTTAATTAAATTGGACAAAATATAAGTACGTGTAAAAGTAAAGTAGTGTTTGTTTTTATCAAGAAAGTTGGACTAAGGTTAATAAGTTCACTAGTAACATATCTCCAAGTTAAGACAGTGCAGAAACGTAAGTATAGGTACACGTTATAGCTGATCAAACATTTATGAAAAAATATGACATCTGTTGCGCCTATTTAATATAAATTGTACATCCATATATCTTCTACAGGCCGACATCCATTTGCAAAATATCTAGCTAATACTCCACCGAAAGACAGCCACCAAGGCTAGCTCATCACTAGGTTAACGGGTCAACTATTTTTTTATTAAGCGGCACAAATAGAATTATAAGCTTCCTCTTTTACTCTCACGAAGTTTTTCACTTATAGAGATTTACCTCACCCCCCTACTCGTCTAAATTGACCAGTGACCAAAATCGTTCAATATTCTAAAAATTGAACATGGTTTTTTAAAGTGTTGATGTATTTTAGAAAACTTTCATCGACGAAACCATTTACGACAAGCTCTTTTTCACATCCATAAACGAGAAACATATCCTTAGTCCTTTTCAGGTATTTCAGAATGTTCTTGACCGATGTCCGGTGATCCACTCCTGGATTACTTTGGTACCTCCCTGCTAAACTTATAGCAAAGCACACATCAGGTCTTCTACACAATATTGCATACATGATAGAACCTATGGCTGAGGTATAGGGAATGAATTTCATTTTCTCTCTATCTTCTAAAGTGGTCGGGCATTGAGTCTGACTCAACTTCACACCTTGTAACACAAGCAAGAACCCTTTCTTTGACTGATCCATTTTGAACTTCTTCAAAACTTTATCAAGGCATGTGCTTTGTGAAAGTCCAATTTAACGTCTTGATCTATCTCTATAGATTTTGATGCCTAATATATGAGCAGCTTCACCGAGGTCTTTCATTGAAAAATTCTTATTCAAGTATCCTTTTATGCTATCCAAAAATTATGTGTTATTTCCAATCAACAATATGTCATCCACATATAATATTAGAAATTCTACAGAGCTCCCACTCACTTTCTTGTAAATACCGGTGTCGGTGTCAAAACCGACGGATCTCGGGTAGGGGGTCCCGAACTGTGCGTCTAAGGTTGATGGTAACAGGAGACAGGGGACACGAAGTTTTACGCAGGTTCGGGCCCTCTTGATGGAGGTAATACCCTACGTCCTGCTTTATTGATATTGATGAGTATGAGGATTACAAGAGTTGATCTACCATGAGATCGTAGTGGCTAAAACCCTAGAAGTCTAGCCTGTAAGATTATGATAGCCTCTACGGACTAAACCCTCTGGTTTATATAGACACCGGAGGGGACTAGGGTTGTACAAAGTCGGTTATAGAGAAAGGAATCTTCATATCCAAACGCTAGGCTTGCCATCCACGCCAAGGAGAGTCTCATCCGGACACAGGAGAGAGTCTTCTGTCTTGTATCTTCACGACCCATCAGTCCGGCCCACGTCCAACAGGTGGGACGCCTGAGAACCCCTTAATCCAAGACTCCCTCAGTAGCCCCTGAACCAGGCTTCAATGACGAGGTGTCCGGCGCGCAGATTGTCTTCGGCATTGCAGGGTGGGTTCCTCCTCCGATCACTTCAACGTACCTGACTTAAAGAGCTATATTCGGCCTTCCATTTAATGTCGCACCCATCGGCTTCTATGCCTCCACACCTTCTGCTCCCACGTGTTGAGCGAATACAAGAGGTCAGGGTATTTTTTGCACATAACCCCCCGGCCACATAAGAAAGGCCTCTATTTAAAGGGATTGGATCTCAAATCCATTCCACACCCAGCGGAAAATCCTCAGAGTCTTGCCAGGGGAAACCATTCAACATGGCTAGCGTCCCTAGTTCGTCCTCCCACCCTCACGGCCTCAAAAAAGGTGATTGGGAGAGATTTTTTGTATCCCATGAGCAGTTGGTTAAGCTCCAAACACAGGGATTCCTCCCCCCCCCCCCGCGCGGATTTGGTCCCTGTTCGAGCAGGATTGACCTCTTTCATAGGCAAAGTTCTGGCGGAAAATTTCCCCAATCCAACCAGGGGGAACGGGTGTGCTTCGTATCCTACTTGTTGAGAGGCGTCGGGTTTCCAATCCACCCTTTCCTCCATGGACTCCTGGAGTATTACGGCCTCCAACTGCACAACCTCACGCCGGCTTCTATCCTGCACATCGCGGGTTTTGTTGGACTTTGCGAGCTTTTCCTGGGCTGTGAAGCCCACTTTGATTTGTGGAGGAAACTATTCTGCCTCGTCCCTCGCAACCAAGAGGGGTAGATATTTCGAGGTGGGCGGCACCGAAGTATGGCGCATAGCCGGGACCGGATACCTATCCGGCACGCCAAAGAAGGCACCCGAAGAATGGCCCTTGGAATGGTTCTATATTGAGGACGTCACTCTCCACGACCCAGTTCGAATGGGCCTTCCCGAATTTTCAAATGCTCCATTGAAGAAACGCCATAGCTGGCGCCCTCGGAGCCTCGAGGAGGAAGATAGCTCGGAAGTCCATCAATTGATGGGCAAGATAAGGACACTTGCCCAGTCCAGATTATCAATAATCGAGGTAATGGTGACTTCCATAGTGCGGGTGGTCCAGCCACTCCAATACAGAGGGCTTCCCATGTGGCACTATAATGGGGAAGATGACGCCTCACGCTGCGGTCGGAAGGGTCCGGACAGCCCCGCCGCTTTGGTCAAAATATTGGCCGAACTATACAAAGGGGAGAAAGAGGAGTTCACTCGTCTTAAACGTCGAGATGGATTTTCCATGTACAGTCCTCCTAGCTGGGTGAGTTCTAATCCCACCACTTTACTCAATCCTCTCCCCGAGTCACTTTTAGTGGACATTAACCCATCTATTTGTAACAGGAATGGCGGAAGGTCACCGAGGGGATCCATAGCCCCGCCCCACAGCCAGAGGATCACTGTCGGTGTCAAAACCAGCGGATCTCGGGTAGGGGGTCCCGAACTGTGTGTCTAGGATCGATGGTAATAGGAGACGGGAGACACAATGTTTTTCCCAGGTTCGGGCCCTCTCTTTGGAGGTAATACCCTACGTCCTGCCATATTGATCTTAATGAATATGAGTATTACAAGAGTTGATCTACCACGAGATCATAATGGCTAAACCCTAAGAGTCTAACCTGGCTATGATTATTCGGGATTCGGCCTATCTACGAACCTAGCCCTCTGGTTTATATAGACACGGGAGGGATATAGGGTTACACAAGGTCGGTTATAGAGAAAGGAATCTTCATAGTTGGTCGCCAAGCTTGCCTTCCACGCCAAGGAGAGTCCTATCCGGACACGGGTAGAGTCTTCGGTCTTTGTATCCTTATGGCCCATCAGTCCGGCCCATATCCAATAGATCGGACACCCGAGGACCCCTTAGTCCAGAACTCCCTCAGTAGCCCCTGAACCAGGCTTCAATGACGATGTGTCCGGTGCGCAGATTGTCTTCGGCATTGCAAGGCGGGTTCTACTTTCCGAATACTCCAAGATAGTCTTCGGATGAAACAAAGGTTTCCAGATCTGCAAAACAAGTACCACACACAACCACAAGGAATATAGTATTTCACGAGTCCCGTCTGCTGACAACTTTTTGCAAGATGACATCACATCTGTTCGATCACTATATCGTACTGTTTTTGTCCACCGTTCCACGCTTCGAGATGCGGTTTCCATTGGCACGTCTTGTCAAAGCAGAGATCGTGTCCCCTTATTGCGGGATTTTCATCAATGCGGGCGTGGGTAACCCAACCGTGCCGTTTACACAGCCCTTGGGAATAGGCGAGTTTTAGGGCGAGTGGGGAGGCATTCGATATTCACTGCCTTTATAAGGGGATAAGGATCCCCCTTCTTCTCCCACGCCTTCTCTCTTCCTCTGCCCTTCCACTCTTGAGCTCCAGTGCCCAAGTTCTCATCTTCTTCCCACTCAAGCTAGCACTCAACCATGTCTGGATCCGGAGGTCAAGGCAAGTGGATGGTCTCCTCCGTCAAGGAGAAGGAGATTACTGAGCTTCGGGTGGCCGGGTACTTGGCGAAGGAAATCGCCCACCATCTTCCAGCCTAGGGGCAAGTCGTCCCACACCGAAGCCCAACGAGAGGGTGGTATTCATCCCTCATTTCCTCCGCTGGCTAGGGTTTCCACTCCACCCTTTTGTCCGTGGGCTGATGTACTATTACGGGATAGACTTCCATGATCTATCCCCGAACTCTTTCCTCAACATCTCGGCGTTCATCGTCGTGTGTGAGGCCTTCCTCCTCATCCAACCCCACTTCGGGCTGTGGCTCAAGGTCTTCAACGTGAAGCCGAAGGTGGTGGATGTCCAACACGCCGAGTGCGGAGGTGCCATGGTGAGTAAGCTGACCAATGTCTCCTGGCCGAAAGGCACTTTCGTGGAGATTGTAAAGGAATGGCAGAAACAGTGGTTCTACATCACAGAACCCCGCGGCGCCACCTGGGCCGCAGTTGCCGAATTCAACTCTGGTGCTCCCATGCGACTCACCTCCTGGGTCGAGAAGAGCCCGAACTGGTGTTCGCCAGATGAGCTGATAGCGCTGCAGATGCGCGATCAAAGCATGGTGGACAAGGATGTCAAACTTGTCGATATAATCCAGGTGATGCTAGTTCGCCGGATTCTCCCGTGCCAAAGCCGAAGCCTCCCTCTATGGGAGTTCAATCCGAAGAAGCACCATACCCTGAAGAGGCTCTTCGAAACCACTAACGAAGACGCCTGGAAGTTGATCTTCAAGGGCAACGAGACACCGCCGGCCACAGATTCAGACCGCGGGCATGACATTAACCACCTCACCAATGAGGTATGTTATTTTTAATGCATCCCCTACTTGCTTGTTTCAAGGATGATATCTAAGATTTTATTATCATTGCATCTTCAGGACTGGATGGAGAGGGCGAAGTGGATCCAGTGTCCGGCTCCACTGCCTGAAGAACCAGTCACCCCGCGTTTAGCGAAGATGCTGGTGCCGGCGCCCTATACGGGGCCAGCGAAGAAAGCCACTGGGAAGGCCAAGGGGGTCCGGAGTGGCCCCCACCGCAAGGGCGCTTCGGACACGACGTCCGAAGACAAGACCCGCTCCTCCGTCGCCGAAGACGACGATGATGAGGAGGAGGAGGAGAGTGATTCTCCCCCTGATGGGGGAAGGAAGAAGAGGGTGGCCTCCATAATTCTGGAGGCGGAGGCGCCCAAGAAGGGGAAAGGCCCGCTCGTGGGCAGCTCTGCATGGGACGTCGATAGCAGTCCGAGCGACGCCCCCGCACTAAGCCTCGGGCTGCATCGTAAGCGCTAAGACTCATACATGCCCATAAATCTAGCATCTCCTCTTTGTTGTATTGACATGATTAAATATGCTATTGCAGTCCGGCCCACGACAGCTCCCAGCGATCCTCATCAAGAGGCTCATTGGACTCAAAGGAGATGGCCAGCGAGACACCGCCGGCCGCTTACTCTCCCAAGGCCAAGGGAGACGTCGAGGTGCTCTCCCGAAGGACCTTCCCAGGCCAGGGGAGGTTCGGGAGGCCGTCAAAGCGGCACCGGAGGGCGATACCTCGGCCGCCGGACACATGGGGGAACAGGCCTCCATGGAGACTGACGATGGGGGTCGTGCTCAATTCCCCCCCCCCTCTGAGCACGGATCCGGAGACCCATACGGCCCCGAAGTCCAACAAGCAGTCTCCATCAAGAGAAGGAGGCGTGCCCGTCCCACCGGTGACCTCTGTCCAACCAGAGGCGCCGGATAATCTATTGGAAGCAATACGAGGCGCTTCCATTGTGGAAGAACATTGTATCCTTATGGGCACGGTGATTGAGAAGGTTCAGTCCGTTAAGAGAGGACTGACCGAAGCCTGCAGCGGCCTGCTGACAGGTTTTGAGGTAAATAGTGTTTAACCGAGAAAATCCCAGTATAGACAGTAGCCCCTGAGACACTGTCCGGTGTTCGGAAAGAGAAGCCGGACAGAGGATCAATGAAATTTCGCAGGAAACTAACTAAAATGTATCTGATGTGAATAAACAGGCCTCGCTGCTGGCCGCGACCTCCCACACTGCCGAAGTCTCTGGACTAAAGCAGAGACTGGAGTGGGCCGAGGAGGAACTCGGCCAAGTGAGGAAGCAGCTGGAAGACCAGCAAGGTATGCAATGGCTCGTTATGTATTCGGAAAGAGTAAATGATGCATACTGAACGTAGTGTCATTATATGTGTAGGGGCGACGACCGAGGTCGAGGCCCTGAAAAAGGCCATGGCCGAAGCCGAGGGAAAAGCTGTCAAGGAGCAGGCCGCTCGCAAGAAGCTGAAGGCCCGGCCTGGCTGAAGCGATTAGGCGTGGTCCACAGCCCCCAGAGTACGAAGTCGAGCTCATCAACCTAGTGCTTGTCTGATTCTTTCAAAGACCGCACTAGTCTAGGCTTAATGCCACTCATAATAAGACCATTAGCTCGTTTGACTTGACCGTTTGGTTTTGTATGATAGACGGAGGCGTAATCGAGCTTAATGCCCAGGTTAGCACACCAAGTTTTCACCGCATCAGCTATAAAATTGGAGTCTTTATTGGTGATGATGTTGTGGGATGCCATAACGGTGCAAAACACCGGATATAAAGTCTATCACTGGTCCGGCTTCGGTCGTTTTAACTACTTTGGCCTCTATCCATTTGGTGAATTTATCTACCATTACCAGCAGATATTTTTTCTTATGTCTTCCTCCTTTAAGGGGTCCGACCATATCAAGCCCCCAAACCGCAAAAGGCCAAGTAATGGGGATTGTTTGTAGAGCGGTGGGAGGCATATGGCTTTGGTTGGCGAAAAGCTGGCATCAGACACAATGTTGGACAAGGTCCTGTGCATCCGCTTGGGCCGTCGGCCAATAGCAACATGTACGGGAGGCCTTACTTACAAGGGCTCGAGCCACGGCGTGGTGACCACTGAGACCAGCGTGAATTTCGGCCAAGAGTTGTCGTCCCTCTTCTTCGGAGATACATCTTTGAAGTACTCGAGTAGCGCTTTTCTTGTAGAGCTCTCCATCATGGACCTTGTAGGCTTTCGAGCGCCGAAAAATGCAGCGAGCCTCATTCTGATCCTCGGGGAGCTCTCGCCTATTAAGGTAGGCCAAGAAGGGTTCGGTCCATGGGGCAATTACTGCCATGATAAGATGGGCCGATGGTGTTATTTAGGTGGTTGAGCCCCCGATGATATCGGTCTTGTGTTTGGAATCTGGGGGTATGATAGGGTCTGGACTGGTGTTGCTGCTCTCCCCCTGCCACACCACGGATGGCTTGAAGAACCTTTCCAGGAATATGTTAGGCGGGAGGGGGTCGCGCTTGGCGCCGATGCGAGCAAGGACATCCGCCGCTTGATTACTTTCTCGAGCCACATGATGAAACTCGAGCCATCGAATCGAGACGGCATTTTGAGAACGGCGTTACGATAGGCCGCCATCTTCGGATCTTTGGCATCAAAATCTCCATTTATTTGGGATATTGTGAGGTTTGAATCCCCACGCACCTCCAGGCGTTGTATGCCCATGGAGAGCCATCCGAAGACCATGCAATAGGGCCTCGTATTCGGCTGCATTGTTGGAGTCTGTGTATAATATTTGGAGTACGTACTGAACTGTGTCTCCAATGGGGGGTGTTAAGACGATGCCCGCTCCTAAGCCCGCCAGCATTTTGGAACCATCGAAGTGCATGACCCAGTTGGAATATGTGTCGTACTCTTTAGGGAGTTCGGCCTCTGTCCATTCGGCGATGAAGTCGGCTAGTAATTGGGATTTCATGGCCTGGCGCGGCTTGTATGTTATGTCGAATGGAAGGAGCTCAATGGCCCACTTTGCGATCCGGCCTGTGGCATCGCGGTTGTTTATTATGTCATTGAGTGATACTTCGGAAGCCACCGTGATTGAGCACTCTTGAAAGTAGTGTCGTAGCTTCCGAGATGCCATGAACATGGTGTATGCTATCTTTTGGTAATGAGGGTACTGGGATTTGCATGGTGTGAGGATAGTGGATACGTAGTATACCAGTTTCTGAAGTAGGAATTTGTGTTTGTCCTCCTCTCGCTCGACGATGATCACCGCGCTCACCACCTGGTGTGTTGTCGAGATGTATAATAACATGGGTTCCCCAACGTTCGGTGCTGCCAGGATTGGGTTGCTCACTAAAAGAGCCTTTATCTCTTCCAGTCCAGTCGTTGCCGCATCCGTCCACTCGAAGTGGTCGGTCCGTCAGAGAAGGCGATAAAGCGGTAATGCTTTTTCTCCTAGTCTGGAGATAAATTGGCTTAAAGCTGCCACACATCCAACTAGTTTTTGGACCTGTTTGTGGTCTGTTGGTGTAGCCAATTGAGACAAAGCTCAGATTTTGGCTGGATTTTCCTCAATTCCTCTATTGGAGACAATGAAGCCCGGCATTTTTCCGGCGAGAATGCCAAAAACACACTTTTCCGGATTGAGCTTGATGTCATATGTACGGAGGTTGTCGAATGTGAGACACAGATCATCTATCGATGACTCGACGTGCCCAGTTTTTATGACGACGTTGTCCACATATGCTTCAACTGTCTTGTCGATTTGTTTCTCCAGGCATGTTTGAATCATGCGTTGGTAGGTGGCGCCGGCGTTTTTAAGTCCAAAGGGCATAGTGTTGAAGCAGAACGACCCATATGGGGTAATGAATGCCGTTATGGCTTGGTCGAACTCCTTCATTTTGATTTGATGGTATCCGGAGTATGCGTCAAGGAAACACAGTGAGTCGTGTCCTGTAGTAGCGTCAATAATCTGATCGATGCAAGGGAGGGGGAAGGGATCCTTAGGGCAGGCTTTGTTGAGGTTTTTGAAATCGATGCATAGCACCAGGATTTATCCTTCTTTGGCACTATCACTAGGTTTGCTAGCCAGCCCGGGTGTTTTATTTCTTTGATGAACCCGGCCTCGATTAACTTGGCTAGCTCCTTCCCCATAGCTTTTCGTTTGGGTTCGAAAAAGCGCCGTAGTGTTTGCATGACCGGTTTATATCCCTTCAATATGGTGAGGCTGTGTTCGGCCAACCTGCGTGGGATTCCTGGCATATCAGAAGGGTGCCAAGCGAATATGTCCCAGTTCTCGCACAGGAACTCTTGCAGAGTTGCGTCAATCGTTGGGTCCAGCTGTGCCCTGATGGATGTTGTCTTCTTAGGGTCCGTCGGGTGGACTTGAAATTTGACTATTTCGTCTACTGGTTTAAAGGAGGTGGATTTGGGTCGCTTGTCCAGGATTACGTCGTCCTTATCCACCATAGAGCGCAGCCCGGTTAACTCTTCGGCCGCGAGGGCTTCAGACAGTGCCTCGAGGGCCAGGGATGCGGTTTTGTTTTCGGCACGGAGTGCTATGTTTGGATCCCTGGCAAGAGTGATAATACCATTGGGCCCAGGCATCTTGAGCTTCATGTACCCGTAATGAGGTATAGCTTGGAAGCGTGTAAATGCATCTCGCCCCAATAGGGCGTGATATCCACTATTGAAAGCGGCCACTTGGAAGGTTATCTCTTTGGAACTATAATTCTCCGGCGTGCCGAATACCACGTCGAGCGTGATTTTTCCCGCGCATTGCGCCTCCCGACTAGGAATGATTCCTCGGAAGGTCGTGCTACTTTGCTCGATGTGGCTCCTGTCTATTTCCATTTTGTTGAGTGTGTCCTCGTAGATGAGGTTTAGTCCGCTGCCGCCGTCCATGAGCAATTTGGTGAGCCGAAAACCGTCCACAATTGGATTGAGGAACAAGGCGGCTGGTGCCCGGACTGTCCGAAATTTTGGTTCGTCACTGGCATTGAAAGTTATGGCCGTGTCATTCCAATAGTTTATTGCTGTGACTTGGCAGATGCTACCTCTTGAGCACTTGCGTTGGTTTTCCCTTGAAGAGGAAAGGGTGATGCAGCAAAGTAGCATAAGTATTTCCCTCAGTTTTTGAGAACCAAGGTATCAATCCAGTAGGAGGCCACGCACGAGTCCCTCACACCTACACAAACAAATAAATCCTCGCAACCAACGCGATAAGGGGTTGTCAATCCCTACATGGTCACTTACGAGAGTGAGATCTGATAGATATGATAAGATAATATTTTTGGTATTTTTATGATAAAGATGCAAAGTAAAATAAAAGGCAAAGGAAATAACTAAGTATTGGAAGATTAATATGATGGAAGATAGACCCGGGGACCATAGGTTTCACTAGTGGCTTCTCTCAAGAGCATAAGTATTCATCGTGGGTAAACAAATTACTATTGAGCAATTGACAGAATTGAGCATAGTTATGAGAATATCTAGGTATGATCATGTATATCGGCATCACGTCCGAGACAAGTAGACCGACTCCTGCCTGCATCTACTACTATTACTCCACACATCGACCGCTATCCAGCATGCATCTAGAGTATTAAGTTTTAAGCAAGATGACATGATGTAGAGGGATAAACTCATGCAATATGAAATAAATCCCATCTTGTTATCCTCGATGGCAACAATACAATACGTGCCTTGCTGCCCCTACTGTCACTGGGAAAGGACACCGCAAGATTGAACCCAAAGCTAAGCACTTCTCCCATTGCAAGAAAGATCAATCTAGTAGGCCAAACCAAACTGATAATTCGAAGAGACTTGCAAAGATAACCAATCATACGTAAAAGAATTCAGAGAAGATTCAAATATTGTTCATAGACAAACTTGATCATAAACCCACAATTCATCGGTCTCAACAAACACACCGCAAAAGAAGATTACATCGAATAGATCTCCACATGAGAGGGGGAGAACTTTGTATTGAGATCCAAAAAGAGAGAAGAAGCCATCTAGCTAATAACTATGGACCCGAAGGTCTAAAGTAAACTACTCACACTTCATCGGAAGGGCTATGGTGTTGATGTAGAAGCCCTCCGTGATCGATGCCCCCTCCGGCGGAGCTCCGGAAAAGGCCCCAAGATGGGATCTCATGGATACAAAAAGTTATGGCGGTGGAATTAGGGTTTTGGCTCCGTATCTGGTAGTTTGGGGGTACGTAGGTATATATAGGAGGAAGGAGTACGTCAGTGGAGCAACAGGGGGCCCATGAGGGTGGAGGGCGCGCCTGGGGGGGGGGGGGTAGGCGCGCCCCTACCTTGTGGCCTCCTGGTTGATGTCTTGACGTAGGGTCCAAGTCCTCTGGATCATGTTCGTTCCGAAAATCACGTTCCCGAAGGTTTCATTCCGTTTGGACTCCGTTTGATATTCTTTTTCTGTGAAACCATAAAATAGGCAAAAAACAGCAATTCTGGGCTGGGCCTCCGGTTAATAGGTTAGTCCCAAAAATAATATAAAAGTGTATAATAAAGCCCAATAATGTCCAAAACAAAATATAATATAGCATGGAACAATCAAAAATTATAGATACGTTGGAGACGTATCAAGCATCCCCAAGCTTAATTCCAGCTCGTCCTCGAGTAGGTAAATGATAAAAACATAATTTTTGATGTGGAATGCTACTTGGCATAATTTCAATGTAATTCTTCTTAATTGTGGTATGAATATTCAGATCCGAAAGATTCAAGACAAAAGTTCAATATTGACATAGAAATAATAAAAATTCAAGCATACTAACTAAGCAATTATGTCTCTTCAAAATAACATGGCCAAAGAAAGTTATCCCTACAAAATCATATAGTCTGGCTATGCTCTATCTTCACCACATAAAGTATTTAAATCATGCACAACCCCGATGACAAGCCAAGCAATTGTTTCATACTTTTGGTGTTCTCAAACTTTTTCAATCTTCACGCAATACATGAGCTTGAGCCATGGACATAGCACTTTAGGTGGAATAGAATGGTGGTTGTGGAGGAGACAAAAAGGGGGAAGATAGTATCACATCAACTAGGCGTATCAACGGGCTATGGAGATGCCCATCAATAGATATCAATGTGAGTGAGTAGGGATTGCCATGCAACGGATGCACTAGAGCTATAAGTATATGAAAGCTCAACAAAAGGAACTAAGTGGGTGTGCATCCAACTCGCTTGCTCACGAAGACCTAGGGCTTTTTGAGGAAGCCCATCATTGCAATAAGCCAAGTTATATAATGAAAATTTCCCACTAGTATATGAAAGTGATAACATAGGAGACTCTCTATTATGAAGATCATGGTGCTACTTTGAAGCACAAGTGTGGTAAAAGGATAGTAGCATTGTCCCTTCTCTCGTTTTCTCTCATATTTTTTTATTTGGGCCTTTTTTATGGCCTCTTTTTTTCGTCCGGAGTCTCATCCCGACTTGTAGGGGAATCATAGTCTCCATCATCCTTTCCTCACTTGGCACAATGCTATAAAAATGATGATCATCACACTTTTATTTACTTACAATACAACAATTACAACTCAATACTTAGAACAAAATATGACTCTATGTGAATGCCTCCGGCGGTGTACCGGGATATGCAATGAATCAAGAGTGACATGTATGAAAGAATTGTGAACGGTGGCTTTGCCACAAATACAATGTCAACTACATGATCATGCAAAGAATTATGACAATGATGGAGCATGTCATAGTAAATGGAACGGTGGAAAGTTGCATGGCAATATATCTCGGAATGGCTATGGAAATGCCATGATAGGTATGTATGGTGGCTGTTTTGAGGAAGGTATATGGTGGGTGTATGACACCGGCAAAAGGTGCGCGGTATTAGTGAGGCTAGCAATGGTGGAAGGAAGAAAAGTGTGTATGATCCATGGACTCAACCTTAGTCATAAAGAACTCATATACTTATTGCAAAAATCTACAAGTTATCAAAGCAAAGTATTACGCGCATGCTCCTAGGGGTAGATTGGTAGGAAAAGACCATCGCTCGTCCCCCACCGCCACTCATAAGGAAGACAATCAATAAATAAATCATGCTCCGACTTCATCACATAACGGTTCACCATACGTGCATGCTACGGGAATCACAAACTTTAACACAAGTATTTCTCAAATTCACAACTACTCGACTAGCATGACTCTAATATTACCATCTCCATATCTCAAAACAATTATCAAGTATCAAACTTCTCATAGTATTCAACACACTCATAAGAAAATTTTATTATTAATCTTGAATGCCTAACATAATTAAAGCAAATTACCATGCTGTTTTGTAGGACTCTCAAAATAATCTAAGTGAAGCATGAGAGAACAATAGTTTCTATAAAACAAATCCACCGACGTGCTCTAAAAGATATAAGTGAAGCACTAGAGCAAAAACTATATAACTCAAAAGATATAAGTGAAGCACATAGAGTATTCGAACAATTTCCGAATCATGTGTGTCTCTCTCAAAAGGTGTGTATGGCAAGGATGATTGTGGAAAACTAACAAATAAAGACTCAAATAATACAAGACGCTCCAAGCAAAACACATATCATGTGGTAAATAAAAATATAGCTCCAAGTAAGGTTACAGATTGAAGCAGACGAAAGAGGGGATGCCTTCCGGGGCATCCCCAAGCTTTGGCTTTTAGGTGTCCTTAGATTATCTTGGGGTGCCATGGGAATCCCCAAGCTTAGGCTCTTTCCACTCCTTGTTCCATAATCCATCAAATCTTTCACCCAAAACTTGAAAACTTCACAACACAAAACTTAAAGTAGAAAATCTCGTGAGCTCTGTTAGCGAAAGAAAACAAAACACCACTTCAAGGTACTGTAATGAACTAATTATTTATTTATATTGGTGTTAAACCTAATGTATTACAACTTCTTGATGGTTTATAAACTATTTTACTAGCCATAGATTCATCAAAATAAGCAAACAACACACGAAAAACAGAATCTGTCAAAAACAGAACAGTCTGTAGTAATCTGTAGCTAACGCAAGATCTAGAACCCAAAAATTCTAAAATAAATTGCTGGACGTGAGGAATTTATCTATTAATTATCTGCAAAAATAATTAACTAAATGGCACTTTCCAAATAAAATGGCAGCAGTTCTTGTGAGCGCTAAAGTTTCTGTTTTTTACAGCAAGATTAAAAAGACTTCCCCCAAGTCTTCCCAACGGTTCTACTTGGCACAAACACTAATTAAACACAAAAAACACAACCAAAACAGAGGCTAGATAAATTATTCATTACTAAACAGGAGCAAAAAGCAAGGAATAAAAATAAAATTGGGTTGCCTCCCAACAAGCGCTATCGTTTAACGCCCCTAGCTAGGCATAAAAGCAATGATAGATCTAGGTGTCTTTGGTTTTAGGGAAGAAAAGAGCAAACTTGCTATCTATGGAATTAATCTTTATATTTTGATAAAGCACATGGCTATTAATGGTAGAAGAAAGATTATGTACGTTACGAAAATTTGTATCTAGGCTAGCCTTCATCTCTTTGATAGTTTCGTTTTCGTAAGAGAGCAAAAGAGATGTAGATTCAACTTTCTCATTCATGGGGTGCCCAAATATGGTTTTCATATTTTCATAAGTGTCTACGGCATCCCCTTCTAGAAAACCTTCTTCAAATATAGAATCTAAGACATGCTTAAAAGAAGAAGGTAGCGCAACATAAAAGCTTTTCAAGTAAATTTCAATTTGGTATTGATGCACATAGCTAGCCCTGATCCTTAATAGTCTATCCCAAGCATCTTTCAAAGATTCATCAAGTAAATAACGAAAAATTCCAGAATCATCTTCATCAAAATTATTAAGATTCTCATTGATAACTCCGGTAGGTCTTTCCATAGCATCTTTATTTATGAGTTTAGCGAGAATAGAAGGATTGTCCAAAGTACTGAAACTCGGGAGAGAACCCCCAACCCTTTTTGATTCCGACATAGCGGAAGAAAGGTGAGCGGAAAAGAGAAGGCGAATAAAATGGCAAGGGTGAAGTGGGGGGAGAGAAAACGAGAGGCAAATGGCAAATAATTTAATGCGGGAGATAAGGGTTTGTGATGGGTACTTGGTATGCTGACTTTTGCGCGAACCTCCCCGGCAACGGCGCCAGAAATCCTTCTTGCTACTTCTTGAGCACTTGCGTTGGTTTTCCCTTGGAAAGGAAAGGGTGATGCAGCAAAGTAGCGTCAGTATTTCCCTCAGTTTTTGAGAACCAAGGTATCAATCCAGTAGGAGGCCACACGCGAGTCCCTCGCACCTACACAAACAAATAAATCCTCGCAACCAACGCGATAAGGGGTTGTCAATCCCTACACGGTCACTTACGGGAGTGAGATCTGATAGATATGATAAGATAATATTTTTGGTATTTTTATGATAAAGATGCAAAGTAAAATAAAAGGCAATGGAAATAACTAAGTATTGGAAGATTAATATGATGGAAGATAGACTCGGGGGCCATAGGTTTCACTAGTGGCTTCTCTCAAGAGCATAAGTATTCACGATGGGTAAACAAATTACTGTTGAGCAATTGACAGAATTGAGCATAGTCATGAGAATATCTAGGTATGATCATGTATATAGGCATCAAGTCCGAGAAAAGTAGACCGACTCCTGCCTGCATCTACTACTATTACTCCACACATCGACCGCTATCCAGCATGCATCTAGAGTATTAAGTTCATAAGAACAGAGTAACGCTTTAAGCAAGATGACATGATGTAGAGGGATAAACTCATGCAATATGAAATAAACCGCATTTGTTATCCTCGATGGCAACAATACAATATGTGCCTTGCTGCCCTACTGTCACTGGGAAAGGACACCGCGAGATTGAACCCAAAGCTAAGCACTTCTCCCATTGTAAGAAAGATCAATCTAGTAGGCCAAACCAAAATGATAATTTGAAGAGACTTGCAAAGATAACCAATCATACATAAAAGAATTCAGAGAAGATTCAAATATTGTTCATAGATAAACTTGATCATAAACCCACAATTCATCAGTCTCAACAAACACACCGCAAAAGAAGATTACATCGAATAGATCTCCACAAGAGAGGGGGAGAACTTTGTATTGAGATCCAAAAAGAGAGAAGAAGCCATCTAGCTAATAACTATGGACCCAAAGGTCTGAAGTAAACTACTCACACTTCATCGGAAGGGCTATGGTGTTGATGTAGAAGCCCATCGTGATCGATGCCCCCTCCGGCGGAGCTCCGGAAAAGGCCCCAAGATGGGATCTCGTGGACACAGAAAGTTATGGCGATGGAATTAGGGTTTTGGCTCCGTATCTGGTAGTTTGGGGGTACATAGGTATATATAGGAGGAAGGAGTACGTCGGTGGAGCAACAGGGGGCCCACGAGGGTGGAGGGCGCGCCTGGGGGGTAGGCGCGCCCCCTACCTCGTGGCCTCCTGGTTGATGTCTTGACGTAGGGTCCAAGTCCTCTGGATCATGTTCGTTCCGAAAATCACGTTCTCGAAGGTTTCATTCCGTTTGGACTCCGTCTGATATTCTTTTTCTGTGAAACCCTAAAATAGGGGAAAACAATAATTCTGGGCTGGGCCTCCGGTTAATAGGTTAGTCCCAAAAATAATATAAAAGTGTATAATAAAGCCCAATAATGTCCAAAACAGAATATAATATAGCATGGAACAATAAAAAATTATAGATACGTTGGAGACGTATCAGCAGACTTCGGCAAGGTCGTGGAGGGCCCTTTTGCGCCGATTGTTTGAAGCGAAAGTCTCGAAGACCGTCAATACACTGAGGTCGTCATCTTCCGGGGGGTGTTGCTCTGAGGTCTTTTTAGTGAGGATATCCTCGCCGCTCTTTGCCACTTGCCGGAGTATCCAACATGCTCTAAGGCTGTGGGTTGGTATGGTATCCGGTGTTGTGTGTATTTTGCCTGGCCTATCGAGCCATCCCTCTAGAATGGTTCCATGCCCCGTAATGGGCTTAGATTTCTTTATTGTTGGGTCGGGCCCCGTGAAGGTGCATCCTTTTTGCCCGGACGAGGGGTTGAGTGGAAACCGGTGGTTCCCAGCGAGCTGCCTGAGTTTTTCAAGTGATTTCCATTGCGCAGTACTTCTATACTATGGTCACCAAGTCAGCGAAGTGTAATACGCGACGGCGGTAGATGGCGTTGAGGATTCCTTCGTCCGTGCAATTATTGCAGAAGACTGAGATCGCGTCTTCGTCGCGGCAATCTTTAATCTTGTCTTTGACAAGGAGGAATCTGGCCCAAAAGTGATGGACTGTTTCCTGAGACTGCTGTCGTATGTACATGAGATCGCATATATCTGGGTGGGCGGGTGGCTTTAATTCTAAACCCAGACCCAATTTGGGATCCGAAGTTTGAGAAAATTCCGAGCTTAATAGTCCGGGCTCCGGGATGTCAACCGATTTTTAGGTCCACCATCCGATTCTAGGTACGTAGGACAGGGCGTGTCACTCCACGGACAGGTATCCAGCTCTTCGAGCTTGGAAATCCGAACATAGTTTGTCCTCAATATAGAGGAAGAGTTGTTGTTTTGCTCCTCTACTACCGCTATCTGATGGGTGATCGGCGGAGATATGATTTCTCTCTTATCGGGTTTAAGCCCAATCCGATCATAGTCTGTAGCGACCCACAAGGCTGCGATGCGATCCAGGAGTGCGTTTGAAGATGACAACTCCGTCAGATCCATCCGTTTGGAGTATTTGGAGTCAACACTGAGGCAATTTTCAGTGGCCCGAGAAGTCATCGTCGGCTTAACGGCCGTATGGGCGGTCATGGTAAAGCCGCCCAGCCGGAGGGTTTGGCCTGAGGCCAGGGCTCCTCCAAAGGTGATACTGTCCTTGATAACAAGGGGAGCCATCAATCTTGTCTTCGAGGTCACAGAGGAACTCTCAATGAAAGCACCAATGTCGGTGTCAAAACCGGCGGATCTCGGGTAGGGGGTCCCGAACTGTGCGTTAAGGTTGATGGTAACAGGAGACAGGGGACACGAAATTTTACCCAGTTTCGGGCCCTCTTGGTGGAGGTAATACCATGCGTCCTTCTTGATTGATATTGATGAGTATGAGGATTACAAGATTTGATCTACCACGAGATTGTAGTGGCTAAAACCGTAGAAGTCTAGCCTGTAAGATTATGATTGCCTCTACGGACTAAACCCTCCGGTTTATATAGACACCGGAGGGGACTAGGGTTGTACAAAGTTGGTTACAGAGAAAGGAATCTTCATATCCAAACGCTAGGCTTGCCATCCACGCCAAGGGGAGTCCCATCCGGACACAGGAGAGAGTCTTCTGTCTTGTATCCTCACGGCCCATCAGTCCGGCCCACGTCCAACAGGTCGGACGCCCGAGAACCCCTTAATCCAGGACTCCCTCAACAGGCTTCTCCAAAAGTCTGTATAAAACCATATGCTTTGAACACACTATCAAAGCATATATTCCAACTCCGAGAGGCTTGAACCAGTCCATAAATGGATCGCTGGAGCTTGCACACTTTGTTAGCACCTTTAGGATTGACAAAACCTTTTGGTTGCATCATATACAACTCTTTAAGAAATCCATTAAGGAATGCGGTTTTGACGTCCATTTGCCAAATTTCATAATCATAAAATGCGGCAATTGCTAACATGATTCGGACAGACTTAAGCATCTCTACGGGTGAGAAAGTTTCGTCGTAGTCAACTCCTTGAACTTCTCGAAAACCTTTTGCAACAAGTCAAACTTTGTAGACATTAACATTACCGTCAGCGTCAGCCTTCTTCTTGAAGATCCATTTATTCTCTATGGCTTGTCAATCATCGGGCAAGTCAACCAAAGTCCACACTTTGTTCTCATACATGGATCCCATCTCAGATTTCATGGCATCAAGCCATTTCGCGGAATCTGGGCTCATCATCGCTTCCTCATAGTTCGTAGGTTCATCATGGTCTAGTAACATGACTTCCAGAATAGGATTACCATACCACTCTGGTGAAGAACGTACTCTGGTTGACCTACGAGTAACTTGATCTGAAGTTTCATGATCATCATCATTAGCTTCCTCACTAATTGGTGTAGGCATCACTGGAACTAATTTCTGTGATGAACTACTTTCCAATTCGGGAGAAGGTACAATTACCTCATCAAGTTCTACTTTCCTCCCACTCACTTCTTTTGAGAGAAACTCCTTCTCTAGAAAGGATCCATTCTTAGCAACGAATATCTTGCCTTTGGATCTGTGATAGAAGGTGTACCCAACAGTTTCTTTTGGGTATCCTATGAAGACACATTTCTCCGATTTGGGCTCGAGCTTATCAGGCTGAAGCGTTTTCACATAAGCATCGCAACCCCAAACTTTAAGAAACGACAGCTTAGGTTTCTTGCTAAACCCTAGTTCATATGGTGTCATCTCAATGAATTTAGATGGTGCCCTATTTAACGTGAATGCAACCCTCTCTAAAGCATAACCCCAAAACGATAGTGGTAAATCGATAAGAGACATCATAGATCGCACCATATCTAATAAAGTACGGTTACAACGTTCGGACACACCATTACGCTGTGGTGTTCCACGTGGCGTGAGTTGCGAAACTATTCCACATTATTTCAAATGAAGACCAAACTCGTAAGTCAAGTATTCACCTCCATGATCAGATCGTAGAAACTTTATTTCCTTGTTACGATGATTTTCCACTTCACTATGAAATTCTTTAAACTTTTCAAATGTTTCGGACTTATGTTTCATTAAGAATATATACCCATATCTGCTCAAATCATCTGTGAAGGTCAGAAAATAACGATACCCGCCATGAGCCTCAACACTCAGCGGACCGCATACATCAGTATGTATTATTTCCAATAAGTCAGTGGCTCGCTCCATTGTTCCGGAGAACGGAGTCTTAGTCATCTTGCCCATGAGGCATGGTTCGCAAGCATCAAGTGATTCATAATCAAGTGATTCCAAAATCTCATCAGAATGGAGTTTCTTCATGCGCTTTACACCAATATGACCTAAATGGCAGTGCCACAAATAAGTTGCACTATCATTATTAACTTTGCATATTTTGGCTTCAATATTATGAATATGTGTATCGCTACAATCGGGATTCAACAAAAATAGACCACTCATCAAGGGTCCATGACCATAAAAGATATTACTCGTATAAATAGAACAACCATTATTCTCTGATTTAAATGAATAATCATCTCTCATCAAACAAGATCCAGATATAATGTTCATGCTCAACGCTAGCACCAAGTAACAATTATTCAGGTCTAAAACTAATCCCGAAGGTAGATGTAGAGGTAGCGTGCCGACGGCAATCACATCGACCTTGGAACCATTTCCGATCATCACCTCGTCCTTAGCCAATCTTCGTTAATACGTAGCCCCTGTTTCGAGTTGCAAATATGAGCAACAGAACCAGTATCAAATACCCAGGCGCTACTACGAGCATTAGTAAGGTACACATCAATAACATGTATATCAAATATACCTTTTACTTTGCTATTAGGGCTGGAATTCGAGCCAGCTCGGCTCGACTCGCTAGAGCTCGTTTCGTTAACGAGCTAGCTCGACTCAACTCAATACTATAACGAGCTCAAACCCAAGATTGGCTCAACTCGTTTAACTCGCGAGCTGGCTTGTTTAGCTGGTTAAGCTCGTTAAAGATATGAACATAAATCCCTCAAATATGATAAAAATGATTATGCATATATTAAACATATATATCACTAAACAATTGTAATTTCCTTGTAACGCATGAGTCTCCTAGGCATCTAGGACTTCAATGGTTGGGCCTTGTGTCGTGCGCCTGGGATGTAGGTTGCTGAGTGGCTGATCTTTCTTTGTATTGAGAGTGGTTGATCTATTGTATCGAGCCTAACGAGTTACACGAGTACTCGTGAGATTGGCTCGTTTAACTTGGTCGATAAACGATCTTAAACTAAAGCTTGGCTCGCCTCGTTATTCTTCGAGTTCGAGTGGATTAGAGCCGAGTCACGAGCTACTTGGTTAGCTCGCGAGCTTCGAGCTTTTTTTCAGCCCTATTTGCCATCCTTCTTATCCGCTAAATACTTGGGACAGTTCCGCTTCCAGTGACCAGTCCCTTTGCAGTAGAAGCACTCAGTTTCAGGCTTAGGTCCAGACTTGGGCTTCTTCCCTTGAGCAGCAACTTGCTTGCTAGTCTTCTTGAAGTTCCCCTTCTTCCATTTGCCCTTCTTCTTGAAACTAGTGGTCTTGTTAACCATCAAAACTTGATGCTCCTTCTTGATTTCTACCTCTGCAACCTTAAGCATTGCGAAGAGCTCGGGAATTGTCTTTTCCATCCATTGCATATTATAGTTCATCACGAAGCCTTTATAGCTTGGTGGCAGTGATTGAAGAACTCTGTCAATGACACTATCATCAAGAAGATTAACTCCCAGCCGAGTCAAGTGGTTATGGTACCCAGACATTCTGAGTATGTGTTCACTGACAGAACTGTTCTCCTCCATCTTGTAGCTATAGAACTTGTTGGAGACTTCGTATCTCTCAACTCGAGCATTTGCTTGAAATATTAACTTCAACTCTTGGAACATCTCATATGCTCCATGACGTTCAAAACGGCTTTGAAGTCTCGATTCTAAGCCGTAAAGCATGGCACACTGAACTATCGAGTAGTCATCAGCTTTAGTTTTCCAGATGTTCATAACGTCCAGAGTTGCTCCTGCAGCGGGCCTTGCACCTAGCGGTGCTTACAGAACGTAATTCTTCTATGCAGCAATGAGGATAATCCTCAAGTTACAGACCCAGTTCATGTAGTTGCTACCATCATCTTTCAACTTAGCTTTCTCTAGGAACGCATTAAAATTCAAGGGAACGGTAGCACGGACCATTGATATACCAGAACAGAGATATGCAAAAACTACCACGACTAAGTTCATGATAAATTTAAGTTCAATTAATCATATTACTTAAGAACTCCCACTTAAATAGTCATCCCTCTAGTCATCTAAATGATCACATGATCCATATCAACTAAACCATGTCCAATCATCACGTGAGATGGAGTAGTTTTCAATGGTGAACATCTCTATGTTGATCATATCTACTATATGATTCATGTTCGACCTTTCGGTCTCAGTGTTCCAAGGCCATATCTGCATATTCTAGGCTCGTCAAGTTTAACCCGAGTATTCTACATGTGCAAAACTGGCTTGCACCCGTTGTATGTGAACGTAGAGCTTATCACACCCGATCGTCACGTGGTGTCTCGGCACGACGAACTGTCGCAATGGTGCATACTCAGGGAGAACACTTATACTTTGAAATTTAGTGAGGGATCATCATATAATGATACCGACATACTAAGCAAAATAAGATGCATAAAAGATAAACATCACATGCAATCAAAATATGTGACATGATATGGCCATCATCATCTTGTGCCTTGATACGTCTCCATCGTATCTACTTTTCCAAACACTTTTGACCTTGTTTTGGACTCTAACTTGCATGAATTGAATGGAACTAACCCGGACTGACGCTGTTTTCAACAGAATTGCCATGGTGTTATTTTTTGTGCAGAAATAAAAGTTCTCGGAATGACATGAAAATCAACGGAGACACGTTTTGGAATAAATAAAAAATATTGGCGAAAGAATCAACACCAGGGGGCCCACATCCTGTCCATGAGAGTGCAGGGCGCGCCCCCTGCCTCGTGGGCCCCCTGAGGCTCCACTGAAGTCAACTCCAACTTTATATATTCAAGTTCAGGGAGAAAGAATTGGGAAGAAGGATTCATCACGTTTTACGATATAGAGCCGACGCCAAGCCCTAATCTTCATCGCGAGGGCTGATCTGGAGTCCGTTCGGGGCTCCAGAGAGGGGAATCTATCGCCATCATCATCATCAACCTTCATCCGTCACCAATTTCATGATGCTCTCCGCCGTGCGTGAGTAATTCCATCGTAGGCTTGCTGGACAGTGATGGGTTAGATGAGATTTATCATGTAATCGAGTTAGTTTTGTTAGGGTTTGATTCCTAGTATCCATTACGTTCTAAGATTGATGTTGCTATGACTTTGCTATGCTTAATGCTTGTCACTAGGGCCCGAGTGCCATGATTTCATATCTGAACCTATTATGTTTTTCATGAATATATGTGAGTTCTTGATCCTATTTTGCAAGTCAATAGTCACCTACTATGTGTTATGATCCGGTAACCCCGAAGTGACAATAATCGGGACCACTCCCGGTGATGACCGTAGTTTGAGGAGTTCATGTATTCACTAAGTGTTAATGCTTTACTCTGGTACTCTATTAAAAGGAGGCTTTGATATCCCTTAGTTTCCATTAGGACCCCGCTGCCATGGGAGGGTAGGACAAAGATGTCATGCAAGTTCTTTTCCATAAGCACATATGACTATATTCGGAATAGATGCCTAGATTACATTGATGAACTGGAGCTAGTTCTGTGTCACCCTATGTTATAACTATTGCATGAGGAATCGCATCCGACATAATTATCCATCACTGATCCATTGCGTACGAGCTCTTCACATATTGATCTTTGCTTGGTTACTTTTCCGTTGCCACTGTTACAATCACTACAAAACCAATACTATTACTTTTGCCACCGTTACCGCTGATTCCATATTGCTTTGCTACTAAATACTTTGCTGCAGATATTAAGTCTTTCAGGTGCGGTTGAATTGACAACTCAACTGTTAATACTTGAGAATATTCTTTGGCTCTCCTTGTGTCGAATCAATAAATTTGGGTTGAATACTCTACCCTCGAAAACTGTTGCGATCCCCTATACTTGTGGGTTATCAAGACTATTTTCTGGCGCCGTTGCCAGGGAGCATAGCTCTATTCCTTGAGTCACTTGGGATTTATAGTTGTTGATCACTATGAGGAACTTGAAAGATGAAAGAACCAAGATTTTTCCCTCAACTACGAGGGGAGGTAAGGAACTGCCATCTAGCTCTGCACGTGATTCACCTTCTGTTTTGAGTAAACTTGCAACACCTACTCCTGTTATTGATTCTAATATGTCGCATGTTATTGATGATGCCACTTCTTCTATGCATGATGCTTATGATGAAACTACTTCTATGCTTGATAATACTATGCCATTAGGTAAATTTCTTGATGAACAACTTGCTAGGGTTAGAGAGAATGAAATTATTGAAACTGATAATATTGATGAAAGTGATGATGAAGATTCTCCCCCTAGATATGAATTGCCTGATGTGCATGAGGGTTAAGTTACGGATGAAGAAACTGCTAGAGATCTTTTTGCTTGCAAAGACAGATATGATCTTAAGAAATTGTTAGCAAAGCTGAAAGAAAAGTCTTTGAATGCTAGAATGAAATATGACCCTGCTTTTGCTACTCCACATATATGTATTTCTGGTAAGGATTATGATTTCTCTGTCGATCCTGAGATGATTACTTTGGTTGAATCTGATCCATTTTATGGCTATGAATCTGAAACTGCTGTGGCACATCTTACTAAATTGAATGATATAGCCACCCTATTCACTAATGAGGAAAAAAATTAATTACTACTATATCCTTAAGTTATTTTCGTTCTCATTAAAGGGTGATGCTAAAATAGGGTTTAATTCTCTTGATCCTGGTTGTGTGCGTAGTCCCCAGGATATGATTTATTACTTCTCTACTAAATATTTCCTTGCTCATAAGAAACAAGCCACCTTAAGGGAAATATATAATTTTGTGCAAATTGAAGAAGAGAGTCTCCCACAAGCTTGGGGGAGGCTTCTCCGATTACTTAATGATTTGCCCGATCATCCTATCAAGAAAATAGAAATACTTGATATCTTTTATAATGGACTAACCGATGCTTCCAGAGACCACCTGGATAGTTGCGTTGGTTGTGTTTTCAAGAAAAGAATTGTTGATCAAGCTGAATTACTATTGAATAATATCTTCAGTAATGATAATGATTGGACACTTCCTGAACCAACTCCTAAGCCAATGCTACCTCTTGAGCATGCGTTGGTTTTCCCTTGAAGAGGAAAGGGTGATGCAGTACAGTAGCGTAAGTATTTCCCTCAGTTTTGAGAACCAATGTATCAATCCAGTAGGAGGTAACACGCAAGTCGCCTAGTACCTGCATAAAGAAACAAGAACCTCACAACCAACAAAATAAAGGGGTTGTCAATCCCTTCACGGTCACTTACGAAAGTGAGATCTGATAGAGATAATAAGATAAATATTTTTGGCATTTGTACGATATAGATTGGAAAGTAAAGATTGCAAAATAAACTATGATAGAAATAGCAAATAGATATGAAAATAATATGATGGAATATAGACCCGGGGGGCATAGGTTTCACTAGTGGCTTCTCTCAAGATAGCAAATTCTACGGTGGGTGAACAAATTAATGTCGAGCAATTGATAGAAAAGCGAATAATTATGAGAATATCTAGGCATGATAATGTATATAGGCATCACGTTCGCGACAAGTATACCGAAATGATTCTGCATCTACTACTACTACTCCACACATCGACCGCTGAGGGAGTCCTGGATTAGGGGGTCCTCGAACAACCAGACTATATACTTTGGCCGGACTGTTGGACTATGAAGATACAAGATTGAAGACTTCGTCCCATGTCTGGATGGGACTCTCCTTTGCGTGGAAGGCAAGCTTGGCAATTCGGATATGTAGATCTCCTCCCTTGTAACCCCTAGCCCCCTCCGATGTCTATATAAACCGGAGGGTTTAGTCCATAGGACAACAACAATCATAATCATAGGCTAGCTTCTAGGGTTTAGTCTCTACGATCTCGTGGTAGATCAACTCTTGTAATACTCTTATCATCAAGATCAATCAAGCAGGACGTAGGGTATTACCTCCATCGAGAGGGCCCGAACCTAGGTAAACATTGTGTCCCCTGCCTCCTGTTACCATCCACCTTAGACGCACAGTTCGGGACCCCCTACCCGAGATCCGCCGGTTTTGACACCGACATTGGTGCTTTCATTGAGAGTTCCACTGTGTCGTCACCATAAGGCTTGATGGCTTCTTCGATCATCGGCAACGATGCGATCCAGGGTGAGGTTTTTATCCACGGACAGATCTTCGTATTCGGCAGCTTTGTACTACGGGCCAACTCGCTTGGCCATCTGGAATAGATCGAGAGTTACGCCCTTGGCGTCAGGTTAGATTTGGAAACTTAAACTATACTGCCGACATCCGCGGAGACTTGATCTTCGATGGATTCAAGCCCGTGTCAGGTGCGCCGCACAGTCACAACGAGCATGACTTAGCTCTGCCGCCGGACGGTGTTTGGGAGATTACACCTGTGGCTACTCTGGCCCTCAATCCGGAGCAGTCGTGTCGTCCAAGGACGGGTGGATGGACCCCGCCACGGAGGCCGCACACCCAGCGGCGATAGACCCGAATACTAACTTCCCCTCCTATGAGACCTGTATTGCTGGACCCTTGGATTCGTCCCTGGCCACAGGCTCCGAACCGCCTGCGTCCGTGCCTATCGAATCTGATTGGGCACCGGTCATGGAGTTCACCTCCGCGGATATCTTTCAGCACTCACCCTTGGGCGACGTGCTAAATCCATTGAGGTCTCTCTCCTTGTCAAGAAACCCTTGGCTGAACTATGTCCGGCTTGAGTGGGAAGCGGACGACGAAGAAATTCATTCCCCACCCACCACCCACTTGATAGCCACCGTCGATGGCTTAATCGACATGCTTGATTTCGGCTCTGGAGACATCGACGGTATGGACGACGATGCAGGAGAAGAACAGGAACCACCGCCCACAGGGCGCTGGACAACCACCTCATCATATGATATATACATGGTGGACACCCCCAAAGAAAGCGATGGCAATAAGGCAACAGAGGATAATCCCCTTGAGAAGCAATTTAAGCACCGGCGTTATCGGCGCCGCTCTAAGCCCCGCCATAGCAAAAGCAGCGATACCGACACAAGAGACAATAACGCTGCGGACAGTGCCGAAGATGAAGACAATCCCCTCCAGCCAGACTTCGAGCGGGAGGATGGGCAAGCTAGCCCCAAGGAACAGGCGACAGACGGAGAATCAGAGGATGACAATTACATGCCCCTCTCCGATGACAAGGTGAGCCTCGGCGATGAAGAATTTATCGTGCCTAAGGATCCCATTGAACAGGAGCGCTTCAAGCGTCGGCTTATAGCCATAGCAAAAAGCCTGAAGAAAAAGCAATAACAGCTTCAAGCTGGTCAAGATTTGCTAGAGGACAGATGGACTGAGGTACTGGCAGCCGAGGAATACGGACTCGAGCGCCCAACCAAAAGTTACCCAAAGCGCAGGTTGCTACCCCAACTCGAGGAGGAAGCATTAAAGCCTACACCACCAGCGTATGATGCGGCTGACCGGCCACCTCGTGGCAGAGACAAAGCGGCATATCAGCCCGAAGTTCAGACCGCAACCCGTCGCTAGTCAAACAAAAATACCAAGGCCCGGGGTAACACGCAGGACCTGCGAGAAGTATTGGAAAACAAATCGGGACATAAAAGATCGATCTAAGGATCACGGGGGCGCGCCCCAACGCGCAACTACAACCGCCACGCCGGATATACTAAAAGCTAATCCGGCCGGGCCGAACACAGCACACAAGACTCGTATGAACTGCGTCATGATATAGCCCGGCATAGAGGCGTCACACACCCCCTATGCTTCACTGATGAAGTAATGAATCATGAATTCCCAGAAGGGTTTAAACCCGTAAACATTGAATCACATGTTGGCACCACAGGCCCCGTAGTATGGATAGAGGATTTCTTCCTCCACATTCACATGGCCCGCAGGGATGATCTACATGCCATCAAGTATCTCCCGCTAAAGCTCAAAGGGCCGGCTCGGCATTGGCTGAATAGCTTGCCGGCAAACCCCATCGAAAGATGGGAGAACCTGGCAGACGCATTCCTGGACAACTTCCAGGGCACTTATGTGCGGCCACCGGATGCTGACGATTTAAGTCACATAAAACAGCAGCCCGGAGAGTCAGCCAGGAAATTATGGAGTCGGTTCCTAATTAAAAAGAACCAAATTGTTGACTATCTGGATACCGAAGCCCTAGCGGCCTTTAAACATAACATACGTGACGAGTAGCTCGCCCGACATCTCGGCCAAGAGAAGCCAAAATCCATGGCAGCCCTCACGACACTCATGACCCGCTTTTGCGCGGGCGAAGATAGCTGGTTGGCCTGTTACAACAACACAGCAAGCAACCCTGGCACATCAGAAGCCAGAGATAGCAACGGCAAATCCCGACGCAACAAACACAACCGCCGCAAAAATGGTGGAAACGCCGAAGATACGGCAGTCAATGCCGGATTTAAGGGCTCTACGTCCAGTCAGCGGAACGGGCCACTCACAAATGACAATTCGGGGTCGTCCAGTCTGGACCATATACTCGACCGCCCATGCCAAATTCATGGCACCCCAGGAACACGAGCCAATCATACCAACAGAGAATGTTGGGTCTTCGAACAAGCCAACAGGTCAGGTGCCAAAAACAAAGATAAGGGGTCTCAAAGCGACGATGGCGACGAGGAGCCCAGATCACCGAGTACAGGAGGGCAAAAGAAATTTCCCCCGCAAATTCAAACGGTGAACGTGGTAAACGGCACCTATACTCCCAACCCGGACCGGATGCACACCCTTAGGGATGTCGACTTAACGGAACCAGTCGTCCCACAATTTAAACTAGGGCCGATCGCCTTCAACCGCACGGATCGTACGGTTAACACTAATCAGGGCAATCCCGCCGCACTAGTCCTCGACCCAATAATTGACAGGTTCCACCTCATGCGAGTCCTTATGGACGGAGGTAGTAGTCTAAACCTGCTTTATCAGGACACAGTGCGCAAGATGGGCATCGATCATTCGGTGATCAAGCCCACTAAAACCACCTTCAGTGGTATTATACCAGGTGTGGAGGCCTGCTGTACAGGCTCCATCACCCTTGAGGTAGTCTTCGGATCACCAGACAATAACCGTGCCGAAGAGTTAATCTTCGACATCGTCCCCTTTCGCAGTGATTATTAGGCACTGCTCGGACGAACCGTGTTCGCTCGATTCAACGCAGTACCACATTATGCCTACCATAAGCTCAAGATGCCCGGTCCGCGCGGCGTCATCACGGTTAATGGCAAGGCCAAACTTTCCCTCGGCACCAAGGAGTATACCGTTGCTTTAATAGCAGAAGCTACAAGTAGCACCTTCCAACCGAAGCTCGAATCGATGGCCCGACTCCCAGACACCGCTAAAGGACTTCAAAATACTTTGCGGCAGGATAGCCCGGCTTGTACAGAGCTCAATTAAACACTCGGGCGAAAGCCAGGACATGCCACATACCGCGGCTCAACTGCTCTGCGGCACACAAGCATTTCTTACATTTTGTTTGCAGGTTTAACTTTGCGCAGACCAGGACTGATGATATGGAAGGAGCTCGAAACGCGCAAGGGAATCCTTAGATATTCCCCCGATGACCATCCGACTATACTCCGGATCTGCACACAGCTTCTTCCCCCTGGTCTCAGCAGGTTCCACGGTCATATTTCTTTTTTACCACATTACCTGTACTCACACGCATCGACGTACTATTCAAATACAACATGTGGATTTATATAACGCTTATCTGCTGTTATTTCTTATTGAAATTCTTTTATCAAGTGGCATCCGTACACCGCGATATGCTTTAAATATGCCAAGGGCTTCGCTTTACCCATAATACGGCAATAAAGTCTGAACACCTTCATGGAAGTTCGGCACCCCGAACTTATAGCATTATATGCATCAGCTCCGAATCATGTCTTGGGTAAAATGTTGGGTTTGCCCGGCTCCCATGTTTTGCTGCCTTACGTTCCGCTATATCGGCTAAGGCGGCACAGGGAAAACTGCTGCGGTTGTGTCCCGGTTCTTCCGGACGAGCACCTCAGTAGAGAAAGCCGAAAACTGACTGTGATGATACGGCGAGAGCTGGTCAGCTGTTCGAGAGGTTGTAAAATCTTTAAGGATTTCTCCCGCATAATGCCATAACCAATGCAGCGTGTGATGGATCGGCTTTTCTTCCGATCAGGTGCTTATATAGCCCCTCGTACGGTCTTCCGAACACCAGGGGCGGCGCCTACCTTCCTTTTATAAAGCTCCTATGGCTAAGTGAGAGTGATAAAGCCCTATAGTCCGATTGCCTGGTTCGTTGTGCTGAACACCTCCTTCGAAGGACCCAAAACTGGGATAAAGAGTGATCAGGTTTATCGCGAACACCCCCGTACTTCCTACGTGGGGGCAGAAGCCGACGACTGGCCAACTCTCAGGTTTAATATATAAAACGGCTGCACAGGAGGATAAACTTTTATATAACAGGCAATAAATAATAGAAATGACCTTGTTCAACATTACAAAGGACAACATGATTGTATTCATGGAAATATAATATCCTTGGTGCATTGCTCCGCCACTAGGCAGGATCCTTTTAGGACACTTTCATAATATATTTTGGGCTTGCGGTGCTGCTTCCCCTCTGGCGGTCTCTCGGTCATCAGCTTTTCAGCATCCATCTTCCCCCAGTGCACCTTCGCACGGGCGAAGGCCATTCGCGCACCCTCTATACAGACCGACCGCTTGATGACGTCAAGTCGAGGGCAGGCACTCACAAGCCGCTTCACAAGCCTGAAGTAGCTACCTAGAATCGGCTCGGCAGGCCATAGCCGGATAATCAAATCCTTCATGGCTAGTTAGGCCGCCCTATGCAGTTCGATCAGCTGTTTCAGTTGGTCGGCAAAAGGCACCGGATAATTCGGTGCTAGATACTGCGACCAGAAGAGCTTATCCGCAGTGTTCCCTTCTTCGGCTCGGTAGAATTGGGCGGCATCCGATATGCTGCGGGGCAGTTCCGCAAATACCCCCAGAGAAATCTGAACTCAAAATTAGATACATGATTTTCTCCTCAAATACTTGCTTTACATGGAAAAAAGCCTTACCCGCCGCGATTGTCCTCGCCTCTTGCATCTCCTACAGAGCGCCTTGGGTTTCCCCCTGGGCATCGCGCGCGGCCTGATGAGCCCTGGCGAGTTAAGATTCTTTCTCCGTTAAACTCAGCTCCAAGGTCTCGCACTTCTTCACGGACTCTTGAAGCTCCTGCTCAGCTTCAATAACCCTGGCCTCGTGCTTCTTATGAAGAGCCTACTCCGCGGCTGCCTTTTCCTCGGCCTCGGCAACAGGCATCCTCAGAGCCTCAACTTCGGTCATCGCCCCTGGCGCAAATAATGAAACATATGTTATCATACTGAGAATTTGTTCGCACTGATCGCGACCAAGGCTTGTGCATACCTTGTTTATCCTCCAACTCCCTTTTCAACTGGCCAAGTTCTTCTTCGGCCCGCTCCAGACATTGATTCTGTCCGGAGACCTCTGCAGCATGAGAGGCAGCAGACGCCTGCTTATAAAAGAAGGGAGATAGATGTCATCAAGTGAGTCTTCCTGCGAAAATAAAATTGATCCTCTGTTCGGTCCTTTCTTGACCGAACAGTGTATCAGGGGCTACTATCCATACTATGACACTCTTTGAAACCTCATAAAACATACCTCAAAGCCTCTTATAAGGCTGATATAGGCTTCATTCAGTCCACTCTCAGCAGACTGAATCTCCTTAATCACTGCACCCATCAGGGCACGGTGTTCGTCGATGATGGAAGTGCTCTTCAGCGCCGCCAGCAAAACATCCGACACCTCTGGCTGGACAGAGATTGCCGGTGGAACAGGCACGCCCCCTCCAGCCGAGGGAGGCCACCTGCTTGATTCTGGACCCGTATTGGTCTCCGGAATTGCGTCCGGCTGGGAGCTGAATTCAAGATGGCTCCCGCCGTCGACTCCCATGGGAATCCTCTCCCTCATGTCTCCGGCCCCCAAAGTTTGACCTCCAGGCGCCGCTTTCATGATCTCTTCCCCCCTCCTTGGCCGGGGTCCCTCTGGGACGAAGCCTTAGTGTTATGCACATATTTGGGGGAAGGGGCCTTCGGGGGCGTCCCGCTCTCTACAACATCCGAGCTCAGCGAATCCTCTGATGAGGATCGTTCGGTGCGGGACCTCGCCGGACTATAGGAAATATAACCTAGGTTAAAATATTATGCCATGATGAGTCTGGACGCATAAGCGTGTTCGGATCTTATACTCACGAATTCACCAGGGGCTGGGCCCTGGGATCCCACGCTGGGCTGCTATCGGCGGCGGTAGTGGACTCTTCCAGAAGAGGAGCTTTTCCCCTTTTAGGAGAATCGGCCTCCAAGTGTATGGAGGCCACCCTCTTCTTTCTTCCCCCGCCGGGGATTCGTCTTCCTCCTCCTCATCCTCTTCGGAGGTAGAACGGACGTTCGAGCCTTTGGATATTGTGTCCAAAGTGCCTCGGCGACGAAGGCCGCCCCGTGTCTTTTTGGCCTCCTTCTCGGCCTTCTTCTTCAGCGCCTTATATGGCGCCAGGACCAGCATCTTCGTCAGAAGTGGGCCGGCCGGTTCTTCAGGCAATCTGGCCGGACAGTGGATCTGCCCCGCCTTCTTCGTCCAGCCCTAGGGGAGTTGAGAAAAACACATTGAGCATTTCCCTTGGGTTATGCGGGTAAAACGCGTAAAAACTTACCAAGCTTGCAGGGCGGGACAGTTGATACCCGCGGTCCTCGGCCGAGTCCGGCCATGATTTGCCGGACTTGAAAATCACCTTCCAGATGTCTTCGTGCAAGGATCCAAAGAGCTTTCACAGGGTCTGGTGCTTGGCCGGATCGAATTCCTAGAGATTGCAAGTCCAGTGCTGACAAGGCGGGATCCGGCGAACTAACATCACCTGGACTACATTGACAACTTCGATTTTCTTGTCTTCCATATCTTTAACGCGCGTCTGGAGCATAGATAGTTCATCGGACGAAGACCAGTTCAGTCCCTTCTTGGGCCAGGACGTAAGCCGTAGAGGGGCTCCGGATTGGAACTCTAGAGCAGCGGCCCATTCTATGCTGCGCGGCTCAGTAATGTAAAACCACTGTTGTTGCCACCCTTTGACGGAATCATTAAAGGCACCTGTTGGCCATGTGACGTTGGGCATCTTGCTCACCATGGCGCCCCCGCACTCGGTGTGCTCTCCGCTCACCACCTTGGGCTTCACATTAAAGGTCTTCAGCCATAAGCCGAAGTGTGGCGAGATGCGGAGAAAAGCCTCGCATATGATGATGAATGTAGAGATGTTGAGGAAGGAATTGGGGGATAGATCATGAAATTTGATCCCGTAATAATACATGACGCCGCGGACGAACGGGTGGAGGGGAAAACCTAGCCTGCGGACAAAGTGAGGGAGGAATACAACCCTCCGTTGGGGTTTTGGAGTGGGAACGATCTGTCCCGCCGTCGGGAGACGGTGGCCGATTTGTTTGGCCAGATACCCGGCCTCCTGAAGCTTTTTGATATGCTTCTCCTGGATGGTTGAGGCCATCCACTTGCCTCCTACTCCGGATCCAAACATTTTCGGAAGGCCTTTGTGGGCGGAGAAGACGAACGCTCGGGCGCTGGAGCTCGGGCGAGGGGGAATGGATCGAGAAGAAGAAGGCGTGGGTGAAAAGGAGGAGTCCTTGTCCCTTTATAAGGGCGGAAGAAACTATGTGCCTCCCCACTTGCCTGGTAAACTCGCTTATTCCCCAAGCACCGTAATTGATGGCGCGGTTGGGTTACCCACACCCGTATTGATGAGAATCCCATGATAAGGGGACACGATCTCTGCTTCAACAAGACGTGCCAAGAAAACCGCCTCGCAATACGTGTAGTAGCTGGTTGAGAAAAACGGTTCGAATAATGACCGGGCCATGGCGTGATGTCACGTTATGAGAAGTTGTCAGCAGATTAGATTTGTGGAAATATTATACTCTCTACGGTGGTATGTGGAATTTGTTTTGCAGAGCCAGACACGATCCTTGTGTTCAAAATCTTCTATGGAGTATTCGGAGAAGGAACCCGCCTTGCAATGCCGAAGACAATCTGCGCGCCGGACTCATCGTCATTGAAGCCTGGTTCAGGGGCTACTGAGGGAGTCCTGGATTAGGGGGTCCTCGGATAGCCGGACTATATACTTTGGTTGGACTATTAGACTACGAAGATACAAGATTGAAGACTTCATCCCGTGTCCGGATGGGACTCTCCTTTGCGTGGAAGGAAAGCTTGGCAATTCGGATATGTAGATCTCCTCCCTTGTAACCGACTCTGTGTAATCCTAGCCCCCTCCGGTGTCTATATAAACCGGAGGGTTTAGTCCATAGGACAACAACAATCATAATCATAGGCTAGCTTCTAGGGTTTAGTCTCTACGATCTCGTGGTAGATCAACTCTTGAAATACTCATATCATCAAGATCAATCAAGCATGACGTAGGGTATTACCTCCATCGAGAGGGCCCGAACCTGGGTAAACATTGTGTCCCCTGCCTCCTGTTACCATCCGCCTTAGACGCACAGTTCAGTACCCCCTACCCGAGATCCGCCGGTTTTGACACCGACAACCGCTATCCAGCATGCATCTAGAGTACTAAATTCATAAGAACAGAGTAACGCATTAAGCAAGATGACATGATGTAGAGGGATAAACTCAAGCAATATGATATAAACCCCATCTTTTTATCCTCAATGGCAACAATACAATACCTGCCTTGCTGCCCCTGCTATCACTGGGAAAGGACACCGCAAGATTGAACCCAAAGCTAAGCACTTCTCCCATTGCAAGAAAGATCAAGCTAGAGGCCAAACCAAACTGATAATTCGAAGAGACTTGCAAAGATATTTAAATCATGCATAAAATAATTCAGAGAAGAATCAAATATTGTTCATAGATAATCTTGATCATAAACCCACAATTCCTCTGATCTCGACAAACACACCGCAAAAAGAATTACATCGAATAGATCTCCAAGAGAATTGAGGAGAACTTTGTGTTGAGATCCAAAGAGAGAGAAGAAGCCATCTAGCTAATAACTATGGACCCGAAGGTCTGTGGTAAACTACTCACACATCATCGAAGAGGCTATGGTGTTGATGTAGAAGCCCTCCGTGACCGATTCCCCCTCCGGCGGAGCGCCAGAAAAGGCCCCAAGATGGGATCTCACGGGTACAGAAGGTTGCGGCGGTGGAAATAGGGTTTCGTGGTGCTCCTGGATGTTTTCGGGGTATATGGGTATATATAGGAGGAAGAAGTACGTCGGTGGAGCTACAAGGGGCCCACGAGGGTGGGGGTGCGCCTACCCCCCTGGGCGCACCCTCCTGCCTTGTGGCCTCCTCGCTTCTTCTTGACATCCACTCCAAGTCTCCTGGATCATGTTTGTTCCAAAAATAACTCTCCCGAAGGTTTCATTCCGTTTGGATTCCGTTTGATATTCCTTTTATGCGAAACACTGAAACAGGCAAAAAAACAGCAATTTGCACTTGGCCTTTGGTTAGTAGGTTAGTCCCAAAAATAATATAAAAAGGTATATTAAAGCCCATTAAACATCCAAAACAGATAATATAATAGCATGGAACAATCAAAAATTATAGATACGTTGGAGACGTATCAAGCATCCCCGAGCTTAATTCCTGCTCGTCCTCGAGTAGGTAAATGATAAAAACGGAATTTTTGATGTAGAATGCTACCTAGCATAATTCTCAATGTAATTTTCTTTATTGTGGCATGAAAGTTCAGATCCGAAAGATTCAAGACAAATGTTTAATATTGACATAAAAATAATAATACTTCAAGCATACTAACAAAGCAATCATGTCTTCTCAAAATAACATGGCCAAAGAAAGTTATCCCTACAAAATCATATAGTCTGGCTATGCTCTATCTTCATCACACAAAGTATTTAAATCATGCACAACCCCGATGACAAGCCAAGCAATTGTTTCGTACTTTTGATGTTCTCAAACTTTTTCAATCTTCACGCATTATATGAGCGTGAGCCATGGACATAGCACTATAGGTGGAATAGAATGGTGGTTGTGGAGAAGACAAAAAGGAGAAGATAGTCTCACATCAACTAGGCGTATCAACGGGCTATGGAGATGCCCATCAATAGATATCAATGTGAGTGAGTAGGGATTGCCATGCAACGGATGCACTAGAGCTATAAGTGTATGAAAGGTCAAAAAAACTAAGTGGGTTTGCATCCAACTCGCTTGCTCACGAAGACCTAGGGCATTTTGAGGAAGCCCATCATTGGAATATACAAGCCAAGTTCTATAATGTAAAATTCCCACTAGTATATGAAAGTGATAACATAGGAGACTCTCTATCATGAAGATCATGGTGCCACTTTGAAGCACAAGTGTGGTAAAAGGATAGTAGCATTGTCCCTTCTCTCTTTTTCTCTCATTTTTCTATTTTTTTCTTTCTCTTTTTTTATTGTTCGTTCGGAGTCTCATCCCGACTTGTGGGGGAATCATAGTCTCCATCATCCTTTCCTCACATGGGACAATGTTCTAATAATGATGATCATCACACTTTTATTTACTTACAACTCAAGAATTACAACTCGATACTAGAACAAAATATGACTCTATGTAAATGCCTCCGACGGTGTACCGGGATATGCAATGAATCAAGAGTGACATGTATGAAAGAATTATAAAGGTGGCTTTGCCACAAATACGATGTCAACTACATGATCATGCAAAGCAATATGAGAATGATGAAGCATGTCATAACAAACGGAATGGTGGAAATTTGCATGGCAATATATCTCGGAATGGCTATGGAAATTCCATAATAGGTAGGTATGGTGGCTGTTTTGAGGAAGGTATATGGTGGGTGTATGATACCGGCAAAAGTTGCGTGGTACTAGAGAGGCTAGCAATGGTGGAAGGGTGAGAGTGCGTATAATCATGGACTCAACATTAGTCATAAGGAACTCATATACTTATTGCAAAAATCTATTAGTTATCTAAACAAAGTACTACGCACATGCTCCCAGGGGGATAGATTGGTAGGAAAAGACCATCGCTCGTCCCCGACCGCCACTCATAAGGAACACAATCAATAAATAAATCATGCTCCGACTTCATCACATAACGGTTCACCATACATGCTTGCTACGGGAATCACAAACTTTAGAACAAGTATTTCTCAAATCCACAACTACTCAACTAGCATGACTCTAATATCACCATCTTCATATCTCAAAACAATCATCAAGTATCAAACTTATCATAGTTTTCAATGCACTTTTTACGATAGTTTTTATTATACCCATCTTGGATGCCTATCATATTAGGACTAATTTTATAGACAAATCAAATTACCATGCTGTTCTATAAGACTCTCAAAATAATATAAGTGAAGCATGAGAGATCAATAATTTCTATAAAATAAAACCACCACCGTGCTCTAAAGGAATATAAGTGAAGCACTTGAGCAAAATTATCTAGCTCAAACGATATAAGTGAAGCACATAGAGTATTCTAGTAAATTCTGACTCAGGTGTGTCTCTCCAAAAGGTTTGTACAGCAAGGATGATTGTGGTAAACTAAAGAGCAAAGACTCAAATCATACAAGGCGCTCCAAGCAAAACACATATCATGTGGTGAATAAAAATATAGCCTCAAGTAAAGTTACCGATAGACGAAGACGAAAGAGGGGATGCCTTCCGAGGCATCCCCAAGCTTAGGCTTTTGGTTGTCCTTGAATTTTACCTTGGGGTGCCTTGGGCATCCCCAAGCTTAGGCTCTTGCCAATCCTTATTCCAAAATCCATCAAATCTTCACCCAAAACTTGAAAACTTCACAACACAAAACTCAACAGAAAAAATCATGAGCTCCGTTAGTATAAGAAAACAAACCACCACTTCAAGGTACTGTAATGAACTCATTCTTTATTTAAATTGGCGTTAAACCTACTGTATTCCAACTTCTCTATGGTTCATACCCCCCGGTACTAGCCATAGATTCATCAAAATAAGCAAACAACACACGAAAAAAAGAATCTGTCAAAAACAGAACAGTCTGTAGTAATATGTAGGTTTCGAATACTTTGTAACCCCAAAAATTCCGAAATAAATTGATGGACGTGAAGAATTTTTCTATTAATCATCTACAAAAAGAATCAACCTAATCGCACTCTCCATAAAAAATGGCAGCAAATCTCGTGAGCACTAAAGTTTCTGTTTTTTACAGCAAGATCGCAAAGACTTCCCCCAAGTCTTCCCAAAGGTTCTACTTGGCATAAACACTAATTAAAAACATAAAACCACATCTAAACAGAGGCTAGATGAATTATTTATTACTAAACAGGAACAAAAAACAAGAAACAAAAATAAAATTGGGTTTCCTCCCAACAAGCGATCGTTTAACGCCCCTAGCTAAGCATAAAAACAAAATTAGATCTAGGTATTGTCATCTTTGGTAGGCAATTCTTCAATAGAACACTTATAACCCTTAGGAGTTTCCTTATTTTTATTAATGATCAAACTCCTAGGCAAGAAATCAAGAAATTCATTTGTAGCAAAAGGTTCCTTAATGATAGCGAAAAAGTTGGGGTGAACACTTATTGTTTTGAGATCTGCATTTTCCTTAGAAGATTCACCTTTTTTATTCTTAGGCACATACATAAACTTGGCAACTCTTGTGGTAGGAGGATTTGGAGTATTTTTCATGGAAGAAAAGGAAGACCCTAAGTTGGTAATAATATCCTCAGGTTTATCAATTCTTGTGGATTCTTGATCTATCTTTTCATTAACTATGGGTTCCTTTTCTTTAAAAAATTTAAGAGCAACTCCTACCTTAGATCCGTATTGGGTAATTTGCTTGTGGATCTTTTTATCCAATTTTTCAATCAACTCTACAGTGGAAACTTTATTTTCAATAATTTCAAGCCTTTGCATCACATGTTCCAAGGTTAAAACAGTTCCATTAACCAAAAGAGGTGGTGGCCCAAACAAATCTATCATAGCATTATAAGAATCAAAAGTATGGCTACCCAAAAATATCCTCCGGTAATGGTATCAAGAATATATCTATTCCAAGGGGTGATGCGTACATAAAAATTGCGGAGAAGAACGGAAGTGGATTGCTTCCTAGTGGATCTATTCTGAGCATTGCAAATTCTATACCAAGCATATTTTAAATTTTCTCCCTCCTTTTGTTTAAAATTAAGAACTTCACGATCAGGAGTACTAACGATGATAGAAGGGCTAGCCATAATAGCAAAGTAAACGATCTAACACACGGACACACAAGAAGCAAGCGAAAAGAGACGAACGGAAAAGAGGCGAGCGGAAAAGAGGGCGAATAAAACGGCAAGGGTGAAGTGGGGGAGAGGAAAACGAGAGGCAAATGGCAAATAATGTAATGTGAGGGATAAGAGTTTGTGATGGGTACTTGGTATGTCTTGACTTGGTGCAACCTCCCCGGCAACGAAGCCAGAAATCCTTCTTGCTACCTCTTGAGCATGCGTTGGTTTTCCCTTGAAGAGGAAAGGGTGATGTAGCACAGTAGCATAAGTATTTCCCTCAGTTTTGAGAACCAAGGTATCAATCCAGTAGGAGATAACATGCAAGTTGCCTAGTACCTGCACAAACAAACAAGAACCTCACAACCAACGCGATAAAGGGGTTGTCAATCCCTTCGCAGTCACTTACGAAAGTGAGATCTGATAGAGATAATGAGATAAATATTTTTGGTATTTTTATGATATAGATTGGAAAGTAAAGATTGCAAAATAAACTATGATAGAAATAGCAAACAGATATGAAAATAATATGATGGAAGATAGACCCGGGGGCCATAGGTTTCACTAGTGGCTTCTCTCAAGATAGCAAATTCTACGGTGGGTGAACAAATTACTGTCGAGCAATTGATAGAAAAGCGAATAATTATGAGAATATCTAGGCATGATCATGTATATAGGCATCACGTCCGTGATAAGTAGACCGAAACGATTATGCATCTACTACTATTACTCCACACATCGACCGCTATCCAGCATGCATCTATAGTATTAAGTTCATAAGAACAGAGTAACACATTAAGCAAGATGACATGATGTAGAGGGATAAACTCAAGCAATATGATATAAAACCCATCTTTTTATCCTCGATGGCAACAATACAATACGTGCCTTGCTGCCCCTGCTGTCACTGGGAAAGGACACCGCAAGATTGAACCCAAATCTAAGCACTTCTCCCATTGCAAGAAAGATCAATCTAGTAGGCCAAACCAAACTGATAATTCGAAGAGACTTTCAAAGATATTTAAATAATGCATAAAAGAATTCAGAAAAGAATCAAATATTGTTCATAGATAATCTTGATCATAAACCCACAATTCATCGGATCTCGAAAAACACACCGCAAAAAGAATTACATCGAATAGATCTCCAAGAGAATCGAGGAGAACTTTGTATTGAGATCCAAAGAGAGAGAAGAAGCCATCTAGCTAAAAACTAGGGACCAAAGGTCTGTGGTAAACTACTCACACATCATCGGAGAGGCTATGGTGTTGATGTAGAAGCCCTCTGTGATCGATTCCCCCTCTGGCGGAGTGCCGGAAAAGGCCCCAAGATGAGATCTCACAGGTACAAAAGGTTGCGGTGGTGGATATAGGGTTTCGTGGTGCTCCTGGATGTTTTCGGGGTATATGGGTATATATAGGAGGAAGAAGTACGTCGGTGCAGCTACGAGGGGCCCATGAGGGTGGGGGCGCGCCTACCCCCCTGGGCGCGCCCTCCTGCCTCGTGGCCTCCTCGCTTCTTTCTTGACGTCCACTCCAAGTCTGCTAGATCACGTTTGTTCCAAAAATAACTCTCCCGAAGGTTTCATTCCGTTTGGATTCCGTTTGATATTCCTTTTCTGCGGAACACTGAAATAGGCAAAAAATAGCAATTTGCACTGGGTCTTTGGTTAGTAGGTTAGTCCCAAAAATAATATAAAAGGTATATTAAAGCATGGAACAATCAAAAATTATAGATACCTTGGAGATGTATCAGCCAACTCCGAAAAAGAGGGGTATTCTACTTCTCAGTCCAGAAGATATGCAAGAGGCAAAGAAATCCATGAAAGAAAAAGGTATTAAAGCTAAAGATGTTAAGAATTTACCACCTATTGCAGAAATACATGGTCTTGATAACCTGACACAGGTAGTAAAGGTAAATTCTCTCTATAGATTTGATGAAGGTTATATTCCTCATAATAAGTCTGCTAGCCAATGCTTTGATGAGTTTGATAATTTTATTGTTAAACAAGAAAACACCAATGCTTATGTTGGTAGACAATTGAAACGTAATGCTCATATGCTTGAACACTTGAGTGATTATATGTCTAGAGTTAAAGGTGAACTTAAACTTATTAGTAAACATGCTTCTATGGTTACCACTCAAGTAGAACAAGTGCTTAAAGCACAGGATGATTTGCTCATTGAATTAAATAATAAGAAAAATGATAATGTTGTTAGAGTGGTGACTAGAGGGGGTAAAATGACTCAGGAACCTTTGTATCCTGAGGGCCACCCTAAGAGAGTTGAGCAAGATTCTCAGAGAACGAATATTGATACACCTGGTCCTTCTAAAAAGAAGAAAAGGAAAATGATAGGACTTTGCATGCTTCTAGTGAACCTGTTGTTGACACACCTGAGAATCCCAATGATATTTCTATTTCTAATGCTGAAACACAATCTGGTAATGAACATGAACCTAGTGATAATGTTAATGATGATGTTCATGTTGATGCTCAACCTAGCAATAACAATGATGTAGAGATTGAACCTACTGTTGATCTTGATAACCCACAATCAAAGAATCAACGTTATGATAAGAGAGACTTCGTTGCTAGGAAGCATGGTAAAGAAAGAGAACCATGGGTTCAAAAACCCATGCCTTTTCCACCTAAACCATCCAAGAAAAAGGATGATGAGGATTTTGAGCGCTTTGCTGAAATGATTAGACCTATCTTTTTGCGTATGCGTTTGACTGATATGCTTAAAATGAATCCTTATGTATAGGAAAGATATTGTTACAAATAAAAGGAAGATACCGGAAGCTGAAATTTCCACCATGCTTGCCAATTATACTTTTAAAGGTGGAATACCTAAGAAACTAGGAGATCCAGGAGTGCCAACTATACCATGCTCCATTAAAAGAAACTATGTTAAAACTGCTTTATGTGATCTTGGAGCCGGTGTTAGTGTTATGCCTCTCTCTTTGTATCGTAGACTTGATTTGAATAAGTTGACACCTACTGAAATATCTTTGCAAATGGCCGATAAATCAACTGCTATACCTGTCGGTATTTGTGAGGATGTGCCTGTTGTGGTTGCAAACGTTACTATTTTAACGGACTTTGTTATTCTTGATATTCCCAAGGACGATAGTATGTCTATTATTCTTGGTAGACCCTTTTTGAACACTGCAGGGGCTGTTATTGATTGCAACAAAGGCAATGTCACTTTTCATGTTAATGGTAATGAGCATACGGTACACTTTCTGAGGAAACAGCCTCAAGTCAACAGTATCAATTCTATTGGAAAATTTTCAATGATTACTATTGGAGGTTTTGAATTCCCTCTTCCTACTATCAAGAAGAAACATGATATTCTTATTGTTGGGGACATGCATATCCCCGTTGAGGTAACTTAATGTTATTCGAAAATTCTTCGGTTTCATGTTATTCGGAAACAGTTTGCTAACAAGACTTGATCAACCTTGTTAATGGATTCCTTTTTGATGAGCATGAGATGGATGAAGTTAGAAAGCACAACTCCCTATACCCTCCTTTTGCTTTCTGTTATTTAGATTAAATAAAGCAAAATAGTATTTTCTGTCTGTTTTCTGAATTATCCTTGCAATAAAATTACCCCGAAAATAAAAGTTCTCCAAATGTCCTGAAAATAAAATATGATTTTTTGTAGAATATTTAAGAATTATTGGCGCTGAGAACACACCAGGGGGCCACACCACCTGGCCACAAGGGTCCAGGGCGCGCCCCTGCCTCGTGGATCCCACATGGGCCCCCTCCACTTATTCCAGCACCCACACACTTCGTCTTCCTCCAGAAAAAATCATCCCACAGCTCAAACCCGAGTTCTAGCTCATCTTGCTGCCATTTTCGATCTCCTTGCTCAAAGCTCCATTCACAAAACTGCATTGGGGGATTGTTCTTCGATATGTGACCCCTCCAATGGTCCAATTAGTTTTTGTTCTAGTGCTTTATTTATTGCAAATTTTTGCTGCTTAGGTGACCCTGTTCTTGAGCTTGCATGTCAAATTTATGTGGTCAAAACTAGTTTTAATGCATGATATGGCCTCTAGGCACTTGTAGGAGTAGTTGCTATCAATCTTGTTGAGTTTGGTTCACTTTTATTTTGAGTCGCTAAAAATTTCAGAAATTTTTCAGAGGAAGAAAAATGTTTAGGAAAATGTACCAAGGTGGTTCCTCAAGGAAGCAAGGACCGAGGCTCGCGATACGTGAGCCGGACGATGAACCACCGAGGGAAGCCCAAGTGTGGCCTTGTGAATGGCCGTCAGAGGAGTTTATGGTCCAAGCAGGCATCAAGGATGAATTTGACGCGTATATGCGTAATGCTGCTCTTGAGGACTTCGTGTCAGATAAGTGTCGGCGGTACCGCTACCTAACTAATTCCTTTATGAGAAGGTTTAAATTTACATCCTCACGCAATTCTCACATTGTTTTATTTGATCTTTATGATAAATCATATACAATGGACCTAGAAGATTTTAATATTGCTTGTAAACTCCCGCAGTGGGGCAATGTTAGTGAACCTCGCAAATCTGAATATAAAGACTTTCTTGCTAGTATTACTGCGCGGGAATCTAGGGAAATCACACAAGCTACCATAGGGAGCATTCATTTCCCTTACATACATTATTTTGCTCTCTTCATTGGTAGATGCATTAACGGTAAAGATGAGGCTTGTCACATGTGCGTTCCAAATCTTGGTGTTCTCAAGAGTGCGGTATTAGGTGATAAACAATATAACTTGGGGGTCATTGTTGCACGAAGGTTGCATCACAATAGTGTAAGTGGAGATTTGTTTGGTGGAATTTATGCAACTTGTGTAGCTAATTATCTTAATATACCCATACATGGAAATGATATAGAGTTACCTCCTGCTTACCTAGATTATAATGCCATGGTTCGCCATCAGTTTGTTGAGAGGAATGAACAATTCCTCCAATACTGACTAATCTTCGACAGACGGCGCACTGTCCATGTTGCCCTCCCTGCTCCTACTTTCTTTGACTTTTAGGCAAAAAGGAGATATGTTATAACCAGGGAGGAAGCAAACGAATATGAGAGGAGGACGGAGGCAGCTCGCCTCCAAGCTGCAACTCGTCAGGCGGTAGCTGCTACATCTCAGTACAACCCCAACTACAACTTTGGATATCCAACAGGCCAGCAATGGCCATAGATCAACTTAGGCCAAAAGCCTAATCTCGGGGGAGTACGTATTTCTCACCGACATTACATCCATGTTCACACACTCAATCTAGTTGTTGGTGCTCATACTTTTTCATTGTACTATCCATGCTAGTTTATTTTCTTTTCCAGCATTCTTCTTGCGTGTTTGAAAGACCTTAATAAAAACCAAAAAAATAGTTGTATCTTTTAGCTAATTTACTTTCCATGCTTGTAGTAGTAGTAGTAATCAAAAGAAAACCGAAAAAGATTTCTCGTTCTTCTTTTGCTTGTTGGGAGCTTTCCCGTGTAAATAGTTTTATTTCTTTTCTTTGGGGGTCAAGAGGAGAAGACCATGATGAAAATGTTGAGTGGCTCTCATATGCATTATTGTTGATCTAACCAAGAGCACATATTACCTTGTCTTCTCCCTTGTAGTAAATGCTTGCAGATTCCAGCTTAGTCCAATGCACATGCACTATTATTATTATCCACATTGTTTGGTCGTGCAAGTGAAAGGCAATAATGACGATATATGATGGACTGATTGAGATAAGAAAAGCTGGTATGAACTCGACCTATCTTGTTTTTGTAAATATGATTAGTTCATCGTTCCTGATTCAGCCTATTATGAATGAAACATGTTTGCAATGACAATTAGAGATTATAGTTGCTCATGCCATGCTTAATTAGCTAGGAGTTTATAATGGTTTACCTTGTGTGCCAACATGCTATTAAAATGGTTGTGATGTGGTATGATAGGGTGATATCCTCCTTTGAACGAGTCGAGTGGCTTGACTTGGCACATGTTCACGCATGTAGTTGAAACAAAATCAACATAGCCTCCATGATATTTATGTTCATGGTGAATTATATCCTACCCATGCTTGCACTCAGTGTTGATTAATTTTAATGCATGTTCATGACTGTTGTCGCTCTCTAGTTGATCGCTTCCCAGTCTTTTCTAGCCTTCACTTGTACTAAGCAGGAATATTGCTTGTCCATCCACTTCCATAAACCCCAAAGTTATTCCATATGAGTCCACCATACCTTCCTATAAGCGGTATCTACCTACCGTTCCAAGTAAATTTGTATGTGCCAAACTCTAAACCTTCAAATGAAATTCTGTTTTGTATGCTCGAATAGGTCATGTATCAACTAGGGTTGTCTATATCTTCCATGCTAGGTGGGTTATTCTCAGGATGAGTGGACTCCGCTCATCACTCACGAGAAAATGGCTGGTAACCGGGATGCCCAGTCCCATGCTTCAATTAAAATAAGTGCAAACAAAACTCCCCCAGGATTGTTGTTAGTTGGAGGCACCCGTTGTTTCGGACAAGCCATGGATTGATGTTTGTTTGGTGGTGGGGGAGTATAAACTTTACCATTCTGTGTGGGAACCGCCTATAATGTGTGTAGCATGGAAGATATCGAGATTTCATGGTTGTTATCTTGACAATGAAAGTATACCACTCAAAATATTATTCATCTCTGTTTCAAAACTTGAGCTCTGGCACCTCAACAAATCTCTTCTTCCCTCTGCGAAGGGCCTATCTATTTACTTTTATGTTGATTCGTCATCCTCTTATTAAAAAGCACCAGTTGGAGAGCACCGATGTCTTGTGCATGCATTACTATTAATTTACATTGAGTATGGTTGTGACCGGATCTCTTTTACCATGAATTACAATTTCCAGTCAGTCCTTGATCTTCAAGGGTTCTCTGCATTTATGTTTTGCAGTCTCAGAAAGGGCTAGCGAGATACCATCTTGTTATATCATATTATGATTGTTCTGAGAAAGTGTTGTCATCCGAGATTTATTATTGTTGCTCACTAGTTGATTATGCCATTGATATGAGTAAACATCAGACCTAAATGTTATCACGAATATGGTTGGTTCATAATCTTTGCTAAAAACTTGAATGCTGGCTTTACATATTTACAACAACAAGATCAAACAGAGTTTGTAAAGTTTTTCTTTATCACTTTCAATTTTTCAACTGAATTGCTTGAGGACAAGCAAAGGTTTAAGCTTGGGGGTGTTGATACGTCTCCATCGTATCTACTTTTCCAAACACTTTTGACCTTGTTTTGGATGATTTAATGGAACTAACTCGGACTGACGCTGTTTTCAGTAGAATTACCATGGTGTTATTTTTGTGCAGAAATAGAAGTTCTCGGAATGACCTGAAAATCAAAGGAGACACGTTTTGGAATAAATAAAAAATACTGGTGAAAGAATCAACACTAGGGGGCCCACACCATGTCCACGAGGGTGCAGGGCGCCCCCCTGGGGCACGCCCCCTGCCTCGTGGGCCCCCTGAGGCTCCACCGACGTCAACTCCAACTTTATATATTCAAGTTCCGGGAGAAAAAATTAGGAAGAAAGATTCATCGCGTTTCACGATACGGAGCCGCAGCCAAGCCCTAATCTTCATTGAGAGGGCTGATCTGGAGTCCGTTCGGGGCTCCGGAGAGGCGAATCTGTTGCCATCGTCATCATCAACCTTCCTCCATCACCATTTTCATGATGCTCACCGTCGTGCGTGAGTAATTTCATCGTAGGCTTGCTGGACGGTGATGAGTTGGATGAGATTTATCATGTAATTGAGTTAGTTTTGTTAGGGTTTGATCCCTAGTATCCATTATGTTCTAAGATTGATGTTGCTATGACTTTGCTATGCTTAATTCTTGTCACTAGGGCCCGAGTGCCATGATTTTAGATCTGAACCTATTATGTTTTCATGAATATATGTGAGTTCTTGATCCTATTTTGCAAGTCAATAGTCACCTACTATGTGTTATGATCCGGTAACCCCTAAGTGACAATAATCGGGACCACTCCCGGTGATGACCGTAGTTTGAGGAGTTCATGTATTCATTAAGTGTTAATGCTTTGGTCCGGTACTCTATTAAAAGGAGGTCTTAATATCCCTTAGTTTCCAATAGGACCCCGCTGCCACGGGAGGGTAGGACAAAAGATGTCATGCAAGTTCTTTTCCATAAGCATGTATGACTATATTCGGAATACATGCCTACATTACGTTGATGAACTGTAGCTATTTCTGTGTCACCCTATGTTATAACTGTTGCAAGAGGAATTGCATCCGACGTAATTACCCATCACTGATCCATTGCCGACGAGCTTTTCACATATTGATCTTTGCTTAGTTACTTTTCCGTTGCCACTGTTACAATCACTACAAAACCAATACTATTACTTTTGCCATCGTTACAGTTGCTTCCATATTACTTTGCTGCAGATATTAAGTCTTTCAGGCGCGGTTTGTCGGAGTAAGTGACCACGGGTAGCCTATCCGGCTCCCCCTGGCCTTTCTAAAAAAATTACGAGCCGATCCGGCTCTCAAGAATCCAAGACATGGGGCCGCCTTCCCCTGGCCGGCTGTCTCCCAGGCCGGCTATTGGAAGGCGGCCCGACTTCAGCCCTCATGAAGAAAGCCGCGGGAGGGCCGGCTCCGAGGAGCCGGCTGCGAGAAGGCTGACTCCAAGGAGCCGGCTCCCATAAAGCGGTCAAGACCGTACCCTCGAAGTCTGCATCCACATAATGGCGATGTGACGGGGCGTGGCTACAGTGAAGCCTGCCACCCCCGAATCCCGGAGCGCGCCTGGCACAGTGCGCCGTACGGGTGGCCATGACCCGTCCGGCGCAGCACTGTTGCCACGTTGACCCTGATGTCATCTACAACGGGCTACCAGTACGGCCCACGGGCGGTGGGCCCCTTCGGGCAGAGAGACACCCGAAGGTGGCCTGGCCTCCCCCAGTTGGCCCAAGATGGAGCCGGCTCTCTCCAGCTGGCTTGCCACCCCCTCAAAGGAGATGCCCCATTAAGGAGACAAGACGCGGTGAGGCTACACTGGTCACCCGCCGGACAGCAGCACTGTAGCCACGCTTACCTCGGCGAAGCCCTTGTCACCAAGATTGAGCAACAGTAACCAGCCACCGACAAGGCCCTGGACAGTGGGGCCTGCCTGTCGACCAAGGAGCCGGTAGCCGGCGAGACCCAGCAGCCGGCGGGCCCCAGCAGCCGGCGCAGAAGCCGGAGAGCGAAGACACAGACGGCTGGGCCCCACGCCCAGCCGGATTACCATTGTACCCCCGGGGGGTAGGCCTATATAAACCCCCCGGGACACCCATGCAAAGGACGGATCCCTGCTAGTTTTAGACACCACGTAGGGAGGAGAAGAGAGCAAGCAGAGCCCTTCTTCCTCCTCTCGCCAAACAGCTCAAGGAGCATCGTGTAGCTACTTGTTCATCTAGTGATCATGCAGAGACCCCGCAGAGCAGCATTAGGGGTGTTATCTCCACGGAGAGCCCTAAAGCTGGGTAAGATTCGCCGGCGTGCATGTCTTCGCCTCATCCCGTTTCCAGGCACCGGCGATGTTTTACTGGCTCCCACAATGATAAGCCACCCGTTGGCATATGTTGCACCTACCACCCGACATTTAGCGCCCACCATGGGGCCAGGTGCACCGTCGTCCGGAGACCTGTTCTGGACGGGAACCCTCTTCCTCCCCCGCGAGCGTAGCTAGCCCGGCACGCCCGATGGCGCTTGCCACGATGCGCTGCAAGGCGTCACCAACGCCTGCGCAGCGAGCAGCCTTGCTGATCTCCTCGACAAGACCCTCATCTCCGACGAGCTCGCCTCCGACGCAGGCACCGACCACCTCGTCAACCTCCTCAGCCGGCTCCATGTCTCCGGCGAGCCTGCTGTGGACTTGGAGTCGGTTGGCTCCACCGATCCGATGCCTGTCGACTCCGACACGGCCTCATTCGACACCTTCCCCACCAACGTCACGATCTACAATGACCCGCTTCCCGGAGCCGATGGCTGCGGCGCTGTCACCACCGAGGTGATGGTCATCGGCCACGACGGCGCTGCTGACGAGAGCGCCCACGATGCCCCGCACGCGGCGGTCCACGACTTGTCCATCCCCCTCCCGGCCTACGCCGACGCTGAAGCACTAGAGGCTCGCCGCCTCGCCCTCCTCGCGGAGAGCCGGAAGTTGGTTTCCATGAGACGCCTCGCTGAGCCCACCGACGCGAGGCCGACCGCGCTACCTTTGGCACGCCGCCCCCAGGTGGGCCCAGCCGGGTCGGCGTTGTCAGACAGCGCGGCGCTGTCGTTGCCGACACATTAGGAGTCGACCGCCCAGTCTACGCCACTCCACTCGAGAACCTGCGCGCCGCCCAGGCGGCCGTAGACGAGCTAGACGGACTGGGGGCCGAAGAACTCCCCCACATGACCCGACGCATCCAGCAGCTGATCGATGCAGCCGCGCAGCGGCACGAAGCCGACGCCCACGCGAAAAGCCCTCCCCCGTGTCGAGATCACGGCGCGACGTCCCGGACGCCGACTGCGAGTAGAGACCACGCGCGGCGCGAGAAAGAGCCGGCTGCCAGCCGAAGCCAAACCCGGATCTCCATCGAGCGAGACGCAAAAGGCCACCCTCGGGCCGTGGAGTGGCGGGGCAACCCGCCTCCGCCTCGGCCCCATGGAGAGAGATATCCCACCCCTCCGCCTGTGGTGCATCCGACTCTCAGCGGCCGACTAGGTCGCCGCGAAGGAGTCGGCGAAAACGACGCCCGCCATCGGATCGACCGCCTGGCGCGATCCCTGGTGCTGGAAGAAGAAGAGGATGTCGGTCCGCCTTGCTTCGGCCCCCGCATCCGCGACGAGCCCTTCCCCAAAGGGTTCTCGCTCCCAAGAGACACGCCCAAGTACAACGGCTCCATGAAGCCGGAAGATTGGTTGATCGACTACTCCACGGCGGTTAGCATAGCCAACAGCAACCGGCGCGTTGCCATGAAGTACGTGCCCCTCATGCTGCAAGGCACGGCGCGGACCTGGCTCAACAGCCTCAAACCACACAGCATCAACAGCTGGCTAGATTTCACAGAAGCTTTCGTCCGCAACTTCACCAGCACCTACAAGCGGGCTCCCAAGCCCAGACAGCTCTCCTTGTGCGTACAAGGCCCCGCCGAGTCAACTCGCGACTACCTCACGCGTTGGGCCGAGCTCCGCAACTCTTGCGAAGGGGTGCACGAGGTGCAAGCCATAGAATACTTCACAGCCGGATGCCGAGAAGGCACCCTCCTCAAGCACAAACTTCTCTGCGACGAGCCGACTACCCTCGACGAGCTTCTGGACATAGCGGACAAGTACGCCACCGCCGACTCCTCAATGAAGACCGAGCTCCGGGTAGACGTGTCCGGAAAAGTACTCAACCCGGCGCCCAAGACGCCGGCTGGGGATTCCGGCCGACGCCCACACTCGAACGACCACAAGCGCAAGGGCCCCGCGCCGCCTCCCGCCAGTCGGCAGGTGGCCACAGTCGAAGACGTGCCGCCCGAAGGGTGGCCCACGCCCAAGAAACCCAAGGGCGGCAGGCCGGCTTGGCAGCTGACCTTCTCCTACGAGCAAACTCTCGACGCCCTGTGCAAGTTCCACAGCGGCGCGAAGCCGTCCAACCACACAACCCGGAAGTTCCATTGGCTCACCCAAATCTCCAAAGGCGAAGGGCTCGCGCCGCCTCCGGTTCCGCCGTCGCTGGCCGCTCGGCCCGCAGTCGGAGCCGTGCATGATGAGTTCCCCGACGAGCATGCCGCCTATATCGTCTTTACAAGCCAGCCCGAAGACCGGCGCAGCAAACGCCGAGAGAACCAGGAAGTCAGCATGGTTGCTGCCAACCCCGCCGAGCACATGCACTGGTCAGAAAAACCTATCAGCTAGAGCCGGGCCGACCACCCAGAGGTGATGCCATCTCCCGGCTCTTATGCGTTGGTTCTGGATGCCACCCTTGCAACGGACAGACGCGCCGCCCGCTTCTCCCGTGTGTTGATAGACGGTGGGAGCAGCATCAACATCTTGTACCGCGACACCCTGGAGAAGCTGAACGTCAAGACAAAGCAACTCATGCCTACTCGGACAGTGTTCCATGGCATCATACCCGGCCTGTCCTGCGCCCCCATTGGCAAGATCAAGATTGATGTACTTTTTGGGGACAAGGAGCATTTCCACCGGGAAGCGAACTGGTTTGAAGTGGTGGACCTGGAGAACCCTTACCATGCATTGCTTGGCCGACCTGCCTTGGCCAAATTCATGGCAGTTCCCCACTATGCATACCTCAAGATGAAGATACCAAGCACCAAAGGCGTCATCACCGTAGCCGGCGATTACAAGAAGTCCTCTGAGTGCGCAGCAGCCAGCAGCCGGCTGGCCGAGTCCCTTGTGATTGCCGAAGAAAAGAAGATGTTGGACCGAGTCGTGGCCATAGCCGGCAAGCAGTCGGCCTTGTTCCCCGATCCCAAGGAGCATGATGCTCAAGGATCTTTCCAGCCGGCCAAGGAGACGAAGAAGATACCTCTTGACCCCGAGCACCCAGAGAGGTTTGCCGTCATCGGGGCAAACCTAAACAGCAAATAGGAAGGCGAGCTCGCCGATTTCCTCCGTGAGAATCGAGACATCTTTGCATGGTCCCCCAAGGACATGCCGGGCGTTCCGAAGGAATTCGCCGAGCACAAACTACACGTCCGAGAAGACGCAAAGCCAGTCAAACAACCCCTCCGCCGACTATCGGAGGAGAAACGCAGGATTGTGGGAGAGGAGATTGCCCGGCTTCTGGCAGCCGGCTTCATTATGGAAGTTTTCTTTCCAGAGTGGCTCGCCAACCCGGTCCTCGTGCTAAAGAAGAACAACAAGTGGCGCATGTGTATAGACTACACGAGCCTCAACAAGGCCTGCCCCAAAGATCCCTTTGCCCTGCCAAGGATTGACCAAGTGATAGACTCCATGGCCGGATGCGAGCTGTTGAGTTTCTTGGATGCTTACTCAGGGTATCACCAGATAAAGTTAGATCCGGCAGACCGCCTGAAGACCGCCTTCATCATGCCATTCGGAGCCTTCTGCTACCTGACTATGACATTCGGCTTGAGAAATGCCGGTGCCACTTTTCAGCGTTGCATGCAGAAGTGCCTCCTCAAGCAACTCGGCAGAAATGCCCACGTCTACGTAGACGACATTGTGGTGAAGACAGAGAAGCGCAGCACCTTGCTGGAAGACCTCAAGGAAACATTTGAGAACCTACGCCGGTTCCAAATCAAGCTTAACCCCGAGAAATGCGTGTTCGGAGTACCAGCCGGCCAGCTCCTAGGCTTCCTGGTCTCCGAACGCGGCATCGAATGCAACCCAGTAAAGATCAAGGCCATTGAGAGAATGGCGATTCCCACCAAGCTTCGAGACATCCAGAAGTTCACCAGGTGCTTGGCCTCCCTAAACCGCTTCATCAGCCGGCTCGGAGAGAAAGCTCTCCCCCTCTACCGCCTCATGAAGAAGACCACTCACTTCGAGTGGAATGACCAAGCTGACCAAGCTTTCCATGAGCTGAAGAAGATGCTGGCCACACCGCCAGTCCTGGCGGCGCCGGCTGAGAAAGAGCCCATGCTCCTCTACATTGCCGCAACCAGCCGGGTGGTCAGCACCGTCATCGTAGTCCAACGCCCAGAAGAAGGCTGAGCCCAGCCGGTCTAGAGGCCGGTGTACTATTTGAGCAAGGTGCTATCTACCTCGAAGCAGAACTACCCGCACTACCAGAAGATGTGCTACGGCGTGTACTTCGCCGCCAAGAAGCTGAAGCCCTACTTCCAAGAGCATCCCATCACGGTTGTATGCACCGCCCCGCTGGCCGAGATCATAGGCAGCCGGGATGCATCCGGCCGGGTGGCGAAATGGGCCATCGAGCTGGCCCCTTACGCGATCTTCTACCAGCCTCGCACCGCCATCAAATCCCAAGCATTGGCCGACTTCCTCGTTGATTGGGCCGAGACCCAGTACCTGCCGCCGGCTCCCGACTCCACTCATTGGTGCATGCACTTCGATGGGTCCAAGATGCGCACCGGCTTGGGAGCCGGCATTGTCCTCACCTATCCCAAAGGCGACAAGCTCAGATACACGCTGCAAATCCACTTTGCCGCCTCCAACAATGTAGCCGAGTACGAGGCGCTCATACACGGGCTCCGGCTTGCCAAAGAGCTCGGCATTCGCCGGATCCTATGTTATGGCGACTCGGACTTGGTGGTCCAGCAATCATCCGGCGACTGGGACGCCAAGGACGCAAATATGGCAAGCTACCGCTTCCTCGTTCAGCAGATCAGTGGGTATTTTGAAGGATGCTAGTTCCTCCATGTACCGCGAGCCGACAACGAGCCAGCTGATGCTCTGGCTCGAATAGGCTCCACCCGGCAAGCCATACCAACCGGCGTCTCTCTACAACGCCTCCTCAAGCCGTCTATCAAGCCGTCTCCAGAGTCCGATTCCATCTTCGTGCCACCTGACCCCGATGCGGCCGGGTCCGGCTCGAAGAACCAAGCAGGTGGCCCGGGGACTTTGATAGTCGGCCATGGGGTATCAGCAGGCGGCTCGGGGACTTCCGTAGTTACGCCCGACCCAGGGACTGCCTCACCCAGCTCGGGGACTGCGGTAGTCGGCCCGGAGACTACACCAACACAACAGGCGGCGGCCGACTCCAGCATTTCACCGCCCAGCCCGCCCGCCCTGGTCGCAGTAGCCGTTTGGCAATAGAAGAAGTCGCAGCTCCGTCATGGGCTCAATCCATCCTCAACTTCCTAATAAACCAAGATCTGCCGGCTGATGAAGTAGAGGCAAGACAAGTCCAACGCCAAGCCGGAGCATACACAATCGTCAACAGAGAGCTCGTCAAGCGTAGTGTCACTGGAGTCCTCCAGCGATGCGTCGAGCAAGAGAAGGGCATTGCAATCCTCAGAGACATCCACCAAGGAGAATGCGGCCACCATGCGGCCTCAAGATCACTCTTCCGCCATGGTTTCTTTTGGCCGACTGCTTTGGATGACGCCAAGGAGTTAGTTAAACATTGCAAAGGGTGCCAAATCTTCAGCTCCAAGCAACACATGCCGGCTTCAGCACTCAAGACCATTCCCCTCACTTGGCCCTTCGCCGTTTGGGGACTGGACATGGTGGGCCCATTCAAGATGGCGCGCGGCGGCATGACACATCTGCTTGTCGCCGTGGACAAATTCACCAAATGGATTGAAGCAAAGCCGATCAAGAAGCTGAATGGGCCGACTGCCGTCACATTTATCGCAGATATAACAACTCGGTACGGCGTGCCACACAGCATCATCACCGACAATGGCACAAATTTCGCCAAGGGAGCCTTGGCACGTTTCTACGCGACGCAAGGCATCCGTTTGGATCTAGCATCCATCACCCACCCGCAGTCAAACGGCCAGGTCGAGCGAGCCAACGGCCTCATCCTTTCCGGCATCAAGTCCCGACTGATCGTACCACTGGAGCGTTCAGCCAGCTGTTGGCTCGATGAGCTGTCGGCTGTCCTCTAGAGTCTGCGCACTACACCAAACAAGTCAACCGGCTTCACCCCTTTCTTCCTCGTGTATGGTGCCGAGGCGGTCATCCCAACTGACATCGAGTTCGACTCGCCTCGAGTAACCATGTACATGGAAGTGGAGGCCAAGGAAGCACGAGAAGACGGCGTCGACCTGCTGGAAGAAAGCCGGCTGTTAGCCCTCAGCCGGTCCGCCATCTATCAGCAGGGCCTGCGCCTCTACCACAGCCGGAAGGTCAAGCCAAGATCCTTCCAAGAGGGCGATCTTGTGCTCCGGCTGATCCAGCGAACAGCCGGCCAGCACAAGCTCTCGGCCCCTTGGGAGCGCCCCTTCGTCATCAGCAGAGCCTTAGGCAATGACTCCTATTACCTGATCGATGCGCAGAAGCCGAAGGCACGAAAGAGAGACGACTCCGGCAAGGAGTCGGAACGACCATGGAACGCCAACCTCCTCCGAAGGTTTTACAGCTGAAATGCAGTATGTATCACGCTAACTTTTGTACTAAGTACGAGACAATAGGGCCCCCGAGGAGAGCTCGGGGACTGCCATCTTTTGTCTATAAATGAAAAGTATCATGATTATGGCCTTGTCATTGCATTCACTTTTTTCCGTCCGGCACCGGGTTCGACTAGTCGGCCCGGGGACTGGCCGCCTGGAGTTATATTAGAAGTCCTACCCGCAGTCAGACAAGTAGTGTGCCGGCTCCCAAGCCTTCTCTTGCCAAAAGTCGCAGTTCGAAGAACCGGCTGTCCGGCTGGCAAGAGTTAAGGGCAGGAACGGGTGCCCACATGAAAAACGGCTAGGGACTAACAGACTAATATAACAAAAGCCGGTTTTTCTCCCACCGCCGACCGGCTACCGGAGTAGCCGGCCGGCCGGCTTCCATTCACCTCGCTCCAATCTAAGAAAGCTCGAGTACTTGCCTTCCCAGAAGGGGAAGGCGGCAAAGGAAACAGCCTAAGGATAAAAAGCATACGTGAATGGAAACCAAACATGCACACGATAATATTTACATAAAATACCTTCAAAAGGCCAGCATTCAACATAGTTTGGATACACCCCCAGTGGGTGGAACTGCGGAAGCTTAATAAAATTGTTCAGAAGGCAACAAGCAGGAAAAAACAAGGACGGCAGATTAAGCCGGCGGAGTGACTGACGAGCCGGGCAGGTCGGTGGAGACGGCAGTGCCGGCTGGAGGAGTGGCCGGCTGGCGAACCTCGGCATGATCACCGCCTCCCGCAGAAGGCGCGCGCAAGCGCGCCTCGTTGCTGGAGGCACGGTCAGGCTGAGGCTGGCTGGCTGTTCCACCGGTCGGCTTGACGTCTTCGCTTTCCTCTCCTTCATCGTCTTCGCCTTCGTCGTTGGAGGCGATCTCTTCTGCCGAGTCTTCACCCGCCGCCGGGTCCAGCCCGAACCACTCCTCCGGCTGGGCAACGCTGTCATCATTAATCTCGGGAGCAAAGACGCTGATGTCAGTACAATCGGCGATTGTCGATGCACGCTGAGCGATAGCCGGCCGCACCTCCGCTAGCTCTTCGTCGGCCTCCAGCCGCCAGGTGCGCAGCTGGTCCAGGTTCAGCCCCGGATACCAAGCTCGGACGAACTCTAGCGCCCGCCCAGCTCCAAGCCGGGCCGCCGACGCCTTCCAGGCCTCGAAGCGGCCAACCGCAACCTCCAGCCAGTCGGCAGTCCGACTCGGGGTGCGGGGAATCGTCTCGCTTGGCCAGAGGGCGGCCAACACCTGCGCTCCGGCGCGCTGGAGGCGGCGGAGCATACGATGAGCCGGCTGCAGCTGCGCTTGGACCGCCAAGAGTTGCTCTTCGAGCGACCGACTCGCGTCCGGCGCGACTTCAGCCCCCGCCTGCCGGCGCGCTTCGCGATGGGACTCGATGGTTTGGGCGGCGAAGACGGAGTAGCCAGGAAAGTACTCTACACAGAGAATAAAAAGCAGCTCAAGTCAGAACACAAGTCAGGCGGCAAGGGCAGGCAAGGAGCGAGGAAGGCAGCTTACCATCGATCAAATCCTCAATACGGCCGAAGCCTTCATTCAGCACTTACCTGGTCTCAGCCCAGCCCGCCGCTTCAGTCTCGAACTCGGCCTTCAGGGCGGCTTCGTTATCCTGCGCCTTCTTCAGAGCCGCCTTGTGGCTCTCCTCCTAGTCAGCCAGCTTCTTGGCCAGGCGGTCACGCTCCAGGACCAAGGCGTCGTACTCGGTTTCCTTGGCACGAAGGGCGGCCTGCGCCTCGCTGAGCTGCCCCCTTAAGTCGGCATTGGCTTCTGCGAGCACGAAAGACAAAAGAAAAACCAGTAAGGTGAAGTCGTCAGGAAAGATCCGACCCGACTGCTCAGCAGTCGGCCCGAATCTCGGGGACTACACCCAGTGGGTGCGCTGACGCGCCCCCACAGGAGATGAACGAAACCAAGTACGTACTCCGGCTGCTGATAAGGTCTTCGGTTCTCCGACCCAGCTCCTGAGCCTGGGAGTTGAAGGCGGCAGTGCGGAGGTTGTGATACTCCTGGAATATTAGACAGGAGGCGAGAATAAGGTAGTCGTCAAGGAAGATCCGACCCGACTGCCCAGCAGTCGGCCCGAATCTCGGGGACTACACCCAGTGGGTGCGCTGACGCGCCCCCACGGAAGAAATCAAGAGAACAAAGCAACCAAAGATAGAAGACTCACCCGGATGACGGCCTGCGTCGCAAGGAACTCCTGGATGTATTGCTGCACTGAGGCGGCTTGGGCCTGAAGCCAGTTCCGAACCTCTTGGGCCGCCACATTCAGCTCGCCCATCCCGCCGCTGGGAGTCCACTCGGACGTGCCGGTGCTGGCCGCCTCCAAGGCCTCCGCCGTCTGGCTGGCACCCGTAGCTCGGTGCGGCTCCGGCGCAACATTGCCTCCCCCTGCGTGCTGGCGCATTACCGGCTGCACCTCGAGGCCGGCTCCTGCTTCTGGCTCACCCCCAGTCGGCTGCTCTGGCGTCGTAGCCGACTGGCCTCCTTGGCCCGCTCCGGTTGGCGCTGCCGGCGGCACCCTCTCCACGAAGATCATGAAGTCCTCCCTCTGCTCCATCACCGGCGGTTCTTGGTCGACCTCCTCCAGCGGAGGCACAGGAATGTTCGGGGCCACGGTGCGGAGGGGAATGGCTAGCAGCGGAGGCTGGTTGTGCGAAGCCTCTGCCTCCGTCTGCGCAGCTGTCGCCTCCGCCCGAGCCTTGGCTGCTGCATCAGCCTGCTCCTTCGTCGCCTGGGCGGCCTTTCGCTCCGCCGCCTCCCGCTCCTCCCGCGCCACTCGTGCGTTCCGCTCCGTGGCCTCCCTGAGGTCGGTGCGGGGATCCACGCGGCGAGAGCCTGAAGACCCTCCAGTCGGCCCGACTACGGAACCGCCCGGACCCCGCTCAAGGGAAAGCGGCGCCCTGTCCGGCGAGCAAAGAAAGGTTTAGAAGAGTTTTCAATCGAAAAGAAGAACAACAAAAAATATGTATCCAAGCATTCGACGACTTACGCTGAGATCGCCTGCGGCTGCTTCACCGCCTTGCGAAAGCGGGCCGCCTTCGCGGCCGCCTCATCTCGCTTGGTCGCCGCTATGGAAGCCTTGGACTTCTTCGGTCGGGTGCCGAAGAGGATCGACACGGCTCGGCGCTTCTGGGCGCCGCCGCCAGCAGCCGGCGCGGCGGACGAGCTCGCGCCTTGATGATCAGGCGCCGGCTGGCGGCGCGGGGCGACTTCGACCTCGGCATCATCCGGCCAGTCCTCGAAGCCGGCCGTGAGCCCCGCGCCTCCGACCTCATCGCTTTCCCCCACGATGGCGTCTTCCATGGCGGCCGCTCCCAAGTCCGGGTCGTCGGCGTCGTCCACCGCGCGGTCAGGGACGAGCTGGCGCTCTACCCCTGCGGCCCCGGTCATCGGCGGAAGGAGAGGGTTCTGCTAGGGGCAAACCGACTGATCAGAGGCCGGCTATCATGAGGCCGGCTACCAAAAAAACTTACGACGGGCGGAGGATTGGCGCGAGAGTACGGCCCCTTGCCGTACCGCCAATCCTCGGCGAACTTGCATTTGGAGATATAGTTCACCATGTAGGAGACCTTCGCATGAGGCATCTCCCCGGTGCTCAGCCGGCTTGGGTCGAAGCGGCCGCTCATCTGACAAACCATGTGAGGCCGGCTTTGGAGGGGAAGAACCCGGCGCTCCACGAAGGCGGCCACCAAGTCGGCTCCGGTCAGGCCCTCCGACTGGATCATCACCCGAAGCCGGGAGACGGCTGTGTTCCCGGCCTGAGACAACGACCTGGCCCGGTAGCTCCACGAAGGCGGCCACCAAGTCGGCTCTGTTCAGGCCCTCCGACTGGATCATCACCCGAAGCCGGGAGACGGCTGCGTTCCCGGCCTGAGACAACGACCTGGCCCGGTAGCTCCACGAAGGTCGACTCCCAGCCGGCGGGCCGGCTTCATAAGCCGGCAGGTTGACGTAGTCGCCTTTGCTGCGCGACATTCTTCACGTAAAAGTATGACTTCTGCCAGAGCTTCACCGACTGGATCAGCGGGATGGGCGGGAACGGGTTGTTCTCGCCCGACCGCCTCATGGCAATATAGGCTCCACAGGGGGCAGGCACGCCCGCGACGATGGTGCCGAGTTTGCTCTGGAAGAATTCCGCCCAGAGCTCGAGCGTGGGGAGGACCCCAAGGAAGCCTTCGCACAGCGTGACGAAGGCCGACAGTAGCATCATCGCGTTGGGCGTGAGGTGATGCGGCTGGAGGTTGTAGAATTCGAGGAAGGCTCGGAGGAACCCGCTCGCCGGAAGGCCGAAGCCGCGCAAGCAGTGAGAGCGGAAGATCACCCGCTCGCCCTCCTCCGGTGCCGGCGAAATCTCCTTCTCCGGCGCTAGACGAACCCGAACGAAGTTCTCGCCGGGCAGGCGTCACGTCTGGCGGAGGAACTCGACGTGGTCCTCATGGACGTTGGAGCCATCCCACGAGCTTGACAGCGCCATGGGGCAGCGCGGCGAGAAGCAAGACGATGCGGCGGCGGAACGAAGCGACGGCGGAACGGCGCGGCAAAGAGCTGCTGCGGGGAAGATAAGAAGAAGGAGGGCGAGAAGGGGCAGAGTGAGGGAGAGCGCGCGAGCCTCTGCCGCTCCCCCTCCTCCTCCTACTTATAGACCGCGCGGCGGAGCCGAGGAGGCGCAGCGTGGGGGAACGTGGGGATCAACTACGCCCACTCCCCCATGTCCCGCGATTATTGTGCCTTGATGGCAGAATAAAACCGCCGCGGGAAGGCGAGCGGTCCATGTGGGCCACGGAAGATCCGTGCTCGGACCGAGGCCTGCGAGTGGCGGGCCCGGGCCTACGGCGGCGTCCCGTCGCGCGCGTGCATTGGCAGGATTTCCTCGCCACGTGGCCCGCGTTCCCGCCTACGAGAAATGGGGCTTTTCCGAAGACGGCGCGCACAAGCAAAGCCGGCTCCTCAGGATAGGAAGCTGAACAAGCTTCTCGTCCCTTTATCGGCCTCGAAGCTCGCTCAGCTTCGGGGACTACTGTCGGAGTAAGTGACCACGGGTAGCCTAGCCGGCTCCCCCTGGCCTTTCTAAAAAAATTACGAGCCGATCCGGCTCTCAAGAATCCAAGACATGGGGCCGCCTTCCCCTGGCCGGCTATTGGAAGGCGGCTCGACTTCAGCCCTCATGAAGAAAGCCGCGGGAGGGCCGGCTCCGAGGAGCCGGCTGCGAGAAGGCCGACTCCAAGGAGCCGGCTCCCATAAAGCGGTCAAGACCGTACCCTCGAAGTCTGCATCCACATAACGGCGATGTGACGGGGCGTGGCTACAGTGAAGCCTGCCACCCCCGAATCCCGGAGCGCGCCTGGCACAGTGCGCGGTACGGGTGGCCATGACCCGTCCGGCGCAGGACTGTTGCCACGTTGACCCTGATGTCATCCACGACGGGCTACCAGTATGGCCCACGGGCGGTGGGCCCCTTCGGGCAGAGAGACACCCGAAGGCGGCCTGGCCTCCCCCAGTCAGCCCAAGACGGAGCCGGCTCTCTCCAGCCGGCTTGCCACACCCTCGAAGGAGACGCCCCATTAAGGAGACAAGACGTGATGAGGCTACAGTGGTCACCCGCCGGACGGCAGCACTGTAGCCACGCTTACCTCGGCGAAGCCCTCATCACCAAGACTGAGCAATAGTAACCAGCCACCGACAAGGCCCTGGAAAGTGGGGCCTGCCTGTCGACCAAGCGGGACCCAGCAGCCGGCGGGCCCCAGCAGCCGGCACAGAAGCCGGAGAGCGAAGACACAGACGGCTGGGCCCCACGCCCAGCCGGATTACCATTGTACCCCCGGGGGGTAGGCCTATATAAACCCCCCGGGACACCCATGCAAAGGATGGATCCCTGCTAGTTTTAGACACCACGTAGGGAGGAGAAGAGAGCAAGCAGAGCCCTTCTTCCTCCTCTCGCCAAACAGCTCAAGGAGCATCGTGTAGCTACTTGTTCATCTAGTGATCATGCGGAGACCCCGCAGAGCAGCAGTAGGGGTGTTATCTCCACGGAGAGCCCCGAAGCTGGGTAAGATTCGCCAGCGTGCATGTCTTCGCCTCATCCCGTTTCCAGGCACCGGCGATGTTTTACTGGCTCCCACAATGATAAGCCACCCGTTGGCATATGTCGCACCTACCACCCGACACGGTTGAATTTACAACTCAACTGTTAATACTTGAGAATATTCTTTGGCTCCCCTTGTGTCGAATCAATAAAGTTGGGATTAATACTCTACCCTCGAAAACTGTTGCGGTCCCCTATACTTGTGGGTTATCATGCCTTTGATCTTTATCTCCAAAGAACTGTCATGATCTCCATCATCATCGGCTTGACACCTTGATCTCCATCGTAGCATCATTGTCGTCTCGCCAACTATTGCTTCTACGACTATCACTACCGCTTAGTGATAAAGTAAAGCAATTACATGGCAATTGCATTTCATACAATAAAGCGACAACCATAAGGCTCCTGCCAGTTGCCGATAACTTCTACAAAACATGATCATCTCACACAACAACTTATATCTCATCACGTCTTAACCATATCACATCACAACATGCCCTGCAAAAACAAGTTAGACGTCCTCTACTTTGTTGTTGTAAGTTGTACATGGCTGCTACGGGCTTCTAGCAAGAACCGTTCTTACCTACACATCAAAACCACAACGATTTTTCATCAAGTGTGCTATTTTTGAAGGAAATATGCCCTAGAGGCAATAATAAAGTTGTTATTTATATTTCCTTATATCATGATAAATGTTTATTATTCATGCTAGAATTGTATTAATCGGAAACTTAGTACATGTGTGAATACATAGACAAACAGAGTGTCCCTAGTATGCCTCTACTTGACTAGCTCGTTAATCAAAGATGGTTAAGTTTCCCAGCCATACACATGTGTTGTCATTTAATGAACGGGCTCACATCATTAGAGAATGATGTGATGGGCAAGACCCATCCGTTAGCTTAGCACTATGATCGTTTAGTTCATTGCTATTGCTTTCTTCATGACTTATACATGTTCCTATGACTATGAGATTATGCAACTCCCAAATACCGCAGGAACACCTTGTATGCTATAAAACGTCACAACTTAACTGGGTGATTGTAAAGATGCTCTATAGGTGTCTCCGGTGGTGTTTATTGAGTTGGCATAGATCGAGATTAGGATTTGTCACTTTGTGTTTCGGAGAGGTATCTCTGGGCCCTCTCAGTAATGCTCATCACTATAAGCCTTGCAAGCAAAGTGACTAATGAGTTAGTTGTGGCATGATGCATTACGGAATGAGTAAAGAGACTTGTCGGTAACGAGATTGAACTACGTATGATGATACCGACGATCGAATCTCAGGCAAGTAACAAACTGATGACAAAGGGAGCAACATATGTTGTTATGCGGTTTGACCGATAAAGATCTTCTTATAATATGTAGGAACCAATATGAGCATCCAGGTTCCGCTATTGGTTATTGACCGAAGATGTGTCTCGGTCATGTCTACATAGTTCTCGAACCCGTAGGGTCCGCATGCTTAATGTTCGATGACGATTTGTATTATGAGTTATGTGATTTGATGTACCGAAGGTTGTTCGGAGTCCCGAATGAGATCATGGACATGACGAGGAGTCTCAAAATGGTCGAGACATAAAGATTGATATATTGGACCATGTTATTCGGACACCGGAAGTGTTCCGAATAGTTCCGGATAAAACCGGAGTGCTGGAAGGGTTACCGGAACCCCCCGGGGAAGTAATGGGCCTTGGTGGGCCTTAGGGGAGAGAGAGGGCAGCAGCCAAGAGGTGGCGTGCACCCTCCCCGCCCCCCCCCCAAAGGGAGTCCGAATAGGACTAGGGGAGGGGCGCGGCCCCTCTTTCCCTCTCCCTCTCCCTCTCCTTCCTTCTTCTCCTACTTGGACTACGAAAGGGGGAGTCGATTCCTACTTGGAGTAGGACTCTCCCCCTTGGGCGCGCCCTCTAGGGCCGGCCGGCCTCCTCCTCCCCTCCTTTATATCCGGGGGAGGGGGCACCCCATAAAAACACAAGTTCATCTTTAGCGTGTGCGGTGCCCCCTCCACAGTTTTACACCTCGGTCATATTGTCATAGTGCTTAGGCGAAGCCCTGCGTCGGTAACTTCATCATCACCGTCACCACGCCGTCGTGCTGACGGAACTCTCCCTTGGCCTCAACTGGATCAAGAGTTCGAGGGACATCACCGAGTTGAACGTGTGCAGATCGCGGAGGTGTCGTACGTTCGGTACTTGGATCGGTTGGATAGCGAAGACGTTCGACTACATCAGACGCGTTACTAAACTCGTCCGCTTTCGGTCTATGAGGGTACGTACACACACTCTCCCCTCTTGTTGCTATGCCTCCTAGATAGATCTTGCGTGATCGTAGGTAATTTCTTTTGAAATATTGCGTTCCCCAACAGTGGTATCCGAGCCAGGTCTATGCGTAGATGTTATATGCACGAGTAGAACACAAAGAGTTGTGGGCGATAATAGTCATACTCCTTACCAACATGTCATACTTTGATTCGGCGGTATTGTTGAATGAAGCGGCCCAGACCGACATTACATGACCGCATTCATGAGACTGGTTCTACCGCCGTGCTTCGCACACAGGTGGCTAGTGGGTGTCTGTTTCTTCAACTTTAGTTGAATCGAGTGTGACTACGCCCGGTCTTTGTTGAAGGTTAAAACAGCACACTTGACGAAAAATCGTTGTGGTTTTGATGCGTAGGTAAGAACGGTTCTTGCTAGAAGCCCGTAGCAGCCACGTAAAACTTGCAACAACAAAGTAGAGGACGTCTAACTTGTTTTTGCAGGGCATGTTGTGATGTGATATGGTCAAGACGTGATTATATAAATTGATGTATGAGATGATCATGTTTTGTAAAAGTTATCAGCAACTGGCAGGAGCCATATGGTTGTCGCTTTATTGTATGAAATGCAATCGCCTTGTAATTGCTTTACTTTATCACTAAGTGGTAGCGATATTCGTAGAAGCAATAGTTGGCGAGACGACAACGATGCTATGACGGAGATAAAGGTGTCAAGCCGGTGACAATGGTGATCATGACGGTGCTTTGGAGATGGAGATCAAAGGCACAAGATGATGATGGCCATATCATATCACTTATTTGATAGCATGTGATGTTTATCTTTTTATGCATCTTATTTTGCTTAGTTCGGCGGTAGCATTATAAGATGATCTCTCACTAAATTTCAAGGTATAAGTGTTCTCCCTGAGTATGCATTGTTGCCATAGTTCGTCGGGTCGAGACACCACGTGATGATCGGGTGTGATAAGCTCTATGTTCACATACAACGGGTGCAAGCCAGTTTTGCACAAGAAGAATACTCAAGTTAAACTTGACGAGCCTAGCATATGCAGATATGGCCTCGGAACACTGAGACTGAAAGGTCGAGCGTGAATCATATAGTAGATATGATCAACATAGTGATGTTCACCATTGAAAACTTCTCCATCTTGATAACCCACAAGTATAGGGGATCAATTGTAGCCTCTTTCGATAAGTAAGAGTGTCGAACCCAATGAGCAGCTAAAGGTAGAACAAATATTCCATCAAGTTCTATTGACCACCGATACAACTCTACGCACACTTGACGTTCGCTTTATCGGAAACAAGTATGAAACTAGAAGTACTTCGCAGGTGTTTTTGGGTAAGCTTGGAAGAAAGTAAAGAGCACGTAAATAAAAGCTAGGGGCTGTTTAGATAAAGACACAACTAAATTAGTTTTAGTAAAGAGCTTTTGTCAACAAGAAAGTTATTTGTCCCTAGGAAATCGATAACTAGACCGGTAATCATTATTGCAATTTTATTTGAGGGAGAGGCATAAGCTAACATACTTTCTCTACTTGGATCATATGCACTTATGATTGGAACTCTAGCAAGCATCCGCAACTACTAAAGATTCATTAAGGTAAAACCCAACCATAGCATTAAAGTATTAAGTCCTCTTTATCCCATACGCAAACAACCTACTTACTCGGGTCTGTGCTTCTGTCACTCACGCCACCCACCATAAGCAAATCATAAGCATATTGCAAACCCTACAGCGGGCATACCTCATGCTTGCGCGACATGGGGAGCACCATAGGACAACACCAATAATAAAACATACAACTCAAACCAATCTTGATCATCAAATAGCCATTAGGACAAAACAGATCTACTCAAACATCATAGGATAGTCATACATCATTGGGAAATAATATATAGCATTGAGCACCATGTTTAAGTAGATATTACAGCGGGTAAGAGAGAGGTTACACTGCTGCATAGAGGGGGGGAGAGTTGGTGATGATGGCGGTGAAGTTGTTGGTGAAGATGGCGGTGATGATGATGGCCCCGGCAGCGCTCCGGCGCCACCGGAAGCAAGGGAGAGAGGGGCCCCCTTCTTCTTCTTCTTCTTCTTCCTTAACCTCCTCCCTAGATGGGAGAAGGGTTTCCCCTCTGGTCCTTGGCTCCCATGGCGTGGGAGGGGTGAGAGCCCCTCCGAGATTGGATCTATCTCTCTGTTTCTCTCTGGTTCTGCGTTCTGTCCTGGCTCTGTTTCACCGTTTCGTATATATATGGAGATCCGTAACTCCGATTGGCTTGAAACCTTCGACGTGATTTTTTTCCGAATATTAGCTTTCTTGTGGCAAAAGAAGAGCGTCAACCGCCTTACGATGGGCTCACGAGGGTAGGGGCGCGCCCCCCTGCCTCGTGACCACCTCAGGCACTAGTTCGCGTTGATTTTCCTTCCGAATTTTCCATATTTTCCAAAAATAAGATCCATCCATTTTTATCCCGTTTGGACTCCGTTTGATATGGATATTCTACGAAACCAAAAACATGCAACAGACAGGAACTGGCACTGGGCACTGGATCAATATGTTAGTCCCAAAAATAATATAAAAAGTTGCCAAAAAGTATATGAAAGTTGAATAATATTGGCATGGAACAATCAAAAATTATAGATACGACGGAGACGTATCAGCATCCCCAAGCTTAATTCCTGCTCGTCCTCGAGTAGGTAAATGATAAAAAAGATAATTTTTGATGTGGAATGCTACCTAGCATAATCTTGATCATATGTCTAATCATGGCATGAATATTAAGACACGAGTGATTCAAAGCAATAGTCTATCCTTTGACATAAAAATAATAATACTTCAAGCATACCAGCCAAGCAATTATGTCTTATTGAAATAACATAGCCAAAGAAAGCTCATCCCTACAAAATCATATAGTCTGGCTATGCTCCATCTTCACCACACAAAATATTCAGACCATGCACAACCCCGATGACAAGCCAAGCAATTGTTTCATATTTTTGACGTTCTCAAACCTTTTCAACTTTCATGCAATACATGAGCATGAGCCATGGACATAGCACTATAGGTGGAATAGAATATGATGATGGGGGTTATGTGGAGAAGACAAAAAAGGAGAAGATAGTCTCACATCAACTAGGCGTATCAACGGGCTATGGAGATGCCCATCAATAGATATCAATGTGAGTGAGTAGGGATTGCCATGCAACAGATGCACTAGAGCTCTAAGTATATGAAAGCTCAAACTGAAACTAAGTGGGTGTGCATCCAACTTGCTTGCTCATGAAGACCTAGGGCATTTGAGGAAGCCCATCGTTGGAATATACAAGCCAAGTTCTATAATTAAAATTCCCACTAGTATATGAAAGTGATAACTCAAGAGACTCTCTATATGAAGAACATGGTGCTACTTTGAAGCACAAGTGTGCTAAAAGGATAGTAACATTGCCCCTTCTCTCTTTTTCTCTCATTTTTTTTGTTTTCTTTTTTTCTCTTTTTTTGGGCCTTCTCCCTTTTTTTGGCCTTTCTCCTTTTTTATTTTTTTTTTATTTTTTCGTCCGGAGTCTCATCCCGACCTGTGGGGGAATCATAGTCTCCATCATCCTTTCGTCACTGGGGCAATGCTCTAATAATGATGATCATCACACTTTTATTTACTTACAACTCAATATTACAACTCGATATCTAGAACAAAGGTATGACTCTATATGAATGCCTCCGGCGGTGTACCGGGATGTGCAATGATCTAGCGTAGCAATGACATAAAAAATGGACAAGCCATGAAAACATCATGCTAGCTATCTTACGATCATGCAAAGCAATATGAAAATAAATGCTCAAGTCATGTATATGATGATGATGGAAGTTGCATGGCAATATATCTCGGAATGGCTATGGAAATGCCATGATAGGTAGGTATGGTGGCTGTTTTGAGGAAGATATAAGGAGGTTTATGTGTGACAGAGCGTATCATATCACGGGGTTTGGATGCACCGGCGAAGTTTGCACCAACTCTCGAGGTGAGAAAGGGCAATGCATGGTACCGAAGAGGCTAGCAATGATGGAAGGGTGAGAGTGCGTATAATCCATGGACTCAACATTAGTCATAAAGAACTCACATACTTATTGCAAAAATCTATTAGTAATCGAAACAAAGTACTACGCGCATGCTCCTAGGGGGATATATTGGTAGGAAAAGACCATCGCTCGTCCCCGACCGCCACTCATAAGGAAGACAATCAATAAACACCTCATGCTCCGACTTCGTTACATAACGGTTCACCATACGTGCATGCTACGGGACTTGCAAACCTCAACACAAGTGTTTCTCAATTTCACAATTACTCAACTAGCACGACTCTAGTATCACCATTTTTATATCGCAAAACTATTGCAAGGAATCAAACATATCATATTCAGTGATCTACAAGTTTATGTAGGATTTTATGACTAACCATGTGAATGACCAGTTCCTGTCATCTCTCTAAATAGATATAAGTGAAGCAAGAGAGTTTAATTCTTTCTACAAAAGATATGCCCGTGCTCTAACAAATATAAGTGAAGCAAAAGAGCATTCTGCAAATGGCGGTTGTCTAAGTAAAGAGAAACAGGCAATCCAAACTTCAAATGATATAAGTGAAGCACATGAAGCATTCTATAAAGCCATACTCAAAAAATATAAGTGAAGTGCAAAGAGCATTCTATAAATCAACCAAGGACTATCTCATACCAGCATGGTGCATAAAAAGAAAAATAAAAACCTAAATGAAAAAGACGCTCCAAGACTTGCACATATCGCATGAACGAAACGAATCCAAAAACATACCGATATTTGTTGGAGAAAGAGGGGATGCCTTCCCAGCATCCCCAAGCTTAGACACTAGAGTCTCCTTGAATATTTACTTGGGGTGCCTCAGGCATCCCCAAGCTTGGGCTCTTGCCTCTCTTCCTTCTTCTCACATCGAAACCTTCTCAATCATCGAACACTTCATCCACACAAAACTTCAACAGAAAACTCGGTAAGATCCGTTAGTATAATGAAGCAAATCACTACTCTAGGTACTGTTGCAAACCAATTCATATTTTGTTTTTGCATTGTTTCTACTGTAATATAACTTTTTCATGGCTTAATCCACTAATATGAATCGACAGTTTCATCAAAACAAGCAAACTATGCATCAAAAACAGAATCTGTCTAAAACAGAATAGTCTGTAATAATTTGAACATTTACCATACTTCTGATACTTGAAAAAATCTAATTAGGAAAAATAAACAATTTGAATAGGAAGACATTGCAAAAAGAATCAGAACTATTTGATGTTCCAGCTAAAAACTTAAAATCGCGCACTACAGCCAAAGTTCCTACACCGTACAAACCATCAAGCAAATGTAAACATCCTAAAGGCAAACCTTGGCACATTATTTTTATAATACAATGGAATTGTACAAGGGGATAATTATTTTTATTGAAAAGTTTCTGTAATCAAGATTCACAAAGTTGCCGTGAGCATGAACAAAGTTCAAGGAGCTCTCCCACTTCAACAATGCTTGTCTTTCTCACTTTCGCTTTCCTTTTTGAAAAAGTTTTGGGTTCCCTCTTTATTTTTGTTGTTTTTAAACTATATGAAAGCACTCAACAGAAATAAATTAATCTCTAAAACTTCCGGGTTGTCTCCCAGGCAGCGCTTTCTTTAAAGCCATTAAGCTAGGCATATAGTGCTCAAGTAGTGAATCCACCCGGATCCCAAGGTATATCAAGGCCAATTTTAATTAGCAATGATTTGTAATTTAGTAGTGAGCACAAAGTAACATATATCATGTAATGATGAAGTCTAACTCTCTTCCTATGCATTGGCATGTCATAAAAGAACAATTCATGCACATAAAGTAAAGGCCAATGCATAGTATAAACAGTTTCTTGCAATTCTATCATATTGGAAACATAGAGAGGTGGAGATATAGTTCCTCTCTCATAATAATTGCAAGTAGGAGCAGCAAGCACATGCATATTATACTCATCAAAATCATCATGTGCATCGGTAAAAGGCAACCCATCAATGTAATCCTTAATAAGTGCAAACTTCTCCGATATAGTGTAGTTTGGAGAATTCAAAAAGATAATAGGACTATCATGCGTGGGTGCAATAGCAACAATTTCATGTTTAACATAAGGAACTATAGCAAGTTCATCTCCATAAGCATAATTCATATTGTCATCTTGGCCACAAGCATAGCAAGAATCATCAAAAAGGGATATTTCAAGAGAATCAATGGGATCATAACAATCATCATAGCAATCATCCTTCGGTAAGCACGAAGGGAAATTAAACAATGTATGAGTTGAAGAGTTACTCTCATTAGAAGGTGGGCACGGGTGATCAATCCGCTCTTCCTCCTTTTGTTCTTCGCTCTCTGCATCATCTTTTTCATCCAATGAGCTCACAGTTTCATCAATTTTGTATTCCATAGCTTCCTGCAAAATATTAGTCTCTTCTTGGACAGCGGAGACTTTCTCAATAAATGCATTAATATAGTAATTGTATTCAGAATCTTCATATCAATATCTAAGTATAGCAAGATTTTCAGGCCTATAAACATCATCATCTAAAGCTTCATACTTTTCAAACAAAGATTCAATTTCATAAGCAGCCTTAAAAGCAACAAATTCTTCTATTTGTTCCACATCATAGTAATCATATATACCATTAGCATAAGAAGCTAAGGTTTCATTAACATTAAATTTGCATGAAAAGGGAAGGTGTGGAGCCTTCATCCTAGAGCAACAAGTAATATCATATCTCAAGCATAGTTGCCAAGCATACCAACGCAACATAATAAATTGGTCCCATAATAGTTTCCCTTTTTGTGTCAAGCGATAATCCCTAAAGTATTCACGTTGATCCAACGTGTCTCCCATTATAAAGTTGAATGGGGTTTTCTCAGGATTATCAAAGTAGTACTTAATATCTTTCATATAATGAGAATCGAGGGTTTTAGGAGTTACCCCATCTCCATGAGTAGTGAGTACATCTAATTTTTTTGGTATTTTGCGTTCCATATCCATAACTAAAGATAGATAACAACTTAGAACAGCAAATAAAAATTACTTAATGATAAAGCAAACAAGCACACACGAGAATATTCACCCCACGCTATTGCTCCCCGGCAACGGCGCCAGAAAAAGGTCTTGATAATCCACAAGTATAGGGGATCAATTGTAGCCTCTTTCGATAAGTAAGAGTGTCGAACCCAACGAGGAGCTAAAGGTAGAACAAATATTCCCTCAAGTTCTATCGACCACCGATACAACTCTACACACACTTGACGTTCGCTTTACCGGAAACAAGTATGAAACTAGAAGTACTTTGTAGGTGTTTTTGGGTAAGCTTGAAAGAAAGTAAAGAGCACGTAAATAAAAGCTAGGGTCTGTTTAGATAAAGACACAACTAAATTAGTTTTAGTAAAGAGCTTTTGTGAACAAGAAAGCTATTTGTCCCTAGGCAATCGATAACTAGACCGGTAATCATCATTGCAATTTTATTTGAGGGAGAGGCATAAGCTAACATACTTTATCTACTTGGATCATATGCACTTATGATTGGAACTCTAGCAAGCACCCGCAACTACTAAAGATTCATTAAGGTAAAACCAACCATAGCATTAAAGTATTAAGTCCTCTTTATCCCATACGCGAGAGTCCCTCTGAGATTGGATCTATCTCTCTGTTTCTCTCTGGTTCTGCGTTCTGTCCTGGCTCCGTTTCACCATTTCGTATATATATGGAGATCCGTAACTCTGATTGGCCTGAAACCTTCGCCGTGATTTTTTTTCCGAATATTAGCTTTCTTGCGGCAAAAGAAGAGCGTCAACCGCCTTACGGTGGGCTCACGAGGGTAGGGGCGCGCCCTAAGGGGGGGCGCCCCCCTGCCTCGTGACCACCTCGGGCACTGGTTCGCGTTGATTTTCCTTCCGAATTTTCCATATTTTCCAAAAATAAGCTCCGTCCGTTTTTATCCCGTTTGGACTCCGTTTGATATGGATACTCTGCGAAACCAAAAACATGCAACAGAGAGGAACTGGCACTAGGCACTGGATCAATATGTTAGTCCCAAAAATAATATAAAAAGTTGCCAAAAAGTATATGAAAGTTGAATAATGTTGGCATGGAACAATCAAAAATTATAGATACGATGGAGACGTATCACATCTCACGTGATGATCGGACATGGTTTAGTTGATATGGATCACGTGATCATTTAGATGACTAGAGGGATGTCTATCTAAGTGGGAGTTCTTAAGTAATATGATTAATTGAACTTTAATTTATCATGAACTTAGTACCTGGTAGTATTTTGCATGTCTATGTTGTTGTAGATAAATGGCCCGTGCTACTGTTCCTTTGAATTTTAATGCGTTCCTAGAGAAAGCTAAGTTGAAAGATGATGGTAGCAACTACACGGACTGGGTCCGTAACTTGAGGATTATCCTCATTGCTGCACAGAAGAAATACGTCCTGGAAGCACCGCTAGGTGCAAAGCCCACTGCAGGATCTACTCCAGATGTTATGAACGAATGGCAGAACAAAGCTGATGACTACTCGATAGTTCAGTGTGCCATGCTTTACGCCTTTGAATCGGGACTTCAACGACGTTTTGAACGTCATGGAGCATATGAGATGTTCCAGCAGTTGAAGTTAATATTTCAAGGAAATGCCCGGATTGAGGGATATGAAGTCTCCAATAAGTTCTACAGCTGCAAGATGGAGGAGAATAGTTCTGTCAGTGAACATATACTCAGAATGTCTGGGTACCACAACCACTTGACTCAACTAAGAGTTAATCTTCCTGATGATAGTGTCATTGACAGAGTTCTTCAATCACTACCACCAAGCTACAAAAGCTTCATGATGAACTATAATATGCAAGGGATGGATAAGACAATTCCGGGCTCTTCGCAATGCTAAAGGCTGCGGAGGTAGAAATCAAGAAGGAGTATCAAGTGTTGATGGTCAACAAAACCACTAGTTTCAAGAAGAAGGGCAAAGGGAAGAAGGGGAACTTCAAGAAGAACGGCAAGCAAGTTGCTACTCAAGTGAAGAAGCCCAAGTCTGGACCTAAGCCTGAGACTAAGTGTCGATGTCAAAACCGGCGGATCTCGGGTAGGGGGTCCCGAACTGTGCGTCTAGGCCGGATGGTAACAGGAGGCAGGGGACACGATGTTTTACCCAGGTTCGGGCCCTCTTGATGGAGGTAAAACCCTACGTCCTGCTTGATTAATATTGATGATATGGGTAGTACAAGAGTAGATCTACCACGAGATCAGAGAGGCTAAACCCTAGAAGCTAGCCTATGGTATGATTGTGTGTTGTGGTTGTTGTCCTACGGACTAAAACCCTTCGGTTTATATAGACACCGAAGAGGGTTAGGGTTACACATGGTCGGTTACAAAGGAGGAGATATCCATAGCCGTATTGCTTAGCTTGCCTTCCACGCCAAGTAGAGTCCCATCCGGACACGAGACGAAGTCTTCAATCTTGTATCTTCATAGTCCAACAGTCCGGCCAAAGGATATAGTCTGGCTGTCCGGAGACCCCCTAATCTAGGACTCCCTTAGTAGCCCCTGAACCAGGCTTCAATGACGATGAGTCCGGCACGCAGTATTGTCTTCGGCATTGCAAGGCGGGTTCCTTCTCCGAATACATCACAGAAGAATTTGAATACGAGGATAGTGTCCGACCCTGCAAAATAAGTTCCACATTCCACCGTAGAGAGAATAATATTTTCGCAGATCTAGTTTGCTGGCTTGTTTTGGCAGCATGACGTTATGTCATGGCCCGATGATTGTTCGAACCGTTTCCTTTAACCAGCCCCGCACATAACGCGAGGCAGTTTTTCGACACATCTTGTCAAAGCAGAGATCGTGTCCCCTTATTACGGGATTCTCATCAATACGGGCATGGGTAACCCAACCGCACCATCAATTACGGCGCTTGGGGGATAAGCGAGTTTTACCAGGCAAGTGGGGACGCTTAGCTTCGTCCGCCCATATAAAGGGATAAGGATTCACCTTTCTATCCACGCCTTCTTCCTCATTTGCTCATCCATTTTCGCACACTCGAGCTCTAGCGCCCAAGTCCACACTTCCCACCTCAACCTTCTCCAACCATGTCCGGAGCGGGAGGCAGGTGGATGGTCTCCTCCGTCACGGAGGGAGACATCAAAAAACTGAGGAGAGCCGGATACCTGCCCGACGACATCGCGCACCGGCTCCCAAATGAGGGGCAGCTCATCCCCACCCCCAGGCCCCATGAGAGGGTAGTATTCCTCACCCATTTCCTCCATGGACTGGGATTCCCTCTCCATCCATTCGTCCGGGGGCTCATGTTCTATTACGGCCTGGATTTCCACGATCTGGCCCCGAACTTCATCCTCAACATCTCGGTGTTTATCGTCGTGTGCGAGGCCTTCCTCCGCATCAAGCCCCACTTCGGCTTATGGTTGAAGACCTTCAATGTCAAGCCGAAGGTGGTGGGCGGCCGCCAGGCGGAGTGCGGAGGCGCCATGGTGGGCAAGATGCCCAACGTGACATGGCTCGAGGGCTCCTTTGTGGAAACCATAAAGGGGTGGCAATCGGGGTGGTTCTACATCACCGAGCCGTGCGACCCTGTATGGGCAGCGGCCCCCGAGTTCCGATCTGGCATCGCCACCCGGCTCACCTCCTGGAAAGAGAAGGGCATGTCATGGGGTAGTTCGGAAGAGCTGACCGGACTCCAAACATGTATTCAAAACATGGTGAACAAGAAGCTCAAACTTGTCAACGTGGTCCAGGTCATGCTCCACCGCCAGATTCTCACGTGCCAACAACGGGAGTTCAACTTGTGGGAGTTTGACCCGGCGCGGCACCGAACTCTGAACAGGCTTTTCGACACAACTCACGAAGATGCCTGGAGGGTGCTGTTCAAAAGCGCCGAGTTTCCCCCTCCTATTACTGAGGATCGTGGATTTAGCGCGAAGCGCCAAGCCAAAGCGGTAAGCTGCTTTACCTCTCGCAGGATACTTATTTTTTATAGGTTGACTCCATGCGGGATCTAAACTCCCGTACCTTTGACAGGACTGGCAGGAGACGGCCGGACAGATCGATTGTCCGGCTCCTTTGCCCGAAGGCCCAGCAGACGCTCTTCTGGCGAAGATGCTGACTCCGGCTCCTTATACGGTGCCGGAGAAGACCAAGAAGGCCAAGGGAACCTGGAAGAGTTCCCGACGCCAGGCGTCGTCGGACTCACCGTCCGATGACTCTGCGGCGCACTCCTTGCCCGAAGACGAGGAAGAAGAAGAGGGTGCTCCCCCTCCTGCAGGGGGAGATAAGAAAAGGAAGGCCGCCCTAACTGGGGGGGGGGGGTCGAAGGGTCCAAGAAGGGAAGGACTCTCCTTCCGGACAGCTCCACTGCCGCCGACGAAGACGAGTGGTTGCCCAGGGCCAAGCCCCTGGGTAGATTGTAAGTATTCAGATACCAGAGTAACTCGTAGCATTCCTTCGTCGCACTGCTTTCCCTAACGCCGAACATGATTATGCGGGCCGCCGTGAACCAGCAACGATGTATCATCGGACGGCTCCCTGGGCTCGTCAAACATGGATAGCAATCCAGTCCCGACCGCCACCTCCCCTCATTTTGCTGATGACGCCGAGTTGCTGTCTCAAGAGGCACCGGGTCGAGGGGAGACAGTCCTGGAGGCACCTCAAGGTGACCTTCCGGACTCCGGGAGCCAAGGGGACGGGGCCCCTGAGAGCTCCGAGTTCGGCTCTCAGCCGAACACTGCGCCGGACCCTCCAGCGGTTCCGGGCTCGGGCAGGCGGCCTCCTTCTAAGAGGGGCAAGACGCCTGTGCCGGTGACCTCTGTCCATTCAGAGGCGCTGGACAATCTGCTGGAAGCGCTTCGCAGCGCTTCCATCGACGAGGAGCACCGCACTATCATGAGTGTGGTGATCAAGAAGGTTCAGTCCGCCAAGAGCGGATTGACTGAAGCCTGTGCCATCCTTCTAACAGGCTTTGAGGTAAGTGTTTTAAAATGTAGTAGAAATGTTACCGCATAGACAGTAGCCCCTGATGCTTTGTTCGGTGTTCACAAAGAAAAGCCGAACAGAGGATCAAATAATATCGCAGGTGAGGGAGTCCTGGATTAGGGGGTGTCCGGATAGCCGGACTATACCTTCGGCCGGACTCCTGGACTATGAAGATACAAGATTGAAGACTTCGTCCCGTGTCCGGAAGGGACTTTTCTTGGCGTGGAAGGCAAGCTTGGCGATACAGATATGTAGATCTCCTACCATTGTAACCGACTCTGTGTAACCCTAGCCCTTTCTGGTGTCTATATAAACCGGAGGGTTTTAGTCCATAGGACGAACAACAATCATACCATAGGCTAGCTTCTAGGGTTTAGCCTCCTTGATCTCGTGGTAGATCTACTCTTGTACTACCCATATCATCAATATTAATCAAGCAGGACGTAGGGTTTTACCTCCATCAAGAGGGCCCGAACCTGGGTAAAACATTGTGTCCCCTGCCTCCTGTTACCATCCGCCTAGACGCACAGTTCGGGACCCCCTACCCGAGATCCGCCAGTTTTGACACCGACATTGGTGCTTTCATTGAGAGTTCCTCTGTGTCGTCACTTTTAGGCCCAATGGCTCCTCTGATCATCAACGACAATGCGATCCAGGGGTAGACCTTTCTCCCCGGACAGATCTTCATATTTGGCGGCTTTGCACTGCGGGCCAATTTGCTTGGCCATCTGGAGCAGATCGAAAGCTACACCCCTGGCCATCAGGTCAGATTTTGAAGTTTGAACTACACGGCCGACCTCCGAGGAGACTTGATCTTTGACGGGTTCGAGCCGCAGCCGAGCACGCCGCACTGTCACGATGGGCATGATCTAGCTCTGCCGCCGAACAGTGCCCTGGAGGCCGCACCCGCATCAGCTCCGAACCTTAATTCGGAGCCAACTGCGCCAATCGAGGATGGGTGGTTGGACACCGCCTCGGGGGCTGCAATCTCTACGGTGATCGAGCCGAACACCAGCCCTATTCTCTGCGAAGCCTGTGACTCCAAGCAGCCGGACTCCTCTCCAGACTCCGAGCCCTCCGCGCCCCTACCGATCGAACCCGATTGGGCGCCGATCATGGAGTTCACCGCCGCGGACATCTTTCAGCACTCGCCCTTCGGCGATATTCTGAATTCACTAAAGTCTCTCTCTTTATCAGGAGAGCCCTGGCCAGACTATGGTCAGCGAGGTTGGGATTCGGATGATGAAGAAATTCAAAGCCCACCCACCACCCACTTCGTAGCCACTGTCGATGATTTAACCGACATGCTCGACTTCGACTCCGAAGACATCGACGGTATGGATGCCGATGCAAGAGACGATCAAGAACCAGCGCCTATAGGGCACTGGAAAGCCACCTCGTCGTATGATATATACATGTTGGACACCCCAAGAGAAGGCAATCGCGATGGAACAGCGGAGGATGACCCTCCAAGAAGCAGCCTAAGCACCGGCGTCAGCGGCGCCGCTCTAAATCCCGCCAAAGCAAAAACGGTGATTCCGGCACGGGAGATAATAACACCCCGGACAGTGCCGAAGACAACCACCTCCAGCAAGATTCAGCACAGGAGGATGGAGAAGCCAGCCCTCATGAGAGAGCGGCAGACAGAGAGGTCAAGGACGATAATTATATGCCTCCCTCCGAAGACGAGGCAAGCCTCGACGACGATGAATTCGTCGTGCCGGAGGATCCCGTCGAACAAGAGCATTTCAAACGCAGGCTTATGGCCACGGCGAGCAGCCTCAAGAAAAAACAGCAACAGCTTAGAGCTGATCAAGATTTGCTAGCCGACAGATGGACTGAAGTCCTTGCGGCCGAAGAGTATGAACTCGAACGCCCCTCCAAGAGCTACCCAACGCGCAGGTTGCTACCCCGACTAGAGGAGGAAGCACCTAAACCTACATCACCAGCGCATGATGCGGCCGATCGGCCACCCCGTGGCCGCGACAGAGAAGCCTCTCGGCCCTCCACTCAAGCCGCACCCCGGCGCCGCTCAAAAAATACCAAGGCACGGGAAAATGTGCCAGACCTGCGAGATATATTGGAGGACAAGTCAAGGCAAACAAGATCGATCTACGGATCGCGTGGGCGCCCCACGGCACGAGACGGTAAGCTTCACTCCAGATACAGTCAATCTGGCTGGGCCGAACACAGTAGACAAAGCTCGTTCGAGCTGCGTCGTGATATAGCCCAATACAGAGGCGTCGCACACCCACTATGCTTCACAGATGAAGTAATGGATCATCAAATCCCTGAGGGTTTCAAACCCATGAACATCGAATCATATGATGGCACAATAGATCCTGCGGTATGGATCGAGGACTATCTCCTTCATATCCACATGGCCCGCGGTGATGACCTACACGCCATCAAATACCTCCCACTCAAGCTTAAAGGACCAGCTCGGCATTGGCTTAACAGCTTGCCAGCAGAATCAATTGGTTGTTGGGAGGACCTGGAAGCCGCATTCCTCGACAATTTCCAGGGCACTTATGTGCGACCACCAGACGCTGATGACCTTAGCCACATAATTCAGCAGCCAGAGGAATCGGCCAGACAATTCTGGACACGGTTCCTAACCAAGAAAAATCAAATCGTCGACTGTCCGGACGCAGAGGCCCTAGCAGCCTTCAAGCATAACATCCGCGACGAGTGGCTTGCACAGCACCTAGGACAGGAAAAGCCGAAATCTATGGCAGCCCTCACGACACTTATGACCCGCTTTTGCACGGGAGAAGACAGCTGGCTAGCTCGCAGCAATAACATGACCAAGAGCCCTGGTAATTCGGATACCAAGGACAGCAGTGGCAGGTCGCGTCGCAACAAGCAAAAGCGCCGCATTAACAGTGACAATGCTGAGAATACGGCAGTTAATGCCAGATTCAGAGGCTCTAAACCCGGTCAGCAGAAAAAGCCATTCAAAAGAAATACTCCGGGCCCGTCTAGTTTGGACCGAATACTCGACCGCTCATGCCAAATACATGGCACCCCCGAAAAACCAGCCAATCACACCAACAGGGATTGTTGGGTGTTCAAGCAGGCAGGCAAGTTAAATGCCGAAAGCAGAGACAAGGGGCTGCATAGCGATGATGAGGAGGGAGCCCCGGCCGCCAAACAACAGTGGACAGAAAGGTTTTCCCCCACAAGTGCGGACGGTGAACATGATATACGCAACCCACGTCCCCAAGAGGGAGCGGAAGCGTGTGCTAAGGGACGTATAAGCGATGGAGCCAGTCGCCCCAAAGTTCAACCCATGGTCTTCCTGCCCGATCACTTTTGATCGAAGGGACCACCCCACTAGCACCTGTCATGGCGGATTCGCCGCATTGGTTCTAGACCCAATTATTGACTGATTTCACCTCACTAGAGTCCTTATGGACGGCAGCAGCAGCTTGAACCTGCTTTACCAGGATATAATGCGGAAAATGGGCATCGGTCCCTCGAGGATTAAACCCACTAAAACGACCTTTAAAGGCATCATACCAGGTGTAGAGGCCAATTGTACAGGCTCAGTTACACTTGAAGTGGTCTTCGGATCTCCGGGTAATTTCCGAAGCAAGGAGTTAATCTTCGACATCGTTACATTCCGCAGTGGCTATCACGCACTGCTCGGGCGAACCGCATTTACCAAGTTCAATGCGGTGCCGCACTACGCATACCTCAAGCTCAAAATGCCAGGCCCTCGAGGAGTCATCACGGTCAATGGAAACACCGAATGCTCTCTCCGAACGGAGGAGCATACGGTGGCTATTGCAGCGGAAAGCAGCCTCTCAAGGCAATTCTCCAGTCCGGCCATTAAACGTCTGGACACCGTCAAGTGCGCCCGGAGTAACCTACAACAAGACCGCAGGGCACGTTCCGAGCAAGCGTAGCAATGCGGCCCCAACCCCAGCCCTCGCGAACTTGCGAAACCAGTGTCGCGGGTACATAACTACCCTCTAGAAATACCATGGGCAAAAGGGGAGGGGCACAATCACGGCACGCCCGAAACACGGCTTAAACCGCACTAGGGGCTGCCGACTTTTTCATTTTATCTTACTTTCAGGACTCCACTCTTCGGAAGGCCTGTCCGGCAGTACAATTGCCGCACAAACGATACAACAACCAGGGGAGCAGAAAGCTACGCCGCACTACGGAACTCTAAGGTGGTCTCTATAACGAGCAGTATACCTGTTTCACATAACATTCCGCAGCTCGCCCCTGGAAAGGACATATTTGATAGTCCCATTTTTGCTTATCGCACTATTTGTATCGTCGTGCTTTGATCGCAGCCTTTTTAAATAAACAATGCATAGCTTCCGTCTATTATTGCATTACTCTTTTTTACAAATATATGTTCATTAATGACATGTTGCACCCGTACACTTTGGTACGGCCAATACGCCAGGGGCTTAAGTACCCCACAATACGGTGTGAGAAGTCCGAACACTTTCACAAGTGCGGCACCCCGAACTTATAGCATTATATGCATCGGCTCCGAATCATGTCTTGGGTCAATAGTTGGGTTTGCCCGGCTCCTATGTTTTGGTACCTTACGTTCCGTTATATCGGCTAAGGTAGCACTAGGAGAACTACTGCGATTGTGCCCCGGTTGAGCTGGGCTAAGCACCTCAGTAGAGAAAGCTAAAACTGACCGTCATGATGAGGCGAGAGCCGGTCGCTGTTCGAGAGCTTTTCGAGTCCCTAAAGACTTATGCCGCTTAGAGCGAGGAGTCGGCTTTGTCCGGCCTAGGCGTGGATAACGCCCCGAACTCGGTCTTCCGAACACTAGGGGCTTCGCCGAAATTTAAAATTATAGAATTCTATGGCTAAGTGAGAGTGTTCAAGCATTATAGTCTGATTGCCTTGTTCGTTGTGTTGAGCGCCTCCCTCGAAGGACCCAAGAATGGGAAAAAGAGCGCTCATGTTTATCCCGAACACCCCAGCACTCGTGCCATGGGGGCAGAAGCCGACGACTCGCCATCTCTCAATTTTGATAAACGGCCGCATAGAAGGTAATATTTTAAATTCAAAAAGCATTGCTTAGCGCACATGAACAAGTTTTCAGCGCACAGGACAAAACGAGCGAGTTTACTGAAAAATTACATCCATGGAACATTCATCCGCCACAAGGCGGGCACCCTTCAGAATGCCCTCATAATACATCTCGGGCTTGCGATGCTCCTTGCCCAGTGGTGGCCCGTCCTTCACAAGCTTCTCAGCATCTAGCTTGCCCCAGTGCACCTTCTCACGGGCAAGCGCCCTACGGGCACCCTCGATGCATACAGAGCGCTTGATGACTTCGAGCCTTGGACAGGCCTCCACCAGCCGCCTCCCCAGCCTAAAGTAGCTCGCAGGCATGGCCTCTCCAGGCCACAGCCGGACTATGAGGCCCTTCATGGCCTGTTCGGCCACCTTATGGAGCTCGACCAGCTGTTTCAGCTGGTCGCTTAAGGGCACCGGGTGTTCGGCCTCAGCATATTGAGACCAGAACACCTTCTCCATCAAGCTTCCCTCCTTGGCTCGGTAGAAGGCGGCGGCATCCGACACGCTACGAGGCAAGTCTGCAAATGCTCCTGGAGAGCTCCGGATTCGGGTAAGTAACAAGTAATTCACTTTTACGTGCTTGCTTTGCATAAAGAATGCCTTACCCGTCGTTATCTTTTTTATTGCCTCAACCTCCTGGAGGGCCTTCTGGGCTTCGGCCTTGGCAGACTTGGCATCTTCAATGGCCGCCGCGAGCTCAGACTCTCGCGTCTTCGAGTCAAGCTCCAAACTCTCATGTTTTTTCATGAGAGCCTGGAGCTCTTGCCGCACCTTGCCAACCTGCATCTCATGCTTCTCCCGCTCGGTGCACTCCGTGGCCGCCCTCTTCTCAGCCTCGGACAGCGCTTGCTTAAGGGTCGCCACCTCAGTTGTGGCCCCTACAATAGCCGAGTTAATCCTGTCACTTTTTGCAATTGCACCTTTCACATATTTCAATAAGGTATTTCTTACCTTCCTTCTCCTCGAGCTGCCGCTTGGCTAGGCCGAGCTCTTGCTCGGACCGCTCGAGGTTCTGCTTTAGCGTGCCCACCTCCGCAATCAGTGCGGCGGATGCTAGCAGCAAAGCCTGCATACGCATATTGGCTTACTTTTGTTAGACTCCTGCGAACGTTATTAGATCCTCTATTCGGCTTTTCTTTCCGAACGCCAAACAGAGCATCAGGGGCTACTGTCTATGCGGTAATATTTTTATATATCTTTTACTTACCTCAAAGCCTGTTAGAAGGCCGGCACAGGCTTCAGTCAGTCCGCTCTTAGCGGACTGAACCTTCTGGATCACCGCACTCATAACAGTGCGGTGCTCCTCGTCGATGGAGGCGCCATTAAGCACCTCCAGCAAATTGTCCGATGCCTCCGGTTGGACGGAGGTCACCGGCTCGGTAGGCTTGCCCCTCTTGGAAGGAGGCTGCCTACCGGAGTCCGGAACCGTCGAAGGTTCCGGCGCGGTGCCCGGCTCAAAGCCGGACTTAGAGCCCTTGGGGGTACTATCCCCTTCACGCCTGGAGTCCGGGAGGTCGCCTTGCGGCGCCTCCAGGACCACCTCCTCTTGGCTTGGAACCTGTTGGGACACCACCTCGGCATCTTCCGTAGGGTGGGGGGAGGTAGTCGCCGGAAGCGAATTCACGTCCGACGAATCCAGGGAGCCACTCGACGACTCATTGAGCCCGGCCTTGGGTGGACTGCATAGACATGTTCGACGTAAGGAAAAGCTGTGCAATGGGGGAATACTATGAATCACTCTGGTATCCGGATACTTACGATCTCACCAGGGGCTTGGCCCTGTGCGGCCACTCCTCTTCACCGTCGTCGGCATTGGTGGAGTAGTCCGGAGGAGGGGTCTTCCCCTTCTTGGACCCTTCGGCCTCCCCAGTTGGGGCGGCCTTCCTTTTCTTCCCTCCCCCCGCTGGAGGGGGAGAGGTCTCTTCTTCCTCCTCCTCGTCTTCATGGGAGGAGTGCGCCTTGGAGTCTTCGGATGATGAATCCGACACCTCCTGGCGCCGGGCACTCTTTCGAGTCCCCGTGGACTTCTTCTTGGCCTTCTTCTCCGACACCACATAGGGTGCCGGAACCAGCAGCTTCGCCAAGTGAGCGTCCGCTGGGCCTTCGGGCAAAGGAGCCGGACAGTTGATCTGTCCGGACGTCTCCTGCCAATCCTGTCAAAGGTAAGGGAGCTTAGATCCTGCATGGAGTCAAACCATGAAAAACTAATACCCTGTAAAAGGTAGAAACAGCTTACCACACGAGCATGGCACTGCGTGCTAAATCCATGATCCTCGGTAGCGGATGCGGGGGCCTCGGCGCCCTTGAAAAGCACCTTCTAGGCATCTTCGTACGTCGTGTCGAAGAGCCTGCTCAGAGTTCGGTGCCGCGCCAGGTCGAACTCCCACAGGTTGAAAGCCCGTTGTTGACACGGGAGGATCCGGCGGATGAGCATAACCTGGACTACGTTCACAAGTTTGAGCTTCTTGTCCACCAGGGTCTGGACGCATGTTTGGAGTCCGGTCAGCTCTCCTTTTTTACCCCACGACAGGCCCGTCTCTTTCCAGGAGGCAAGCCGCGTAGGGGGTCCGGATTGGAACTCGGGGGCTGCGACCCATTTAGGGTCGCGCAGCTCGGTGATGTAAAACCACCCCGATTTCCACCCCTTTAGGGACTCCACGAAGGAGCCCTCGAGCCATAGGACGTTGGGCATCTTGCCCACCATGGCGCCTCCGCACTCCGCCTGGGTGTCGCGCACCACCTTCGGCTTGACATTGAAAGTCTTGAGCCATAGGCCGAAATGGGGGCGGATGCGGAAGAAAGCCTCGCACACGACGATGAACGTCGAGATGTTGAGGACAAAGTTCGGGGCCAGATCGTGGAAATCCAGACCATAGTAGAACATGAGCCCCCGGACAAATGGGTGGAGAGGGAAGCCCAGTCCGCGGAGGAAATGAGGGAGGAACACCACCCTCTCATGGGGCCTAGGGGTGGGGATGAGCTGCCCCTCTTCGGGAAGCCGGTGCGCAATGTCGTTAGATAAGTATCTGGCCTTCCTCAGTCTTTTGATGTGTCCCTCCGTGACGGAGGAGACCATCCACTTGCCTCCCGCTCCGGACATGGCTGGAGAAGGTTGAGGTGGGGTGTGCGGACTTGGGCGCTGGAGCTCGAGTGCGCGGAAATGGATAGGCAAAGGAGGAAGAAGGCGTGGATGAAAAGGTGGATCCTTATCCCCTTATATGGGTGGACGCGACTATGCGTCCCCACCAGCCTGGTAAAACTCGCCTATCTACCAAGCGCCATAATCAATGGCGCGGTTGGGTTACCCATGCCCGTATTGATGAGAATCCCGGAATAAGGGGACACGATCTCTGCTTTGACAAGACGTGCCAAGGAAACCGCCTCGCTAAACGCACTGAGGTGGAACAGTAAAACAATTCAAATAGAGACTTGGCCGTGGTGTGATGTCACGCTATAGAATACGTGAGCAGATTAGATTTGTGTAAATATTATTCTCTCTATGGCAATATGTGGAAACTTATTTTGCAGAGCCGGACACTACCTTTGTGTTCAAAATCTTCTATGAAGTACTTGGAGGAGGAACCCGCCTTGCAATGCCGAAGACAATCTGCGCGCCAGACTCATCGTCATTGAAGCCTGGTTCAGGGGCTACTGAGGGAGTCCAGATTAGGGGGTGTCCGGATAGCCGGACTATACCTTCGGTCGGACTCCTGGACTATGAAGATACAAGATTGAAGACTTCGTCCCGTGTCTGGAAGGGACTTTTCTTGGCATGGAAGGCAAGCTTGGCGATACGGATATGTAGATCTCCTACCATTGTAACCGACTCTGTGAAACCCTAGCCCTTTCCGGTGTCTATATAAACCGGAGGGTTTTAGTCCATAGGACGAACAACAATCATACCATAGGCTAGCTTCTAGGGTTTAGCCTCCTTGATCTCGTGGTAGATCTACTCTTGTACTACCCATATCCTCAATATTAATCAAGCAGGACGTAGGGTTTTACCTCCATCAAGAGGGCCCGGACCTGGGTAAAACATTGTGTCCCCTGCCTCATATTACCATCCGCCTAGACGCACAGTTCGGGACCCCCTACCCGAGATCCGCTGGTTTTGACACCGACAGCAGGAGTCTAATATAAGTATGTCAATATGCATATGCAGGCTTCGCTGCTGGCGTCCGTCGCACCGACTGCGGAGGTCACCGTACTGAAGCAGGACCTCGAAGGGTCCAGGAAAGAGCTCAGCCTTGCCAAGAGGTAGCTCGAGGAGAACAAGGGTAAGTAATACCCTATCTATAGATATGTATATATAAAAGAAGACGCGATTGCAAAATGACAGGATCAACGTATATTTGCCAAGGGCCACAACCGAGGTGGCAACCCTGAAGCAAGCGCTAACCAAGGCCGAGGATATAGCGGCCAAGGAGCGCACCGAGCGAGAGAAGCACGAGGCTCGGGTGGGCGAGGTGCAGGAAGAGCTCCAGGCTCTCGTGGCGAAGCACGAGGCGTTGGAGCTTGACTCAAAGACGCGGGAGTCTGAGCTTGCTGCGGCCCTCGAGAGCGCAAGAAGTGCCAAGGCCGAAGCCCAAAAGGCCTTCCAGGAGATCGACGCAATGAAGAAGATAGCAGCGGGTGAGGCTTTCTATATGCAAAGCAAGCATGTAAAAGTAAATTACCGATTACTTACCCGAATCCGGAGCTCTCCAGGAGCATTCGCAGATTTGCCTCATAGTGTGTCTGATGCCACACAATTTTACCAGGCCGAGGATGGAAGCTCAACGGAGAAGTTGTTCTGGTCTCAGTATGCTGAGGCCGAACACCCGGTGCCAATGAGCGACCAGCCGAAGCAGATGGTCGAGCTACATAAGGCGGCCGATCGGGCCATGAAGAGCTTTATAGTCCAGCTGTGGCCTGGCGGCGCCCTTCCAAACAGCTTCTTCGGCCTGGTGAGGCGGCTTGTCGATGCCTGCCCACGGCTGGAGGTCGTCAAGCGATATGTCTGCATTGAAGGTGCATGCCGGGCTTTCGCCCGTGTGAAATTGCAGTGGGTCAAGCTAGACGCCGTGAAGCTGATCAAGGAGGGGCCGCCGGAGGGCAAGGAGCACCGCCACCCCGAGATATACTACGAGGGTGTTCTGTCGGGTTCCCGTCTCATTGCGGACGAGTGTTCCAAAGATGTAATATTTGAGTGAGACTTGCTCGTTTTATCATGTATTTATGAAAACTTGTTTCATATGCGCTTTGCAACGCTTGTTTGAATTTAAAATATTACCTTATGTTTGGCTGTTTATCCAATTTGAGAGATGGCTAGTCCTCGGCTTCTGCCCCCATGCCATGAGTGCTGGGGTGTTCGGGATAAACCTGAGCACTCTTGTTCCCATGTTTGGGTCCTTCGAGGGAGGTGCTCAGCACAGCGAACAAGGCAACCGGACTAATAATGCTTTATCACTCTCACTTAGCCATAGAATTCTATAATTTTAAATTTCGGCGAAGCCCCTGGTATTCGGACGGCCGAATTTGGGGCGTGATACACGCCTTTAAGCCGGACAGGGCCGGCCCCTCGCTCTAAGCGGCATAAGTCTTTAGGGACTCGAAAACCTCGCCGAACAGCGACCAGTCTCTCGCCTTATCATGACAGTCAGTTTTAGCTTTCTCTACTGAGGTGATGAACCCAGCAGAACCGGGGCACAATCGCAGTAGTTCTCCTAGCGCTACCTTAGCCGATAGAGCGGAACTAAGGTACCAAAACATAGGAGCCGGGCAAACCCAACATTTGACCAAAGACGTGATTCGGAGCTAATGCATATAATGCTATAAGTTCGGGGTGCCGCACTTGTGAAAGTGTTCGAACTTTTCACACCGTATTGTGAGGTACGTAAGCCCCTGGTGTATTAGCCGTACCAAGGTGTACGGTTGCAAGGCGTCATTAATGAACATATATATATAACAAGAATGCAATAATAGTCGTAATGTCATGCATTGTTTATTAAAAAACTGCGTTAAAGCAGAGTGATACAGATAGTGCGATAAGCAAAGAGTAGGACTATGTCCCTTCCAAGGGCCAGCTTGAGGAATGATATTAAATCGAATATTTCGCTCGTTACTATAATCAACCTGGGAATTCCGTGGTATGACATAGCTGTCTGCCTCCTTGGTTGCTGCATCATGTGTTCGGCAATAGTGCTGCCGGACAGTGTTTCCAGAGATTAAGGTCCTGAAAAAAAGAAAAATAACCAAACGGGAAGCCCCTAGTGCGGTTTAAGCCGCGCCTTGGGGCGTGCCGCAGTTGTGCCCCCCTCCCCACCTCTGCCCATGGTATTTTTAATGCATAATTATGTATGCACGGCACGAGTTTCGCCGTTGGGCTGGGATTGGGGTGGCCGCCGTATTGCTACGCGAGCTCAGATCGCGCCAGGCGGTCTATTTGTCGATTGCCCCGAGTGCGCTTGAAGGTGTCCGGGCTTTGAAGCGCCCAACTGGTTGATTGCCTTGAGAGGCTGCTTTGCGCTTCTACTGCGAGGGCCGTGGTGTGCTCCTCTGTTCGGAGAGAGCGCTCTGTGTTTCCATTGACTGTAATAACTCCGCGAGGTCCTGGCATCTTGAGCTTGAGGTATGCATAATGCGGTACCGCATTGAATCTAGCAAATGCGGTTCGCCCGAGCAGCGCGTGATAACCACTGCGGAACGGGACTATATCGAAGATTAACTCTTTGCTTCGGAAATTATCCGGGGATCCGAAGACCACTTCCAGTGTAATTGAGCCTGTGCAATGGGCCTCCACACCTGGAATGACGCCTTTAAAGGTCGTTTTTGTGGGTTTGATCCTTGAGGGGTCTATACCCATTTTGTGCACTGTGTCCTGATAAAGCAGGTTCAGGCTGCTGCCGCCATCCATAAGGACTCGAGTGAGGTGAAATCCGTCAATGATTGGGTCTAGGACCAGTGCGGCGAATCCGCCATGACGGATACTAGTGGGGTGGTCTCTGCGATCGAAGGTGATTGGACAGGAGGACCAAGGGTTGAATTTTGGGGCGACTGGCTCCAACGCATATACGTCCCTGAGCGCACGCTTCCGCTCCCTCTTGGGGATGTGGGTTGCGTATATCATGTTCACCGTTCGCACTTGCGGGGGAAACCTCTTCTGTCCTCCAGTGTGCGGCTGCCGGGGCTCCTCCTCGTCATCGCTATGTGGCCCCTTGTCCTTGTTTTCAGCAATTAACTTGCCGACCTGCTTGAACACCCAACAATCCCTGTTGGTGTGATTGGCTGGCTTGTCTGGGGTGCCGTGTATTTGACACGAGCGATCGAGTATATGGTACAAGCTGGACGGACCTGGCGTACTTTGTTTGAATGGCTTTTTCCGCTGGCCGGGTTTAGAGCCTTTGAATCCAGCATTGACTGTCGTATCCTCAGTATTTTCATTGTTAATGCAGCGCTTATGTTTGTTGCGACGTGACCTGCTATTGCCGTCCTTGGTATCTGAGGTACCATGGTTCTTTGATATGTTATTACTGCGAGCCAGCCAGCTGTCTTCTCCCACACAAAAGCGGGTCATGAGCGTCGTGAGAGCTGCCATAGATTTCGGCTTTTCCTGACCAAGGTGCCGGGCTAGCCACTCGTCTCGGATGTTGTGTTTGAAAGCCGCTAAGGCCTCCGCATCCGGACAGTCGACGATTTGATTTTTCTTTGTAAGGAACCGAGTCCAGAATTGCCTGGCCGACTCTTCTGGCAGCTGAATTATGTGGCTCAAGTCATCGGCGTCTGGTGGTCGCACATAAGTGCCCTGAAAGTTGTCGAGGAATGCGGCTTCCAGATCTTCCCAACAACTAATGGAGTTCGCTGGCAAGCTGTTAAGCCAATGTCGCGCTGGTCCTTTGAGCTTTAGTGGGAGGTATTTGATGGCGTGTAAGTCATCACCGCGGGCCATGTGGATGTGGAGGAGGAAATCCTCGATCCAAACTGCGGGATCTGTTGTGTCGTCGTATGATTCAATATTTACAGGTTTGAAACCTTCTGGGAATTGATGTTCCATTACTTCGTCTGTGAAGCATAAGGGGTGTGCGACGCCTCTGTATTGGGCTATATCGCGACGCATCCCGAAAGGGTCTTGCCTGCTGTGTTCGGCCCGGCCGGATTTGCTTTTACTGTATCCAGCGTGACGTTTATCGTCTTGCAGAGTAGTGCGCCCTCGTGATCCGTAGATCGATCTTGCATGCTTTGCTTTGTCCTCCAACATGTCTCGCAGGTCTGGCGTATCTCCCCATGCCTTTTTATTTGAATGGCGTCAGGGTGGAGGTTGAGCTTTTGCCTGGAATGCCTCTCTATCGCGGCCACGAGGTGGCCGATCAGCCGTATCATACGCTTCCTCCTCCAGTCGGGTTAGTAACCTGCACTTTGGGTAATTCTTGGAGGGGCGCTCGAGTTTATATTCCTCGGCCGCGAGGACTTCAGTCCATCTGTCAGCTAGCAGATCTTGATCAGCTTGAAGCTGTTGCTGCTTTTTCTTCAGGCTATTTGCCATGGCCATAAGCCGGCGCTTGAAGCGCTCTTGTTCGACGGGATCCTCTGGTACGGCGAATTCATCGTCGCCGAGGCTTGCCTCGTCTTCGGAGGGGGGCATGTAGTTGTCATCCTCCTCCTCTCCGTCTGCCGCTCTCTCAGGAGAGCTGGCTCCTTCATCCTCCTGCTCTAAATCTTGCTGGAGGGGATTGTTGTTGTCTTCGGCACTATCCGGAGTGTTATTATCTCATGTGCCGGTATCACCACTTTTGCTTTGGCGGGACTTAGAGCGGCGCCGCTGACGTCGGCGCTTGGGTTGCATCTTGGAGGGGTCATCCTCCGCTATCTCATCGCCATTGCCTTCGTTGGGTGTATCCACCATGTATATGTCATATGACGAGGTGGCTTTCCAGTGCCCTATAGGTGTTGGTTCATGTTCGTCTCCTACATCGTCGTCCATACCGTCGATGTCTTCGGAGTCGAAGTCGAGCATGTCGGTTAAATCATCGACAGTGGCTACGAAGTGGGTGGTGGGTGGGCGTCGAATTTCTTCGTGGTCCGCATCCCAATCCTGTTGGCAATAGTCCGGCCAGGGCTCTCCTGACAAAGAGAGAGACCTTAGTGAATTCAGAATGTCGCCGAAGGACGAGTGCTGAAAGATATCCACGGCGGTGAATTCCATGATCGGCTCCCAATCGGATTCGGTTGGCAGGGGCGCGGATGGTTCGGAGTCCGGAAAAGAGTCCGGCACCTTGGAGTCACGGGCTGCGCAGAGGGTTAGGCTGGTGTTCGGCTCGATCGCTGTTGAGACTGCAGCCCCTGAGGCGGTGTCTAACCACCCATCCTTGATTGGCGCAATTGGCTCCGAGCTAAGGGTCAGAGCTGATGCGGGCGCGGCCTCTGGGGTACTGTTCGGCGGCAGAGCTAGGTCATACCCATCATGACAGTGCGGCGCGCCCGGCTGTGGCTCGAATCCGTCGAAGATCCAGTCTCCGCGGATGTCGGCCGTGTAGTTCAAACTTCCAAATCTGACCTGATGGCCAGGGGCGTAGCTTTCAATCTGTTCCAGATGGCCAAGAGAATTAGCCCGCAGTGCAAAGCCGCCGAATGCGAAGATCTGTCCGGGGAGAAAAGTCTCACCCTGGACCGCATCGCTATCGATGATAGTAGGAGCCATCAAGCCTAACGGCGACGACACAGAGGAACTCTCAATGAAAGCACCAATGTCGGTGTCAAAACCGGTGGATCTCGGGTAGGGGGTCCCGAACTGTGCGTCTAGGCCAGATGGTAACAGGAGGCAGGGGACATGATGTTTTACCCAGGTTCGGGCCCTTTTGATGGAGGTAAAACCCTACGTCCTGCTTGATTAATATTGATGATATGGGTAGTACAAGAGTAGATCTACCACGAGATCAGAGAGGCTAAACCCTAGAAGCTAGCCTATGGTATGATTGTATGTTGTGGTTGTTGTCCTACGGACTAAAACCCTTCGGTTTATATAGACACCGGAGAGGGTTAGGGTTACACAAGGTCGGTTACAAAGGAGGAGATATCCATATCCGTATTGCTTAGCTTGCCTTCCACGCCAAGTAGAGTCCCATCCGGACACGAGACGAAGTCTTTAATCTTGTATCTTCATAGTCCAACAGTCCGTCCAAAGGATATAGTCCGGCTGTCCGGAGACCCCCTAATCCAGGACTCCCTCACTAAGTGCTTCTACTGCAAAGGGACTGGTCACTGGAAGCGTAACTGCCCCAAGTATTTGGCGGATAAGAAGGATGGCAAAGTGAAAGGTATATTTGATATACATGTTATTGATGTGTACCTTACTAATGCTCGCAGTAGCGCCTGGGTATTTGATATTGGTTCTGTTGCTAATATTTGCAACTCGAAACAAGGGCTACGGATTAAGCGAAGATTGGCTAAGGACGAGGTGACGATGCGCGTGGAAAATGGTTCTAAAGTCGATGTGATCGCGGTCGGCACGCTACCTTCAGGATTAGTTTTAGACCTGAATAATTGTTATTTGGTGCCAGCGTTAAGCATGAACATTATATCTAGATCTTGTTTGATGCGAGACGGTTATTCATTTAAATCAAAGAATAATGGTTGTTCTATTTATATGAGTAATATATTTTATGGTCATGCACCCTTGATGAGTGGTCTATTTTTATTGAATCTCGATAGTAGTGATACACATATTCATAGTATTGAAGCCAGAAGATATAAGTTTAATAATGATAGTGCAACTTATTTGTGGCACTACCGTTTAGGTCATATTGGTCTAAAGCACATGAAGAAACTCCATGTTGATGGGCTTTTGGAATCACTTGATTATGAATCACTTGATGCTTGCGAACCATGCCTCATGGGCAAGATGACTAAGACTCCGTTCTCTGAAACAATGGAGCGAGCAACAGACTTATTGGAAATAACACATACTGATGTATGTGGTCCGATGAGTGTTGATGCTCGCGGTGGGTATCGTTATTTTCTGACCTTCACAGATGATTTGAGCAGATATGGGTATATCTACTTGATGAAGCATAAGTCTAAAACATTTGAAAAGTTCAAAGAATTTCAGAGTGAAGTGGAAAATCATCGTAACAAGAAAATTAAGTTTCTACGATCTGATCGTGGAGATGAATATTTGAGTTATGAGTTTGGTCTCCATTTGAAACAATGCGGAATAGTTTCGCAACTCACGCCACCTGGAACACCACAACATAATGGTGTGTCTGAATGTCGTAACCGCACTTTATTAGATATGGTGCGATCTATGATGTCTCTTACTGATTTGCCGCTATCATTTTGGGGTTATGCTTTAGAGACGTCTGCATTCATGTTAAATAGGGCACCATCGAAATCCGTTGAGACGACACCATATGAACTGTGGTCTGGCAACAAACCCAATTTGTTGTTTCTTAAAGTTTGGGGCTGCGATGCTTATGTGAAAAAGCTTCAACCAGATAAGCTCGAACCCAAATCGGAGAAATGTGTCTTCACAGGATACCCAAAGGAGACTGTTGGGTACACCTTCTATCACAGATCTGAAGGCAAGATATCCGTTGCTAAGAATGGATCCTTTCTATAGAAGGAGTTTCTCTCGAAAGAAGTGAGTGGGAGGAAAGTAGAACTTGATGAGATAACTGTACCTTCTCCCCTATTGGAAAGTAGTTCATCACAGAAATCAGATCCAGTGATTCCTACACCAATTAGTGAGGAAGCTAATGATGATGATCATGAAACTTCTGATCAAGTTACTACCGAACATCGTAGGTCAACCAGAGTAAGATCCGCACCAGAGTGGTACGGTAATCATGTTCTGGAAGTCATGTTACTTGATCATGACGAACCTATGAACTATGAGGAACCTATGAACTATGAGGAAGCAATGATGATCCTAGATTCCGCGAAATGGCTTGAGGCCATGAAATCTAAGATGGGTTCCATGTATGAGAACAAAGTGTGGACTTTGGTTGACTTGCCCGATGATCGGCAAGCCATAGAGAATAAATGGATCTTCAAGAAGAAGAATGACGGTGACGGTAATATTATTGTCTACAATGCCCGACTTGTTGCGAAAGGTTTTCGACAAGTTCAAGGAGTCGACTACGATGAGACCTTCTCACCCGTAGCAATGCTTAAGTCTTTTCGAATCATGTTACCAATTGCCGCAATTTATGATTATGAAATTTGGCAAATGGATGTCAAAACTGCATTCCTTAATGGATATCTCAAAGAAGAGTTGTATATGATGCAACCAGAAGGTTTTGTCGATCCTAAAGGTACTAACAAAGTGTGCAAGCTCCAGCGATCCATTTATGGACTGGTGCAAGCCTCTCGGAGTTGGAATATACGCTTTGATAGTGTGATCAAAGCATATGGTTTTGTACAGACTTTTGGGGAAGCCTGTATTTACAAGAAAGTGAGTGGGAGCTCCGTAGCATTTTTTATATTATATGTGGATAACATATTGTTGATTGGAAATGATACTGAATTTCTGAATAGCATAAAAAGGATACTTGAATAAGAATTTTTCAATGAAAGACCTTGGTGAAGCTGCTTATATATTGGGCATCAAGATCTATAGAGATAGGTCAAGACGCTTAATTGGACTTTCACAAAGCACATACCTTGACAAAGTTTTAAAGAAGTTCAAAATGGATCAGTCAAAGAAAGGGTTATTGCCTGTGTTACAAGGTGTGAAGTTGAGTCAGACTCAATGCCTGACCACTGCAGAAGATAGAGAGAAAATGAAAGTCATTCCCTATGCCTCAGCCATAGGTTCTATCATGTATGCAATGCTGTGTACCAGACCTGATGTGTGCCTTGCTATTAGTTTAGCAGGGAGGTACCAAAGTAATCCAGGAGTGGATCACTGGATAGCGGTCAAGAACATCCTGAAATACCTAAAAAGGACTAAGGATATGTTTCTCGTTTATGGAGGTGACAAAGAGCTCATCGTAAATGGTTACGTCGATGCAAGCTTTGACACTGATCTAGATGACTATAAGTCACAAACTGGATATGAATTTTTATTGAATGGTGGAGCTGTCAGTTGATGCAGTTCTAAGCAGAGTGTCATGGCGGGATCTACGTGTGAAACGGAATACATAGCAGCTTCGGAAGCAGCAAATGAAGGAGTCTGGATGAAGGAGTTCATATACGATCTAGGTGTAATACCTAGTGGATCGGGTCCAATGAAAATATTTTGTGACAATACTAGCGCAATTACCTTGCCAAAGGAATCCAGATTTCACAAGAGAACCAAGCACATCAAGAGACACTTCAATTCCATTCACGATCAAGTCAAGGAGGGATACCTAGAGATTTGCAAGATACATATGGATTTGAATGTTGCAGACCCGTTGACTAAGCCTCTCTCACGAGCAAAACATGATCAGCACCAAGACTCCATGGGTGTTAGAATCATTACTATGTATCTTGATTATTGACTCAAGTGCAAGTGGGAGACTGGAGGAAATATGCCCTAGAGGCAATAATAAAGTTTTTATTTATATTTCCTTATATCCTGATAAATGTTTATTATTCATGCTAGAATTGTATTAACCAGAAACTTGGTACATGTGTGTATACATAGACAAACAGAGTATCCCTAGTATGCTTCTACTTGACTAGCTCGTTAATCAAAGATGGTTAAGTTTCCTAGCCATAGACATGTGTTGTAATTTGATGAACGGGATCACATCATTAGAGAATGATGTGATGGACAAGACTCATCCGTTAGCTTAGCACTATGATCGTTTAGTTTATTGCTATTGTTTTCTTCATGACTTATACATGTTCCTATGACTATGAGATTATGCAACTCCTGAATACCAGAGGAACACCTTATATGCTATCAAACGTCACAACGTAACTGGGTGATTATAAAGATGCTCTACAGGTGTCTCCGATGGTGTCTGTTGAGTTGGCATAGATCGAGATTAGGATTTGTCACTCCATGTTTCGGAGAGGTATCTCTGGGCCCTCTAGGTAATGCTCATCACTATAAGACATGCAAGCAAAGTGACTAATGAGTTAGTTGCGGGATGATGCATTACGGAACGAGTAAAGAGATTTGACGGTAACGAGATTGAACTAGGTATGATGATACCGACGATCGAATCTCGGGCAAGTAACTTACCGATGACAAAGGGAGCAACATATGTTGTTATGCGGTTTGACCGATAAAGATCTTCGTAGAATATGTAGGAACCAATATGAGCATCCAAGTTCCGCTATTGGTTATTGACCGGAGATGTGTCTCGGTCAAGTCTACATAGTTCTCGAACCCGTAGGGTCCGCACGCTTAACGTTCGATGACGATTTGTATTATGAGTTATGTGATTTGATGTACCGAAGGTTGTTCGGAGTCTCGGATGAGATCAGGGGCATGACGAGGAGTCTCGAAATGGTTGAGACATAAAGACTGATATATTGGACCATGTTATTCGGACACCGGAAGTGTTCTGGATAGTTTCGGATAAAACTAGAGTGCCGGAAGGGTTACCGGAACCCCCTGGGGAAGTAATGGGCCTTAGTGGGCCTTAGGGGAGAGAGAGGGCAGCAGCCAGGAGGTGGCACCCCCTCCCAAAGGGAGTCCGAATAGGACTAAGGGAGGGGCGCGGCCCCTCTTTCCCTCTCCCTCTCCCTCTCCCTCTCCTTCCTTCTTCTCCTACTTGGACTAGGAAAGAGGGGAGCCGATTCGTACTTGGAGTAGGACTCCCCCCTTGGGCGCGCCCTCTAGGGCCGGCCGGCCTCCTCCTCCCCTCCTTTATATACGGGGGAGGAGGGCACCCCATAGACACACAAGTTGATCTTTAGCCGTGTGCGGTGCCCCCCACCACAGTTTTACACCTCAGTCATATTGTCGTAGTGCTTAGGCGAAGCCCTACGTAAGTAACTTCATCGTCACCGTCACCACGCCGTCATGCTGACGGAACTCTCCCTTAGCCTCAACTGGATCAAGAGTTCGAGGGATGTCACCGAGCTGAACGTGTGCAGATCACGGAGGTGCCGTACGTTCGGTACTTGGATCGGTTGGATCGCGAAGACGTTCGACTACATCAACCGCGTTACTAAACGCTTCCGCTTTTGGTCTACGAGGGTACGTAAACACACTCTCCCCTCTCGTTGCTATGCATCTCCTAGATAGATCTTGCATGATCGTATGTAAATTTTTTGAAATACTGTGTTCCTCAACAGTTTTAACCTTCAACAAGGACCGGCCGTAGTCAAATTCGATTCAACTAAAGTTGAAGAAATAGACACCCGCCAGCCACTTTTTTGCAAAACAAGTTGCATGTCTGTCGGTGGAACCGGTCTCATGAACGTGGTCATGTATGGTTGGTCCGAGCCGCTTCATCCAATAATACCGCCGAATCAAAATAAGACGTTGGTGGTAAGCAGTATGACTATTATCGCCCACAACTCTTTGTGTTCTACTCGTGCATATCATCTACGCATAGACCTGGCTCTGATACCACTGTTGGGGAACATAGCATGCAATTTAAAAAAAATTCGTACGATCACGCAAGATCTGTCTAGGAGATGCATAGCAACGAGAGGGGGAGAGTGTGTCCACGTACCCTCATAGACCGAAAGCGGAAGCATTAGGTTAACGCGATTGATGTAGTCGAACATCTTCACGATCCAACCGATCTAGTACCGAACGTACGGCACCTCCGAGTTCAGCACACGTTCATCTTGATGACGTCCCTCGAGCTCTTGATCCAGCAGAGGGTCGAGGGAGAGTTTCGTCAGCACGACGGCGTGGTGACAGTGATGGTGATGTGATCCGCGCATGGCTTCGCCTAAGCACTATGACGCTATGACCGGAGGAGTAAACTATGGAGGGGGCACCGCACACGGCTAAGAGAACAATTGATGTGCCTTGGGGTGCCCCCTGCCCCCGTATATAAAGGAGGAGGGGAGGAGGCGGCTGGCCGGCCTAGAGGGGCGTGCCATGGGGGGAGTCCTACTAGGACTCCTAGTCCTAGTAGGATTCCCCTTTCTTTCTCCGAAGTGGGAAAGGGAAAAGGAGTAGGAAAGGAAAAGGGGGGCGCCGCCCCCTCCCCTAGTCCTATTCAGACTCCCATGGGGGCGGCCACCCCTTGTGGGTTGTCCCCTCTCTCTCGTGGCCCATGAGGCCCATGACTTTCCCCGGGGGGTTCCGGTAACCTCCCGGTACTCTGAAAAATACCCGGAACGATCCGGAACTATTCCGGTGTCCGAATATCATCGTCCAATATATCAGTGTTTACCTCTCAGCCATTTCGATACTCCTCGTCATATTCGTGATCTCATCCGGGACTCTGAACAAACTTTGGTCACCAAAACACATAACTCATAATACAAATTGCCATCAAACGTTAAGCGTGCAGACCCTATGGGTTCGAGAACTATGTAGACATGACCGAGACACATCTCCGGTCAATAACTAATAGCGGAACCTCGATGCTCATATTGGTTCCTCATATTCTACGAAGATCTTTATCGGTCAAACCGTAATGATAACATACGTAATTCCCTTTGTCATCGGTATGTTACTTTCCCGAGATTCAGTCATCGGTATCCTCATACCTAGTTCAATCTCGTTACCGGCAAGTCTCTTTACTCTTTCCGTAATGCATCATCCCGCAACTAACTCATTAGTCACATTGCTTGCAAGGCTTATAGTGATGTGCTTTACTGAGAGGGCCCATAGGTACCTCTCCGATACTTGGTGTGACAAATCCTAATCTTGATCTATGTCAACCCAACAAACACCTTCTGAGACACATGTAGAGCATCTTTATAATCACCTAGTTACGTTGTGACATTTGATAGCACACAAGGTGTTCCTCCGGTATTCGGGAGTTGATAATCTCATAGTCAGAGGAATATGTATAAGTCATGAAGAAAGCAATAGCAATAAAACTTAACGATCATTATGCTAAGCTAACGGATGGGTCTTGTCCACCACATCATTCTCCTAATGATGTGATCTCGTTCATCAAATGACAACACATGTCTATGGTCAGAAAACTTAACCATCTTTGATTAACGAGATAGTCAAGTAGAGGCATACTAGGGACACTTTATTTTGTCTATGTATTCACGCATGTATCAAGTTTTTCCGGTTAATACAATTCTAGCATGAATAATAAACAGTTATCATGATATAAGAAAATATAAATAACAACTTTATTATTGCCTCTAGGGCATATTTCCTTCAATATATACCTAACAAGTTAATAGAAATTGGACATATTGACGACCATCTGCAAAATCTACAATCTACAATGTAATTAAACATACACTACAACTACACTAAAATCTTACACTACAACTCGTTAAATTTTTACACTACAAAAGACTACATAAAACTACACGAAAAACTTATACTTTAATCTTACACTAAAAATTATGCACTACTCATACACTTAAAATTGTATAGTACTCTTACACTACAACTACACACTAACATTTACTTGTGTTCTCAACAACTTTAGTGAGGTTCTCAATCCCACTACTTCCGTTAGTTGCAACATGTTATGAGCGTAACTTATGTTCAAAGTGTTTTTTTTATTATTAAATTGCACAAAATATAAGTACGTGTAAAAGTAAAGTAGTGTTTGTTTTTATCAAGAAAGTTGGACTAAGGTTAATAAGTTCACTAGTAACATCTCTCCAAGTTAAGACGGTGCAGAAATGTAAGTATAGGTATGCGTTATAGATGATCAAACATTTATGAAAAAACATGACATCTGTTGCGCTTATTTTATATAAATTGTACATCCATATATCTTTTATAGCCGACATCCATTTGCAAAATATCTAGCTAATACTCCACCGAAAGATAGCCACCAAGGCTAGCTCATCACTAGGTTAAGAGTCAACTATTTTTTTATTAAGCGGCACAAATATAATTATAAGCTTCCTCTTGTACTCTCACCAAATTTTTCACTTATAGAGATTTACCTCACCCCCTTCTACTCATCTAAACTGACCAGTGACCAAAATCGTTCGATATTCGAAAAATTGAACATGGTTTTTAAAGTGTTGATGTATTTTAGAAAACAAAACATGCAATTTAAAAATATGGTCATGCATTAAAAACATTCACAGTTTTAAAAATTTCATTCATTTAAAAATAGTCATGTAATATTTCTAAAATGTGACAAAGGAGACCAAGACCTCCTCTTTAGTGCCTTACACGCCCGACGAGTAAGTTGGCGTTCACGCATGCCCTAGCGGGTCGCCACCCAAGTAGCTCGCTCGCTCACCTCGGCATTGTTCGCTCATGCCATCGCTAGTTCCAATTTATTTTGTTTGCCCGCTCCGACTCTACCGTGTCTCAAAAAATCATCTGATTTTCTCGGGTTAACTTTTGAAAAAATGTTCACAAAATACATTTTTTACAATTTCAAAAATGCTCAGAATTTGAAAAAAAAATCTACAGAGATTCAAAAAACAGTTGCAGATTTTAAATAAATTAAGGATATGAAAAATGTTTCTGAATTCAAAAAACTTTCCCAATTTTGAAAACAAATGTTCATGTATTTTTTTTAAATTGCAAATTTTAGAAAATGTTCAGAAATTCAAACCTTTGTTACAGATTTAAAATATTCTAGGATTTAAAAAATGTTCCCAAATTTGAAAAAATGTTCAAATTTTGAAAATCTCATGAATTGAAAAAATGGCTGCAAATTCAGAAATGTTCAAATAGATTCTATAAATTTAATTTGAAAAAATATTCATGAAATTTAAAAATGTCCAGGGAATTTAAAAAAAGAAGTTTGTGTATCTAAAAAAATTTCAAGGATGGGAAGCATGTTCATGATTTTTAAGTGAAAAGGTAAAATAGAGAAATAATCGAAACCAAAGAAAAATCTGTCCAAAAAACCCAGAAAAACCCAACCCGAATTGCCAAGGGGGTCTTAGATTCCCAAGACAAGTGAGGCTGTGGCGGATCCAGGAATTGAATTTAGACGGGGCGAAACATTTAAGGTATAAAAATTTTGATTGACAAATGCAAGCACGCTATACCAAATCTCATACAATTCAAATAGCTAGATGCACTAGAAAATTAACATAACTAACGATTCAGAACAGTTCGAGATTCTCGACAAGTAGGTGACATAATTTCTAGATCGAAGTCGACTGAGTACATAGATGCAAGCTCAAGTAGGTTCTCATGATTAAATCTACTAAATGGGTCTCTACGCTCTAGACTAGCAATGCATATCAATAACCTTGTTGAAGTTTCACTGAACCGGTTATTCATCTCAGCTATGTTTCTATCAAGCACCTCATTGAATATTTCAATCTTATAGTGATGGAAGCAATTGGTTTCATTCTTTTGAAGATTCCCTACATTACAAGTTTATAACATCACCATGTTCAGTGATGACCATGTACAATAGTTGGCTAGAAATTGAAGATCAACATCAGAAGAAAATAGATTAGACTACATGCTGGTTGCGCTTGCCGATTTTGCAAACTGCAGCTCCTGCGCGTTTGCACGAGCTCCTGCTGGTTGCCTGGGACTGCTTCTTTTGGTTCCCTCATCCGTGGATCCGGATCAGGTGCCCGGTGAGGCGGAGCTCCAGCGGCGGCTAGGTTACGCTCGCAGTCTTGTTGGCTGCCTAGCTCGATTGGGGTTTGGGGATTTTCCTACGAGTGCCTGTACGTGGGTGATGTGCTATGGACTGGGCTTTGTGTGGCTATTCTATCTAGTGCAAACCCCACATGTACTAGCCTATGTACAAAACGAATCGTATTTGTTGTATACGCTGATTTCTGCCACCTGGGGCGGCCGACCATAGTCGCCCCTACCGTGGTGCCGCCATTGAGGGGAAACGAAAAACATGGGCGGGCTCATGAGTGGTGGTATGAGTGCCATGTATGGAAAAGCCCAGAACCAGTGCCTTTAGCGCTGAATATGGTATTCCGCCCGCTCTACGCTAAGGGCTAGTTTGGTTGTCATCCCGGGCTCCATGCCTTGAAATTTTTGCTGCCTGGCCTGCGCCTGGAATGTTCAAGTTTTTTGCTTATCCAGGCGAGCCTCGCAAGGGGGTGTTTGTTTCCTACCCTGGCCTGCTACTCTGTCTTTTAGTGATTAGAATATTTTTCTCAGAAGCGGACTGTACCTCTTTTGGATTTAATCAGTGCCAAGCTAGCCTGTGGCACATCCAGGTGGGCGACATCAGACGCCCGGGCCAGGCTGATAACCTTGCCTGGACAAAAAATCTTATTTTATTCATCTTCACCAGGCTAATCTCACGGGTGAGGTAGCTAGACTAGGCAGGTATTTTTTGTCTCAGACACAAACCAAACAACTACCAGGCAAAGTTCGGGCAGCATCCAGGTCAGGCCTGTAGTGGCGTGGACATCAACCAAACTGGCCCTAAGTGCCACACGTGTGACACGAAGCAATTTTACCCTGACTTTTTTATGGCAAATTTAGTTACCCGAGGATGACAACTTTAATTATGAAACATGACAACTTTTTGTTCGGATTAAAAGTTCAACTTTTTTAACATAAGAATATTACTTCATGCCAAATGTGTGACACTTACGTTTGAGAAAAAAAATATTCCGCCGGCGCTAAAGCGAGCAGGAAAAGGATCAAACGCTACCTCCTCGCCAGCAGACGGGCTCATCTCAGATCCACCAGTCTCGCCTGTTCAGTCTTCAAGATCGGACCGGGGGATCACATCGCGCCAGCCATCACGGTCATCTCAACCCTCAAGTGCAACTGACAGGAGGAGATCGGATTAGATATATAAGCTACTCTACTCTACTCCTTTTCGACCTGGTAGACCGGTACTACTAGTATCGACCGATCGATCGACATGGGTCTATGGGAGGCAGGATGCCATGATGAGAAATCTTAGGCGCTGGATCTCCTCCGTCATCCCTCCCATTGCTGTCTCTTGTCTCGTCTGCTGGCCCTTCCTTTTGCCCCGCGGGTTCACGTAGTACTACTACGCTAGGCCGGCCAGCCACGGCGAAAAGGATCTGCGACCCGTATGTCTTGTCAGCCAGGCTACCCATGATTCTTGCCACCGAAACGGAATATTAATACCCCGCGTACATGCAGGCAGAGATCGATCGATGGAGATGGACGTGGACGTCCGGAAGGAGCTTTTCCCCGCAAAAATTGTTGAGTTAATTACACCTGCGGTACATAAACTTTCGCGGGGTAACGGATGCATACACAAACAAAAAAAAACCATAAAATTCATACATTAACTCTGATACGGATTCGTTTAGCTACAAAACGCATGCAAAGTGAACAGATGGGCTGCCACGCACGCAATGGGGTCGGCCGTGTATGCATTTGTATCTTTGCAGTTACCCCCTTCAGTTTACCGGGTTTTAACCCGTGGCCATTCTCTCTGTATTCCAATCCCCTTCTTCAAATCCCTAGCTGCGAAGGCGACGCGGCCGGCCCGGTCGTGCACCATGGAGAGACGACGCGGTCGTGCGCCATGGAGAGGCATTGGGAACAGCGTCTTCAACCAAGCTGGCGGCTCTGTCAACGGCGGCTTGACCAAACCGACGGCGGCTCTGTCAACCAAGGCGGCGGCGGCGGCTCTGGCAACGGATGCGACATGGATGGCGAGTGGATAGTCACATCAGAGCTTAGTTTTGGCTCCAAAAAAGCGATGAAGGTATGTTCTTTCCTCGATTTTCTTGTTGTATTTCTTGTTTTTGATTTCACTTTGGAATTTTAGGGGGCATGCGAAATTAGGGTTTCCAATGAAGGATTTGGTGCGGCTGAATGTGGGTGCAAATTGACGCCAGTTAATAGGGTTTGCAATGAAGGATTTGATGCAGGCCGACGATTTCTGAGTTGTCCATACGAGGTATGAGATAAGTTTTTTTATTTGTTTCACTGAATTTTGCACCGTATGACAATTTTGACTGGATGTGTTTCTGTAATTTGAAATGTACAGGGGTTAAACTCCTGTGGGTATTTGAGGTGGATGGATGATGCATGGCAGGGCAGATCAAGGGTGGTAATTGGAAAGCTTGCAAATGACAACCAGAAGCTACAAAATGCTTTGCTTGACAAGGAACAAGACATTCAGAGGATGAAGAAAGAGAGGAATAAATTAGATGAGTAGAGGAAAAGTAGGGGGAAAATAGATTTGTTTCTAGTACTTGTTGTTCTTGCAAGTGTAGTGATTTATGCTCTAGTTGCATTGGTTAGTAGGGGATTTGTGTGAGGATTTCAAGTATGTGTGACTGTATGATGAACAAGTTTGTCAAGTTTGAAAATTTTCATGCCCAGTTATTTGTCTTTCTTAATCTGCAAATTTGACAAGTTATGTTATCCAACACAGAAATTCAGACAAATAAACTCTCAAATGCAAAATAAGTAGAACACTGAAGAAATTCACTGGATTAACACTGAATTTCTCTGAAGAAGTTCAGTACAGAGTACAACAGTGATTAACACAAACTGAGTAGAACAAAGTTGACTTGATTAACACAAACTGACTTGAGCATTAGAAGATAACAGCACAAACTAACTTGGGCAATAACACAAACTAACTTGGGATAAACTGGAGAACTCAGAACTTTCTGAAACTCTCATCACTGTAACAAGAACAGAGTTCTGAAACTCTGAACTTTCTGAACCTCTAGTCCTCTTCAGACGATAGGTCGATGTACTCCGTGACCGGGCGGCTGCAGCTTGGCTCCGGACCATGGCTGACATGCGCTGGTGCCTTGTCCGCAGCTGCAGCCTGCCTCCGGACCATGGCGTCGCGCGCCGCACTGTGGTGTGCGACGGCCTGCCGCACTCTAGCTGCGTCTGATGCCTGAACATCTGCGCGGAGCCCCAGGACTGCTTGGTGCTCGTCGGCGGTGAACATGCGAGTGGATTCTTCCCTCACCGCGGTGTCATTGGAGATGGCAACGACACGTCTGTCGATGGCCGCTTGCAGGTCACGGCTGGCGTGTTCCCTGCGGACTGTGCCGTACGAATTCAGCAGGGCGGTCTGCTGATCAACGGCGGGCACCACGGCTGGGAGCGGCTGCTGCTCGGGTTGGAGGGGAGCGTGCTCCCATGGCTCCCATGGATCGGGCTGGAGGGGGAGCATGCTCCCATGGCTCCCATGGCTCGGGCTCGGGCGTGGTAGGAGAGGGATTGGGCGGCGGAGCAGGGGTGGAAGAGGAACGGGGACGCGCAACGTGATCCCATGTCCCGGTGATTGTTGCCCAGGTGGTGATGAGCTTGCACACCATGTCAGTGGAGGGAAGTGGCTCGAGTTTGGCCATGGTGGCCATGGCTTTTGTAGAGGCCGAGCGGCGATGGCGGGAAGAGGCGAAGGCGGGAAGAGGCGTTGGCGGGAAGCGGCGAAGGCGGGAAGCGGTGTTGGCGGGAAGAGGCTAAGGCGGGAAGCGGCGATGGCCCACTGGCGTACGGGCGGTGTCGTGCGCCGCCCTGTTTGGCCAGAGGTGGCAGACGATGCAGTGTCCATTGATTTCTGATCGGACGACTAGTAAGGTTTAGCAGTATATACAAATTGGAAGATTGGCAGCATATGCTCGATATCCTCTCATAGCCTACTGGTACGACCCCCACTGTCACAAGTACCAGATACTGGGTTCGAGTCCCAGTATCACCCAAATTTTTTGAACAATTTTTCTGCAATATTTGAAGTGCAAATAGATAATAGTAGTATCATATTTGTTCTCAATTCTTCTCAATTTTTTTGCATATTTACTGCAAATGCAAATAGATAATAGCAGTATCATACCTTTTTACTGAAAATTTGAAATGCAAATACAAAAAGCAGAGACAAAGTTGCAGTTATTTTAAATGAAATTCATCATAATTTGCAGCCTCATACACAAAACATTTTTTTTCAAATGAACAACTTGGCTCAATATAGCATGACAGATATGGAGATCAACAACATAATCATTGTGCACCATGCATGATAGATATATGACAGGCAAAATGAAGGTCCACCATGGCCTAAATGACTACCAGTGCATTACAAAACATGTTTTGTTGCAAGGTTGCAGTTCATACATGAACTGGGACATTTTTGCAGTTCAGCTATGAACTAATTGAGCAACTAAACTAATTTTCTGGAGTCCTAGGGGCATTCTGGGTCACTGGAATCTCCTCAGTCAAGTCTGGTATGGCATTCCTTGCTCCATCTTGTCCAAACATCAACTGCCACATAGCTGTATCTTCAACTCTTCTCCCTTCTACACCAGCTCCTCCCCCTGCTGCTTCTGGGCCAGTGCCTCTTCCAGCTCTACCTCCTCTTGCACCAGCTCTTCCACCAGCTCTGCCGCCAGCTCTTCCACCAGTCCTTCCACCACTTCTTCCACCAGATCTTCCACCACTTCTTGTTTTCTTCACTGCTCTGCCTGCATTGGCACTTGTTCCAGGATCATCTGCATTTGAAAAGTATAGTAATTTAAGAACATGCAAACAGTCAGGACCAACACTTGTGATTTAAGTTAAACAGTGAGTACCTGCATTTGGTACCACTTGTGTTGTTGCCCTTCTCTTGCCTCTGCTTGCCATAGTTGTTCTTCCTCTAACAGTTGCAGTAGTATTTGTTCTTCTCTGTGGAATCAAATCTCTGGCATCAGCTACAAAACTGGATTCCTCTGGGAGAGGTCCAGGTGGCACCATCCTTGTAAGATGAGCCCTCTCCTGCAACATCAAGTACCTCTTGTCCCATTGTGTACACCATGCTGCTCCTATCATTGATTGGATCCAGCCTATGGTTGATGTGGTGAGGCAGTATATCCTACACATGACAATTAAGTCATACAATGAAGTAAAGTGCAATGAAATTCTGGTAAAATAATATGCACTAACCTGGAGAATTTCAGGGCATGCAAACTCATCTTCCTCTTCCTCTTCCACTTGTGGATCCTGCATTTGCCTTTCCATGTATTTGCCATGACCCCTTTTGTTGTGATCATCTTTTCCACATACTGAACAGTGCATTGCCACACCCTTCTTATTGAGATAAACTGTGCCATCCTTCTTCTTCTTCTCTTTAGGAGTTTTCCTCCTCTTTGTGGCTGGCCTTCCCATGTAACATCCCAAATTTTCAATTTGGAATGTTATACATTAGATCATCTATGCATATCATATTTTATTTTGCATTTTGGTTGATCCTAGAAATCCTAAGCAACTCAAGGACCCACGGAGAGAGTTGGGGGTTTCGTTATTTTCATATTTGAGTTTTCTCAAATTTTGAGAATAGGATCATTTGATTTTATTTATTTTATCATCAATTATTTCTATTACAAAAATATGAGAGAGGGAATAAAATGACTTCCCCAAAATAAAGAAATATTGAGGATCAAATAATAAAATCAAATAAGATTTTATTTCGGAGTTTTTCGGTGTTTAATTTGAATTTAGGAAAAATGTGCGTTTTTCAAAATTGTATTCAGGTCCCAAATAAATGTTCACCTTGTGTGGCTTGATTTTAGAAGTCCGTGAAAAATTATTTTGGAATTTTTGGAGTCCGTTTAGTATTTTCTTTTTATTTTTCTTCTGCGCGTTAATAAAAAAAACGAACCGACCTACGGGCCGTGTCCGGCTAGGACCCCGGCCCGAGGTGGCTTTATAAGCCGGCCCAGCCCCGGGGGAACCCTAGCCCCGAGCCGCCCCAGCCGCCCGACCCCGCCGCCGCCGCCTGCCCCGTCGCCGCCGCCTGCCCCGCCGCCGCCGCCTGCCCCGCCACGCATCTCGCCGCCCACCGCCGCCGCCCACGCGCCGCCCCGCCCGCACGCTCGCCGAGGTTCGCTGCCGCTTCGAAATCCGTGCCTGTTTTTTTTAGAAAACCGATCGGTTTTTCGTCGGTTTTTTTTGTCGGTTTTTTTAGATTCAGTTTTTTTAAATAGATCGGTTTTTCTGGTTTATTTAAATAGCGAGCGTTCGTCTGTTCTTTTGTTCTAGCGAACGTTCGTCGTTTTTCTTTTTCTCGGATTAAATCCACGATTTTTCTGATCGCGATTCCTGATCCGATTTTCGTTTTAGTATAACTTTTCGCTCGTTTATCGGAATCAGGCGATTCAAGCGCCTGGAGTTTCGTCTCGAAACCCTCTATCCGTTTAACCAACTTAAACAAGATTTTGCTACTATAAAATTTGCCCTAGATCCAGATTAGTAGAACGAAGTTGTTTTCTTTCGCCGTTTGATTTTCGTTGCTTCGTTCGATTTGATTCTTTTTGCCAAACGGAGTTCTTAAGTTGAACCTTCTGGTTAGATCTCTTATTTGAGTTTTACCCGTGCATTAGATGAGTACTTATTGTATGCTTGTTTGTTTGTCTGCGATAGAATACCCGGAGTGCGCCGCTTGTTACTTCGAATCGCTAGGTTTCCCGGATCATCAGCAAGGCAAGTAACACTTTGATCATACCTTTCCTACTACCCAGTTTTATTGCATTAGATCAATCCTCACACATTGCATGATTAGGATCTAATTGAATTGTGAGATGGGAAGTAGTTGAGGTAGTACCTATTACCTGTTTATTATCAAACCTTTGGAAGTTACTTCTACGTTTGCTTATTATGCCATGCTATACTAGTAGACGTGGATTGGTGAGTGATATCCATGACAAATGTGAGTTTGGTTAATTAATGGTTTATCTAAGGTGGCAACTTAAACACACATCTGGGTGGATTGAGGCACCTGGGTATTCCAGGACTTGCCTGTTTTCTTTTGGACCGCCACCCAGACTCAAAGGGATCATGAGATTATTCATGCTAGAAACTTACGTGTGCAGCCACAAACTATTATGGGGTCTAGCATAGTTGACTAAGTCGTGCGAACTCTTACAGTGGTAGACTAGCAGATGTAGGGGATGTAGGTGGTACGGTCTACCCGATCGTAAGGTGCTAGCGCTTCTGAAAGACTATGTCTCGGTCATCCGTCTTCTCAAACACCTTGTAGTGCGAGAAACCAAACGGAGGCGATCGAGTCTTGTGGGGAAAAGTGCGCAAACCTCTGCAGAGTGTAATAAACTAATCATGGTTAGCCATGTCCTCGGTTATGGACATCTTGAGTATCTAGTACCTGAATTTTCATGTGAATCTCAACATGTTACTCTAAATTAATTTTGTTGATTTTTGTTTAATGATGATGCTTAATTGGGATTGAGAATGCTGTCAACCATTCTCAATGTTTAACAACTACCATGATAGATAAATAAATTTTATTCCTTTGAAGTAGGGAAAAATTGGTTTTACGCAAAACTGTAACCATAGAGCTTTCCACCAGCCAAATATGCATATAGTATAGCTGTTTCATTCCATTACTCTCTATGTGTTACATTGACAGCATATTCCATGTGCTGACCCGTTTCGGGCTGCAACGTTAATCTTGCAGACTTTTCAGACGATGATTAAGGAGTTTTTAGGTCGTGGTTCTATACTCAGTGATGCCGTTGGAGTTGATGGACTCACTTATCTTCCAAGCCTTCCGCTGTTATCGTTATTAGATGGCCTTAAGCCATATTCATTGTAATAAGTTCTCTTTTGAGACACTCGATGTAATAAGTGTGTGATTGCTACTCTGTTATACATCCTCCGAGTACTGTGTGGTGTCAACATTACTGATCCAGGGATGACACCGGAGCACAGAGATCAGACTGTTTGAGGTCTGGTCGCTACAGAGATGGTATCAGAGCACACGCTGACTGTAGGACACGACCACTAAGCTAAAAGACTTAGATCACTTTTCACTCTCTTCTCTTCTGACTTCTCATCTTTTCTACTCTTTAGGATGGCGGATGTAAGGAACAAGTTCACGTAACCGAATGAAGATACACCCTTTGGACGTCACTTGAAGGAAGTCACTAGATACCTGAATATAGGAGTACCAAGCTTCACCGGAACCTACAACTCCACTTTACCTGAAGAAGAGCGCTGGATGATTCAAGTTCAAGTTCTAGGAAGGACGTTCATGCCAGTCACTGAGCCCATAGAGTTTTCTTTTGATGCACCAACTTGGAGTCTAGGAAAGAGCATGGCAGCTCACATCGCCATGGGACGCATTGGAGAAGTCTACCGCAAGGATCTCAAGGATACTATCTACCAGATTTGTGGGCGCCGAGATGAGCACTGGGAGATGATCAGCACCAGGAAGGATAGATCAATCGCAGCTTTTATCCAGGAGTTAAACCAGCACATTCGACGACAGGAGAACCAGATGTGTGCCGACATGATAGATCTGAAGAAGGCTAAGACTAGAATCAAGGAACTGGAGGAAGAACTCAAGGCTACACGTGAAGATTATGAAGAGGAAATTGAAGTACTGATGGAGAAGAATGATGACCTGATTAAGAAGATTGAAATATTTATGGGAGACCCTACACCAGTGGAGGAAGACGAAGAACCCAAGGAGATTAGCCCGGAAGACTACATCATCATCGACGACACCGACTCGGATCCAGATAGTAGCGATGATGACTATGTTGATGAAGCTGGAGCTGATATCATGGAGTCTGCAACCGAAGAATATTTCTAGTAGACCACCTCATCAGTAGTAGTAGTCCACCATGTAAATATAATAGTCCGAGCACTTTTGCGATAGATAGATCGATTGTATGCCCTTGTTTGATTGAATGAAGTGAATTGTTTGTTTTTGCCTCATGTGCATATGGGTAGTGTTTCTCTTTAGAACCCCTCTATTCTTACATCTCATCTTTTCTAAACCCCTCAGATTCCTCCGAGACGTGACCCGGGATTTGCCTTTCCACTGGAGCTCACCCAGTTGATCCAGCAGCAGAACACATTGATGCAGTTTCTAGTCCAGAATCAGAATCAGGGGAACAACAACAACAACCCACCACCACCACCACATTTGACCACTTAGCCCGTTTTCTTAGGCTGAATCCGCCGGTGTTTTCCAGTAGCACCGAGCCGATAGTAGCAGATGATTGGCTCCGCAAGACAGCTAGGGAGTTGACCACAGCAGGATGCATAGATGCGGAGAAGGTGAAGTTTGCCGCACATCAGCTTGAAGGACCCGCAGCATCATGGTGGGAGAATTTCACAGCCACTTTCCCTGTCGACACTATCACATGAGACCAGTTTCAGCAGGCTTTTCGTACTGCACATGTTTCAGCAGCAGCTATGGCCATGAAGAAGCGTGAGTTTCGCAACTTGCGCCAAGGAGGACGGACAGTTGGCCAGTATGTGGAGGACTTTAGTAAGTTAGCACGTTATGCACCAGATGACATCGCTACGGATGCAGCTAAGCAGGAGAAGTTTCTGAAAGGACTGAATGATGAGTTGAGCATGCAGTTGATGGTAGCAACCTTCAACAACTACCAGGAGTTGGTAGATCGTGCTCTTATGATTAAAGGGAAGCAGCAGCAAAATTGAGAATCACAAGAGGAAGTATGGACAAGGAAAGTACACTTCAGGAGCTCAGCAGAAGCCATATTTTACCCCTAGACCGGGAGGACATTTTCAGCATACCCATGGTGGAGGTAGCTCGCACGATCACAATGGCACCAAGAATGGTAATGGCAATGGAGGAAGCAACGGCCAGAATCGCACCAACCCATCAACCCCAGCCAAGAAGGACCTGAGCCAAGTCACTTGCTTTAAGTGTCAGAAGACCGGACACTATGCCAATGAATGTCCTGAAGGCCAAAATGGCAATGGAAGTTCTGGGAAGAAGTCGAACCCTTTCAACAGGGGACAGGTGAACCACGTTAGCGTGGAGGAGGTTGAAGCTCAGCCTGATGCAGTAATAGGTAAGTTTTTGGTTAAGTCATTTACTGCACTCGTTCTTTTTGACACTGGTGCATCGCATTCATGCATCTCAAGGGGATTTGTGGATAAGTATAACCTATCAACCCAAGCTCTTAGGTCACCCATGTTAGTAACCTCTCCTGGAGCAGAATATATGGCTAGTCTATGGTGTGATTGGTTACCATTAAGGATTGGTAACTATGTTTTTCCCTCAGACCTAATAGTATTGGAATCCCAAGGATTGGATGTGATATTAGGCATGGATTGGTTATCAAAGTATGAAGGGAATATTGAATGTGCTAGTAAGTCAATTTTGCTTACCACCCCAGAAGGGAGAAGGATCAAGTATGTATCCCGGCATGTGCCAAAGAGGACTCAAGTAAATTGCCTAACAGGAGTTGTGCAGGAGGAAGTACCAGTGGTAAGGGATTTCCCTGAAGTATTTCCAGAGGAGTTGCCAAGCATGCCACCGGATAGAGATATTGAGTTTTTGATTGAGCTATTGTCAGGCACAGGGCCAATATCAAAGAGACCATATAGGATGCCAGTAAAGGATTTGGTGGAAATTAAGAAGCTGATTAAGGAGTTATTGGATAAGGGATATATTCGCCCAAGTTCTTCACCTTGGGGATCGCCAGTACTTCTAGTGGAGAAGAAGGATGGATCGTTAAGGATGGTTGTTGATTATCAAGGATTGAATGAAGTAACGATCAAGAAAGTACCCACTACCGATGATCAATGATCTGTTCGATCGATTGCAAGGAGTTAAGGTATTTTCCAAGATCGATCTGCGATCAGGACACCACCAGTTGAAGATTCGAGAACAGGATATCCCGAAGACAGCTTTTACCACCAGGTATGGGCTGTACGAGTATACCGTTATGTCATTTGGTCTGACTAACGCACCTGCCTATTTTATGAACATGATGAACAAAGTGTTTATGGAGTTTCTGGATAAGTTCGTCGTGGTGTTCATTGATGATATCCTGGTTTACTCAAAGAATGAAGAGGAACATAAGGAACATTTGCGTTTGGTGCTTGGAAAGCTCAGAGAACATCAATTATATACCAAGTTCAGCAAATGTGAGTTTTGGTTGAAGGAGTAGGATTCCTCGGACACATTATATCTGGAGAAGGTATAGCAGTTGATCCCACTAAAGTTGATACCGTGACCAAGTGGGAAGCACCAACTACCGTTGGGGAGATCCGGAGTTTTCTTGGACTCGCAGGGTACTACCGGAGATTTATTGAGAATTTCTCAAAGATTGTGAAGCCTATGACTGAGTTGTTAAAGAAAGATACCAAGTTCATATGGACGGAGGAATGTGAGGCTAGTTTCCAAGAGTTGAAGAAACGTTTGGTTACCTCACCAGTGTTGATTTTGCCAGACCAGACCAAAGATTATGAGGTGTATTGCGACGCTTCACGTCGAGGACTTGGAGCAGTGCTTATGCAGGAAGGGAGAGTTGTTTCATATGCCTCAAGACAACTGAAGCCTCATGAGTTGAATTATGCCACGCATGATTTGGAGTTAGCAGCCGTAGTGCATGCTTTGAAAACATGAAGGCATTTCCTGATTGGAAACCATTGTGAGGTGTACACGGATCATAGGAGTTTGAAGTACATTTGCACACAGAAGGAGTTGAATCTCAAGCAAAGGAGATGGTTGGAGCTCATCAACGATTATGGTATGAAATTGCATTACCATCCCGGAAAGGCTAATGTAGTAGCTGACACCTTAAGCCGTAAGAGCCATGTCAATACGTTAATGACGGGAGAAATACCCAAGGAGTTAGCAGAAAATCTTCGTGAACTATGTTTGGAAATAGTTTCGAGAGGCTATGTAGCCGCATTGGAGATTCAGTCAACTTTGATGGATAGAATTAGAGAAGCTCAGAGGACTGACAAAGAGATTGCCGCTATAAAGGAGAAACTTAGTAAAGGAAAAGCTAAAGGATTTCGTGAGGATGAGCACGACACCCTATGGTTTGAAGACCGTGTTTACGTGCCCAATGACCCGGAGATCAGGAAGTTGATTTTGCAAGAGGCACACGATTCACCATATTCAATTCACCCAGGAAATACCAAGATGTATTTGGATTTGAAGAATATTTTCTAGTGGACCGGAATGAAGAAGGATATTGCGGAGTACGTAGCAGTTTGTGATGTATGACAGAGAGTAAAGGCAGAGCATCAGAAGCCAGCAGGATTGTTACAACCATTGCCGATACCCGAATGGAAGTGGGATAAGCTAGGCATGGATTTTATCACGGGATTACCTAGGACCCGTTCAGGCTATGACTCAATTTGGGTTATAGTTGATCGATTGACGAAAGTAGCTCATTTCATCCCGGTAAAGACCACTTACAACAGTGCTAAGTTGGCAAAGATATACATGACCAGGATCGTATGTTTGCATGGAGTTCCAAGGAGTATCGTATCAGATAGAGGAACCCAGTTTACCTCAAAGTTCTGGAAGCAGTTGCACGAAACCTTGGGAACCAGGCTAGAATTCAGTACAGCTTTTCATCCACAGACAGATGGACAGACCGAGAGAGTCAATCAGATTTTGGAGGATATACTGAGAGCTTGTGCGCTAGATTATGGATCTAGTTGGGACGACAATTTGCCATATGTAGAGTTCTCTTACAACAACAGTTACCAAACCAGTTTGAAGATGGCCCCTTTCGAAGCTTTGTACGGGAGGAGGTGCAGGACACCGTTGTCATGGGACGAAGTTGGAGACCGCCAGTTGTTTGGTCCTGACTTGATTAAAGAGTCTGAACAGAAGGTGAAGTTGATTCGCGATAGGCTCAGGATAGCCCAGTCCAGGCAGAAAAGTTATGCAGATTCTAAACGCAAGGAGACAGTTTACGAAGTCGGAGATAGAGCTTATCTTCGAGTATCTCCACTTCGGGGAACAAAGCATTTTGGAGTTAAAGGGAAGTTAGCGCTACGATTTGTAGGACCATATCGAGTTTTGAAGCATATGGGAGAAGTGGCCTACAAGTTGGAATTGTCCGAAGGATTGTCAGGAGTTCATGATGTGTTTCATGTTTCTCAGTTAAAGAAGTGCCACGCGGAGATGGCTGACATACCTTTGAGAGACACAGTGCCATTGAAAACTATTCAGTTGGATAATAATTTGACCTATGAGGAGAAACCAGTTAAGATTCTCGAGTTTGCCAGCCGAGTTACTCGCAACAAGGTTATCAAGTTTTGCAAGGTTCAGTGGAGCCACCACACGAAGGATGAAGCCACCTGGGAATGAGAGGAAGATTTGCTCAAGGATCACCCTCACCTATTTTCTAGCCAACCCGAATCTCGAGGGCGAGATTCATCTTAAGGGGTAGGTTTGTAACATCCCAAATTTTCAATTTGGAATGTTATACATTAGATCATCTATGCATATCATATTTTATTTTGCATTTTGGTTGATCCTAGAAATCCTAAGCAACTCAAGGACCCACGGAGAGAGTTGGGGGTTTCGTTATTTTCATATTTGAGTTTTCTCAAATTTTAAGAATAGGATCATTTGATTTTATTTATTTTATCACCAATTATTTCTATTACAAAAATATGAGAGAGGGAATAAAATGACTTTCCCAAAATAAAGAAATATTGAGGATCAAATAATAAAATCAAATAAGATTTTATTTCGGAGTTTTTCGGTGTTTTATTTGAATTTGAGAAAAATGTGCGTTTTTCAAAATTGCATTTAGGTCCTAAATAAATGTTCATCTTGTACGGCTTGATTTTAGAAAGCCTGTGAAAATTTATTTCGGAATTTTTGGAGTCCGTTTAGTATTTTCTTTTTATTTTTCTTCTGCACGTTAATAAAAAAAACGAACCGACCTACGGGCCGTGTCCGGCTAGGACTCCGCCCGAGGTGGCTTTATAAGCCGGCCCAGCCCCGGGGGAACCCTAGCCCCAAGCCGCCCGACCCCGCCGCCGCCGCCCGACCCCGCCGCCGCAGCTTGCCCCACCGCCGCCGCCCCGCCGCGCCGCTCGCCGCCCACCGCAGCCGCCCACGCGCCGCCCCGCCCACACGCCGCCCCGCCCGCACGCTCGCCGAGGTTCGCCGCCGCCTCAAAATCCGTGCCCGGTTTTTTTTAGAAAACTGATCGGTTTTCCGTCGGTTTTTTTTCGTCGGTTTTTTAGATTTAGTTTTTTTAAATAGATCGATTTTTCCAGTTTATTTAAATAGCGAGCGTTCGTTCGTTTGTTCGTTCTAGCAAACGTTCGTCGCTTTTCTTTTTCTCGGATTAAATCCGTGATTTTTCTGATCGCGATTCCCGATCCGATTTTTGTTTTAGTATAACTTTTCGCTCGTTTATCGGAATCAGGTGATTCAAGCGCCTGGAGTTTCGTCTCGAAACCCTCTATCCGTTTAACCAACTTAAACAAGATTTTGCTACTATAAAATTTGCCCTAAATCCAGATTAGTAGAACGAATTTGTTTTCTTTCGCCGTTTGATTTTCGTTGCTTCGTTCGATTTGATTCTTTTTGCCAACCGGAGTTCTTAAGTTGAACCTTCTGGTTAGATCTCTTATTTGAGTTTTACCCGTGCATTAGATGAGTACTTATTGTATGCTTGTTTGTTTGTCTGCGATAGAATACCCGGAGTGCGCCGCTTGTTACTTTGAATCGCTAGGTTTCCCGGATCATCAGCAAGGCAAGTAACACTTTGATCATACCTTTTCTACTACCCAGTTTTATTGCATTAGATCAATCCTCACACATTGCATGATTAGGATCTAATTGAATTGTGGGATGGGAAGTAGTTGAGGTAGTACCTATTGTTGGGGAACGTAGCAGAAATTCAAAATTTTCCTACGTATCACCAAGATCTATCTATGGAGAAACCAGCAACGAGGGGAAAGAGAGTGCATCTACATACCTTTGTAGATCACTAAGCGGAAGCGTTCAAGTGAACGGGGTTGATGGAGTCGTACTCGTCGTGATTCAAATCACCGATGATCAAGTGCCGAACGCACGGCACCTCCGCGTTCAACACACGTACGGAACGGAGACGTCTCCCATGCCTTGATCCAGCAAGGAGGAGGGAGAGGTTGATGAAGATCCAGCAGCACGACGGCGTGGTGATGGATGCAGGGCGTCACAGTAGCAGGGCTTTGCCTATACTACGAGAGAGAGACGTAACGGGGAGAGAGGGAGGCGCCAGGGGCTGGTCTCTGAAGTTCCTCCTCTCCCCCACTATATATAGGAGGGCCAAGGGGGGTGGTGCGCCAGCCTAGGAGATCCAATCTCCTAGGTGCGGCTGCCCAAGGGAGGTTTCCCTCCCCCCCCAAGGCACCTAGAGGTGCCTTCCACTAGTGGGACTCCTCCCATATGGAAACCCTAGGCGCATGGGCCTATAGGGGCTGGTGCCCTTGGCCCATATAGGCCAAGGCGCACCCCTTACAGCCCATGTGGCCCCCCGGGACAGGTGGCCCCACCCGGTGGGCCCCCGGGACCCTTCCGGTGGTCCCAGTACAATACCGATAACCCCGAAACTTGTCCCGATGGCCGAAACAGCACTTCCTATATATAATTCTTTACCTCCGGACCATTCCGGAACTCCTCGTGACGTCCGGGATCTCATCCGGGACTCCGAACAATATTCGGGTTACTGCATACACATATCTTCATAACCCTAGCGTCACCGAACCTTAAGTGTGTAGACCCTACGGGTTCGGGAGACATGCAGACATGACCGAGACGTTCTCCGGTCAATAACCAACAGCGGGATCTGGATACCCATGATGGCTCCTACATGTTCCACGATGATCTCATCGGATGAACCACGATGTCAAGGACTTAATCAATCCCGTATACAATTCCCTTTGTCTAGCGGTATGTTACTTGCCCGAGATTCGATCGTCGGTATCCCTATACCTTGTTCAATCTCGTTACCGGCAAGTCTCTTTACTCGTTCCGTAACACATCATCCCGTGATCAACTCCTTGGTCACATTGCGCATATGATGATGTCCTACCGAGTGGGCCCAGAGATACCTCTCCGCTTACACGGAGTGACAAATCCCAGTCTCGATTCGTGCCAACCCAACAGACACTTTCGGAGATACCTGTAATGCACCTTTATAGTCACCCAGTTACGTTGTTACGTTTGATACACCCAAAGCACTCCTACGGTATCCGGGAGTTGCACAATCTCATGGTCTAAGGAAATGATACTTGACATTAGAAAAGCTTTAGCATACGAACTATACGATCTTTGTGCTAGGCTTAGGATTAGGTCTTGTCCATCACATCATTCTCCTAATGATGTGATCCCATTACCAACGACATCCAATGTCCATGGTTAGGAAACCGTAACCATCTATTGATCAACGAGCTAGTCAACTAGAGGCTTACTAGGGACATATTATGGTCTATGTATTCACACGTGTATTACGATTTCCGGATAATACAGTTATAGCATGAATAAAGACAATTATCATGAACAAGGAAATATAATAATAACTAATTTATTATTGCCTCTAGGGCATATTTCCAACAGTCTCCCACTTGCACTAGAGTCAATAATCTAGTTCACATCGCCATGTGATTAACACTCACAGGTCACATCGCCATGTGACTAACACCCAAGAGTTTACTAGAGTTAGTAGTCTAGTCCACATCACTATGTGATTAACACTCAATGAGTTTTAGGTTTGATCATGTTGCTTGTGAGAGAGGTTTTAGTCAACGGGTCCGAACCTTTCAGATCCGTGTGTGCTTTACAAATCTCTATGTCATCTCCTAGATGTAGCTACCATGCTCTATTTGGAGCTATTCCAAATAACTGTTCTACTTGGAGCTATTCTAAATTGTTGCTCCATTATATGTATCCGGTATCTCTACTCAGAGCTATCCGGATAGGTGTTAAGCTTGCATCGACGTAACTCTTTACAACGAACTCTTTTACCACCTCCATAATCGAGAAAATTCCTTAGTCCACTAGTTACTAAGGATAACCTTGACCGCTGTCCTGTGATCCATTCTTGGATCACACTTGTACCCCTTGACTGACTCATGGCAAGGCACACTTCAGGTGCGGTACATAGCATAGCATACTGTAGAGCCTATGTCTTAAGCATAGGGGACGACCTTCGTCCTTTCTCTATTCTGCCGTGGTCGAGCTTTAAGTCTTAACTTCATACCTTACAACTCAGGCAAGAATTCCTTCTTTGACTGATCCATCTTGAACACCTTCAAGATCATATCAAGGTATGTGCTCATTTGAAAGTACCATTAAGCGTTTTGATCTATCCTTACAGATCTTGATGCTCAATGTTCAAGTAGCTTAATCTAGGCTTTCCATTGAAAAATACTTTCCAAATAACCCTATATGCTTTCCAGAAATTCTACATCATTTCTGATCAACAATGTGTCAACAACATATACTCATCAGAAATTCTATAGTGCTCCCACTCACTTCTTTGGAAATACAAGTTTCTTATAAACTTTGTATAAACCCAAAATCTCATCAAAGCGTACATTCCAACTCCGAGATGCTTACTCCAGTCCTCAGAAGGATTGCTGGAGCTTTGCATACTTATTAGCATCTTTCAGGATTGACAAAACCTTCCGGTTGTATCACATACAACCTTTCCTCAAGCAAAGCGTCGAGGAAATAATGTTTTGACATCCTATCTGCAAGATTTCATAAATAATGCAGTGACTGCTAATATAATTCCAACAGACTGTTAGCATCGCTACGAGTGAGAAAGTCTCATCGTAGTCAACTCTTTGAACTTGTCAGAAAACATCTTAACGACAAGTCGAGCTTTCTTAATGGTGACATTTACCATCATTGTCCGTCTTCCTTTTAAAATCCATCTGTACTTAACAGCCTTACGACCATCAAGTAGTTCTTCCAAAGTCTACACTTTGTTTTCATACATGGATCCTCTCTCGGATTTTATGGCCTCGAGCCATTTATCGGAATCCGGGCCCACCATCGCTTCTCCATAGCTCATAGGTTTATTGTTGTCTAGCAACATGACTTCCAAGACAGGATTGCGTACCACTCTGAAGTAGTACGCATCCTTGTCATCCCACGAGGTTTGGTAGTGACTTGATCTGAAGTCTCATGATCAATATCATAAGCTTCCACTCCAATTGGTGTAGGTGCCACAGGAACAACTCTTTGTGCCCTGCTATACACTAGTTGAAGTAACGGTTCAATAACCTCACCAAGTCTCCACCATCCTCCCACTCAATTCTTTCGAGAGAAACTTTTCCTCGAGAAAGGACCCGATTCTAGAAACAATCCTTTATTGCTTTCGGATCTGAGATAGGAGGTATACCCAACTGTTTTGGGTGTCCTATGAAGATGCATTTATCCGCTTTGGGTTCGAGCTTATCAGCCTAAAACTTTTCACGTAAGCGTCGCAGCCCCAAACTTTTAAGAAATGACAGCTTAGGTTTCTCTAAACCATAGTTCATATGGTGTCATCTCATCGGAATTATGTGGTGCCCTATTTAAAGTGAATGTGGTTGTCTCTAATGCCTAACCCATAAACTATTGTGGTAATTTGATAAGAGACATCATGGTATGCATCATATCCAATAGGGTGCAGTTATGATGTTCGGACACACCATCACACTATGGTGTTCCAGGCTGTATCAGTTGTGAAACAATTTCCACAATGTCTTAATTCTGTGCCAAACTCGTAATTCAGATATTCATCTCTATGATCATATCATAGATATTTTTATCCTCTTATCACGACGATCTTTCAACTTCACACTGAAATTACTTGAACCTTTCAATAATTCAGACTCGTGATTCATCAAGTAAATATACTCAACATCTACTCAAATCATCTATGAAGTAAGAACATAACGATATCCACTACATGCCTCAGCACTCATTGGACTGCACACATCAAAATGTATTACTTCCAACAAGTTGCTTGCTAGTTCCATTTTACTGAAAACGAGGCTTTCAGTCATCTTGCCCATGTGGTATGATTTGCATGTCTCAAGTGATTCAAAATCAAGTGAGTCCAAACGCTCCATTTGCATGGAGTTTCTTCATGCATATACACCAATAGACATGGTTCGCATGCCTCAAACTTTTCAAAAACGAGTGAGCCCAAAGATCCATCAACATGGAGCTTCTTCATGCGTTTTATACCGATATGACTTACGAGGCAGTGCCACAAGTAGGTGGTACTATCTTTTGGCATGAACATGTGTATCACTACGATCGAGATTCAACAAACCATTCATTTTAGGTGTAAGACCATTGAAGGTATTATTCAAATAAACAGAGTAACCATTATTCTCCTTAAATGAATAACCGTATTGCGATAGACATAATCCAATCATGTCTATGCTCAACGCAAACACCAATCTCGATGGTAGAGGGAGCGTGCGATGCTTGATCATATCAACATTGGAAACACTTCCAACACATATCGTCAGCTCACCTTTAGCTAGTCTCCGTTTATTCCGTAGCTTTTATTTCGAGTTACTAACACTTAGCAACCGAACCGGTATCTAATACCCTGGTGCTACTAGGAGTACTAGTAAAGTACACATTAACATAATGTATATCCAATATACTTCTATCGACCTTGCCAGCCTTCTAATCTACCAAGTATCTAGGGTAATTCTGCTCCAGTGGCTGTTCCCTTTATTACAGAAGCACTTAGTCTCGGGTTTGGGTTCAACCTTGGGTTTCTTCACTAGAGCAGCAGCTGAATTGCCGTTTCATGAACTATCCCTTCTTGCCCTTGCCCTTCTTGAAACTAGTGGTTTCACCAACCATCAACAATTGATGCTCCTTCTTGATTTCTACTTTGGTGTCAAACATCGCGAATATCTCAAGGATCATCATATATGTCCCTGATATATTATAGTTCATCACGAAGCTCTAGCAGCTTGGTGGTAATGACTTCGGAGAAACATCACTATCGCATTTGGAAGATTAACTCCCACTCGATTCAAGCGATTGTTGTACTCAGACAATCTGAGCACAAGCTCAACAATTGAGCTTTTCTCCCTAGTTTGCAGGTTAGAAAGATCGTCGGAGGTCTTATACCTCTTGACGTGGGCACGAGCCTGTAATTCCAATTTCAGCCCTCAAAACATCTCATATGTTTCGTGACGTTTCAAAAACGTCTTTGGTGCCTCAACTCTAAACCGTTTAACTGAACTATCATGTAGTTATCAAAACGTGTATGTCAAATGTTCGCAACATCCACAGACAACGTTCGAGGTTCAGCACACTGAGCGGTGCATTAAGGACATAAGCCTTCTATGAAGCAATGAGGACAATCCTCAGTTTAAGGACCTAGTCCGCATAATTGCTACTATCAACTTTCAACTAATTTTTCTCTAGGAACATAACTAAACAGTAGAACTTAAGCGTGAAATACGACATAATTTGCAAAATCCTTTTTGACTATGTTCAGGATAATTAAGTTCATCGTATGAACTCCCACTCAGATAGACATCCCTCTAGTCATCTAAGCGATTACATGATCCGAGTCAACTAGGCCGTGTCCGATCATCACGTGACACGGACTAGTCAACGTCGGTGAACATCTTCATGTTGATCGTATCTTCTATACGACTCATGCTCGACCTTTCGGTCTTCTGTGTTCCGAGGCCATGTCTATGCACATGCTAGGCTCGTCAAGTCAACCTAAGTGTATTGCGTGTGTAAATCTGTCTTACACCCGTTGTATGTGAACGTAAGGATCTATCACACCCGATCATCACGTGGTGCTTCGAAACGACGAACTGTAGCAACGGTGCACAGTTAGGGGGAACACTTTCTTGAAATTATTATGAGGGATCATCTTATTTACTACCGTCGTTCTAAGCAAATAAGATGTATAAACATGATAAACATCACATGCAATCAAATAGTGACATGATATGGCCAATATCATGTAGCTCCTTTGATCTCCATCTTGGGGCTCCATGATCATCTATTACAAGAACATGATCAATCTCATACATTACATATATCATTCATCACATCCTTTTGGCCATATCACATCACATAGCATAACCTGCAAAAACAAGTTAGACGTCCTCTAATTGTTGTTTGCATGTTTTACGTGGCTGCTATGGGTTTCTAGCAAGAACGTTTCTTACCTACGCAAAACCACAACGTGATATGCCAATTGCTATTTACCCTTCATAAGGACCCTTTTCATCGAATCCGATCCGACTAAAGTGGGAGAGACAGACACCCGCTAGCCACCTTATGCAACTAGTGCATGTTTGTCGGTGGAACCGGTCTCACATAAGAGTACGTGTAAGGTTGGTCTGGGCCGCTTCATCCCACAATGCCGCCGAATCAAGATAAGACTAGTAACGGCAAGCATATTGAACAAAATCAACGCCCACAACTACTTTGTGTTCTACTCGTGCATAGAAACTACGCATAGACCTAGCTCATGATGCCACTGTTGGGGAACGTAGCAGAAATTCAAAATTTTCCTACGTATCACCAAGATCTATCTATGGAGAAACCAGCAACGAGGGGAAAGAGAGTGCATCTACATACCTTTGTAGATCGCTAAGCGGAAGCGTTCAAGTGAACGGGGTTGATGGAGTCGTACTCGTCGTGATTCAAATCACCGATGATCAAGTGCCGAACGCACGGCACCTCCGCGTTCAACACACGTACGGAACGGAGACGTCTCCCATGCCTTGATCCAGCAAGGAGGAGGGAGAGGTTGATGAAGATCCAGCAGCACGACGGCGTGGTGATGGATGCAGGGCGTCACAGTAGCAGGGCTTTGCCTATACTACGAGAGAGAGACGTAACGGGGAGAGAGGGAGGCGCCAGGGGCTGGTCTCTGAAGTTCCTCCTCTCCCCCACTATATATAGGAGGGCCAAGGGGGGTGGTGCGCCAGCCTAGGAGATCCAATCTCCTAGGTGCGGCTGCCCAAGGGAGGTTTCCCTCCCCCCCAAGGCACCTAGAGGTGCCTTCCACTAGTGGGACTCCTCCCATATGGAAACCCTAGGCGCATGGGCCTATAGGGGCTGGTGCCCTTGACCCATATAGGCCAAGGCGCACCCCTTACAGCCCATGTGGCCCCCCGGGACAGGTGGCCCCACCCGGTGGGCCCCCGGGACCCTTCCGGTGGTCCCGGTACAATACCGATAACCCCGAAACTTGTCCCGATGGCCGAAACAGCACTTCCTATATATAATTCTTTACCTCCGGACCATTCCGGAACTCCTCGTGACGTCCGGGATCTCATCCGGGACTCCGAACAATATTCGGGTTACTGCATACACATATCTTCATAACCCTAGCGTCACCGAACCTTAAGTGTGTAGACCCTACGGGTTCGGGAGACATGCAGACATGACCGAGACGTTCTCCGGTCAATAACCAACAGCGGGATCTGGGTACCCATGATGGCTCCTACATGTTCCACGATGATCTCATCGGATGAACCACGATGTCAAGGACTTAATCAATCCCGTATACAATTCCCTTTGTCTAGCGGTATGTTACTTGCCCGAGATTCGATTGTCGGTATCCCTATACCTTGTTCAATCTCGTTACCGGCAAGTCTCGTTACTCGTTCCGTAACACATCATCCCGTGATCAACTCCTTGGTCACATTGCGCATATGATGATGTCCTACCGAGTGGGCCCAGAGATACCTCTCCGCTTACACGGAGTGACAAATCCCAGTCTCGATTCGTGCCAACCCAACAGACACTTTCGGAGATACCTGTAATGCACCTTTATAGTCACCCAGTTACGTTGTGACGTTTGATACACCCAAAGCACTCCTACGGTATCCGGGAGTTGCACAATCTCATGGTCTAAGGAAATGATACTTGACATTAGAAAAGCTTTAGCATACGAACTATACGATCTTTGTGCTAGGCTTAGGATTAGGTCTTGTCCATCACATCATTCTCCTAATGATGTGATCCCGTTACCAACGACATCCAATGTCCATGGTTAGGAAACCGTAACCATCTATTGAACAACGAGCTAGTCAACTAGAGGCTTACTAGGGACATATTATGGTCTATGTATTCACACGTGTATTACGATTTCCGGATAATACAGTTATAGCATGAATAAAGACAATTATCATGAACAAGGAAATATAATAATAACTAATTTATTATTGCCTCTAGGGCATATTTCCAACACCTATTACCTGTTTATTATCAAACCTTTGGAAGTTACTTCTACGTTTGCTTATTATGCCATGCTATACTAGTAGACATGAATTGGTGAGTGATATCCATGACAGATGTGAGTTTGATTAATTAATGGTTTATCTAAGGTGGCAACTTAAACACACATCTGGGTGGATTGAGGCACCTGGGTATTCCAGGACTTGCCTGTTTTCTTTTGGACCACCACCCAGACTCAAAGGGATCATGAGATTATTCATGCTAGAAACTTACGTGTGCAGCCACAAACTATTATGGGCTCTAGCATAGTTGACTAAGTCGTGCGAACTCTTACAGTGGTAGACTAGCAGATGTAGGGGATGTAGGTGGTACGGTCTACCCGATCGTAAGGTGCTAGCGCTTCTGAAAGACCATGTCTCGGTCATCCGTCTTCTCAAACACCTTGTAGTGCGAGAAACCAAACGGAGACGATCGAGTCTTGTGGGGAAAAGTGCGCAAACCTCTGCAGAGTGTAATAAACTAATCATGGTTAGCCATGTCCTCGGTTATGGACATCTTGAGTATCTAGTACCTGGATTTTCATGTGAATCTCAACATGTTACTCTAAATTAATTTTGTTGATTTTTGTTTAATGATGATGCTTAATTGGGATTGAGAATGCTGTCAACCATTCTCAATGTTTAACAACTATCATGATAGATAAATAAATTTTATTCCTTTGAAGTAGGGAAAAATTGGTTTTACGCAAAACTGTAACCATAGAGCTTTCCACCAGCCAAATATGCATATAGTATAGCTGTTTCATTCCATTACTCTCTATGTGTTACATTGACAGCATATTTCATGTGCTGACCCGTTTCGGGCTGCAACGTTAATGTTGCAGACTTTTCAGACGACGATTAAGGAGTTTTTAGGTCGTGGTTCTATACTCAGTGATGCCGTTGGAGTTGATGGACTCACTTATCTTCCAAGCCTTCCACTGTTATCGTTATTAGATGGCCTTAAGCCATATTCATTGTAATAAGTTCTCTTTTGAGACACTCGATGTAATAAGTGTGTGATTGCTACTCTGTTATAAATTCTTCGAGTACTGTGTGGTGTGAGCATTACTGATCCAGGGATGACACCGGAGTACAGAGATCAGACTGTTTGAGGTCTGGTCGCTACATCCCATGACCTTAGTAAACAAAGGAGGATGGATGTATATTCCATTTAGCTTATCCCAGTGGGTCCTGTCTCTGAGAGGCATGATATTGTGACCATAGGCCTTCAGATATGTTTCTATGGTGTAACATTTGTGCACCAGCTCCTCAGGGTCTATCCTCTCAGCCCTACAAACTGCTATAACATGTGGACAAAGAATTCCACTCAACCCCCAGCTCTTGCAATCACAAGTTCTACCAATGATATCAACTATATATGAGTTGGGTTCAGATTGCACATGATAAATGCCATTGCCAGCATCTCTTGGAAAACAGTTACCACTTAACTCTGCATTCTTTTCTAACTTCTTTCTAATCTTTGGACAGATTCTTCCAGTCCACTTTTCCACTGCCTCCCTATGCTTGCTAGCAAGTCTTAATGAAAGTTTTCCCAAGATACATTCTAACATGGATATAATGCACATACCCCTGGCATCTAGTATGTAGCTGCAATGTATTTAAAACAGTTGTATGAGTAAAACAGTTGCAAAGTATTTAAATGAGCAATTCACTCATCAATGAAAGCATCAATGGAAATTAAAAAAGAAGAAATTAAAGAAGAACTGAAAAATGTACCTATTGAAGACCTCAGACATGTTGTTCAAGAGGATATCACACTTGGGGAAGTCACTAAAGAAGTTCTTAACCCATTGGTTAGGTGCTTTTTGTCCTCAAGCCAGTTGTAAGCTTCAATATTGGCCTCTCTCATTTTCTCTCTGTTTTGTGTCCACTTTGGTAAATTTGTTGATCTTGCCATGGCCCACAAAAGGTTTTTCAGTGTTTCCCCTTTGAACTTCTTCTGAAAGTTCTGGTATAAGTGCCTAACACAAAATCTATGCTCAGCATCTGGAAAAACTTTCCCAACTGCATTTATTATACCCTGAAAATTTGCACAAAGTCACACATAAGCACACATGAAGAAGCACAGTTCTATAGAGCTCATGTACACATGAAGAAGCACACATTTGCATTACCTTTTGCTTGTCACTCATGATAGTATATGGGTATGTGTTCACAATGTTGAGATCATTCTTAAGTGTTGTCAAGAACCATTCCCATGTATAAGTAGACTCCACTTTCACCAAACGCGTAGCACTAGGAAATATGCAGTCATTTGGGTCTATGCCCACTGCTGTCGGTAGCTGGCCTTCACGGGGCTCAACTCAAGTGAGCAGACGCTACTCGCTCGCTGCGCAAGCGCTGATGCGCAATGCATGGGTGTTCTTCGGACGGTGCATTTACGTCACGCGCGCTGGTACTGGGACAACGCATGCCACGATGTGTCCCGTCCACGGGCTGGCGCGTGCTCTCCCGCGGCCCGCGCGCTCCGGCGCACGCACGTCCTTGACGAGCGGCCGCACGCTACCGCTACCTGAACAACGTTGGGGGAACCGGCCGACCGGCACGCATGGGCGCAGTCGCACCCGCATGATTTGACGATCCGATGCGAGAAGCCGACGCCGACGCCGCCGTGGCGCGCGCGGGCGGGTACGGTGGAGGGGGGGCAGGCGCGTGTGCCGTGCCGGCCACCGTACGGGTGCCGTGTGCGTGCGTGGAGGCGACCGGCAACGAGCGAAACGTCGTCGCGTGTCGTGCGTGCGTGCGATCGTGTCCGTGTCGCCGAGATGGATGATGCTGCCCCTCCGCGGGCAGCGACCCGCGTAGTACGTGGGGACCGGTCCGGCCGCCGAAAGCCTGGGCAACCGGCGCCCGCACCGCCATTACAAAAGCGCAGACTGCATGCACCACTCGCCCGCCCCGTCCACCTTATCGGATTGGATCTTGGTCGCCTCCCTTGCCTCCTCTCAGTCTCAGAGATCGTGTCTATGTCGCCGTCCGTGTGACAAACAAACTCTCTACCACGGGTGGTACGCAGTACGCACACATGGAGAACGCATCTACTACCATAGATCAAGAAACTGTCACGAAGAGAGAAATTTAAGATACTTGAGCATGCTGATGATACTGAAATCTGGAGCTCGAAAAGGCTGCAAATAAAGTAACAACATCGATAGTACATCACACGTCTCTCAGCCACCCGTCGAAAGGCTATACATAGGCCTCAAGGGCCGGATAACCATCTTGGGAGAGATAGCTGCCGGATACGGGGAGATGCGTCATGATGGTCTGGTCGCTAGGCCGGTCGAGCGTCAAGAAACAAGGGAACCCGGGCGGAAGCTGGAAAGGCCGTTTAATTTGGAGGCATTCGAGCGGCTCATGATTCTCATACACAAGGTGCACACATACATAGACCCAACTGAAAAGCAAAAGGAAAGGAAATATGATGATGCCGATCGAGTTCGAGAACGATCCATCTGCTCACTGCAGTATAGAGTGATTGGTTCATGATAGAAATGGCTTATGGAAATGATCACCTAAGAGCATGGTTAGTAGTATAGTCAGCTGTTGCTGTCTATATGATGTTGCCACATCATATATAGTCCCGATGAAGCTTAGGATCCAATAGAAATACGGGGTCAACTAAGGAAAAAAAAATAGGAACCGGAGAAGTTTGTTTGGTTTCAAACTCGGATTCAAATAGGAGGAGTACGCCATGCTAATGTGCCTTGGATGATCCACATCTTCGGGTCAGGCACTGATGAGCGCATTGAACTATCCATGTGGCTGAGAGCCCTCATAGCCCAGGCACAACGACGCAATTATCAGGGGCACGCTCTACCACTGAGCTAATAGCCCGTCGTGCGGGCCTCCCAAAGAGAGGTCTGCTATGCCAAAAGCGAGAAAAACTCCATCCCTTTCCATTATCAAATAAATAATAATTTCTTGCTCGCGATCACAGAAGCCGTTGACAGCAGCATAAATCACAACAATTTATTTTTCAATTGAAAGTGGTTCATATTGTGGTTGTTTGGGCACTTATGCAAGCCTTGCACCTCGATTGAGTAATGCCTGAGTCGCAGCATCACGGTCTGACCCAAATTGAGCGAAGGCGGCCACTTCGTGATATTGTGCCAATTCCAGTTTTGAACTACCGCAGACTTGTTTCATAGCTTTCAAGTGAGTGGCAGACCCGACGCGACTGACGGATAAGCCAATGTTAATAGCTAGTCTAATTCCGCGATAAAAGAGCTCTGTTTCCAGACAGATTTGTCCATCTGTAATGGAGATCACATTGGTGGGGATATAGGCCGAATTGTTGTGCCAGGCGCCCACTCATCAATGCAGGTGATTGGCCTTGTATGGCTGCCCCATCCCTTTCAGCAGATGTACTACTTTTGAAAGCATTAGCAAATATCTTAATGCGGGAGTTTATATAGACAAGTTTATAGCCGGGAAATATAATGGTTGGATATAAGTAAGTACTATTTTATTGGTACATGGCTCATATCCCCTCTCATAAAGTCTCTAGGGGCATGTGCTACAGCCGGCTATTAGTTTGTAGCCCGCTTCTCTTCTCTCTCTTATTCTCTCTTTCAACTCAGCAAAAATATGATATTTAAAGTCTTATAGCTCGTCTACGTCACCTTATTGTACTTGCTTTAACGTAATCAAATCTAACGCATGCAGCTCAATTAGACACAACGGTGGAACCAAAAGCATGAACTAAGGTAAACGCAGGTACTCCTACTACTTATATATATGTACCACTTTTATCTTCAAAAGGATCTAAAACTATTAAAATAGTTCATCAGAAGTATAAAGCATCTCAAACATAATAAAATTTACATCGAGGTCACTATACCACCGAACTCAAAAACTCATATCCAAATTCATCTAGAGCTCTATAAACCACAAAAACAAATGTGTGGGTGACAGTGATAATGGGCCAAATTAATAGCCCAACTTAAACTAGGTCGTATGCGTAGTTATTTCTCATTTTGGCTTATCGAGCTAAAACTCAAATTTTGGTTTCAAATTTTGTGGGGTAGTATGTACCTATTGCATCTATGTTCTTACAATATCAAAAAAAAAATAGGAACATCTATAATGTTCAACCAATGTCAGGTACACGGGGTGCACGGTGCACCGGATACATTTTCATTCAACCCAGTGATAATGGTTATTAACCGATAGAGAGAAGCAATGACATACAACACATTCACCTCTTGTGAAACTAGAACAAAAGGAGCGCTCGTGTCTTCGCGTCAAGTCCAACATGCCAATGCTCATTTCCTCAAACATCAAGAATGAGGGGTGTAACACAGAGTATGTGGGCAACATCGGAGTAGGTTTTAATTTTCACCATTCATATTTGACAGACTTTTACTCTTGTTCTTTTTTGACGAGGATAATTTCACTATTCTTAATCAAAGAAAGAGCCCACTTGCAATTTCCGGTTGAACTTTTAATAGCTCAACGGAAATCAAATTCCGGATTTGATGTCTTGTGTGAATCACCAAACCAGATCATCCCTTGGTGGTAGATGACGACACTATTCATAGTGAGACGGTAGTTGCAACTTTGTTAGTACTGATGCTCTATGACTCCAGTCCATTCTTCATTACATTATGTGTGAGTACATATCAATGAATTTGTGTTGACAAGTACATAGTGTTTTGTGGCACAAACGCCCCCCCCCCCCCCTCAGTTCCCCACCTACGCATCGATAGGCCACCCCGCACCCAAAGCTACTAAACTACGAACTCTCATTATTCATTCTACTATAGTGTTTGAAAGGTTAAGAGCCACGTTAGCCAACCTCTCATGCTTCTCTCTTTTACTCCTCATTCCTTGGTGTTTATATTTATTTTGATTTGTTGTAGGGATAAAGGGAAACTATAAAAGACGAAATTCAATCATAACCACTTTTAAGCGTTTCGTTTTGACAATATATTAGATTGATTCATGCATGAAACCATATTGATTCCCTATAAGGAATAAAACTACGCAACACATTACCTTTGATTGCAAACAACTCCCTCAACCTACATTGCTTTAAATATATAACTAGCTCGTGGAATTATTCAGTTTTTTTTTTCTATAAATTAGTCACATGGCTAAGTTAAACTAGATGATACTTTGTGTGTTGCCACAGAAATTTATAGCAATAATGTGGAGGGTTTGCATGTGATTGATGACGCAGATTGTTTACATGTGCTAGTAAATGAGTTATGGTGGGTTTGAAATGCCCTTCATGATGTTCAGAATGGGATCTCCTACTTAGATATGTAGGATGAGTCCGTTTTAAATTCTGATTGTTTGTTTTTGAAAGGTCAAATTGTGATTGTGAGTTGCATTCTTCAACATATCCTGTATTTGCAGATTTGGTTACGCAAACAAGACATTGTGTTTGACAAAAGAAATTGAATTTTCCTTTTGGAGTCCATCGCATGTTATATGCTAGGCATGAGCTGGCAACAATCCTAAATACTTACTACAACAATTGCAAGACAAAAAAAGTGATGATTTACGATGTTAGAATTGGTTCTCAAAGACTTGTGTCATTGTTTGGGCTACAACTTCAACATTGGACATGTTCTTGTTTTCACCTTTTCATTGCATGCCACATTTTGAGATATTTGTCTTTTTCATTTGGTCCAGTATGCATATTGCAATAAAAGCAATGTGTTCATTGCTCAAGAGGAGCTATATATGTCTTTCATTATCCAAATAAATGACATCTCATTTCAAAGATTTTTCAGGGGGAAAAGAACAGGTGGTGTCGATGTCGACAGCGCTCTCCTCTCCCTCTTTTCGGTGCCCTGCTCTGCAGCAAACGGACAATGGGGCTGTCTATCCGAGCAATGATGTCCATTTTTCTTGGCAAGATGAGTAGACTATGAAAACAAGGACTAGACAGGGACAAAAAAGTGAGAGACCAAAGGATCAGACAAAGAAAATGGTTGCACACTTGCACACGCAAGAACACTCAGCCTACGAGCTATACCTAGGTGCTCTTTGTACAGTACGGGTCTACCACTTTAGGTTTCTATTCTTTTCTTGCTGCATCTGTAGACTGTACACTGTGCCACTGTGGACTGTGGTGGTAGACTCCCAGTATGCATGTACTGCTGTCTGTTCGTCTCTCTGCGGTCCTCCCTTTCCAGGGAAACCAAACCATGCAGAAAGACTTGGCAACGGAACTGTGCAACGCCGCTGCTCCGCACATGCTTCCTGTCTCTCTCCCTCCCTCCCGTGGCTCGTGACCGGTTGGCAATCGCGCACCGCCCTCGGATCTTCCCCTGATCCGGATACAATCCTGCAGAAATCTGCACTGCCCACTGGGTTTGTGAGATAAAGGGAGATGCTATCGCATGAGGTAGGGCAAATTAAGCAAGTGGCTCTCTGGGTTGGGGAGGGTGGATGGCCCTGAAGAAGAGGCTTTTCGCAGCATCTGCAATGATCAAAATTCCCTCTGGCGGCAGCTCCGCTATAGCTGTAGGTTAATCTGGAAAGAAAACATCAGTGCGAGTGCTGCAGCAGCAATGCGTTTGGTTGGCCATGGCTGCTATCTTCTGCCGCGGCCAGCCCCACCACTAGCTTGCCCGGCCATTGAGGCGCAGCTGAACCTGATCAAGTTTTCAATCGGTGTATCATGCGTGTGGCCATATGCACGAACAGAGATGCAGGATGACCACAAGCACTGGCTGGCCACCGATACGCATGATTGGGCATGGATTCTACCTACGCTTGCTTCCTCCCTCGGCCCCTCGTACGTAGGAGTACATGGAAAAAGAACTGTGCACATGGATTGATTTTCTGGTGAGCAGCTAGCTTAGCAAGATTCCAAATACAAATGGAAAGACTGTTGCGTCTGGTATACTGGCTGGGGCATACGGCTGTTGTCATCCTCGAGTAAGCATTTGCATGGACATGCATCTATCGTTCGTCCATCTGTAAATCTGTATGTTCATCTGCTGGTGGCTGGAATCGATGAGCTGTGTGCCCATGATGCATCATGGCAGATGGGTCGTCGTGATGATTTTTCAAGAAAAGAGGGAGCGTATACAGTGAAGTGTGTGCGAGGCTTTTGGTGTAAACTCCCCCACAATTATTGAGCAATTGCCGGGAGCAAAAGGTACAATCACTGAAAATCTTGCACCCCCAACAAGCGCCCGGTAATGATATGCATGCCCCTCCTGAATTTTCTTGCTCAAAGTGGGGGAGGAGCTCCGTGAAACTTGAAAACAAAACGAAATCTGTCATTGAAATGATTTTCATTACAGGTATCCATATTTTTTTTCGAAAAGGGGGGACTCCCCAGCCTATTACAGGTATCCATATGGCTCTTCCGAATCACACAAGTTTGACTCGTGCTTGGGACTGAAAAGGATACATCATGGTGCTTCAGCTATCTGATGTACTACCGCTTTATTCGTATCCAGGCCATGAAATATAACGTTGCGAATTAGTTTACATGCGCTTATAGGTTATTAAGGAGAAATTATATCTTTGGTTCCTCAATCCTGCCAAAGAATAACTTGGTCCATCAACTCCACGCGGAATATTCTTTGTTTCTCGAGTGTCAAAACTGTTTCCTTGGTAAGCAATTTTGACAATAACGTGGTTGTGGTTTCATACATATGGCAGCTTAGCCGACACAAAAATATCAGATGATTTTAAAAACAGGGAAAAAAAATTCTTCGATAGAAATGTTCTAGAAAATCTCACGCATATTTGAACTTTTAAAATAAAAACATTTATGGCTATTCTAGGTTAGTTATGGATCCAAAATTCAAAAGTTTATTTGCTACACTTTGCAGGTTTTTAATTATATTTTCTGCTATTTTTTTGTTGCTATCTTTATCATTTCAATTTACCAATAAAATTTCTATATTTTTTGGTTTCACAAAAAGAATCAAAAATTTAATATGTATTTTTTTCCAAATTATATGAATCCTTAAATTAGACTTTCCTTAATTTTTGTCAAATTAGCTGAATTTGCCAACCAAAATTTTCACAAATCATGGGTTTTATTTCTTGCATTCTTTCGGATTCCTTTTCAACTTCTTTGCTCTAAAATTAGTACCACGTGTCAAACAATTGTCCATACATCATTGTTATTAGACCCATATTTAGTGGTGCAGCGGACAAATTCTAGATATTTTCGATAATTTTGGGACCAATATATCCGGTATAGAATTGATCTAGCGGCCTAATTTACAATTTGCCCTTTGTTGAGAGATCAAAATGGTTTTTCTTAGTCAATGGTTTACATACACTTAATATTGAACAAATTTTGAATTGCATAAATTACTATCACTAATTACCTTCCACCTCATGGAGCACATGCACGACATTCTTCAATTCATGTTGGAGAAATCACGAGAACTTAAAGCTCCATCAATGGGTTGTGACGCACCGCCACCGCTTCTCTGCCGCCAGAGTCATCCAGTTGATCGTGGACGGAAGTCATCAAGGCCATGGTCCTGCCGGACCGGCGCCCTATAGAAAAAACAGATGAAGGTAGTCAGCGTTGCCGGAAGATCCACATATCTAAAGTCCCAACCTCCAAAAAAGCTCATAGGGCTCACGCTGGCATCGGAGGTCATACCAACATGACGGAGAGGAGGCGGATGACCAAATTGCAAAAGGAAGTCGTCGCCGCTGCCAACATGACAAACCCTAACCTCCCCACCAATAGACCAGCGGGAATTCATGCCAACAAGCTATCAAGTCACCACGGTTGACATTATCAAGATGGAGAGGCTCGAGAAAATTTACTTCCCCATATTGACACCTTCGTCACCACCAATGGAGCTCCGCCACATAACTCTACTGAAAAGAAAAACTAGAGTTTCATCCGGCGGATCTGTAAATCGATGCGTAGATCAAAATGCCACATGACTAACCAGACCTGGCCAAACAGGCCGGCCCGGCCCGGCATGACCCAGCCCGTGCTAATCGTGCCTAGCCCGGCACGGCCCGCCATGGCACGTTTAATAGCCGGGCCGTGTCGTGCTGGCCCACGGGCGTGGCTCTCTGGCCCAGGCACGCCCTGATTATTAAACGGCCCGGCCCGTGGCACGTTTAGCATGCTAGCCCATCTGATTTTTAGCCTGTTGGGCTGTAATTTAGGTCATATATAAAAAAAATCTGAACAAAAATTAAACGGGCCGTGCCGTGCCGACCCACGTGCCCAGCCTCCAGGCCCAGGCATGGCCCATGGCGTGCCGCGTGCCGGGCCTAGCCCGTTTAACTCGGGCCGTGCCGTGCCGTTCCTGCGTGCTACCGGGCCGGTCCAGTTAGCACGGCCCGTTTGGCCAGCTATATGACTAACAATCGGAAATTTCTTCTAGAAAAACAATGTGAAATCTAGCTCCATGCGTTTGGCGTAGAAAGAACTTGGGGGAACTTGTTGCATATAACTGACAAAGCATATGTAGAGAACGCTAGCTAGTTTATAACAGGTAAGCATCACCACACAAGCTACAAAAGCAGGAGCCGATGGATGAATCTGAAGGATCAGCAGCTACAGCAACGAGCAGTACCACAATTTGAGCAAAAGGCTCTTTAAAGGGTGGGTCTCTGTCCAGTCCCCTTCCCAGCTATAGCTTGCCCACCGCTCTTGTTCCCCTTTCTCTCTCAAACCTAGGCAAGAAATCACCTACCCCTCTCTCTCTCCATCAGCCTCTCTCTATCCTCTCCTTGGCATCTCATGCCCCCAAGCTAAGCTAGGTCGCGCGCGCCGATCAATCGCGTGCATGATCCTGCATGGAAGGGGGTAGCCAGCTGGGGGCGTGCCTTCCCAGCCTCTACGCGCTCGATCCGTACGCATCCCCTCCCCTCCTCGCTCCATTGCCGAACCAGCACAAGCTTCACCAGATGCCGCTGGTGCTCCAAGAGCAGCCCGGGAACCACGGCGTGATGTTCTCCTCGGACCATGGCGGGGGCCTGTACCCGCTGCTTCCGGGGATCCCCTTCTGCCACTCCGCCGCCGCCTGCGAGAAGCCCACCGGGTTCGCGCCCTTGGGCGGCACCGGCGAGGTAACTGACGCTGACGTGCATGCTTGACCGCCTTTGTTGTCGCATGGTGTTTCTTGGTTGATTTCTTAGAAATCTTGTGTTTTCTCTCAGGCGGGCACATCGGCGGCCAGAGCGGCCAACGAGTTTGCTAGTACTACTACTACCACCACAGCCAGCTGCCATGGTCCGAGCTCATGGTAAGATGTGTGTTGCTATATGCCTGCTGTACAGTATAGTGTTAGTGGACGATTGGGCGTCTGATAGTGCTAACAGCTAGGGTTTCACGAGCTAGCTAGGGGACTGATGGGTATGGTGACGGATGGTGGTGGGCGCGCAGGTGGAAGGGGGCGGAGAAGGGGAAGATGAAGGTGAGGAGGAAGATGAGGGAGCCGCGGTTCTGCTTCCAGACCAGGAGCGAAGTGGACGTGCTGGACGACGGATACAAGTGGAGGAAGTACGGACAGAAGGTTGTCAAGAACAGCCTTCATCCCAGGTATGCACGCACATGCGCTTACCCTAATTCGTTTTCTACTAGTACTACATATGCATGACATGCCCAAATCCAATTCGAGGATGTGCGCGAACTGTGAAGTGCCTTAGATTCCGCCGACCGTCCCCATTCATGGCCTCTAATTTGCAGATTCTGAAAACGCGGAAATAGAAAAAAGTGGGATAGCAATAACATGTCCATTCAAATCCTACATGTTTTTTTTTGTTTTTTTTGGGTTGCATCACAGAAAGACATAGAATTATTTTCAAGATGTTGAAGTTGATGAAAAAAAATTCTATAAAATCTAGTGCAAATGAATCATTAGAAAAATCCCTATGGTTTACAATCCTAAAAACCACAAACCACACAGGAGGATTCTTAAGGACCGGAATCCTCTTTTTCTATATAAAAAATCCTTTGAATCAAACAATTTTAAGATATGTTATTGGATTACAGAAGCCAAATAATTTGCCCTTCATAATCAGAATAAGTGATAATTAATCCATTGCCCACATTATAAAATGAATCATTTATCTCTAAGTTGCTTGGAAAACCCGTACCCATATATCTACTTTCCAAGCCTTTGGGTCAACATTCAAACATTGTCGAGAACCAACCTGTGCTTGGATTCTTACGAGGATGGTTGTACTCACAGCACATCGGGGGTCAAACCATAGGTTTAATGCTCTTTGTGTCCCACTAAGGTGATATATTCTTTCGGTGGGCCATGTGGTGAATTTGTCAATCTGAAGCTTCGTAACTCGTGTCTTCGGTAGTTGTTGTGTGAGTGTGTGTATGTGGTGGTGGTTTACTTGCATGTGAGCGTCTACATTGTACTTAGTGTTTCTAAGAAAATCAAATCATTGGCATCTCCGCTCACTCCACACATAACCTTAAGAAAGACTTGGAAGTATGATAAATATGCACTATAGTATGTTTCCCAAAATGGGTGCCTTGTTCATTATTTAGTATACACAATAAGCATAAAAATGAAGCATCGTTGTGTCGATCTCCAAGACATATCGAATTGATATGCACCACTCAACTGAGCATCCTTGATTAAATGAATTCTTTAGGAATTTACATACACTTTAATTAATTGTATGAATTCCATGCAAAATATTATAGTGTTAGATTGTTTAGTATACCATGACCTTTCCAACCATGCTTTGAGGTTGCCAAAATTCTGTGAAATTCATTTCTACCATCCAAATTCATAGGAATTTTGGCATGAACTCAAACGTCGTCGTATTGTACTTTGAGATCCTATATTAATGCAAGATTTTCATAGGAATTTTGGAGCATTGCAACTGGATTTCTTATAAAGTGTTCCTATAGACGGCTCTTGGCTGTTGGGTTGCTTGCCTGGTGTGTACACAGTTTTTAGCTCGCATGGTTTTGTCCACATTCAGATCATGTATGCATGCATCATCTTCATTGGATGTGCAATTGCTCGGAATGGATCATCATCTTTTTTGCATCCTCCTAGGTACAACATCGGTCATGTATGACTTTTGCTATTTACGGGCATGATCCTTTGTGTGTGCGCGTTGGTGTTGGTTGTGTGCATCATAGTCGTGCGGAGGCCGAGTGTGTGCTCATTGTATTTGTATCTCCTTGATGCTACATTATGAATTAAAAATAATAAAAGTGCTCTTCATCGGAAAAAAGTGCATGATTTGTAGGATTGAATCCCACATGATTTTTTTTCTAAGACTTCCTTTGCACTACATTGTAAAGGAAACTTTGCATCCACCTAAACCTCTTACGAAAAATCATTTGTTTTTCCTGTGATACATGCAATTAAATAAAGTTCGTTACAAATTCAACCATTATCATTTGAGTGACATGATATTGTAATCCTACGTTTTCCCAATTCACATACATTCAAAATTATGTAAATAATCCTCAAGTCCAATGCACCATCATCTCCTAATGTCTTCGTTTGCTCTGAATCATTTATTATAGGCATGTATTCAGAAATTCTAGTGTTTTGAGCTCTTTCAGGAATATGGATAGTTGCATGATATACCAAACATGTGTTGTCCCTAACACTGCGTTTTCTAAACCTTCTGGCCAGAGAGTTAAAAAAACATCCCAATTATTAATTAATTAAAACAAGGTTATCACAATCATTCCTTACAACATTCGCCATGCAGGGGCGGAACACTAGCCAGAGAGTTGGTTAGGTTTGTGGGATTAAAAACCCTACCAATCTTTCTTGTGATACACTTTTGTACTTGACTGTAAATGAAAACTCCATTGAGTGTAACCTAGAAAAATTCCAATGGATCATGACTTCCCCTGCGTTGTAACCAAATATTCATCGGTGCCAATTCCATAATCTCCAATCTTATTGGGTTGAAGCGGGCATGCCTCTGTAATACTGTATTTTATTTCCTTCTGTTTTGGTGTTTTTGAATTAATATTATTTTTGTATAGAGATCATTTCCCACATTTCTTTTCTGCTTTGGTCAAGTTCTGACCATGCTTGCATTTAGCTTGTACTCCCTTTTTTTTGCGGGGGAGCTTGTACTCCCTTTGTTCCAAAAACTTGAAGTTCTAGGTTAGTCTCAAGTCAAACCTTTTCAAGTTTGACCAACCTTATAGGTAAATTGCTATGTACAACATCAAATATGTATAGTATGAAAATACATGTTATGTTGATTCTAATAAAGCTAATAGTGTTATAGATGTTGCTATATTTATCTACAAACTTGGTCAAACTTAAAAGAGGTTTGGCTTAGGTGTGTTATAGATGTTGCTATATTTAGTGTTATACATGTATTTTCACACTGAAGAACGTGTGTAGTGATAGATACTACAATCTTTTTCCACAATGAGTATCATACAGTGTTCATGAATGTTAACTGTGCCAGTACTTCAATTATAGATTATTATGACACGTGTGATGTGATGTACTGCGTCTCGAGAGATCTATTGTGGATTAATTACTGATTTTTTTTCTGGCAAAATTGGCTTCTCTGAACCTGTATATGTCTGTCTTATTTGCGTACGTGTGGGTGCGTGCAGGAGCTACTACCGGTGCACCCACAGCAACTGCCGCGTGAAGAAGCGTGTGGAGCGGCTGTCCGAGGACTGCCGCATGGTGATCACCACCTACGAGGGCCGCCACACCCACACCCCCTGCAGCGACGACGACGCCGCCGGCGACCACACCGGCAGCTGCGCCTTCACCTCCTTCTGATCGATCGGCTGATATTTGCCGAAACGCACACAAAACACGTATTAGCTGGGTATGGTAGAAGCATGCATGCTTTTGGTAATTTGGTTTAGATAGACTAGTCACCGTTATTATTACTGCATGCAAACATGCAATGTGGAGGATAAATATACATATTGAGTTATAATATCCTGTTGTGCATCGGTATGTATGTCTTAGAGCATCTACAGTCGCGAGGTGCTAATTCGGCCCCTCAAACATGTCCGCGAGCATTGACGAAACACACCTCATATTTCCCTCTCCACATCCTCATATCTCATATCTTTTTGACAGAACCTCGTCAGAGGGCGGGGAGCTCCCGCATTGCATTAAGAAGAAGAGAGTTGGTCCGGTTAATAAGGGAAACTGGACCCAAAAACCATACATGGTATCAGTTAATTAAGGGAAACCGACGAAGACCATACACACCGGACTAGCACTCAAGGGACGTCGTCCGAGCCAGATACAAGGGTGCAAGGCCCAATACCATGGTCAACACAACATACCCGACCAAGACAACCACTGCAACCTGAAGAACATGCCTGCAACTCGATGTGAACTCGCACCTAACCTTTTGGAAAATGAGATCAACCATTGGCCTCCACCAATGCACGAATTGCCTGGGTCGCTGTCGGCGTAGGGGGTTTCTTGTACATCCGTAGATAAGAGTTCATCTTCTCTTGCACATCCTCTTCGGAGCCTTTCTTAGATTTCATCCCCTTCGGTAGTTCCCCATAAGCCTCCGCCAACCTATATTCAGCGCGTTTGGCAGTAGGAATGTTGTTGTTTCTATTCTTATTATCCAAACGTCCACTACGCCTCTCGGAACAAGAAGATGCCCCTTCAATCTGCACATGAATCGGTTCCTCGAGCAAGGACAGCGGTGCCGCGCAACTGAAACTGCTTAGGAACTCATCCAACAAGGTAGTTGATGGCACGCCAATATCACCAAGTGGTTCCTCGGACCCAGAAGACATCATATTGGTAGTGCCCCCTGAAGCAAGCTTCATTGAAGAGGGGACGAAGGGAGGCACCTCTCCAACCAAACCATCAGGCAAGGCCACCTCAATCTGCTCCATATCATTGCTCGCTATGACTATCTCAGCCACCTTAGCTTGCTCCTCCTCTCCTAGAATCACCGTCTTGTGCAGAACGACATCCAACGTAGGAAGAACATCTGCAGGCAGCGCCACAGTTGCCAGCACCTCAGACGAGCACCCGGCCACTCCCGCCTGACTGACATCCTTGCCATAGGCAACAACAAGAGGCGTCGGTGGCTCCTCATGCTCGCACCAGGGAGGAGGCGAACCCAAAGGCGCCAAGGAGGAAGATCCCCCACTGTTCCCCACTACTTTGCCACTGATAGCCTCCAGCTGCTCCAAGAGGCTCGAGACCTGGGCCGCCCAACCCTGCAGAGCAACCGCCATGTCACGGAGGGGTTGAACGACATCCTCCACACGAGCGGTAACCAGAGCCTGCAACTCGGCGCGCAACGCCTCGGTCTGAGCTGCAAAGAGGGGTTGCAGCAGCCCCAAATCAGCAGCCAAGGCCGACTCGTCAGGGCCGGACTGACCCGACCAGGGGCTGCCAGAGTTGCTACAAGGGGCCCCTTGAACGAGCCCAGTCGGGGCGTCAACAACTGCTGCCCACGAGCGCTGCCGCAACTGCGGTGAAGGAGCTGGGGACGGGTGTTGAAGGCGAGGAGCAGCCGGCGGCGACAGGGAGCCGCGGAGATGACCATTGCCGGTAGGGAGGCGGCCCGGACAGCCGCGCTCGCAATGCCCAGAGCGGCCGCAACCCAGGCAGGTGACAGGCCCACAACAGTCGGCGACGAAGTGGTCCTCCGCCAAGCAACGGAAGCAGAGCCCATAAGCTCTCCGCTTGAAAGCAAGGGAGCGGTCGGTGTCCTTCTTGCGGGGCAGGGCAGACAGTTTCTCCAGCCTCCGGCGATGTTGGCCCCCGACCTCCACCCACCCCTTCTCCGTAGGTGCCTGCGAAGCATCGGTCACTACCAGCGGCGTGAAATTCGGAGGAAGCCGATCTGGAGGTGGTGGCAGCTTGAGCGGAGGGGGGATCCCAGGGCAATCCACGGAGCGCGCGAGAGAGTCCCCGTCTCCATCCTCAGCACCGGCAGCCAGCAACACTGGATCTGGATCTGCAGGGGAGCTAGGACGGAGGGGAGGTTGGGGGCGTTGGTGGCTGTGGAGGGATCACAGGGGGTGAGTTTGGTGGTGGGAGAGGAGGCCATGGTTAGGGGTGGAGGACGGGATGCGAACTAAGCCGTAGCCGCGGCGGCGGCGGAGTCGCAGCAGCGTCGCGGGAGCTAAGATATGGGATTTTTCCCTGCCAGATAAATCTGACAAAAAAAAGTCATATCTCATATCCGACACCCTATATCCATGATATACATGCAACATGAGCTACTCTACGTGATCAAATGACGGGCAGCAAAATCGGCTGCAAATGGATATAAACGAGCTTCACATCATTCAAAAGATCATCTGAGTTCGTCACCGGACAAATTCTTAAACATCAACAACTAAAAATGATATAAACATTGGAGGAGAAGTGGGATCACCACTTCCATGCCGGGCCGTTGCCCTTCCGATCACCGGTGCAGTTGTAGGCATCCGCGGCTGGTGGAGAATCTTGGTCGTTGTCGGAGGAGGTGGAGTTGTCGTCGTCGCCGTTGTCGGAGTCGGAGTCAGAGGAGGACATGACGATCAGCCCCTTCATTCGGCGGATGGCCTTGTCCTACGTCGCTTCAGCTTGGCGGGTCGAGTCACCTCCGCCGCTGCCTCCTTCGCCTCCCGCTCCGACTGCTCTATGACTAGCTGGAGCGCCTTTGTGTTCTTCCACCGGAGGCGGCGAGCGTCCGTCTCCGTCGTCAGGAGCGACCGGCGATAGACCCATGCGAGGAGCCGCTCGTCCTCGTAGAGCTCTGCTGGCATCCCGCGGCGACGACGCATGGACCACTCCGCCGCCACCCTCTCCCTTGCCCGCTGCCTCTCGCGGCGGGCGGCGCGCGCCTGCAATTCTGGAGTGCGTGTGCGGGCCCATGGCGCGGGCACTAGCCCCACTGTTGCCTCGCGGAGGAGCAGTCGGCGGTAGAAGGGTATGACGCGAGGGCGGTGCGTACTGTGTTGTCCTGCCGGAGCTGACCACGGGCTGGGAGGGTCCAGCTCCCGCGTCCGCGCTGGCCGGCGCGGGAGTTGTGGTGAAGCTGCAGATCCGGAGCTGCCCTCAGTCTCCAGCTTGGACCGCTCCAAGGCAATGCGAAGGGCCAACTCGTCGTCGGAGTCGAGGTCGGAGCCGGAGTGGCTGCCGGAGCTTGACATCGCACCGTATTGGATCAGAATGCGGGTGGGGAGAGGACAGGACAGAGCGAGAGAGACGAGTGGAGTGAGCTAGGGTTCAGAGCTGAAACCAGATTGGGGATTTTATGGGACACCTATGGGGTCGATGGTGGGCCGAGCCTACCAGGCGGACGCGCCCGGACATGCCCGGGCCGCCCCATATCTACCCTAGATTTGGGCAGGACATGAGGGAGCCGGACAGTCCAGACGTTTAAGGCCGGTTTGAGGCACCTGTGTGGGTTGATTTTTTGTGACTGGTCGGCCCGCTCGGACGTTTGAGATGTGTTTGGGGTGCCCGTAGATGCTCTTACCTATTTCCTCCTTATGCACATATTTATCCGATGGAGTACCAGTGTACTACTACTCCACTATGTTCTACGCAGCATGCACTACCAGATGTACAGTAGTGCCTAGCTAGCTGATGGATCATGCACATGTGCCTGCTGCTGCTGCTAGCCTAAAGCCTTGGGCGTGGCTGCAATGCATGCCAAGCTTGGCACCGAAAGAGAGGCCATGATCTTCTTGTCTGTCGGCCATGTATACGCATAATCCAATAGCTATCTGCAGCTCGCAGCGCTGCAAGCACGCTGGCTAAAATCCAGGAGGCAGCTCGGGGTCCTTGCATGTGTACTCGCTCATCATGCATGCATGCATGCTGGCCTGCTAATGATGGTGAGACTGCATCCACCTGTGTGTCGCCAGTAAGCTTCTAAACGGGCTCGGACAAACTCCCATTCACAAGTTATTGTCGATCTGACCGCATCTGCAGGGAGAGCGACAAACTGGAAAAGCTTCGGTCCAAGAAGAAAATGGACTGATAAAACGCCGGCCCGTGTGATTAATTCAGGGCGACAAGCGGTTTGAAAGTGAAGAAAGATCCTGGGCTCCTGGCCCTGAAGTTGCGCTCCGGCTTCCGACGGGTGGCAGAACTGCATACACAACTCCAGCAGAAGAACTGCATACAGCCACTACTGATCATCTGGCAGTACATTTTTTTTTGCCCTTGGTTCAGATTCAGTATTTTCAAAGCAGAAGCTGGTTTTGGAATCCGAACCAAGCGGATCCTTAATCTGCTGTATTGTAGTGTTTGGCAGACCGAACTGCACCTTTTTCTTTTGTGCCACCTGCGGCTTTCTGCTATGAACTTTTATTTTCTTTTGGTGGAAAAAGGCACAAGGCCAGATATAAGCCCTTTAAAAGAACTCCCTTACAAGAATAAAAAAAATACAAAGAAGTCCTTCAAGAAAAATATCACCATCTTCCATCTGCTTCCCTTGACAGCATGCCGCGAACAACGTTCTTTATCGCCTCTCTGCCTCCGTCTTACTGAAGTAACCTTATTGAAGATCATGAGCTTGTAAAAGCAGCAACAGATAAGTTATCAGTGTTCCTCTCCTAGGATAATCCCAACTCCGACCAAACATAGGAGAGGAACGCAAACACCACAAGTTCCCTAACCGAGTCGCATCTGGCCGAGTTTCACCGCTCGAGATGGATCTAGAGAACAAAAAACATAAAGTAGATACATTCCCTCTTTAGGCCACCGTTGTGGATAAATGTTACTATTTCCCTCCCCAAATAGATGGCATATAAATTCAGTCAGAAGGTAAACGCTTTCTAAGTTTGACCAAGTATATATACAAAATAGTAAGATAAACATTATCAAATCAATATCAATATATCCGTCGTTAGATTTATTCCAATGATATATTTATTCAATATTGTAGTTGTTGATATTTTCTTCTATATATTTGGTCAAATTCAGAAAGAATTGACTTTTTGACCAAATTAATATGCCATGTACTTGAGGACGGAGGGAGTAATCAGAGCAGAATGAATGTCTGGCGATCAACACCATCTCTGAGGGATGGCCATAGACATGGGGAAAGACAGGAACCATTATTCGTGCCATAAGAACATCTCTAATAGCTTGTCTATATGGACGTCTATACTAGTTTTTCACAACGTGAGCCCAAAACAGACGTCCAACAGCTCGTGCAAGTTCATGCCTGGGTTAAATAGGTGCCTGGGCTAGGCTTGGGAAGACAATGGTTTTCTACCTGGCAGGCAAGCATGTGGTAAGGTCGTTTGGTTCGTGCCTGGCCTGGCCGTGATTCAAAGTGGGACCGTACATGTGCTAATTACTGCATCAGTACATATTAGTAAACCAGGCAGCTATTTTAGAGTCCAGGCATCGGCCAAGCATCCGAATTCAGACGCCTGGACCATGCTAAGTAGGTGCATGCAGTTTTTGACCAGGCTAACCACAAGTATATCCCTCCAGGCCAGGCTAGTGCAGGCATGACCAGGCTACCAACCAAACGACTATCAGGCAGCTCCCAGGGAGGATTCAGGCCAGGCACAAAATGGTCAGGACGCCAACCAAACTGGCCCTAAATCCACCTCCACAATGTCCACGCCAATGACGAATGACTAGAGAACCCTATGGGGCACAAACCAGACACACAGATGTGGGGTTCCCATCGACAGCGGGTAGAGAACGCCGCGGTGACGCCAACGGGCCAAGGGGAAAAGTTTGGCCGTGTTGGGGAACGTAGTAATTTCAAAAAAATTCCTACGCACACGCAAGATCATGGTGATGCATAGCAACGAGAGGGGAGAGTGTGATCTACGTACCCTCGTAGACCGACAGCGGAAGCGTTATGACAACGCGGTTGATGTAGTCGTACGTGTTCACGGCCCGACCGATCAAGCACCGAAACTACGGCACCTCCGAGTTTTAGCACACGTTCAGCTCGATGACGATCCCCGGACTCCGATCCAGCAAAGTGCCAGGGAAGAGTTCCGTCAGCACGACGGCGTGGTGACGATCTTGATGTTCTACTGTTGCAGGGCTTCGCCTAAGCACCGCTACAATATTATCGAGGAGTATGGTGGAAGGGGGCACCGCACACGGCTAAGAAAACGATCACGTGGATCAACTTGTGTGTCTAGGGATGCCTCCTGCCCCCGTATATAAAGGAGCAAGGGGAGGAGGCCGGCCGGCCCTAGGGCGCGCCAAGGAGGAGGAGTCCTCCTCCTAGTAGGAGTAGGACTCCCCTCTTTCCTACTCCTACTAGGAGGGGGAAAGGAAGGGGGAGAGGGAGAAGGAAAGGGGGGCGCCCCCCCCCTCTCCTAGTCCAATTCGGACCAGAGGGGGAGGGGGCGCGCGGCCCACCCTGGCCGCCCCTCTCTCTCTCCACTATGGCCCATAAGGCCCATTACTTCTCGGGGGGGGGGGGGGGTTCCGGTAACCCTCCGACACTTCGGTTTTCTCCGAAATCATCCGGAACACTTCTGGTGTCCGAATATAGCCGTCCAATATATCAATCTTTATGTCTCGGCCATTTCGATACTCCTCGTCATGTCCGTGATCACATCCGAAACTCCGAACTAACTTCGGTACATCAAAACTCATAAACTCATAATATAACTGTCATCGAAACCTTAAGCGTGCGGACCCTACGGGTTCGAGAACAATGTAGACATGACCGAGACATGTCTCCGGTCAATAACCAATAGCGGAACCTGGATGCTCATATTGGCTCCCACATATTCTACGAAGATCTTTATCGGTCAGACCGCATAACAACATACGTTGTTCCCTTTGTCATCGGTATGTTACTTGCCCGAGATTCGATCGTCGGTATCTCAATACCTAGTTCAATCTCGTTACCGGCAAGTCTCTTTACTCGTTTCGTAATACATCATCTCGCAACTAACTCATTAGTTGCAATGCTTACAAGGCTTATGTGATGTGCATTACCGAGAGGGCCCAGAGATACCTCTCCGACAATCGGAGTGACAAATCCTAATCTCGAAATACGTCAACCCAACATTTACCTTTGGAGACACCTGTAGAGCTCCTTTATAATCACCTAGTTATGTTGTGACGTTTGGTAGCACACAAAGTGTTCCTCCGGCAAACGGGGGTTGCATAATCTCATAGTCATAGGAACATGTATAAGTCATGAAGAAAGCAATAGCAACATACTAAACGATCGGGTGCTAAGCTAATGGAATGGGTCATGTCAATCACATCATTCTTCTAATGATGTGATCCCATTAATCAAATAACAACTCTTTTGTTCATGGTTAGGAAACATAACCATCTTCGATTAACGAGCTAGTCAAGTAGAGGCATACTAGTGACACTCTGTTTGTCTATGTATTCACACATGTATTATGTTTCCGATTAATACAATTCTAACATGAATAATAAACGTTTATCATGATATAAGGAAATAAATAATAACTTTATTATTGCCTCTAGGGCACATTTCCTTCAGTCTCCCACTTGCACTAGAGTCAATAATCTAGTTCACATCGCCATGTGATTCAACACTAATAGTTCACATCACCATGTGATTAAGACCCATAGTTCACATCGTCATGTGACCTATACCCAAAGGGTTTACTAGAGTCAGTAATCTAGTTCACATCGTTTATGTGATTAACACCCAAAAAGTACTAAGGTGTGATCATGTTTTGCTTGTGAGATAATTTTAGTCAACGGGTCTGTCACATACAGATCCGTAAGTATTTTGCGAATTCTATGTCTACAATGCTCTGCACGGAGCTACTCTAGCTAATTGCTCCCACTTTCAATATGTATCTAGATCGAGACTTAGAGTCATCCAGATATGTGTCAAAACTTGCATCGACGTAACTTTTTACGACGAACCTTTTGTCACCTCCATAATTGAGAAATATTTCCTTATTCCACTAAGGATAATTTTGACCGCTGTCCAGTGATCTACTCTTAGATCACTATTGTACTCCCTTGCTTAACACAGTGTAGGGTATACAATAGATCTGGTACACAGCATGGCATACTTTATAGAACCTATGGCTGAGGCATAGGGAATGACTTTCATTCTCTTTCTATCTTCTGCCATGGTCGGGCTTTGAGTCTTACTCAATTTCACACCTTGTAACACAGCCAAGAACTCTTTCTTTGACTGTTCCATTTTTGAACTACTTCAAAATATTGTCAAGGTATGTACTCATTGAAAAAACTTATCAAGCGTCTTGATCTATCTCTATAGATCTTGATGCTTAATATGTAAGCAGCTTCACCGAGGTCTTTCTTTGAAAAAATTCTTTCAAAACACTCCTTTATACTTTGCAGAATAATTCTACATTATTTCCGATCAACAATATGTCATTCACATATACTTATCAGAAATGCTGTAGTGCTCCCACTCACTTTCTTGTAAATACAGTCTTCACCGCAAGTCTGTATAAAACTATATGCTTTGATCATCTTATCAAAGCGCATATTCCAACTCCGAGATGCTTGCACCAGTTCATATATGGATCGCTGGAGCTTGCACATTTTGTTAGCACCTTTAGGATTGACAAAACCTTCTGGTTGTATCATATACAACTCTTCTTTAATAAATCCATTAAGAAATGCAGTTTTTTGTTTATCCATTTGCCAGATTTCATAAATTGTGGCAATTGCTAACATGATTCGGACAGACTTAAGCATAGATACGAGTGGGAAACTCTCATCGTAGTCAACACCTTGAACTTGTCGAAAACCTTTTGCGACAATTCTAGCTTTGTAGATAGTAACACTACTATCAACGTCCGTCTTCTTCTTGAAGATCCATTTAATCAGTGACTCACCGATCTTTGGGCAAGTCAATCAAAGTCCATACTTTGTTCTTATACATGGATCTCATCTCAGATTTCATGGCCTCATGCCATTTCGTGGAATCTGGGCTCATCATCGCTTCCTCATAGTTCGTAGGTTCGCCATGGTCAAGTAACATGACCTCCAGAACATGATTACCGTACCACTCTGGTGCGGATCTCACTCTGGTTTACCTATGAGGTTCGGTAGTAACTTGATCTGAAGTTACATGATCATCATCATTAGCTTCCTCACTAATTGGTGTAGGAGTCACAGAAACAGATTTCTGTGATGAACTACTTTCCAATAAGGGAGCAGGTACAGTTACCTCATCAAGTTGTACTTTCCTCCCACTCACTTCTTTTGAGAGAAACTCCTTCTCTAGAAAGGATCCATTCTCAGCAATGAATAACTTGCCTTTAGATTTGTGATAGAAGGTGTACCCAACATTTTCTTTGGGGTATCCTATGAAGACGCACTTCTCCGATTTGGGTTTGAGCTTATCAGGTTGAAACTTTTCCACATAAGCATTGCAACCTCAAATTTTAAGAAACGTCAACTTTGGTTTCTTGCCAAACCATAGTTCATACGATGTCGCCTCAACGGATTTAGATGGTGCCCTTTTTAATGTGAATGCAGCTGTCTCTAATGAATAACCCCAAAACTATAGTGATTAATCGGTAAGAAAACATCATAGACTGCACTATATCCAATAATAGTACGGTTATGAAGTTCGGACACACCATTACACTGTGGTGTTCCAGGTGGCGTGAGTAGTGAAATTATTTCACATTGTTTTAACTGAAGGCCAAACTCGTAACTCAAATATTTTACTTCTGCGATCATATCATAGAAACTTTTATTTTTGTTACAATGATTCTCCACTTCACTCTGAAATTCTTTGAACTTTTCAAATGTTTCAGACTTGTGTTTCATCAAGTAGATATACTCATATCTGCTCAAATCATCTGTGAAGATCAGAAAATAATGATACCTGCCGCGAGTCTCAATATTCATCGGACCACATACATCAGTATGTATGATTTCGAACAAATATGTTGCTCGCTCCATTGTTCCGGAGAACAAAGTCTTAGTCATCTTGCCCATGAGGCATGGTTCGCAAGCATCAACTTATTCATAATCAAGTGATTTCAAAAGCCCATCAGCATGGAGTTTCTTCATGCGCTTTACACCAATATGACCTAAACGGCAGTGCCACAAGTAAGTTGCACTATCATTATTAACTTTGCATCTTTTGGTTTCAATATTATGAATATGTGTATCACTACGATCGAGATCCAACGAACCATTTTCATTGGGTGTGTAACCATATAAGATTTTATTCATGTAAATAGAACAACAATTTATTCTCTTACTTAAATGAATAACCGTATTGCAATAAACATGATCAAATCATATTCATGCTCAACGCAAACACTAAATAACATTTATTTTAGGTTTAACACTAATCCCGAAAGTATAGGGAGTGTGCGATGATGATCATATCAATCTTGGAACCATTTCCAATACACATCGTCACTTCACCCTTAACTAGTCTCTGTTCATTCTGCAACTCCCGTTTCGAGTTACTATTCTTAGCAACTGAACCAGTATCAAATACCGATGGGTTGCTACGAACACTAGTAAAATACACATCAATAATCTGTATATCAAATATATCTTTGTTCACTTTGCCATCCTTCTTATCTGCCAAATACTTGGGGCAGTTTCGCTTCCAGTGACCAGTCCCTTTGCAGTAGAAGCACTAAGTCTCAGGCTTAGGACCAGACTTGGGCTTCTTCACTTGAACAGCAACTTGCTTGCTGTTCTTCTTAAAGTTCCCCTTCTTCCCTCTGCCCTTTTCTTGAAACTAGTGGTCTTGTCTACCATCAACACTTGATGTTTTTCTCGATTTCTACCTTCGTCAATTTCAGTATTACGAAGAGTTTGGGAATCGTTTCCGTTATCCCTTGCATATCATAGTTCATCACGAAGTTCTACTAATTTGGTGATGGTGACTAGAGAATTCTGTCAATCACTATTTTATCTGGAAGATTAACTCCCACTTGATTCAAGCAATTGTAGTACCTAGACAATCTGAGCACATGCTCACTAGTTGAGCGATTCTCCTTCATCTTTTAGCTATAGAACCTGTTGGAGACTTCATATCTCTCAACTCGGGTATTTTCTTGAAATATTAACTTCAACTCCTGGAACATCTCATATGACCCATGACGTTCAAAACGTCTTTGATGTCCCGATTCTAAGTCATTAAGCATGGTGCACTAAACTATCAAGTAGTCATTATATTGAGCTAGCCAAACGTTCATAACGTCTACATCTGCTCCTGCAATAGGTCTGTCACCTAGCGGTACATCAAGGACATAATTCTTCTGTACAGCAATGAGGATAAACCTCAGATCACGGATCCAATCCGCATCATTGCTACTAACATCTTTCAACACAATTTTCTCTAGGAACATATCAAAATAAACATATGAAAGCAACGATGCAAGCTATTGATCTACAACATAGATATGCTAATACCACCAGGACTAAGTTCATGATAAATTAAAGTTCAATTAATCATATTACTTAAGAACTCCCACTTAGATAGACATCCCTCTAATCCTCTAAGTGATCACGTGATCCAAATCAACTAAACCATGTCCGATCATCACGTGAGATGGAGTAGTTTCAATGGTGAACATCACTATGTTGATCATATCTACTATATGATTCACGCTCGACCTTTCGGTCTCCGTGTTCCGAGGCCATATCTGTATATGCTTGGCTCGTCAAGTATAACCTGAGTATTCTGCGTGTGCAACTGTTGTGCTTGTGATCTCCATCCTCGAAGCACCGTCATAATCACCATTGTCACCGGCACGACACCTTGATCATCATCGTAGCATCATTGTCATCTCGCCAATCTTATGCTTCCACGACTATCGCTACTGCTTAGTGATAAAGTAAAGCATTACAGCGCAATTGCATTGCATACAATAAAGCGACAACCATATGGCTCCTGCCAGTTGCCGATAACTCGGTTACAAAACATGATCATCTCATACAATAAATTTAGCATCATGTCTTGACCATATCACATCACAACATGCCCTGCAAAAACAAGTTAGACGTCTTCTACTTTGTTGTTGCAAGTTTTATGTGGCTGCTACGGGCTTAGCAAGAACCAATCCTACCTACGCATCAAAACCACAACGATAGTTTGTCAAGTTGGTGCTGTTTTAACCTTCGCAAGGACCGGGCGTAGCCACACTTGGTTCAACTAAAGTTGGAGAAACTGACACCCGCCAGCCACATGTGTGCAAAGCACATTGGTAGAACCAGTCTCGCGTAAGCGTACGCGTAATGTCGGTCCGGGCCGCTTCATCCAACAATACCGCCGAACCAAAGTATGACATGCTGGTAAGCAGTATGACTTATATCGCTCACAACTCACTTGTGTTCTACTCGTGCAAATAACATCAACACGTAAAACCTAGGCTCGAATGCCACTGTTGGGGAACGTAGTAATTTCAAAAAAATTCCTACGCACACGCAAGATCATGGTGATGCATAGCAACGAGAGGGGAGAGTGTGATCTACGTACCCTCGTAGACCGACAGCGGAAGCGTTATGACAACGCGGTTGATGTAGTCGTACGTCTTCACGGCCCGACCGATCAAGCACCGAAACTACGGCACCTCCGAGTTTTAGCACACGTTCAGCTCGATGACGATCCCCAGACTCCGATCCAGCAAAGTGTCGGGGAAGAGTTCCGTCAGCACGACGGCGTGGTGACGATCTTGATGTTCTACCGTTGCAGGGCTTCGCCTAAGCACCGCTACAATATTATCGAGGAGTATGGTGGAAGGGGGCACCGCACACGGCTAAGAAAATGATCACGTGGATCAACTTGTGTGTCTAGGGGTGCCTCCTGCCCCCGTATATAAAGGAGCAAGGGGAGGAGGCCGGCCGGCCCTAGGGCGCGCCAAGGAGGAGGAGTCCTTCTCCTAGTTGGAGTAGGACTCCCCTCTTTCCTACTCCTACTAGGAGGGGGAAAGGAAGGGGGAGAGGGAGAAGGAAAGGGGGGCGCCCCCCCCTCTCCTAGTCCAATTCGGACCAGAGGGGGAGGGGGCGCGCGGCCCACCCTGGCCGCCCCTCTCTCTCTCCACTATGGCCCATAAGGCACTTCGATTTTCTCCGAAATCATTCGGAACACTTCCGGTGTCCGAATATAGCTGTCCAATATATCAATCTTTATGTCTCGACCATTTCGAGACTCCTCGTCATGTCCGTGATCACATCCGAGACTCCGAACTAACTTCGGTACATCAAAACTCATAAACTCATAATATAACTGTCATCGAAACCTTAAGCGTGCGGACCCTACGGGTTCGAGAACAATGTAGACATGACCGAGACATGTCTCCGGTCAATAACCAATAGCGGAACCTGGATGCTCATATTGGCTCCCACATATTCTACGAAGATCTTTATCGGTCAGACCGCATAACAACATACGTTGTTCCCTTTGTCATCGGTATGTTACTTGCCCGAGATTCGATCGTCGGTATCTCAATACCTAGTTCAATCTCGTTACCGGCAAGTCTCTTTACTCGTTTCGTAATACATCATCTCGCAACTAACTCATTAGTTGCAATGCTTGCAAGGCTTATGTGATGTGCATTACCGAGAGGGCCCAGAGATACCTCTCCGACAATCGGAGTGACAAATCCTAATCTCGAAATACGTCAACCCAACATTTACCTTTGGAGACACCTGTAGAGCTCCTTTATAATCACCTAGTTATGTTGTGACGTTTGGTAGCACACAAAGTGTTCCTCCGGCAAACGGGGGTTGCATAATCTCATAGTCATAGGAACATGTATAAGTCATGAAGAAAGCAATAGCAACATACTAAACGATCGGGTGCTAAGCTAATGGAATGGGTCATGTCAATCACATCATTCTTCTAATGATGTGATCCCATTAATCAAATAACAACTCTTTTGTTCATGGTTAGGAAACATAACCATCTTCGATTAACGAGCTAGTCAAGTAGAGGCATACTAGTGACACTCTGTTTGTCTATGTATTCACACATGTATTATGTTTCCGATTAATACAATTCTAACATGAATAATAAACGTTTATCATGATATAAGGAAATAAATAATAACTTTATTATTGCCTCTAGGGCATATTTCCTTCAGGCCGCCCCTTTCCTTTTAAACCCCAGGAAAAACAATTTTCTTGCTATGATTTTTGTTACTCGCATGGTTTCTGAAGAGAACAACTCGTCGAGTCTGCAATAAAATCTTTTTTCATAACAAAAAGATCTCATGTTCCCAATGCTACATCAGTTCTTCTGGCAATGGTGTCCTTGGGATTCTGGTAATGGTGTCATGAGTTAAGATGATTTAACAGTATACTTGAAATGAATAAATTTTCTAGAAATTATTTGGATTTTTTCGTTCTCATGTCCATGTATTCGTAACACCTTTTTCTCATTCACAACTGTGCTTTGTGGGCCAACCTTTTTCATAGTGTTTGCATCCCAACCTGCTGTTTCTACTATCCTTTTCTTTTTGTCTTCATTTTTTATAGAAACAAACATTTTTACTACATGCATTTTGAAAAATATGCGAACATTCTAAAATACATGATTTTTTTCAAAATACGCAAACATTTTAAAAATACATGGATTTTAACACTTTTAAAATACATGAACATTTTCTAAAAAATCAAGATTTGTTTTAAACCATGAACTTTGTTAAATTTCATGATTTTTCAATGCTTTTTTATATTTGTTTTAATACGAAAAAATCGACCCCATTATTTTTCGACAGCCGGTTTGCGAGCGAGTTATTGGACCGGTCCACATTGCCCCTGCGTGGGCGATCTGCTGCCCTCGTTATTTAAAATCAAAACTATACCAGCCCAGTGCCATGACTTTCCTGGGCCGTTCGCGTTTACTGGGCCGTTCGCATTTTACCAGCCACAGCCACTAATTAGCCCGAAATCCTCTTATACTCAAAGAAAAAGATTAACCTTTCCTAAAAAAATTAACCCGAAGTCCCGGACCGGCGAAGCGGCTTGGCTCGACCGGAACACCAAAGGCACGAACCCACTCGCCGGCCACCGAGATGGCTCCACCGCCGCCCGGCCCTACGCCGGCGGCGAGGCTACTGAGGGAGTACGGTGAGTCGCTTCGCTTCGGCGCTCTCCGTCCCTTGCTTGCTTTCTGGCTCGCGAAGCTTCTAGAACTTAGGGTTCTGCTGCTGTGGAGGACTTTGGGGATCTGATGCGTCGGGAGCTCGCTTGCAGGGTGGGACCTGATGCTGGGATCGATCGCCGCGTTCTACGCCGTCATGGTGCCTTACACCAAGGTGGAGGAGAGCTTCAATGTGCAGGTTCGTGTTTGTGCTTCCCCTCTGCTTGAATAGTTCAAACTGCCCAGCTTGTAGTGTCAGATGTGCAATTTACATGATGTGAAGGGTGTTTCCTCATGATAATTTGGGTTTCATCTACGCTCCTGTATGTAGGAACGCCTATGAGTTTATATCTGGACAACTTTCCCCTTAGGCGTGGTAGTTAATTTGCAGGCATTTTGCTGTTCAGAATCCGTTTCATTCAGTAATTTTCATCATACAGTGAAATCGAACGAGCTTTCCTTTCTCAATATCAATTTTGATATTAGTTAAGTCTTGGATTTCTCCGTTCAATTGGTTAAGTTTTAATTAACTGTATTTCTTATGCTTGCACTTGTACTGTCAGTAGTTCCAACTGCTTCAGCTAACGGTTGAGTCATTTATTCTCTAGGCCATGCATGATATTCTGTACCACAATCATCACATCGACAAGGTAACTTTAGCTGCTAATTTCCCTCCAGTTTCCCTTTTCTAAATGATGTTGTTAGTTAATTACATTTAGATGTTTGTTTGTCAATTTATGTAATATTTTGTTTCTCTCCAATTTGCTGCAGTATGACCATTTGGAGTTTCCTGGCGTTGTTCCTCGGACATTTATAGGTAATAATCAAGCGGCCATGAAATCCTTGATTTGCACAGCATGATGCAGTATCCTTATAAACAACCAACTGATGCCTGGTTCAAGCCTAGCCCGTGAGAACTGAGAAGTAATTGATCAAGCCTAGATAGAAGTAAACGAGTAAACACGATTTACCGTTTATACTTGTGTCGACAAAGAAGCACGATACATTAATATGATGTGCTGTCTGTTTTTCAGGAGCATTGGTAATAGCTATTCTCTCATTGCCTGCGGTTCTCATAATGCGTGTATTTCAATTTCCAAAGATTTATAGTCTTCTAGCAGGTAATTATCAATTTATCATGAGCTTAAAACATGCTTCAAGTTTATGTTGTTTGGTTATGACTTACTAGTTAACATAGATTTGACAGACTGATGTTTTTTCTGTTTGCCTTATAGTTCGATTAGTATTGGGCTGTGTCAACCTGACGACTTTGAGACTTTTCCGAGTTGAGGTATTTTCTCTTTTCATTTCTCCTTCTGTCCCACTGAATTTCATCAATTTGAGTTTTTTGGTCGATGTTCACATTTACCATTGGTGCCCCTGAAAGTGAATAACAATTAATCCGTCAATATGTTTTCCTTTGAACTGTCAAGCCAACTCACCGGGAAAGGAACCAAAATTGGAAAATGATTTTTGCTTATGGTGTTGCGAGAAAGCACGGAGATGATATAAATGGGGAAGAGAATCTTGGTTCTTTGGGTGTATAAAATGGTTGCAATTATATTCGAGCTACCAAAGTGGTTACAATTAAAGATTGAATCGATCTACTAATTCGTTTTGTCCTTTCCTAATCAAACTTTTCTTTCTGAACTTACCTTTTAACTCCTTAAGCCTTGACATAGTGGGCAAGGAAAATATTCTTAGTCCTGGGACTCTGCAGCCAGCATTGGATCTAGATCTTTTCCATGAGCATGGCGAGACTTAGGCTGCCGGCAATATGGCAGACCTCATAACCACTTGTCAAATTTGGATTTGACACTGCAGTAGATACTTAATAGTTAATACCATGGTCCAAATTTAACGACTCACTTTAGTGGAAGAATACCTAAAGTGCATGATTCTCTTTTTGTAAATCGAGCATATGTCCTCAGTATGCTGGTTTTGATTGAAATCCTAGCTTTTCTTGCTTGGTTTGAGCAGATAGATTTTCAAACTGTACTTCTGAACCAGCTCAAATTTCACAGAGTAAGTTTCTTTCAACCATACAAAACAGAACTTAGTTGCCGTCCGAGATTTCTGCAGAAACTTCAAAGTGCTAAGTAACGTCATGAATCATTGTATCCACGATGTCTCTTTGGCCTGTATTTCTTTTCCTCGACTGTTCTGTGTCCATCTCGAGTAACTCTCCATTGGATTTCTGTTGTATAACAATGAGCATGAGCTATTGCCCTGACCTTGGCAATATCATGATTTACTTGATTTGTTTCTGACAAGCAGGTCAAAAGAAAGTTTGGTCGCCATGTTGAAGCATTCTTTGTGTTACTAACTGCTATCCAGTTTCATGCTTTGTTCTACTCAACCCGGCCTCTTCCAAATATCTTAGCATTAGCTTTAGGTGGGAACACTACTGTTACTGTTTCTTAATATCACAATACCATTTATCTACTTAGGAGATTGTAGTATTCATAACTCATATGTGCTCTCTGTCATGCAGTCAACTTGGCATACTCTTTCTGGTTCAAGGGAAATTACCTACGCACATTACAGGCACTGGTATGCCTTCTTTGGCGCCATCACCTTAGCTTCATTCGTTGTTATCTATGCGCTGTTTTAACATTTATTTACAGATTACAGGAATAAATTGTTCATTACCACTTAATCATATACAATGACATCTCGAAATTTACCTACTGTGCATGAAAATATTAAGTGCAGTGAACGGACTTCTGGACATTGTGATATAGTAATTCTTAGTTCTTACTCTGGGTTCAATAAAACCTGCTGTTATATTACTAAATAAAATTATTTCTCCACTTCAAGACCAGCAGCATATGTTGCACTTCTATCAAACTGTGTGTAATTTTCCATTTTACATGCAGATTATTGCAGCTGTTGTTTTTAGATGTGATATGATTCTACTTCTTGGTACGATAGGGGTTGCACTTTTGCTGGTGAGTGTCTGGCTTATCAGACTCTATTTCCTTTGAACACTTGCATGCCAATTTTATCTCTTTCTGTTATACTCCCTCCGTCCCAAAATTCTTGTCTTATATTTGACTAAATACGGATGAATCAAGTCACGTTTTAGTATTAGATACATCCTTATCTAGACAAATTTAAGACAAGAATTTTGGGACGGAGGGAGTACTAGTTTTGTGCAGTGCCAGTTTTTAAACTATGCACTACTTGATTGCTTGTTTGACTTGAGTTCCAAGTAACTTATCTCATGCAGACATATTGCTGCAAGGTTCAGTTCAGTTGATGTTTTATCACATCAACTTTTGTGCTTCTGTAGTGAATTAGTTAAACTTGTGTCAAGGATGATAACATGTGAGGTTCGAGGTGTGGCGCAATAGACTACTATGAAACATACTCTTTGAAAGCTATAATAACCTTTCATAGTCTTGCTCTTATTTATTTATTTGCATTTGGATAATGTACATATTATTGCTATACACTAATTGTTTGTGAAGTTAGAGCTGCGGACTGAGGTACACTAAGATTTGAATTTGACAATGCCATGACAGAGCAGGTCTTTTTCTCTAATGGAAGCCGTAAAATGTTGCATAAGCACTGCTCTTTTATGCATTGGTATGGTTCTCTATACTGCGCTGAGTTTTGACACTAATTTTTACGTGAATGTTGTGTATGAAACCTTGACTCCCTTTGGATAACCTCTTTCAGGTTTCACGGTACTAGTTGACTCGATAATGTGGCAGAGAATCCTGTGGCCAGAATTTGAAGTTTTCTGGTTTAATTCAGTTCTGAACCGAAGTTCAGAATGGGGTGTATCCTTTATGCTTTGTTTTTGTGAAACTGCAGTTTATTTTTTGATAGAAAAAAAATGTTGAGAATGTCTCTATACAGTAATGTTCGCTAATACTTTGCAGTGCACTTTGGGACATACCATCCTTTTTTGTCTTATGAACCAGAAATGCCTTTCTTTCCCTCTCAGTTATTCAAGTTTGTTGTCCTTTTTCGTTAACTTTGTGGAAACTTTGGATGTGCACAGAACCTTCCATTTTACCTATGTATGCATGTGCACAAAAGGAGGAAGCATACACATATTTGTTGGATTTCAAGAGTTATCCTCTTGTTTCTTGATTCGAATAGGAGGACCTCTGTAATATCCAAATAACACTGTTGTGATTTGTGAAAGACCTACCTCTGTTCTCCATAACTATTATATTACTCAGACACATTCGATCCATTGGTACTTCACCTCAGCACTTCCACGCTCCATGCTTGTAGCCTATCCTCTTTGCTTGGTAAGATAGCTTGGCTACAAAAAATACATTTGACCGACTGGTTTATTTTGTGTCCATTTCATCATGTTTGTACAGTAGTATGTATAACAATTAAATTCCAGTTAGACCAACATTGTCATAGTTAATTAACTTGTTACCTCTAAAAAAGTTAATTAACTTGCCACTTCTACATGGACTTTTATGTGTAAAGTATACCATTTATTTGAATCAGCTAATGATTTTCATGTGATGTAAGTTTTTTGAGTGAGTAGCTAAGGCATTATTGTTATTATAGTGATGCTAAAAAATAGGCAATTTATCTCGTCGGGCCTTCCTTTTTGATACCAGGTTGGTGCTCTTCTTGATAGGAGGATAGTGCCATACGTTCTTCCAGTCACTTTATTTGTTGTACTCTATTCGAAACTTCCACATAAGGTAATTCTTAATGTCTGGATCTATTTTTATTTTTATGTCTGTAGAACATTAAGCTAATCTTGCATGTAATCGCCTCTGTTTATATTTCAGGAGCTTCGTTTCATAATTGCTGCAGTTCCCATGCTTAATGTGTCTGCTTCTCTGGCCGCAAGCAGATTGTGAGCATAACCATTCTACTATGTTATCTACTTCCTACAGTCTTAGGCTAGTCATAGTGGGGGAGTAAACTTACACTAGTGTCATGCATGACACTAGTCTATGTTACTATCTTCATAGTGGGGACTGGGGAATATCATAGAGGTAGTGTCATAGGTGGTTGTATTTATTAGCTTGTAGACTCATGTTGTCTTGGGAAGTGCTATGTGATGGTAACGTATTATGTTACCAACACATCTCTCCTCATTAACTACCTGCCACATAAGCAAACTTGCCTTGGGGTGTATTATGTTACTAGCTAAGTTACTCCCACTATGGCCATCCTTAGCAGTGTGACAAATGCATGATAGCAACGATTGCTTCCTTTGTATACCTGCCTTTTGTCATCCTTCATATTATGTCGTTCCTTCTTATATTCTTGGTTTTGTGTTTTTGTGGTCATTTTATGTTTTTCTTCCAATTTTTTTCAGATATAATAACAGAAAGAAAAGTGGTTGGAATTTCCTTTATGTTCTCATGCTTGGTGCCTTTCTTGTCAGGTAGACTAATGATTGTAACATGTTGACATTTGAAGCAACATAGTACTCCCTCCATCCCATAATATAAGAGCGTTTTTGACACTACACTAGTTTTAAAAACTCTCTTATATTATGGGACGGAGGGAGTATATATTACTGAAAACTAACATATAAATCTTTTAGCCTTGGATACTCTGCTGTGAGTTTCATGGCCTCCTACAGCAATTATCCTGGTGGGCATGCTCTAAAGGCTCTACATGTAGCAGGTGAGCTCTACCAAATTCTTTTATAATATATGTTCTGTCATCATTCTGTTATATATGCAGAAACTACAAACATAGATTACCTGTACTTTACTCTGAATCACAAGCACCAAATGACAAAAGGAGCAGCTATCTAATATTGTGTACTATTTTAGCATGGGTGCATTGACAATTGGTGACCTTTATTGACACCAGTTTCTACTCAACTTCGTGTTTCTCTTCTGCCAGATTCTTCTATGAAGGAAAAAATGGTCCACATTGATGTCTTAACCGCGATGAGTGGGGTTTCTCGTTTCTGCGAAAATGAATACCCTTGGAGGTACGTTACTACCTACAAAAGCACAAAATTTATTGTGGAATGTTGAATAATGCATCTCTCTTTGCTATTCCCTGGTTGACATAAAAATGGTTCTCTTTTACCAACTACTCTTTCACTTCTTTTAGCAAAGTATATACTTATGAGTGCCACCATATATACTACATCACGTGCTATATTACCTTGTATGCTCTGATGCTTTGTGCCAATAGTCCTTTATGTACATTCTTGGCATCTGGCTGGATCCTAGCTGGACTCCAGTTATAATCATGTTCTTCTTTCGAGAAGAGTTTATAATCATGTTCTAACTATGTGGCACATAAAGTGCCGTACACAGACAAGAAGTTACATATGACCCTTTAAATATAGTAACTTAAACGATACCAATCTGGTCTCTAACTCTAATCTTGTCCCTTTCTACATAACTCACCTGCATATTTGAATAATACTCCATATCTATTTGAGTGTTACCTAATCCTATATCCCTGCACATAACACAAGAATTGCTAGTGTATCTGTCCCACTGTATCTGTATGGACTAAGTGCCACCGGAGAACAATGTAGAAATCATCACCCCATCAGTTGATTAACGCTAGTTCTATTCTCACATTGCACAAAGATTGATGCTGTGCGTCGTTCTGATTTTTGTTAACTTTGCTTACACCGTTAGTGAGCTTCCATTGTTTTACATCTGAATTCTTGCGCTTGTATCTGGACGCACGTTTTGCTCAATGGCAGATACTCGAAGGAGGAGGACATTTCCATTGAAGAATATCAGAACAGAAATTTCACCTATCTACTGAAGTGAGTACAAGTAGTTTGTTTCTTCAATCTGCTCGCTTTTTTTAATAATCCTCTTGTTCGAAATGGAAACTAAAAATCGCATGAACGACCGCTAAGTGGTCCTTGGAAACTCATGGGGTGCACTTCGAATATGCGAGAAGAGGCAAATCACCCAAAGAAAAAGAAAACGTGTCCCCCTTTTTACATGGGATTGGCTAATAAGAATCTCCCTGACGTCGTGATGCTTTGTCTCTCTTTTCTGTTGGACATATCGAACAGTGAGCACCGCTACGTTAGTGGCTACAAGTGCTTGTTTGGCGTGGACGGATTCTCCAGAGCCAGAATTCAACCCCGGTTCCCACCACTTTCCCTGGTACGCTACCATCAGTCTCTTCCTCAGCACACACTCATCGTCTCGCCTGACAGCTCTTCCCCCCCCCCCCCCCCCCCCCCCCCGCCCCCCCCCGGCGGTATGCCGTGTCCCGTCGAAGCATTTATGCTCTTATTACCTGTCGCTAACCCGGGCCAACATTTACTACTGCTGCTGCAGGTGAAAGTGCCGAAAGTGTTCGCACATGGGAGCTTGGGGGATCCCGATATTCTGTCGCTAGATTGGCCCGGCTGCCCCTGAGAGCGGCGTGGCGAGGCGACGATGCCCAGATCTCTGTCGCGGGACCACCGACTAGTACAAACAGTTGAGGATGCGGAAGCGTGCGTGGCTCCAGCTCCAGGCGGAGAGCTCCTTCCAGTCCATACTCTCGAAGGTACAGTCCCAGGCGTGCCATGTTTGTAAGGTTAAGGCCTTTTTTGGTTTCAAATAAGTCACCAACTTATAAGTCGAAAAGTGCAAAAAGTGACTTATTTTCCCAAACGGACCCAACTTATAAGTCATCCTAACTTATAAGTCATAAGTTGCTCCACCCCAGCTTAAAACTTATAAGTCACCCCTTTTGCATGGGTCCCATCACCTTTACATGAAAAAACAAGATAGAGAGGTGTGCTCAGATGACTTATAAATCAGATGGTAACCAAACAGGCGTGACTTATAAGTCACTGATTTTAGGTCACCTGACTTATAAGTCAGGTGACTTATTGGAACCAAACAGGCCCTAAATACTATTAGAACGTCGCAGTCCGGAGCCAGAAAAATCGAGGATCCATCTATGTGTGTACAACGAGCTTTGGCCTGTGCCTCTGTGGCATCGCTGTCCTTATCTGGTTCTCCTGTAGACAAATGAAGGAACGGGGGACGACGTGACGGTGTCTTTAGGGAGGAAAGGTATTTTATCTGCGGTGCATCAGTGCGGGTGCTGTGTGTCTCCTAGTCGATGACACGTCCGCTGCCTAAAGTCCCCATGTGCCGCCAATCGTGTGCGGCCGAACCGCGGATTGCTCGCGGACAAGTCCACGCTCGCGAGTCGGGAGTTGACAGTTGACACGGGCTCGGGCTGGACCGGCCGGGCGGCACCAAACCAGGCCAGCGCCCCGCCCGCGCACGCTCGGCAGGGCCGCCGGGGTGGTCCGCCGTTGGTTCACCCTCATACGCTGCTGCTCGCCAGTTCCCGATGGAGCGAGCGTCGCACGCTGCCGCGCGCCTGCCCGTGCTCTGGCAAGGGGCAGCGTCTGTCTGTCTGTCTGTAGGCGCGATCTCGGTAGATCTCGATCCTGACACCACGTCCAGGTCGGAGGATCGCTTTGCTTCGTGTCTCCTCCTTCCGCGGCTACACCTGCCCCTGGCTCGCACGCCTGCATGTCCACTGACGGGTCAGTCGCCATGCAACACTGTCGGTCGGTCAGACCTCTCCTCGTCTTCGGCCGCGCTGCCGCTGCATTTGAGGAGGACCACGCCAGGACTCGAGTGCCTGCATCCAACAACGCCGGGCCGGATCGGATCGGATCGCCTGGCTAGCGAGGCACTCGAATCGCCCTTGGAAGTCGAGCCCTTGCCTCTCGCCATCGCCGTCGTCATTGCTTCAGGACTAAGGAAGTCGTGGTGGTGGTCGTCGTCCAGGGTATTGTAGTCCTACTAGGACAAGGTCATGGTCATCGGCCGACGGGGCATAGGCCAAAGGGCAAAGGAGCACCGAGTAAAGGCAGGAGGGCAGCACAAGTACGACCTCGCCGGTTGCCATGGTGCGGCCCTACCTGCTCCGTCGTTGCACCTCCTTTCAATTCTTTGGGCACCATTTCATTATTCGTCGCCTGGTCGGTGGCCATTTGTTTATCCAAGCCTAACTGTCTGCAGTATTATTCCCCTCGATCTGATCTAATCCAATCCTAGAGGCTAGAGAGTAGAGTAATCCAGCGGCTCCAGTCGCTGCCGTCCGGGGCGAGCCAACCGAACCTATGAGGACACTGTGTGTGATGCCACCCACATCCACACGCACGCACAGAGAAGGGAAGAGGGCGGTGATGAGAGTGATGTCCGAGCCCGAACCACCACCGGTGGCTGCAAAAGGCCATCGACTGACCCGTCTCGGCCTTTTTTTATACGAGCTGCTTGCTTTGTGGCGTTGGTGCATGGCATATACGGTAACTCCACTTGTGTTAGGTACTACCGGGTACTAGTACTGCTGCTCGAGTTTAGGTCGAGAAGAGGTGCGCACAACGCAAGTGGAGCAGTAGTACACAATACGAACCCCCACGCTTCCCACCTCCGCCCGGGTCGACCGCGACGTCGCCGTACGTCCAAAGACAGCGACGAGACGGAACCAAATATACGTCGAAAATGAAAGAACCGGAGCCAAACCCATAGCTGCAGTCTGCAGACATGATGCCGAGTGACACATAAACTAGGGGCGGTTGGAAGTCTAATCAGCAACATCTCACGTCTCGTGGCAGGCCCCCCCACCGGCCCTGGGCCCCACGGCGCGGAACGCCGACTTTCTCGGAGCATGACTTTTCCCTTCTTTTCGGTAGTTTTTTCCAGCTTGCCACCATGTTCTTAGAATAGAAAAGAAAAAGAGCTCTGTCTGTTTATCATTCACGCATCGCATGTAACCACGTGTTTGCTCAGTTGCTCTTCCTATCGGAATGAAAATGTGATCGCTCAGTTCTGCCAAGTATGAATCCGGAGCACTAGAGGTTGAGCGCTGCTCTTCTTTGAATTGGCCGGCTGACGAGGGGTCCTATGTGTCAAAATTTGTCCGAGGCGAGGCGAGGCGAGATGGGCATAGATGAGATCCAGAGTCGGCAAGGTTGAACAGGTGGATGGCAACAGCAGCCCGCATTTGACCTGACCACCAGCATAACCGGTGCCCCCCCATGTCTAAGGAATCACACATTGACTAATCACCAGGAGCAATAGAGTAATGCCCATCAATTTGGAGGCCCGTCAGCAGCAGCAACCATTTTTTTAACCACGAACTGTGCCTGGGGAGGTGTTTAAGAAAATAAACCGGGGTTTTCTAAAGCATCAGTACCTATTTATAAAGAAACAACGCGTAATTAAGCGTCTATCCTATATAAATAAATATTGATGTTTGAGAAAAGTCTGATTTATTTCTCTAAGCACCTTCCTTAAGCACCTTGCATTATACAAGGCCTTACGGCAGGGATGGAGCTGCCTTGTAAGGATTGGGGTCAATTGACCCCAATGTAATCAACAAATCCTTCAGAAACTAGGTACTAATCACTATTCATTAATAGAAGATGACCCCACATGACCTTATTGAATTTTTTTTCTAGCTTCGACCCTGCCTTACGGTGGTACTTTCTCTTAGCTGTATACTTAATTGAACGAGGAACATCCTAGTCTCCCCGCCAAAAAAATCAACGTCTTAGTTTTAGATGAATATAAATTACCATTGTGCAGAGGCGAGTAAAATACCGGCTTGTTCTTTGATGCATACGGTCGTATCGTTTATTCCCAGTTGACATACCACTAGAAATGTTCCTTATGTGGAGGTCATACTTCGTAGGCATGATTTTTTTTATAAAAGTAAACTCTACTTCAATATCATACTCCTACTTGCAAGTATTCCATTTAAGAAATTGTCACCAACATAGGAGTGCAGCGATTCGGTGCCCAGGCTCATCTGCATCCAGTCCGAAACAAATTCAAAAACAATACCAGAAAAATTCAAAAAATTCCAAACTTTTTCCCATGATAGACAATTTATTAGGTGTGGTTCACTTCAAATTTTAGCTTATTTGGACATCTGAGTAGTTCTCAGTAAAAAAGACAAATTGAGTCAAAACAGTATATGAACAGTAAACTGTTTTACAGATCCTGAATTTTTCTTTTTTGCCAAGAGTTGCTCAGTTGTACAAATGATTTGAAAAATAGGGCGGACCTCGCGCATCAAATTTTCTACCATGTGAAAAAATTGGATTTTTTTTGAATTTTTGTAGTATTTGTTTTAAATATTTTATTCAACACAGGAACAGATGAGCCCGAGCTCAGAAAAGGATTTCTCCCAACATAGTACCTTGTTTACCAAACTTACTGGGACATTGTACCTCATTTATTGCATCAATTTTTTCTTTGAGTAAAACACAATGTAGCTATTAGCTAACTTTTTCTGCAAAAAATATCAAATGCCATATATTAAGTAGCACAAACACTTAGAAAAGAGGGACTTCTATTTTCATGCCCTTCCTTCCTTAGTTCTTCTCAGTTATGCCCCGCTCATCTAACCTCGCTCACTTATACCCTCCTCTACTCCCCTCCGCCTCACAAAAGGCCAGACCGTGCCTTGCCGTCGGTCAAAGCCGTTGACCGTTACTTCGTCCGGTACTGACGTGTGGGATCGACTTATATAGCCGCATGCATTTGCATCACCGGCTCTTTCCCGCACACAATCGCGGGGGACCCATCATTTCACCGCATGTGTTATTGATTTCGCGTTGCCGGCTGATTCCTACATAGTCTGCGATTGACGCGTGGGACCCATCGGTATGCAAAACTGAATTATCATCGCCTGCTATTTCCACATAGCAACTGCTCGCGTTTTCTCACATAGGGAGTCGCTTTGCCAACGCCCATTAATGGTGGCTTAATGGCGCAACCCACCGCTGCCATCCTGTGCCATATATGCAGCCTCCCATCCCATTTCGCGGCTCGCCTCCACAACCCTATCCGCCACCGGCGCCACTGTAGCACAAATCCTCACCCAGGACTGCATCGCTTGGATCTAGCACTTCGACGGCCCAACCCGCTGATGCGTAGCAACATCACCGAGTGATGTTCCCTTTGGGATGGCCTTATATTAGCTTCAAAGATGTCATTGTTGCGTGCTGCTCGCAGGTTGACGAGAAAGATTAGATTCAGATTTTGGAATAGGGCTGCGCGGCTAAATTGTCGTGTTATTCGAATAAATTATGATTTGTATAAATGTTGTATGCTATAATTGGAGTGTATTTTGAGTTGTTTGCGTGCACATGGAATGAATCATAATTTCTATGAATTTCGTTTAAATATGTGTACGAATCAGAAAATGGGTGCCCAAGATGACTTTTTTTTGTGAAGCAAGCGCTTTACATCAAGTAGGCCCACATAGAATATATTTCATTGATTTATTTAATTTCTAGCGATTTACATCAAGTAATTCAAATTTGAACTATAAGTTTGCTCTAGTTTGGTCCTATAAAATCTGGAAAATAATTTTAGCTTGCAACTTAGGAATGTAGGCAGTATGCACAAAGAAAGGTCAAATTACTAACAACTTTATATGATTAGTCATCCAAGCAATTTTGACAACAATCTGAAAGAAATTATAGAAAAGTAAAAAAACCTCAAAAATTGAAATCCTTTTTGCATGACTACTGAAATCAGCTTCTTTGCCGTCCGCCATGGCGGACGGCAAAGGCATGGATCACGGACGGCAAACGTCTTTGCCGTCCGCCAGCAGACGGCAAACTATCCGTCTGAACACGTGCCAGCAAAGGCCTTCTTTGCCGTCCGCTTCCTGGAAACGGATGACAAAGGATTTTGCCGTCCGCCATTCGAGGCGAGCAGACGGCAAAGACAACGGACGACAGTGCGGTGGCGTGAGTGCCGTTAGGGGGTTAACGACGCTCTTTGCCGTATGCCAGCGGACGACAAAGAGCTCAGCTAGGTAGTACTGGGAAGCTGCCACGTGGCCAGCTATGCCGTCTGCCAGCGGACGGCAAAGTGATTTGATTCTTTACCGTGTGCCAGCAGACGGTAAAGTGACCAAATAGGCAGCCAATGTTTCCCAGGTTTTACAGGTAGCTGCCACGTGTCCTCTTTGCCGTCCGCTAGCAGACGGCAAAGAGGCTACATATCCCATGTTTTTATTTGAATCCATTTAATTTCACAGGAATTCACACACAGATATATATATTTTTTCACATGCACAACAGACATATGATGTATCCAACACATAGCTCCATCCATGACAACATACATACATACATAATAAGAAACAGAGTTCCATCCATACATATTACAGTAACATCACAATGTTCATCCAACACATTGTTCCATGCATGCATCCATATAACAAAGTTCCACATTTTTTATCGATACAAATGAAAAAAAGAAAAGGGAAACAAGCACTTCATCCATGCAAGCTTCCATATAGTGAATTAAATCTGCAAAATGGGAAACAAGAAAGTTAGAAGAAGAAGACTAGAATCAGAATAAGAAGAAAATGAAGAAGAAGTAAGCATACTTAGGTAAAATGGAGCTAACCTAGCTAATTGTGCCATTTTTTGGTGAACTAAGCATATTATGCCATTTTTGATATAACTTAGAGCTAACTTCATTTTGGAGAAGAAGAAAACTAGAAGAAGAAGAAAACTAGAAGAAGAAGAAGACTAGAAGAAGAACTTCTTCTTCTTCTTCTTCTTCTTCTTCTTTTCTTCCTCTTCCTAGATTTTCTTCCTCTTCCTAGATTTTCTTCATCTTATTATGTCATTTGTGGACTAAATAGGCTAAATTATGTCATAAATGGACTAAATAGGCTAAATAAGAAGAAAAATGCCATTTTTGAGCTTACCTATCTAATTATGCCATTTTTGACCTAACTAAGCATATTATGAGATATAACTTAGAGCTTACTTCATTTTGGAGAAGAAGAAGAAAACTAGAAGAAGAAGAAGAAGGAGAAGAAGAAGAAGAAGACTAGAAGAACTTCTTCTTCTTCTTCTTCTTCTTTTCTTCCTATTCCTTCTTTCCTTCTTCTTCCTTGATTTTCTTCATCTTATTATGTCATTTGTGGACTAAATAGGCTAAATTATGTCATAAATGGACTAAACATGCAAATAAGAAGAAAAATACCGTTATCACGGAGGTGTAGGAATGGTCGGGGCTGCGCCAGTGCCAGACGGAGGTGAAGGACCGGTCGGGGTTCCGGCGTTGGCAGAAGGAGTGGTCGATGCTTGTCGGGAGCCATGCTGCATCAAATATCATTTCCAATAATGTCTCGTTGGCAAGTTCGCAAACTGAAATGTGAATAGTAGTAAGCAACGACCATTCAAATCAAACTCACCGTGGTCGCCGGAGCAATCTGGGGCATCAGCGGAGGGGCCTGACCGTTTTTCTCGCACATGGTATGCACATTTGGTTCTCACGAGTCAGTCGTATTAGATAGTAATGCGAACATTACGTGCATTATTGGGCTAATATGCACGAGAAACGTACCACGGTGAGCTTGTATAGGGCCCGGTTAGCGCTGTCGTTCTGGTTCCTCTCCTCCTCCAACAGCTTAGCCGTCATGTCTTCCATCTCCTTTTGTGCCTCCCTTTTTGCCTCCTCCACAAGCTCCTTCGTCTTCAATCTCTCTTTCTCAACAATAGCCTGCAACACACCACTCCTCGTTAGCATTGTAATCATTGACGGACGCACACACAATGTAATGGAGGAAAGGTGAGAGAGTCCGTATAACTAACCACCATGGCGATCTCCGCGGGCCGTGCACGAGGCGTTATCTCAGGATCAGAGCTACTCAGGCGCTTCTTGATCTGCGGGAGAGTCTTAGGACAACGTATCAGTCCATCACCAATGGCTAGAGAGCCATGGGACCTCCCTCCACCAGATATCATCACCAGCTCTGTATCAAAAGGATCCTGGCTCGGGTTAAAGTCCTCCCCTTTCCTCGCCTTCCCCTCGTGTCTGTACTTCACAAGCTTGTGGTGGGAGGTCTTGTTGGTGAAGCTCTCTGGATCATCTAGGTCAGACTCCGTGAATGGCTTGGCCTTCTTGTACGGGGCCATATGGGCCATGCCATAGAGGTCAAGCAGACCTGGCACAGGCTTCTTGTGGTGGTGCGCCTGAGGGAGAGGAACAAAATATTAGTTAAGGGCTCAAGCTAGCATGAAGAATGATATTGCTATGTAAATAGGTCATTTTGGAGCTAACTAGCTAAGATTAGTTTAGGTCGTTATTGAGCTATCGAAGGTAGTTATGCCTTTTTTAACTGATTAAAGCATATTAAGTCATTTTATAGAGCTATCTAAGGTAGTTATGTCATTTTAGAGCTAAATATGTCATAAATGAACTATCTAGCATGAAGAATGAATTGCATGAATCATGTAGCAAACCACATACCCAGTTATCCCCGTACTCAAACAGGTTGGAGCTTCCTTGATGGTGTGGCACACCTTCCATTTGGTCGTGCTTACCCTTGGCCGTTTGGTGTTCGACTTTCCATTGGGCAGAGCACCACGCATCCGCCAACGCCTCCCAACAGTCCATCTTATCCACACACCATCTCGGGGGCACCTAAGTGAGTCAAGAGAAATTGCAGCGCTACGCCTACGAATCAAATCAAGAAAACTAAGTTCAAGGCCTTAAGAATAGGTAATTACCTACATGTACTTCTCCTTACTCAAAAACTTGTCGCGACACTTCTTCTTGCCCCTCCTAATACCCTTCGAGGCGTAGTAGTCTCGAACGGCCTACACCCGAGCCTTGTGCCTTAAGTTCTGAAGTAGGCGCTTGCACTCGTTTTCGACAACCATACACGTGGCCTCCTGCTCTCCCTCTGAAACCCTGAAGAAGGTCTGCAATCAAACAAGACAACACTGATTAGTACAATCACTAGGTAGTGTTGATTTTTAATTCCTTAAAGGAGAAATTACCCAAAACCGACGGAACACAATGTCGGCCACCATCTCGCACAAGACACTGTCGACCCTCTCCTCCGGCGGGGCCGGGGCAACCGAGTACAGCTCCCAGGTCAGTGCTAGCTGTGGAACCTGACCCTCACTGGGCAACATGACCCTCCCAGGGAAGTGCTGTCGGCAAAGCACACCAAGGACCTGGTTGGGCCTATGGGAACCACGGGGGCGTACCCAGCCCCTGCAGTATGACAAGGCAAACGCATTAGATATTAATTTGAAGGAACATGAAAGCAAAAGGTTAAAAAAATAGTAAATGCACTTACTTCAACCCTTTAGGCGCAATCAACCACCTCTGGTCAGGGGTCGTTGGCATGGGCGGGAGCTTTGTAGCGCCATGCTTGTAGACCTTCTTGCCCTTCTCAACCAGCTCATCGTCGCTGTAGCAATCATCTAAAAAGGTGTCCTCGCTACCATCCTCCGAGCCACTAGCCTCCGGAGTCTCGTGGGCCGAAGACCCCATGACCGGAGTCTTCTGAGACAAAGACTCTGGGACCGGACTCATGTGGGGCGAAGGATCGGTGACCCGAGTCTGGTTGGGGGAAGGATCAGCGACCGGAGGCTCATGGGACGGAGTCTGAGACGGGTCCACGTCAGATGGAGCACTCCTTTGGTCGGGTGAATCAGCTGAGGGTGGCGGCGAGGAAGGCGTAACAGCCTTCCTACCTCTCCCGCTGCCACGTCCACCTCTAGCAGGCTTCTTCGTCCTCCCCCGACCTTTCCCAGCCGAAGAAGAAGCGCCCGCCGCAGTTGTCTGCATACTGTCTAGCAGCGCTCTCCGGAGGGGCTGGGCTGGAATAATGGAACCACCCCTCCCAGTAGCGCTCGCAGGAGGATCGGGGCGCTCTGGACCCTTGCCCACCATCCTGTCAACACATGCAATGACAAAAAGTAAACGAAATTAGTACAACATAAAAATATTGGATACCTGACATGAACATAATAATATGTACATAATTTAAGTGTATCATAATAAAAATACACCCGATCAACACAAATATATATGGGGTCGGGGTGTGGTGTCAGGGTGTCGGGGTGTCGAGGTCGGGGTGTCGTGCCGGGGTCTCGTGTCGGGGTCGGGGTGTGGTGTCAGGGTGTCGGGGGTCGGGGTAAGGATGAGTGTGGTGTCAGGGTGTTAGGTGTCGGGGTGCCGGTGGTCGGGGTCGGGGTCGGGGTGTGGTGTCAGGGTGTCGGGGTGTTGTGTCGGGGTCGGGGTCGGGGTGTGGTGTCAGGGTGTCGGTTGGTCGGGGGTCGGGGTGTTGTTTCGGGGTCGGGGTGTCAGGGTGTCGGGGTCGGGGTGTGGTGTCAGGGTGTCGGGGGTCGGGGGTCGGGGTGTCGTGCCGAGGTGTCGGGGGTCGGGTCGGTGCCGGGGTCTCTTTTTTCCTTTTCTTCCTCCTCTCCTCCTCTCCTCTTCTCCTCCTCTCCTCTTCTCCTCCTCCTCCTCCTCCTCCTCTCCTCTTCTCCTTCTCCTTCTGGGCGGCGGTGGTGACGGGGCCACAGGGCTTCGGGGCGGCGGGGTGGCGCTAGCCGGGCTGAGGGGGCGCCGGGCGGTGATGGCGACGAGGCCGCAGGGCTCCAGGGCGGTGGGGTGGGGTGGCGGCAGCATGGGGGGCGGCGCTGGCCGGGCAAAGGGGGTGCCGGGCGGTGGTGGCGACGGGGCCACAGGGCTCTGGGGCGACGGGGTGGTGCTGCGGCGGGGTGGGGTGGAGGCAGCGTCCGGGCGGCGGCGGTGTTCGACGGTGGTGTTGCAGGCGCGGGCGCGGTTAAGTTGGGGGCGCGGGCGCGGTTGAGTTGGGAGAGAGGGGAGAGAGAGGGGGTGGGGCCCGAGAGACAAAGAGCGAGCATAGGAGGGGGAGACGGCCGTTAGCTGGGCCATTTCTTTGCCGTCCGCCAGCGGACGGCAAAGGTCCAGAAGGCAGACGACAAAGACCAGACAGACGGCAAAGAAGCTGACCTAGCCACGCCGTGCCCTATGGGGCCCACCTGGCCCTTTGCCGTCTGCCTTCTAGCTCTTTGCTGTCAGCCAGCTGACGGCAAAGAAAAAGCTGACGACAAATAGACTTTTTGCCATCTGCCCATTCTTTGCCGTCCGCTATGTGGAAGCGGACGGCAAAGAGGCAGATTCCAGTAGTGGGCCTTTTATGTGCACTAGCTTGTGGGGAAAGTTATAAATTGGCAATAGCAAAAATTAAAAGTTAATTTACCTTTTTTCCAGTGCCCAAAAGATGTCTTTTTTGTGAAGCAAGTGCTAGAAATAAGATTGTAAATTGTGCCTTTCAATTTGCACATAAAGTAGACCACATGGGATTCCAACTGCCAATTTTTTAGGAATTTCAGAGTGCTTTTGCTATATTTCATTAATTTACCTAGTAACGGTAAATAAAGTGCAGCAAGGTAGCCCAATCCTCTTGTGGCGAAGGATAGGCCAAACAGTCTCTTATGATAAGCAAAACGTTCTTGAGGGTACACGGGAATTTCATGTTGGTTTGATTCGTGTTCGCTACTTTGATAATTTGATATGTGGGTGGACTGTTGCTTAGGTGTTGTTCTTACTTGAACAAACCTCCTACTTATGATTAATCCCTCGCAAGCATCCGCGGCTACGAGAAAAGTATTAAGATAAAAGCTAATCATAGCATTATACTTTTGGATCCAAATCAGTCCCTTATGAAGTAGCGCATAAACTAGGGTTTAAGCTTCTGTCACTGTAGCAATCCATCATCTAATAACTACTCCACAATGCATTCCCTTAGGACCAAATATGGTGAAGTGCCATGTAGTCGACGTTCACATGACACCACTATGGGAATCGCAACATACATATCATCAAAATATCAAACACATATCAAGTTCACATGATTACTTGCAACATGACTTCTCCCGTGACCTCAAGAACAAAAGTAACTACTCACAAATGATAATCATGCTCAAGATCAGAGGGGTATTAAATAGCATAATGGATCTGAACATATAATCTTCCACCAAATAAGCCATATAGTAATCAACTACAAGATGTAATCAACACTGCCAATCACCCACAAGTACCAATCTAAGGTTCTGGTACAAAGATTGAACACAAGAGATGAACTAGGGTTTGAGAGGAGATGGTGTTGTTGAAGATGTTGATGAAGATTGGCCTCCCAAAGATGAGTGGGTTGTTGGTGATGATGATGACGATGACGATGATTTCCCCCTCTGGGAGGGAAGTTCCCCCGACGGAATCGCTCCGTCGGAGGGCAAAAGTGCTCCTGCCCAAGTTCTGCCATGAGATGGCGACGCTCCGTCCCGAAAGTCCTCTCCTCATTTTTTCTAGGTCAAGATGACTTATATACTAGACGATGGGCATCAGAGGTGGTCCGAGGAGGGCACAACCCACCAGGGCGCCTGGGCTGCCTGGCGCGCCGAGGTGGGTTGTGCCCACCTAGTGGGCCCCCTCTGGTAGTTATTTGCTCCAATATTCTTCAAATATTCCAAAATAATTATCTGTATATTTTCAGCTCATTTGGAGAAGTGCAAAATAGGTAACTCTAACGTAGCTTTTTCAGGTCCAGAATTCCAACTGTCGGCATTCTCCCTCTTTGTGTAAACCTTGCATATTATGAGAGAAAAGGCATTAGAATTACTCCAGAAAGCATTATTATGCATAAAAACATTATAAATAATAGTAGGAAAACATGATGCAAAATGGTCGTATCACGGAGTAGCGCCTTAAGTAAGATGACATGACGTAGAGGGATAAACTTAAGCAATATGATGAAAACCCCATCTTTTTACCCTTGATGGCAATAATACAATACGTTCCTCGCTACCCCTACTATATCATCGGGTGAGGATGGTAGGAGCTAGGATCCTACCTGGTCTAGGGCATAGGTTGTACGGGAAGGGGGAGGGTTGACGGAGATGCGATCGCGGCTGCCGGCGGCGGGGGCGCCGTGGCGCGATGAAGAAGAGGCGGCGGCGCAAGAGGCCGCTAGGGTTACGTCTCACGGCTCCCTTCGGGAAGCCGAGCAAAATAATGATTGCTTCTTGCTTGATTAGATTGATACATCTCCTCTCCTTATATAGAGAGGTTTACTTGACTCCTAAGCAAATGATCCTAATGACGATAAGATAATTGGGCTAAGCCCCTAATAATGATAAGATAATTTGGGCCACAACCCACTGGGCTAAACCCCTAATATGCCGGTCATAACACTTCTCCCCGCATGCACAAACAGCTCGTCCTCGAGCTGTAAGGTGGGGAAGCGCTTGCTGAACTCCTCGGGGTGATCAACCAGCGTCAAACACCTTCGTGACAGCTGGGGCGGCCAGGTCGGCGGCGACAACGTCCTCCGAAATGTAGTCTGCAGCCTCCAGGTAGAAGAGTCGTGGACAGACGTGGCTGGGCGTGTAGGGCTCGTCGCAGTTGAAGCACAACCCTTGGCGGCGACGCTCGAGTAGCTCAGCCGAGGTGAGCTGGCGCAACGGGCGCGCCGCAGTCGCTACGAGGTGTGCCGCGGAAGGCTGAGCAGGTCGACCCTGCGTGGGAACATTCGGCCAAGGTAGCGACCCAGCGGCCCGGGACGGTGATTCCTGCTGGATGGCCACCGCGCGGCGCTCGAACACGCGGGCGTAGTACATGGACGTCTGGAGATCCTGGGGTCCCCGAAGCTCCACGTCCACGCGGATGTGATCCGGAAGTCCACTAACGAAGAGGTCGGCCCGCTGCTGCGCCGTCACGCCCGACGCGTGGCATGCCAGGGCCTAGAAATGGTCGGCGAAGTCCTGAATCGTGGAGGTGAAGGGAGGGCGGCCTAGCTCTGCCAGGCGACTTCCGCGGATCAGTGGCCCAAAACGAAGGAGGCAGAGCTCACGGAAGCGCTCCCAAGGGGGCATGCTGCCCTCGTCCTGCTCGAGGGTGTAGTACCAGGTCTGTGCCGCGCCGCGGAGGAGGTAAGAGGTGAGCCAGGTACGCTCTAAGGCGAGGGTGCGCTGCCCACGAAAGAACTACTTGCATTGGTTGAGCCAGTTGAGGGGGTCCTCTGTGTCGTCATAAGTGGTGAAGTCCAGTTTGGCAAACCGCGGCGGTGTATGAGTCGGAGCGCCGTGGCCGACTGGCTCGGAGGTGCGAAGCAGCGAGGATTGGGGCGCCTGGTCAGCATGGCCATAGCCCGTGGAGTGCCCCGTTGAGCCAGAGGGATCGCCGAACTGCAGAGTGCGTGTCGGCGGGTCTCCAGCCGACGTGTAGACGGGTGGCGGCGATGATCCAGTCAGCCAGGCTGGTATTGGGGACGGTGACGGCGGGAAGCACACTTGCTGGATTGGTACGCCTCCTTGCGTGGGTGACTCGGTGTAACACCCCGGATATGATTTACCCAATATGTAATCCAACTCTTGCCGTTTCCGGCCTTAAGTTATTTTATTTTCTCGGGTTCAGGTTCTTGTCTCCGTGTGTTGTTGTCGTTGTCATGCATCTCATATCATGTCATCATGTGCATTGCATTTGCATACGTGTTCGTCTCATGCATTCGAGCATTTTCCCCGTTGTCCGTTTTGCATTCCGGCGCTCCATTCTCCTCTGGTGATCATTTCTGCCTTTCTTTCGTGTGTGGGGATTAAACATTTCCGGATTGGACCGAGACTTGCCATGCGACCTTGGTTTACTACCGGTAGACCGCCTGTCAAGTTTCGTACCATTTGAACTTCGTTTGATGCTCCAACGGTTAACCGAGGGACCGAAAAGGCCTCGTGTGTGTTGCAGCCCAACACCCTTCCAATTTAGCCCAAAACCCACCAAAACCATCTCCATCCTCTAGAGCGTTCGATCACGACCGCGTGGCCGAAAACCGCACCTCATTTGAACACTCCTAGCTCCCTCTATGCCTATAAATACACCACCCTCTCAAAATCCGGATCTCCTTCCCTCTCGAAACCCTAAAAATCATCTCTCTCCGCGCCGGACGTGTCCGTCCGCCGCTGGAAACGCCGCGCCGCCGCCCGCGGCCACTGGCAGAGCGCCACGTGGCGCCGCCAGCGCCTCAACCGCCGCGGCCCGCCCGGCCCACGGGAAGCCCTCCCGGGCCCGGCCGCCGCCTCCCCGCGCCCGCGTCTTCTTCTGCACCGCGCCGCCTCCTCCCTCGAGTCCGGTCGCCGGCGCCGCCGCGAGCTGCCGCCGGATCTCCGCCGCCCACCGACCTCGCCGCTCCTCGCCACCCGCGGCCACTCCGGTGACCGCGCCCGCCTCCGCCGTCACCAACTCCGGCGCCGACCCGTCTGGCCTCGTCTTCCCCCCTGCGGCAAGTCCACTCCGGCGAGCTCGTCCACTCCGGCGAACAGGAACCCCGACGATCCTCAGGATCCGTGCCGGCTGGATCTAGATCCAGATCTCAGGGTTGACTTTTTCCTTCCGAAATCCTAGAATTTTTCCATACTTTGCCGTGCCGTAACTTTGCATCCGCAGCTCCGTTTTGGGTATATAGCATATCAAAATGTTCGTCTCAGAGAGCACATCATTTCATGTCATTGCATCACTTTCATTTGAGTTCATCTTGATGCCTGAAATGTTGTTGGAAGAGTGCTATTTGGGATAATTGTCAGATCTGCTGCTCCAATTAGATATTTGTCATTTTTGCCATGATTATTGTGTGCATGATATGCCCCTGAGCTCTACATGTGTTTTGTTATATGTTTTGCCATCTATCCAGAGGTGCAACCCATGTATTTTTGTGATGTGTGTCGTGAGTAGCACAAGCTTGCAAAGTGGTGCATTCGTTAATGCTGATTTTAGGGACTTAACATTGCCACTAAGTCCTTGATCTGTTTATTTCAATATGCCATATGTTCATGTTGTTTCCTAGTGATCCGTGCCTCTTTTGAGGATGATCAGTAAGGATGTTTTGTTAATCTTGTAGTGCTCTATCCATGCATGTCTTTGTTTGCAATTATGGAGCACCCTAGCTTGAGTCAACCGAGCTCTATTTTTCATATTTCGTGAATCTAGGCAGATTGTCTACTTGTTAGCGATTTTGCTGAGGATGTTGTAGTTGATCTGTGCATACTATGCGATTGTTCTTGCCATGTCTAGCTTGTATAATGTATATACTTGATGGGTGTATGCTTAGATTATCATGACATGCTCTGTAGTGAGTGCATCGAGCTCGTAAACATGCCTACTTGATATCTGTTTTGCATGCTCCAGTTTTTCACTAAGTCTGTGATCTGTTTATGTTTTTGCCATGTTCACATGCTTGCAAATGTATTTTTCTGATCCCTTTTGGCTCAAGGTCACTAAGGGACTTTTGTTAATCTCTTTGAGTAGCTCCATGCCATGCTTTACTTTGCCATGTTCAGGCCCTGTAGCATATAGTTTTCATGCTCCAAAGTGTGCTACCTGATCTGAGATTCCAGACAAGTGTTAATTTCATCAAGTCTGAAATCTGTTTATCAAATGCCTTTTTTCCATGCTTGTTTGAACCTGTTAATGGATGAATTGGCCGTAGCTCAGTGTTCATCTTTTGTTAAGCATCATGAATGGATCCTTGCCATGTATTTTGTTGCCATGCTTGAGTGCTGTAGCATGTTCATCTTATTGCATTTAGATGGCTACTTGCTGTATATCGCAGACCGGTGCCATATTTGAATTGCTTGCCATTTCCAAACCGTGACTCCGATTCCGGCATTCTTTATATCGTTTTCAAGCGATTTCATCTCACCTTTCCAGTGGCACACTTGGATTTCCATGTTGAGGCCAGGTTCATTCATTCCTTGCCAAATCTTGCATATGCATAACATGTCGCATCCCGCATAGCATACCATGTTTTGCATCATATTGTTTGAGTTTGCACGTGGTTGATTGTGTCCTTGTTGCTTGTTTGTCTTATTTGGGTAGAGCCGGAGACGAGTTCGCTAACGAGGAGCCCGTTGAGTTTGCTTTCGAGGATCCAGTCAACTCTGACAACTTTGCAGGCAAGATGATCATACCCTCGAAATCACTACTATCTTTGCTTTGCTAGATGCTCGCTCTTTTGCTATACCTATGCTATGATGCCTACCACTTGCTTATCATGCCTTCCAAATTGCCATGTCAAACCTCTAACCCACCATGTCCTAGCAAACCGTTGATTGGCTATGTTACCGCTCTGCTCAGCCCCTCTTATAGCGTTGCTAGTTGCAGGTGAAGATTGGAGACCGTTCCTTATTGGAACATTATTTACTTGTTGGGATATCATTATAATACCTTGTTATCTTAATGCACCTATATACTTGGTAAAGTATGGAAGGCTCGGCCTCTCGCCTAGTGTTTTGTTCCACTCTTGCCGCCCTAGTTTCCGTCATATCGGTGTTATGTTCCCGGATTTTTGCGTTCCTTACACGGTTGGGTGATAATGGGAACCCCTTGATAGTTCACCTTGATTAAAGCTTTTCCAGCAATGCCCAAGCTTGGTTTTACCATTTGCCACCTAGCCTCTTTTTCCCTTGGGTTTCCGGAGCCCGAGGGTCATCTTATTTAAACCCCCCGGGCCAGTGCTCCTCTGAGTGTTGGTCCACCTGTCAGCTGCCGGTGGCCACCAGGGGCAACTCTGGGCTGGCCTACCCGTACCTAAGACAATCTGAGTGTGCCCAGAGAACGAGATATGTGCAGCTCCTATCAGGATTTGTCGGCATATTCGGGCGGTGTTGCTGGATTTGTTTTAACTTGTCGAAGTGTCTTGTAGAACCGGGATACCGAGTCTGATCGGAATATCTCGGGAGGAGGTCTATTCCTTTGTTGACCGTGAGAGCTTGTCATGGGCTAAGTTGGGACTCCCCTACAGGGATTTGAACTTTCGAAAGCCGTGCCCGCGGTTATGGGCAGATGGGAATTTGTTAATGTCCGGTTGTAGATAACTTGAACCTTAACTTAATTAAAATGAACCAACTGTGTGAGTTACCGTGATGGTCTCTTCTTGGTGGAGTCCGGGAAGTGAACACGGTGTTGGAGTAATGCTTGTCGCAGGTTGTTCTCAAGTTATTCGTTCGCGCTTTGCCTTCTCTTCTCACTCTCTTTTGCGAACAGGTTAGCCACCATATATGCTAGTCGCTTGCTGCAGCTCCACATATTTACCTTGCCTTACCTATAAGCTTAAATAGTCTTGATCGCGAGGGTGCGAGATTGCTGAGTCCCTGTGGCTCACAGATTACTTCCAAACCAGATGCAGGGCCTGATGACTCCGTTCCAGATGACGCGCTTGAGCTCAAGTGGGAGTTCGACGAGGACTCACGCCGTTACTATGTGTCTATCCCTGATGATCAGTAGTGGTGCCCTGTTGGGGCGATCGGGACCGTGTCGCATGTTGGGTTTATGTTTTATTTTAGCGCCGTAGTCGGGCCATGAGTGATTGGTTGATATAATGCTATTTTTGTACTTTGATTGACGTGGCGAGTGTAAGCCAACTATGTTTCTCTCCTTTTATTATCTATATATTACATGGGATGTTGTGAAGATTGCCTAACTTGCGACATTGCTTTCAATGCGGTTATGCCTCTAAGTCGTGCCTCAACACGTAGGAGATATAGCCGCATCGGGGGCATTACAAGTTGGTAATCAGAGCCTTCCCCGACCTTAGGAGCCCCCATTGCTTGATCGTTTTTAGCAGCCGTTGTTGAGTCTAGAAAAATGTTTTGAGTCATTTAGGAATTATATATCAGAGAGTTTAGGAATTCTTTTTACTCCCCAGTCTCCTCATCGCTCTGGTAAGGCATCCTGACGTAGAGTTTTGACTATTCTCTTCTCAAATTTCACTATTTTTTTAGGATCATGCGGGTATCTTAGAATCGTTCCGATGGTTTTGTGATGAGAACATTGTTCTTGGTGCCTCCTGTCTTTAGGGGTTGTGGTAGTGTCCCGGGGAGTTGAGCTCCGAGGTGTTGTCGTCACAATTTTATCGTTGCAGTTCTGGAATACCTGAGTTTAGTACGCCGACATCAAAAATCTCTTTTATGCAGTTCGTTGGTGAGATAACCTCGACGCCACCCAGTACTGGGGCGGGAGTTCGGGAGTATTGCCATAACTTGTATAACGGTTGCTTTTCGAAGGTTGAGGTAGATGGTTTCCGAAGTTTTTCTCGGTTATGTGTTGAAGGATGGATACAGCTGGATGTAGGATTTGCTAGATTTGGGTGAGATATTATGCTTCCCCTGTATCCCCAACACCTGATTGCATAACCAGAAAGGTTCAGGAGTTTCATAGGTGGGAATTCTCGTAGCTCTAGTTCTTCTTCCATGGATATTTGGTTTGAGATTGGGATTTCTTACCGAGTATTCGTTCTTGATCCGTACCTTGTTGATTTATTCCTCCACCTAAATTCTAAGTGGCTTCTCAATTTATGGATATGTGACCATTTCAAGTGCAATGCATTCGTTCTTATGTTCGGATGTGAAGACTATATGTTGCAATTTCAACCCGTTTGATTCAGCTTCATTTTATCTGTCAATGTGCTAACGGTTGTCACCCTCTTCAGGATGGCTCCCGCTAAGAGCAGCAATCAAAATCAGAATCAGAATGAGGATCCGCCACCACCTCCACCTCCTCTGGAGGCATGGCAAGCTGTGATGGCCGCAACCAATGCAAACACGCAGTTGATCATGCAAATTCTTCAAGAGCGCAATCAAGCGAACCAAGGCAACCAAGGCAACAATCAGAATCACTTTGCTACACTCAACCAGTTCCTTGCTAACGGGCCAAAGACTTTCACCAATTGTGTTGAGGAAATTGATGCTGACGATTGTCTCGTGGACTTGTGCAAGCATTTAGAGTGTAGTAACGTTAGGCCTGAGGACTTTGTCAAGTTTGCTTCCTTCCAGCTCAAAGACCAAGCTGCAGAATGGTTCCAGCAGTACAAGGATTCAAGAGGAGGCCGTGTGATTACCTAGGATGAATTCCGTCAAGATTTCAAAGCTCATCATATCCCTCAGAGCGTGGTTGAAAGCAAGCGTGAGGAATTCCGCAACCTGAAGCAAGGCTCTTTGTCTGTCTATGACTACAACAAGTTGTTTCGGAAGCTCGCCCGCTTTGCTAAGCAGGACGTCCCTGATGAGAAGAGCATGATATACCAGTTCAGGGGTGGTCTCAGAGAAGAAATTCAGCTAGCTCTTGTTCTCTTTGAGCCCTTGAGGTACGATGAGTTCTACAACATGGCATTGAAGCAAGAGGCTGCTCAACTGAGGTGTGATGCTTCCAAGAAGCGAGTCAGAGACACCACTCCTTCTTCCTCTACTCAAGTGGCCAAGCAGCAGAAGTATTGGCTTCCTCCTCCGTTCCGTCAGCCGTATCAGCAGAAGAGCAAAGGTGGCAGTGGATCTTCCCACCCACCCAACCCTGGCTTTCAGAACAAGACTTCGTCTCAAGCTCCAAGATCGAGTGCTCCGTATCACCGTCCGCTTTCAGAGGTCATGTGCAACAAGTGCCAACAGAAGGGTCACTATGCCAACAAGTGCTTCAATCAGAGGCGCCTCCCTCCTCCTCCTCCTCCTCCTCCTGTGAGATCGGCAAGTACAGCTGTGGTCAAGCATAACCCCAAGCACGCCAAGGTCAACTTGATGAATGCAGCTCAGGCAGAGGATTCGTCAGATGTCATCATGGGTAACCTTCCTGTTAACGATATTCTAGCTAAAATTCTTTTTGACACTGGTGCATCGCATTGTTTCATCTTGAGACCATTTACATCTAAGCATGGTTTGGCTTTGCAAGTTTTGCCTAGTCCATTAGCAGTTGTCTCTCCCGGTAGGCGCATGCATGCTAACTCCATTGCTCCAGATGTTACTATCACTTTGGGTGACTACAAATTTCTATCTTCTCCTACGGTTCTTGGTGACTCGGATATTGATCTTATTCTCGGAATGGATTGGCTTTCTAAGCACAAGGCGCATCTTGATTGTGCCGCCAGGCAGATTCAATTGACTCATTCGTCTGAGGATGTAATTGTCTTTGCTGCTCGTGATGATACCATCCGTCTGTTTTCTCTCAATGAGAAGGGTGAACTGGATGCTATCTCGCAAATTCCAGTCGTTTGCGAATATCAAGACGTCTTTCCAGAAGAGCTTCCAGGAATGCCTCCGCACCGGCCAGTTGAATTCGTCATCGATCTTGAGCCTGGCACGGAACCGGTTTGCAAACGTCCTTACAAGCTCGGACCTGAAGAGTTGAAGGAGCTGAAGAAGCAACTCGATATTCAAGAGAGAATGTGTCTCATCCGACCTAGTTCTTCTCCGTGGGGTTGTGGTGTTCTTTTTGTGAAGAAGAAGGATGGAACGGACCGACTTTGTGTTGATTACCGTCCATTGAACAAGAAGACTATCAAGAACAAATACCCACTTCCCAACATCAACGAGCTGTTCGAACAACTCAAAGGTGCCCAAGTATTCTCCAAGCTTGATCTCCGTATGGGTTATCATCAGATTCGAATCCGTGAGCAAGATATTACCAAGATGGCTTTCAGGACAAGCTATGGTTCATATGAATACACTGTCATGTCTTTTGGCCTCGTCAACGCTCCTCCGACTTTCTCTCGCATGATGAACTTCATCTTCAACGCCTACACCAATGACTTTGTTTTGGTCTATCTCGACGACATTCTGGTCTTTTCGAAGAACAATGAAGATCATGCCAAGCACTTGCGTTTGGTGCTCGATAAGCTCAGGGAACACCAGTTCTACACCAAGTTCTCTAAGTGCGAATTTTGGCTCGATGAGGTTCTTTATCTTGGTCATATCATCTCTGCCAAGGACATTGCGGTGAATCCTGAGAAGGTGTCTGCAATTATGAATTGGGAACCACCTCAGAACGTGAAGCAACTCCGTAGCTTCCTCGGTCTCGTAAGCTATTGTCGAAGATTCGTTGAAAACTTTTCAAAGATCGCGAAGCCTCTCTCAAATCTTCCCCAGAAGCACGTCAAGTACGTTTGGTCTCCGGAGTGTGACATTGCTTTCAACACTTTGAAAGAGAAATTGATCACTGCTCCAGTTCTGACTCCTCCTGATGAATCCAAACCGTACGAGGTCTTTTGCGATGCCTCTCTCCAAGGTCTCGGTGCAGTGTTGATGCAAGAAAAGAAAGTGGTGGCTTATACCTCTCGCCAGTTGAAGCCCAACGGGAAGAACTACCCCACTCATGACCTCGAGTTGGCGGCAGTTGTGCATGCTCTTTTGACTTGGAGACATGTCTTATTGGGAAGAAAAGTGGACATTTTTACTGACCACAAGAGTCTCAAGTACATCTTCACTCAGCCTAATCTCAACCTCAGGCAGACTCGATGGGTCGAAATGATTCAAGAGTATAATCCGAGTATCGAGTATACTCCAGGCAAGGCCAATGTGATTGCTGACGCATTGAGCAGGAAGGCTTATTGCAACAGTCTGATTCTCAAGCCTTATCAACCCGAGCTTTGTGAAGCTTTCCGCAAACTTAATCTGCAAGTTGTTCCTCAAGGTTTCCTCGCCAACCTTCAAGTCTCTCCTACCTTGGAAGACCAGATTCGCCAAGCTCAGCTTCTTGATGCTATGGTGAAGAAGGTGAAGATTGGGATTGCCAAGAGTCAACCCAAGTACAAGTGCTACCGCCTTGATGACAGGGATACTCTCTTCTTCGAGGATCGTATTGTTGTGCCCAAAGGTGACCTTCGTAAAGTAATCATGAACGAGGCTCACAATTCTCTCCTCTCCATCCACCCTGGGAGCATGAAGATGTATCAGGACCTCAAGCAGGCTTATTGGTGGACTCGAATGAAGCGCGAGATTGCTCAGCTCGTGAATGAATGCGATGTCTGCAGAAGAGTGAAGGCAGAACACCAAAGGCCAGCTGGTCTCCTCCAACCTCTTGCCATTCCAGAATGGAAGTTTGACCACATTGAGATGGACTTCGTGACTGGGTTTCCAAAGTCCAAGCATGTCAATGATGCTATATTCATTGTCATCGACAAACTCACTAAAGTGGCTCATTTTCTTCCTATCAAAGAGTCTATCACGGCAGCTCAATTGGCGGAACTCTATACCTCTCGAATTGTCTCTCTGCACGGTATTCCACAAGTGATCTCTTCAGACCATGGCAGCATCTTCACCTCCAAGTTTTGGGATTCTTTTTAGAAGGCCATGGGCACCAACATCCGCTTCAGCACAGCTTTCCATCCTCAAACTAGCGGTCAAGTCGAGCGTGTCAACCAGATTCTTGAAGATATGCTCAGGGCTTGTGTGATCTCCTTCGGCATGAAGTGGGAGGATTGTCTTCCATATGCTGAATTCTCCTACAACAACAGTTTTCAAGCAAGTTCGGGCAAGGCCCCATTTGAAATTCTGTATGGCAGGAAGTGCCATACCCCTCTCAACTGGTCTGAAACCGGTGAACGTCAACTTTTGGGTAATTACTTAATCACAGAGGCAGAGGAGATGTGCAAAGTCATTCGAGGTAACCTCAAAGCAGCCCAATCCCGCTAGAAGAGCTACTATGATAGTAAGCACCGTGATTTGGCTTTCGAGATCGGAGATCATGTTTACCTCCGCGTCTCTCCTATGAAAGGCACTCGTCGCTTCGGTATCAAAGGGAAGCTTGCCCCTAGATACGTGGGACCTTTCAAGATCGTCAGCAAGAGAGGCGATCTCGCCTATCAACTCGAGCTTCCTTTAAACTTTGCAAATGTGCATGACGTGTTCCATGTCTCTCAGCTCCGAAAGTGCTTCAAGACTCCTGACTGCGCCGTCAACTTCGAGGACATTGAGCTCCAAGAAGATCTCTCTTATCGTGAGCACCCCGTTGCTATTCTTGAAGAGACTGAACGCAAGACTCGCAACAAGTCAATCAAATTCCTCAAAGTCAAGTGGTCACACCATTCCGATCGTGAAGCTACCTGGGAACGCGAGGATCACCTCCGTTCTGAATACCCGGCGTTCTTTCAGTCCTAGATCTCAGGACGAGATCCTTTCGTAGTGGTGGAGTGTTGTAACACCCCGGATATGATTTACCCAATATGTAATCCAACTCTTGCCGTTTCCGGCCTTAAGTTAATTTATTTTCTCGGGTTCGGGTTCTTGTCTCCGTGTGTTGTTGTCGTTGTCATGCATCTCATATCATGTCATCATGTGCATTGCATTTGCATACGTGTTCGTCTCATGCATTCGAGCATTTTCCCCGTTGTCCGTTTTGCATTCCGGCGCTCCGTTCTCCTCCGGTGGTCATTTCTGCCTTTCTTTCGTGTGTGGGGATTAAACATTTCCGGATTGGACCGAGACTTGCCATGCGGCCTTGGTTTACTACCGGTAGACCGCCTGTCAAGTTTAGTACCATTTGGACTTCGTTTGATGCTCCAACGGTTAACCGAGGGACCGAAAAGGCCTCGTGTGTGTTGCAGCCCAACACCCTTCCAATTTGGCCCAAAACCCTCTCCATCCTCTAGAGCGTTCGATCACGATCGCGTGGCCGAAAACCGCACCTCATTTGGACACTCCTAGCTCCCTCTATGCCTATAAATACACCACCCTCTCAAAATCCGGATCTCCTTCTCCCCCGAAACCCTAAAAATCATCTCTCTCCGCGCCGGACGTGTCCGTCCACCGTCGGACACGCCACGCCGCCGCCCGCGGCCACTGGCAGAGCGCCACGTGGCACCGCCAGCGCCTCAACCGCCGTGGCCCGCGGGAGGCCCTCCCGGGCCCGGCCGCCGCCTCCCCGCGCCCGCGTCTTCTTCCGCACCGCGCCGCCTCCTCCCTCGAGTCCAATCGCCAGCGCCGCCGCGAGCTGCCACCGGATCTCCGCCGCCCGCCGACCTCGCCGCTCCTCGCCACCCGCGGCCACTCCGGTGACCGCGCCCGCCTCCGCCGTCACCAACTCCGGCGCCGACCCGGCCGGCCTCGTCTTCCTCCCCGCGGCAAGTCCATTCCGGCGAGCTCGTCCACTCCGGCAAACAGGAACCCCGACGATCCTCGGGATCTGTGCCGGCTGGATCTAGATCCAGATCTCAGGGTTGACTTTTTCCTCCCGAAACCCTAGAATTTTTCCACACTTTGCCGTGCCGTAACTTTGCATCCGTAGCTCTGTTTTGGGCATATAGCATATCAAAATGTTCGTCTCAGAGAGCACATCATTTCATGTCATTGCATCATTTTCATTTGAGTTCATCTTGATGCCCGAAATGCTGTTGGAAGAGTGCTATTTGGGATAATTGTCAGATCTGCTGCTCCAATTAGATATTTGTCATTTTTGCCATGATTATTGTGTGCATGATATGACCCTTAGCTCTACATGTGTTTTGTTATATGTTTTGCCATCTATCCAGAGGTGCAACCCATGTATTTTTATGATGTGTTTGGTGACTAGCACAAGCTTGCAAAGTGGTGCATTCGTTAATGCTGATTTCAGGGACTTAGCATTGCCACTAAGTCCTTGATCTGTTTATTTCAATATGCCATATGTTCATGTTGTTTCCTAGTGATCTGTGCCTCTTTTGAGGATGATCAGTAAGGATGTTTTGTTAATCTTGTAGTGCTCTATCCATGCATGTCTTTGTTTGCAATTATGGATCTCCCTAGCTTGAGTCAATCGAGCTCTATTTTTGCTATTTCGTGAATCTGGGCAGATTGTCTACTTGTTAGCGATTTTGCCAAGGATGTTGTAGTTGATCTGTGCATGCTATGCTATTGTTCTTGCCATGTCTAGCTTGTATAATGTATATTATTGATGGGTGTATTCGTAGATTGTCATGAAATGCTCTGTAGTGAGTGCATCGAGCTCGTAAACATGCCTACTTGATATCTGTTTTGCATGCTCCAATTTTTCACCAAGTCTGTGATCTGTTTATGTTTTTGCCATATTCACATGCTTGCAAATGTATTTTCTGATCCCTTTTGGCTCAAGGTCACTAAGGGACTTTTGTTAAGCTCTTTGAGTAGATCCATGCCATGCTTTACTTTGCCATGTTCAGGTCCTGTAGCATATAGTTTTCATGCTCCAAAGTGTGCTACCTGATCTGAGATTCCAGACAAGTGTTAATTTCATTAAGTCTGAAATCTGTTTATCAAATGCCTTTTTTCCATGCTTGTTTGAACCTGTTAATGGATGAATTGGCCGTAGCTCAGTGTTCATCTTTTGTTAAGCATCATGAATGGATCCTTGCCATGTATTTTGTTGCCATGTTTGAGTGCTGTAGCATGTTCATCTTGTTGCATTTAGATGGCTACTTGCTGTATATCCCAGACCGGTGCCATATTTGAATTGCTTGCCATTTCCAAACCGTGACTCCGATTCCGGCGTTCTTTATATCGTTTTCAAGCGATTTCATCTCACCTTTCCAATGGCACACTTGGATTTCCAAGTTGAGGCCAGGTTCATTCATTCCTTGCCAAATCTTGCATATGCATCACATGTCGCATCCCGCATAGCATACCATGTTTTGCATCATGTTGTTTGAGTTTGCACGTGGTTGATTGTGTCCTTGTTGCTTGTTTGTCTTATTTGGGTAGAGCTGGGAGACGAGTTCGCTAACGAGGAGCCCGTTGAGTTTGCTTTCGAGGATCCAGTCAACTCTGACAACTTTGCAGGCAAGATGATCATACCCTCGAAATCACTACTATCTTTGCTTTGCTAGATGCTCGCTCTTTTGCTATGCCTATGCTACGATGCCTACCACTTTCTTATCATGCCTCCCAAATTGCCATGTCAAACCTCTAACCCACCATGTCCTAGCAAACCGTTGATTGGCTATGTTACCGCTCTGCTCAGCCCCTCTTATAGCGTTGCTAGTTGCAGGTGAAGATTGGAGACCGTTCCTTATTGGAACATTATTTACTTGTTGGGATATCATTATAATACCTTGTTATCTTAATGCACCTATATACTTGGTAAAGTATGGAAGGCTCGGCCTCTCGCCTAGTGTTTTGTTCCACTCTTGCCGCCCTAGTTTCCGTCATATCGGTGTTATGTTCCCAGATTTTTGCGTTCCTTACACGGTTGGGTGATAATGGGAACCCCTTGATAGTTCGCCTTGATTAAAGCTTTTCCAGCAATGCCCAACCTTGGTTTTACCATTTGCCACCTAGCCTCTTTTTCCCTTGGGTTTCCGGAGCCCGAGGGTCATCTTATTTAAACCCCCCGGGCTAGTGCTCCTCTGAGTGTTGGTCCACCTGTCAGCTGCCGGTGGCCACCAGGGGCAACTCTGGGCTGGCCTACCCGTACCTAAGACAATCTGAGTGTGCCCTGAGAACGAGATATGTGTAGCTCCTATCGGGATTTGTTGGCACATTCGGGCGGTGTTGGTGGATTTGTTTTAACTTGTCGAAGTGTCTTGTAGAACCGGGATACCGAGTCTGATCGGAATATCTCGGGAGGAGGTCTATTCCTTCGTTGACCGTGAGAGCTTGTCATGGGCTAAGTTGGGACTCCCCTACAGGGATTTGAACTTTCGAAAGCCGTGCCCGCGGTTATGGGCAGATGGGAATTTGTTAATGTCCGGTTGTAGATAACTTGAACCTTAACTTAATTAAAATGAACCAACTGTGTGAGTTACCATGATGGTCTCTTCTCGGCGGAGTCCGGGAAGTGAACACGGTGTTGGAGTAATGCTTGTCGCATGTTGTTCTCTAGTTATTTGTTCGCGCTTTGCCTTCTCTTCTCGCTCTCTTTTGCGAACAGGTTAGCCACCATATATGCTAGTCGCTTGCTGCAGCTCCACATATTTACCTTGCCTTACCTATAAGCTTAAATAGTCTTGATCGCGAGGTTGCGAGATTGCTGAGTCCCTGTGGCTCACAGATTACTTCCAAACCAGATGCAGGGCCTGATGACTCCGTTCCAGATGACGCGCTTGAGCTCAAGTCGGAGTTCGACGAGGACTCACTCCGTTACTATGTGTCTTTCCCTGATGATCAGTAGTGGTGCCCTGTTGGGGCGATCGGGACCGTGTCGCATGTTGGGTTTATCTTTTATTTTGGCGCCGTAGTCGGGCCATGAGTGATTGGTTGATGTAATGCAATTTTTGTACCTTGATTGACGTGGCGAGTGTAAGCCAACTATGTTTCTCCCCTTTTATTATCTATATATTACATGGGATGTTGTGAAGATTGCCTAACTTGCGACATTGCTTTCAATGCGGTTATGCCTCTAAGTCTTGCCTCGACACGTAGGAGATATAGCCGCATCGAGGGCGTTACACCCGGGCCCCGTGCTAGACGGGGGCGGGGCCAGCAGCTGTGGCGGTATAGACCCGGGTGGCGGGGGGGGGCAGCGAGGGCCGGGGCCGGCCACTGTGGCCATTGAGGCGCGGCAGCAGGCGGCGGTGGGGCCGGCAGCTGGGGTTGCGGTTGCCCGGACCCGGGAGGCGTCAGGGGCGCAGCGATGGCCGGGGCTGGCCACTGTGGCCATTGAGGCGCGGCAATGGGTGGCGGTGGGCCGGAAGCTGGGCCTGCGGCTGCCCGGGCCCGGGAGGCGTTGGTTGCACGGCGATCGCCGGAGCCGGCCACTGCGGCTAGTGAGGGGCGACGGTGGGCGGCGGCTGACTGGGCTAGTGGTGGTGTAGAGGCTCGATCGGCGCCGTGGTGGGCGCGTACCAGGGCAGGGCAGCTGGGCGGCTGCCCGCAAGGCCCTGCCAGGTAGAGGCGTATGCCCTGGACAACGGTGACGAGGTCGTTGAGGACCCCGGTCATCTCCGCCGGCGAGTAGATGGCGACGGGTGGCGTGGTGGAGGGCGGCGGCGTCTGACCGGTGGAGGCGCCGACGGTGGAGTCCAGCGGCGTGGTGGAGAGAGGCAGTGGCGCGATGGTGACGGGAAGCGGCGGGTTGGGTGGTGGTGCAGACATGATCGGAACCGAGCTACCTGATACCAAATTGGTAGGAGCTAGGATCCTACATGGTCTAGGGCGTAGGTTGTACGGGAAGGGGGAGGGTTGATGGAGATGCGATTGCGGCTCCCGGTGGCGGGGGCGCCGTGGCGTGATGAAGAAGAGGCGGCGTCAGCGCAAGAGGCGGCTAGGGTTAGGTCTCCCGGCTCCCTTCGGGAAGCCGAGCAAATAATGATTGCTTCTTGCTTGATTAGATTGATACATCTCCTCTCCTTATATAGAGAGGTTTACTTGACTCCTAAGCAAACGATCCTAATAACGATAAGATAATTGGGCTAAGCCCCTAATAATAAGATAACTTGGGACACAACCCACTGGGCTAAACCCCTAATATGCCGGCCATAATAGAGGACACCGCAAGATTGAACCCAAAACTAAGCACCTCTCCCATTGAAAGAAGAACCAATCTAGTTGGCCAAACCAAACCAATAATTCAAAGAGAAATACAAAGATATTTGATCATGCATAAAAGAGTTCAGAAAAGACTCAAATAATATTCATAGATAATCTGATCATAAATCCGCAATTCATCGGATCTCGACAAACACACGGAAAAGAATAAGACATCAGATAGAACTCCAAGAACATCGAGGAGAACATGGTATTGAAGATCATAGAGAGAGAAGAAGCCATCTAGTTACTAGCTATGGACCAGTAGGTCTGTGGTAACTACTCATACTTCATTGGAAGGGAAATAAGGTTGACGTAGATGCCCTCCGTGATCGAATCCCCCTCTAGTAGGGTGCCGGAAAAGGCCCCAATATGGGATCTCACGGGAACAGAGGCTTGCAGCGGCGAAAAAGTATTTTGGTGGATGCCTTTGGTGGTTTCGAAATATTTGGGAATTTATAGAGCAAGAATTAGGGTTAGAGCACACCCGAGGGGGCCACAAGCCCTCAATGTGCCCCTTGGGGCGCGCCTAGCAGGCTTGTGGCCTCCTCGGGACTCCTCTGCCCCCCTCTCCAAGTCTTTTGGATGCCTTCTGGTCCAAGAACAATCATCGCGGAAGTTTTATTCCGTTTGGACTACGTTTGATATTATCCTTTTCTGTAAAACTCAAAATCAAGGGAAAAAACAGAAACTGGCACTGGGCTCTGGGTTAATAAATTAGTCCCAAAAATAATATAAGATAACATGTTAATGCATATAAAACATCCAAAACAGATAATATAATAGCACGGAACAATAAAAAATTGTAGATACGTTGGAGACGTATCAGACTCCGACTAGGCGTGGCTGCGCCCGCGCCGCTGCCTCAATGGTGACACGCCTCACCTGGGCTTCTTTTGCTTTCTTTCTTTTCTACGGTTAGATGGAGGTGACACCCATGGGGGCGTGTAAACAACCGTGGCGGTCGCGCTTTAAATTTAATGCTTTTGAGGTCCAAAATCGAGCTCATTCTTAACATTCCCCGGTAGGCTTGCCCCCTTCTTCACGATCACCCTAGTGCTCTGCGTTGCTAGGACCCAGCCTCGAGCAGGCCTCAGCCATCGCTAGTATGTCAGGTCCTGATGCTTGGACAAGGCCAGGAGGCGAGGGCTCCGGGGTCTGGTAAGAACTCATGAGGTATGGTGCCCAAGAAGCTCCCCCTTGACACGCAAGCGGCTTACGCGAGAGAAGAGGCTTCCGCCTTGAGTGAGGGTAGGAAAAGAAGGAGCGCCACCAAAGACCATCGAGTCGTGCAGACGATTAACTTAGCTTTTCAGGGTGCGACGTGAGGTGGTTGCGTCACACGGGGAGTTCGCGCGGTGTCAGGATGTGCCCCCTTGAAGCCTCCTCTTTATCTCGTCTTCTTCCCGCACCAGATCAACGCAAGCCCTGCGAGGGGTGCGTGAAAAACCAATGTTCTTTGTGTCTACACAAATGCCTTTGTGGTTTTAATTGCGTGTGTCCTCCCAACGCTTCCTTGCAAGGTTTGTTGCTCTTTTTTCTTACTTGCCAAAAATGCTCTACGGGTCAGGACCCGACCCTTAGGCAGGCCTCAGCCACCGCTGGTATGTTAGGTTGCGATGCCTGGGAAAAGTCCAGGGGGTGGGGGCACCGAGAGCCAGTGAGGGCCCCCGAGGCGCGATGCTCTGGGAGCCCTCCGGTAATGTGCAAGCAACTCGCGCGAAAAAGAGGCAACAGGTGTAGCGACCAGACCTCAAACGGTCCAATCTCCGTGCTCAGGTGTCATCCCTGGATCAGTAATGCTGACACCACACAATACTTGAAGGATTTATAACAGAGTAGCAATCACACACTTATTACATCGAGTGTCTCAAATGAGAACTTATTACAATAAATATGGTTTAAGGCCATCTAATAACGATAACAGCGGAAGGCTTGGAAGATAAGTGAGTCCATCAACTCCAACGGCATCACTGAGTATAGAACCACGACCTAAAAGCACCTTACTCGTCGTCTGAAAAGTCTGCAACATGAACGTTGCAGCCCAAAACAGGTCAGCACATGGAATATGCTGGCAATGTAACACATAGAGAGCAACAAAGGATACAGGCTATACTATATGCATATTTGGCTGGTGAAAAGCTCTATGGTTATAGTTTTGCGTAAAGCCAATTTTTCCCTACTGCAAAGGAATAAATTTTATTTAACTATCATGGTAGTTGTTAAACATTGATAGTGTAGACACCCTCTCAATCCCAATTAAGCATCATCATTAAAACCCAACAAAATTAATTAGAGTAACATGATGAGATTCACATGATAATCCAAGTACTAGATACTCAAGTTGTTCATAACCGGGGACACGACTAATCATGATTAGTTTATACACTCTGCAGAGGTTTGCGCACTTTTCCCCACAAGACTCGATCGCCTTCGTCTGATTTCTCGCACTTCATGGTGTTTGAGAAATGGATGACCGAGACATAGTCTTTCAGAAGCGCTAGCACCTTACGATCGGGTAGACCGTTACACCTACTTTCCCCTACATCTGCTAGTCTACCACTGTAAGAGTTCGCACAACTTACTCAACTATGCTAGAGCCCATAGTAGCTTGTGACTGCACACGGAAGTTTCTAGCATGAATAATCTCATGATCCCTTTGAGCCTGGGTGGCGGTCCAAAAGAAAAACAGGCAATCGCTGGAATACATAGGTGCCTCAATCCACCCAGATGTGTATTTAAGTTGCCACCTTATATAAACCATTAATTTAACAATCTCACATCTGTCATGGATTTCACTCACCCAATCCACGTCTACTAGCATAGCATGGCATAATAAGCAAACGTAGAAGTAACTCCCAAAGGTGTGATAATAAATAGGTAATAGGTACTACCTCAACTACTTCCCAAACCCACAATTTAATTGGATCCTAATCATGCAATGTGTGTGGATTGATCTAATGCAATAAAACTGGGTAGTAGGAGGTATGATCAAAGTGTTACTTTGCCTTGCTGATGATCCGGGAAACCTAGCGATTCGAAGTAGCAAGCGGCGCACTCCGGGTACTCTATCGCAAACAAACAAGCATACAATAAGTACTCATCTAATGCATAGGTAAAACTCAAATAAGAGATCTAACCGGATAGTTCAACTTAAGAACTCCGGTTGGCAAAAAGAACCAAATCGAACGAAGCAACGAAAGACAAACGGCAAAAGAAACAAGCTTCGTTTACTATTCTGGATCTAGGGTAATTTTTACAGAGGCAAAAACTTGTTTGAGTTGGTTAAATGGAAAGAGGGTTTCGAGACGAAACTCGAGGCGCTTGAATCGCCTGATTCCGATAAACGAGCGAAAAGTTATACTAGAACAGAAAACGGATCAGGAATCGCGATCAGAAAAATCGCGGATTTAATCCGAGAAAAAGAAAACGACGAACAGATTAACGAATGAACATTCGTTATCTGGATCTAAACGATGAACACGTTCATTAAAACAAACGAACGAGCGAACGCTCGCTAATTAAATAAACCGGAAAAACCGATCTATTAAAAAAACGAAACTAAAAAAACCGAACGAAAAACCGACGGAAAACCGAACGGAAAACCAAACGGTTTTTCGAGAAAAACCGGCGGCGGGGCGGGGTCAACCTCCGGCGGGGCGAGGCGGTGGGCGGCGGCTTCGGGCGGCGGCGGCGCGGCGACGAGGCGAGGCGGCGGCGGCGCTAGGGTTTGGGATGGCTCGGCTGGGCTCCTCCGGCTTATAAGGCCGGCCGGGCCAGGTGTCCGGGTCGGACACGGCCCGATAGGTCGGTTCGCGTTTTTTTAAATAATTACGCTCAGAAAAAAAAACAAAAGGAATACTAAACGGACTCCAAAAATCCCGAAATAAAATTTTCCCGCCTTCTAAAATCAAGCCGCACAGGATGAACATTTATTTGGGGACAAAATGCAATTTTGAAAAACACGCATTTTTCCTAAATTCAAATAAAATAGCAAATAAAACCCAAACAAAATCTTATTTGATTTTTTATTAAATCCTCAATATTTCTTTATTTTGGGAAAGTCATTTTATTCCCTCTCTCATATTTTTGTAATAGAAATAACTGAAGATAAAATAAATAAAATCAAATGATCCTATTTTCAAAATTTGAGAGAACTCAAATATGAAAATAACGAAATCCCCAACTCTCTCCGAGGGTCCTTGAGTTGCGTAGAATTTCTAGGATCAACCAAAATGCAATAAAATATGATATGCAATGATGATCTAGTGTATAACATTCCAAATTGAAAATTTTGGATGTTACAAACCTACCCCCTTAAGATGAATCTCGCCCTCGAGATTCGGGTTGGCTAGAAAATAGGTGAGGGTGCTCCTTCAGCAAATCTTCCTCTCGTTCCCAGGTGGCTTCATCCTCTGTGTGGTGGCTCCACTGAACTTTTCAAAACTTAATAACCTTGCCGCGGGTGACTCGGCTGGCATACTCAAGAATCTTGACTGGTTTTTCCTCATAGGTCAAATCAATTTCCAACTGAATCTCTTCCAGCGGCACTGTGTCTCTCAGCGGTATATCAGCCATCTCTGCGTGGCACTTCTTCAACTGGGAAACGTGGAACACGTCGTGAACTCCTGACAATCCTTCGGGCAATTCCAACTTGTAGGCTACTTCTCCCATATGCTCCAAAACCTTGTATGGTCCTACAAAACTTGGCGCTAACTTTCCCTTAACTCCAAAACGCTTAACTCCTCGAAGTGGAGATACTCGAAGATATACTCGGTCTCTGACTTCGTAAACTGTCTCCTTGCGTTTTGAATCTACGTAGCTCTTCTGCCTGGATTGGGCTACTTTGAGCCTATCGCGAATCAATTTCACCTTCTATTCAGACTCCTTAATCAGATCCGGTCCAAACAACTGGCGGTCTCCAACTTCATCCCATGACAATGGGGTCCTGCACCTCCTTCCGTACAAGGCTTCGAAAGGGGCCATCTTCAAACTGGATTGATAACTGTTGTTATAAGAGAACTCTGCATATGGCAAATTCTTGTCCCAACTAGATCCGTAATCTAGCGCACAAGCTCTCAGCATATCCTCCAAAATCTGATTGACTCTCTCGGTCTGTCCATCTGTCTACGGATGGAAAGCTGTACTGAACTCTAGCCTGGTACCTAAAGTTTCATGCAATTGATTCCAGAACTTTGAGGTAAACTGGGTTCCTCTATCTGATACAATGCTCCTTGGAACTCCATGCAGACATACGATCTTGGTCATGTATATGTTTGCTAACTTTGCACTGGTATAGGTAGTCTTCACTGGAATGAAGTGAGCTAAACTGATAGAAAACAGCATATCTTTTCCCTCCTGACCCCTATAAAAATCTAGTGGAAGTCCGTTTTTATTTCTCTTCCTCTGGTCAGAAAAAAGATTTCAATCAGAATTTGTTGAATTGAAATATGTTCAATCTCATTTCTTTTTTGTCAAACGACCGACTACAACCCAAATCGAGTCATAGCTTGAACAAGTCCTGGGCAATCCCGTAATAAAATCCATGCCTAACTTATCCCAGTTCCATTCGGGTATTGGAAATGGCTGTAGCAATCCTGCTGGCTTCTGATGCTCTGCCTTTACTCTCTGACATATATCACAAACTGCTACATATTCCGCAATATCCTTCTTCATTCCGGTCCACCAGAAAATATCCTTCAAATCCAAATACATCTTGGTATTTCCTGGGTGAATCGAATATGGTGAATCATGGGCCTCTTGCAGAATCAACTTCCTGATCTCTGGGTCATTAGGCACATAAACACGGTCTTCAAACCATAAGGTATCGTGCTCATCCTCACAAAATCCTTTAGCTTTTCCTTTGCTCATTTTCTCCTTAATAGAAGCTATCTCCTTGTCGGTCTTCTGGGCTTCTCTGATCTTATCCATCAACGTAGACTGAATCTCCAGTGCTGCTACATAGCCTCTCGGAACTATCTCCAAACATAGCTCACGAAGATTCTCGGCTAACTCCCTTGGTAAATCTTCCGTCATTAGTGTGTTGACATGGCTCTTACGACTCAGCGCATCGGCTACTACGTTAGCCTTTCCGAGGTGATAATGCAATCTCATATCATAATCCTTGATGAGCTCCAACCATCTCCTTTGCCTGAGATTCAACTCCTTCTGCATGAAAATATACTTCAAACTCTTGTGATCTGTGTACACCTCACAATGGTTTCCGATGAGAAAATGTCTCCAAGTCTTCAATGCATGCACTACGGCTGCTAACTCCAAATCATGCGTGGCATAATTTAACTCATGAGGCTTAAGCTGTCGTGAGGCATAGGAAACAACTCTTCCTTCCTGCATAAGCACTGCTCCAAGTCCTTGACGTGAAGCGTCACAATACACCTCACAATCCTTGGTCTGATCTGGCAAAATCAACACAGGTGATGTAACCAAACGTTTCTTCAACTCCTGGAAACTGGCCTCACATTCCTCGGTCCATATGAACTTGGTATCCTTCTTCAACAACTCCATCATAGGCTTCGCAATCTTTGAGAAATTCTCAATAAACCTCCGGTAGTATCCTGCGAGTCCAAGAAAACTCCGGATCTCTCCAACTATTGTTGAGTCTTCCCAATTTGTCACAGTGTCAACCTTGGTGGGATCTACTACTATACCTTCTCCGGATATAACGTGCCCGAGGAATCCAACTTCCTTCAACCAAAACTCACATTTGCTAAACTTGGCATATAACTGATGTTCTCGGAGCTTACCAAGTACCAAACGCAAATGCTCCTTATGCTCCTCTTCATTCTTCGAGTATACCAGGATATCATCAATGAACACCATGACGAACTTATCCAAAAACTCCATAAACACTTTGTTCATCATGTTCATAAAATATGCAGGGGCGTTAGTCAGGCCAAATGACATAATGGTCTACTCATACAGCCCATACCTGGTGGTAAAAGCCGTCTTAGGTATATCCTATTCTCGAATCTTCAGCTGATGGTATCCTGATTGGGTACTCGATCTTGGAAAATACCTTAGCTCCTTGCAATCGATCAAACAGATCATTGATCATCGATAGTGGGTACTTGTTCTTGATGGTTACTTCATTCAATCCTCGATAATCAACAACCATCCTTAACGATCCATCCTTCTTCTCCACTAGAAGTACTGGCGATCCCCAAGGTGAAGAACTTGGGCGAATATAACCTTTATCCAGTAAATCCTTAATCTGTTTCTTAATCTCTACCAAATCCTTTGCGGGCATCCTATATGGTCTCTTAGATATTGGCCCTGTGCCTGGCAAAAGCTCAATCAAAAACTCAATATCTCTATCCGGTGGCATGCCTGGCAACTCTTCTGGAAATACATCAGGGTAATCCTTCACTATTGGTACTTCCTCCTGCACAACTCCTGTTAAGCAATTTACTTGAGTCCTCCTTGGCACATGCCGGGATACATACTTGATCCTTCTCCCTTCTGGGGTGGTAAGCAAAATTGACTTACTGGCGCAACCGATGTTCCCTCCATACATCGACAGCCAATCCATACCCAGAATTACATCCAAACCTTGTGATTCCAAAATAATCAAATCCGAGGGAAACACATGCCTACCTATACTCAATGGCACTTGAAAACATCCTTGGCTAGCCATATACTCCGCTCCTGGTGAGCTTACTAACATAGGTGTTCTAAGAACTTTGGTGGGCAGGTTATACTTATCCACAAATTCCCTTGATATGTATGAATGCGATGCACCAGTATCAAAAAGAATGAGTGCAGTAAATGACTTAACCAAAAACTTACCGGTTACTGCATCCGGCTGCTCTTCAACCTCCTCCACGTTAACGTGGTTCACCTGTCCCCTATTGAAAGGGTTCGGCTTCTTCCGAGAGCTTCCATTGCCATTTCCATTCTGAGATTCAGGACATTCATTGGCATAATGTCTGGTCTTCTGGCACTTAAAGCAAGTGACTTGGCTCAGGTCTCTCTTGGCTGGGGTTGATGGGTTGGTATGGTTCTGGCCGTTGCTTCCTCCATTCCCATTACCATTCTTGGTGCCATTGTGATTGTGCGAGCTACCTCCTCCATGGGTATGCTGAAAATGTCCTCCCGGTCTAGGGGTAAAACATGGCTTCTGCTGAGCTCCTGAATTGTACTTCCCTTGTCCATACTTCCTCTTGTGGTTCTCAATCTGCTGCTGCTTCCCTTCAATCATGAGAGCACGATCTACCAACTCCTGATAGTTGTTGAAGGTTGCTACCATCAACTGCATGCTCAGCTCATCATTCAGTCCTTCCAGAAACTTCTCCTGCTTAGCTGCATCCGTAGCAACATCATCTAGGGTATAACGTGCTAGCTTACTAAAGTCCTCCACATACTGGCCAACTGTCCGTCCTCCTTGGCGCAAGTTGTAAAACTCTCGCTTCTTCATGGCCATAGCTCCTGCTGAAACATGGGCAGTATGGAAAGCCTGCTGAAACAGGTCCCATGTGACAGTGTCGATAGGGAAAGTGGCGGTGAAATTCTCCCACCATGATGCTGCGGGTCCTTCAAGCTGATGTGTGGCAAACTTCACCTTTTCCGCATTTGTGCATCCTGCCGTGGTCAACTCCCTTGCTGTCTTGCGGAGCCAATCATCTGCTACTATCGGCTCGGTGCTACTGGAAAACACCGACGGATTCAGCCTAAGAAAACGGGCTAAGTGATCAACATGTGGTGGTGGTGGTGGGTTGTTGTTGTTGTTGTTGTTCCCCTGATTCTGATTCTGGACTAGCAACTGCATCAATGTGTTCTGCTGCTGGATCAACTGGGTGAGCTCTGGTGGGAAGGTAAATCCGGGGTCACGTCTCGGAGGCATCTGAGGGTTTAGACAAGATGAGATTTAAGAATAGAGAGGGGTCTAGAGAGAAAACACTACCCATATGCACATGAGGCAAAAGCAAACAATTCACTTCATTCAATCAAACAAGGGCATACAATCGATCTAACTATCGCAAAAGTGCTCGGACTACTACATTTACATGGTGGACTACTACTACTGTTGGGGGGTCTACTAGAAATATTCTTCGGTTGCAGACTCCATGATATCTGCTCCAGCTTCATCAACATAGTCATCATCGCTATCATCTGGATCCGAGTCGGTGTCGTCGATGATGATGTAGTCTTCCGGACAAATCTCCTTGGGTTCTTCGTCTTCTTCTACTGGTGTAGGGCCTCCCATAAATATTCCAATCTTCTTGATCAGATCGTCATTCTTATCCACTAGTACTTCGATTTCCTCTTCATAATCTTCACGTGTAGCCTTGAGTTCTTCCTCCAGTTCATCGATTCTTGTCCTCGCCTTCTTCAGATCTATCATGTCAGCGCACATCTGGTTCTCCTGACGTTGAATGTGCTGGTTTAACTCCTGGATAAAAGCTGCAATTGATCTATCCTTCCTGGTGCTGATCATCTCCCAATGCTCATTTCAGCGCCCACAAATCTGGTAGATAGTATCCTTGAGATCATTGCGGTAAACTTCTCCAATGCGTCCCATGGCGATGTGAGCTACCGTGCTCTTTCCTAGGTTCCAAGTTGGTGCATCAACGGAAAACTCTATGGGCTGAGTGACTAGCATGAACGTCCTTCCTGGAATTTGAACTTGAATCATCCAGCGCTCCTCTTCAGGTAAAGTGGCGTTGTAGGTTCCGGTGAAGCTTGGTACTCCTATGTTCAGGTATCTAGTGACTTCCTTCAAGTGACGTCCAAAGGGTGTATCTTCATCCGGTTGCGTGAACTTGTTCCTTGCATCCACCATCCTAAAAGAGTAGAAAAGATGAGAAGTTAGAATGAGAAGAGAGTGAGTAGTGATCTAGGGCTTTAGCTTAGTGGTCGTGTCCTACAGTCAGCGTGTGCTCTGATACCATCTTGTAGCGACCAGACCTCAAATGGTCCAATCTCTGTGCTCAGGTGTCATCCCTGGATCAGTAATGCTAAAACCACACAATACTTGAAGGATTTATAACAGAGTAGCAATCACACACTTATTACATCGAGTGTCTCAAATGAGAACTTATTACAATAAATATGGCTTAAGGCCATCTAATAACAATAACAGCGGAAGGCTTGGAAGATAAGTGAGTCCATCAACTCCAACGGCATCACTGAGTATAGAACCACGACCTAAAAGCACCTTACTCGTCGTCTGAAAAGTCTGCAACATGAACATTGCAGCCCGACACGGGTCAGCACATGGAATATGCTGGCAATGTAACACATAGAGAGCAACAAAGGATATAGGCTATACTATATGCGTATTTGGCTGGTGGAAAGCTCTATGGTTACAGTTTTGCGTAAAGCCAATTTTTCCCTACTGCAAAGGAATAAATTTTATTTAACTATCATGGTAGTTGTTAAACATTGAGAGTGTAGACACCCTCTCAATCCCAATTAAGCATCATCATTAAAACCCAACAAAATTAATTAGAGTAACATGATGAGATTCACATGATAATCCAAGTACTAGATACTCAAGTTGTCCATAACCGGGGACACGACTAATCATGATTAGTTTATACACTCTGCAGAGGTTTGCGCACTTTTCCCCACAAGACTCGATCGCCTTCGTCTGATTTCTCGCACTTCATGGTGTTTGAGAAACGGATGACCGAGACATAGTCTTTCAGAAGCGCTAGCACCTTACGATCGGGTAGACCGTTACACCTACTTCCCCCTACATCTGCTAGTCTACCACTGTAAGAGTTCGCACAACTTACTCAACTATGCTAGAGCCCATAGTAGCTTGTGGCTGCACACGGAAGTTTCTAGCATGAATAATCTCATGATCCCTTTGAGCCTGGGTGGCGGTCCAAAAGAAAAACAGACAATCGCTGGAATACACAGGTGCCTCAATCCACCCAGATGTGTATTTAAGTTGCCACCTTAGATAAACCATTAATTTAACAATCTCACATCTGTCATGGATTTCACTCACCCAATCCACGTCTACTAGCATAGCATGGCATAATAAGCAAACGTAGAAGTAACTCCCAAAGGTGTGATAATAAACAGGTAATAGGTACTACCTCAACTACTTCCCAAACCCACAATTTAATTGGATCCTAATCATGCAATCTGTGAGGATTGATCTAATGCAATAAAACTGGGTAGTAGGAGGTATGATCAAAGTGTTACTTGCCTTGCTGATGATCCGGGAAACCTAGCGATTCGAAGTAGCAAGCGGCGCACTCCGGGTACTCTGTCGCAAACAAACAAGCATACAATAAGTACTCATCTAATGCACAGGTAAAACTCAAATAAGAGATCTAACTAGATAGTTCAACTTAAGAACTCCGGTTGGCAAAAAGAACCAAATCGAACAAAGCAACGGAAGACAAACGGCAAAAGAAACAAGCTTTGTTTACTATTCTGGATCTAGGGCAATTTTTACAGAGGCAAAAACTTGTTTGAGTTGGTTAAACGGAAAGAGGCTTTCGAGACGAAACTCCAGGCGCTTGAATCGCCTGATTCCGATAAACGAGCGAAAAGTTTTATTAGAACAGAAATCGGATCAGGAATCGCGATCAGAAAAATCGCGGATTTAATCCGAGAAAAAGAAAACGACGTACACATTAACGAACGTTCGTTATCTGGATCGAAACGATGAACGCGTTCGTTAAAACGAACGAACAAGCGAATGCTCGCTAATTAAATAAACCGGAAAAACTGATCTATTAAAAAAACAAAACTAAAAAAATCGAACGTAAAACCGACGGAAAACCGAATGGAAAACCGAACGGTTTTTTGAGAAAAACCGGCAGCGGGGCAGGGTCAACCTCTGGCGAGGCGAGGCGGCGGGCGTCGGCTCCGGGCGGCGGCGGCGCGGCGCGGCGGCGAGGTGGCTGCGGCGCTAGGGTTTGGGGTGGCTCGGCTGGCCTCCTCCGGCTTATAAGGCCGGCCGGGCCAGGTGTCCGGGTCGGACACGGCCCGATAGGTCGGTTCGCGTTTTTTAAATAATTACGCTCAGAAAAAAAACAAAAGGAATCTAAACGGACTCCAAAAATCCCGAAATAAATTTTCCCCGGCTTCTAAAATCAAGCCGCACAGGATGAACATTTATTTGGGGCCTAAATGCAATTTTGAAAAACGCGCATTTTTCCTAAATTCAAATAAAATAGCAAATAAAACCCAAATAAAATCTTATTTGATTTTTTTATTAAATCCTCAATATTTCTTTATTTTGGGAAAGTCATTTTATTCCCTCTATCATATTTTTGTAATAGAAATAATTGAAGATAAAATAAATAAAATCAAATGATCCTATTTTCAAAATTTGAGAGAACTCAAATATGAAAATAACGAAATCCCCAACTCTCTCCGAGGGTCCTTGAGTTGCCTAGAATTTCTAGGATCAACCAAAATGCAATAAAATATGATATGCAATGATGATCTAGTGTATAACATTCCAAATTGAAAATTTGGGATGTTACAACAAGCTCCACCAAGGTCGCAAGAAGAACAAACTCTACTGACAGCTGATGCCCCACATGAGGTAATTGTACTTAGCTTTCATGAGTGGTAGCGCCAACCGATCCACCACCTATGGAACGACAACCGAGATGCATCACTCGAGGCTGGGCCTCCTGAGGCAATATGAGCCGCCATCATTTGCTTGGCACGCGAGGTGATAACCCACAAGTGTAGGGGATCGCAACAGTTTTCGAGGGTAGAGTATTCAACCCAAATTTATTGATTCGACACAAGGGGAGCCAAATAATATTTGCAAGTATTAGCAGTTGAGTTGTCAATTCAACCACACATGGAGATTAAATATCTGCAGCAATATGATCAGTAGCACAGTAATATGATAGTTTTGATAGTAGTGGTAGCAACAATAGTAATGGTAACAATGATAGCAATGATTTTGTAGCAAGTGAAACAGTAACATCAGCAGTAGTAACTTAGCAAGAACAATATGTAGAAAATTCGTAGGCATTGGATCGGTGGGTTCGTTGGATGATATTCATCATATAACAGTCATAAACTAGGGCAATACAAAACTAGCTCTAGTTCATAAATATAATGTAGGCATGTATTCCGTAAATAGTCATACATGCTTATGGAAAGAACTTGCATGACATATTTTGTCCTACCCTCCCGTGGCAGCGGAGTCCATATGGAAACTAAGGGATATTAAAGTCTCCTTTTAATAGAGAACCAGAACAAAGCATTAACACATAGTGAATACATGGACTCCTCAAACTACGGTCATCACCAGAAAGTATCCTGGCTATTTTCACTCCGGGGTTTATGGATCATAACACGTAATAGGTGAATATGACTTGTAAGATCGATCTAGAACATGGGTATAATGGTGATAAAATAAACGGTTCAGATATGAAATCATGGCACCCGGGCCCATGAATACGACCCTCTCACCAGATCTGGGGGTTGGAATAACCTGTCCTTGAGCAGGAAGCCTATGGTGGATCTCCGCGGCAAGTATCTGGCCGCCCGAAGCTTCGCAATATCCTCCTCTGTAACGGAGGAAGCCACCCATCGGCCTTGAGGGCTGGATCCTGACATGATGGGGAGGCTCGAAGCAATGAAGCCGGACCATGGGTGCTAGAACTCAAGGTTGGGAACGCTGAAGAGAGGTTTGGCATAAAAAAGACGGCCCTTGGTTCCCTTATAAAGGCAGCGGGTATTGAACGCCTCCTCCTAAGCCTAAGAACCTGCATATTCCTAAGGAATCTTTCCCGCAGGACGGTTGGGTTACCCACGCTCGTATTGATGAGAATCCCGCGATAAGGGGACATGATCTCTGCTTCGATAGGACGTGACAACAAAAACGATGCCCCGGAACATGGAACGGCGGGACAGGAAATGGTTTGAAATAATGACTGGGCAAGCGTGACGTCACATCACTAAGTGGTTAGCAGATTGGATTCATGAAATATTATACTCTCTACGGCTGTGTGTTGCAGATACGGACACGTTTGTTTCGTCCGAAGACTATCTTGGAGTTCGGAAGGAGGAACCCGCCTTGCAATGCCGAAGACAGATCTACGCGTCGGATACCTTGTCATTGAAGCCAGTTCAGGGGCTACTGAGGGAGTCCTAGACTAAGGGGTCCTCAGGTGTCCGGCCTGTTAGCTATGGGCCAGACTGATGGGCTGTGAACAACACGAAGACCGAAGACTGCACCCGTGTCCGGATGGGACTCTCCTTGGCGTGGAAGGCAAGCTTGGCGACCAAATATGTAGATTCCTTTCTTTGCAACCGACCTTGTGTAACCCTAGATCCTCCCGGTGTCTATATAAACCAGAGGACTTAGTCCGGAGGGGGGGGGGGAGATAGATATTCATTACCATAGCCACACAAGCTAGACCTCTAGGGTTTAGCCATTACGATCTCGTGATAGATCAACTCTTGTAATACTTATATTCATCAATATCAATCAAGCAGGACATAGGGTATTACCTCCATAGAGAGGGCCCGAACCTGGGTAAACATCGTGTTCCCTGTCTCCTGTTACCATCGACCTTAGACGCACAGTTCGGAACCCCCTACCCGAGATCCGCCGGTTTTGACACCGACATTGGTGCTTTCTTTGAGAGTTCCACTGTGCCGTCCTCAAAAGGTTCGATGGCCCCTTCAATCGTCAACAATGACGTTGTCCAAGGAGAAACCTTCCTTCCCGGATAGATTTTCGTGTTCGGCGGCTTTGCACTGCGGGCCAACTCGTTTGGCCATCTAGAGCAGATCGATAGCTACGCCCCTGGCCATCAGGTCAGATTTGGGAGCTTGAACTACGTCGCGGACATCCGTGGAGATTTGATCTTCGCTGGATTCGAGACCGCGGCGATCGCTCCTGGTCACCTCGATGAACATGACCTAAATCTGTCATCGGACCACATCCAGGAGATAGCTCCTGTAACCACTCTGGCCTTAGATCCGGAGCAGACAGCGCCATCCAAGGACGGGAAACTCAACCCCACCACGGAGGCCACATATTCCCCGGCGTGGGAGCCGCGCATAGACTTGATCTCACATGACACCTGTGCCGCCGGAACTCCGGACTCATCTCCGGTCATAAGTTCCGAACCATGTGAGCCCGCGGACGCCGAACTTGATCGTTTATCGATCTTCAAATTCAGTGCCACAGACATCTTCCAGCACTCGCCCTTGGGCGACATGCTAAACTCATTAAAGAACCTGTCCTTGGTGGAGGACTCACAGCCGAACTAGGGGCTGATGATGGAGAATTTTGCTTCCCACCCGCCACCCACTCCATAGCCATTGTCGAGGACTTAACCGACATGCTCGATTACGACTCCGAAGACCTCGACGGTATAGACGACGATGCCGATAAGGAGCAGGGCCAAAACCCGCCGTTTACCGGACGTTGGGCGGTCACTTCTTCATACGACATATACATGGTGGATACACCTAAGGAAACCAACACGATGACAAAGAAGATCCAGTCGAGGATAAACCTCTTGAGACATAGCCTAGACGCCGGCGTCAGCGGCGCCGCTCTAAGTCACGTCGTGCAAAAGACAGCAATGCTGGCACCGGAGAAAACAACACCCCGGACGACACCGGAGACAACGAAGACCCTATTGAGGCAACGTCCGAACAGGATGAACGAGAAGACGGAAACGATAGCCCTGACGAACAGGCCATACACGAAGATGAGGAGAGCCTCGGCGACGAGGATTTCATCGTGCCTGTGGAACCTCTTGAGCAGGAGCGCTTTAAACGCCGGCTATTGGCCACCGCAAGGAGCCTGAAAAAGAAGCAGCAGTAGGTCCAAGCTGACCAAGACCTGCTCAGTGATAGATGGATAGACATCCTAATAGCTGAAGAATACGTCCTCAAATGCACAACCAAGGGTTACCCGAAGCGTAGATTGCTACCTCAGTTCGACGAGGAGGCGCCAAAACCTGTACCACGCGGTCGGGATAATGCGGTTAACCGACCACCATGTGGTCGGGATAAAGCGGCAGCTCAAGCCGAACAACAGCCCGCCTCAACCCAAAGAAAAAACAGAGATAAAATAGCTTGGGATCATACATACGACCCTCGGCAGGACCTGGACAGTAGAGCAGAACACACCAGATCAATCTATGGATCGCGAGAATGCGCCTCGACATGCTATGGCGACTACCTATTCAGACGTGACAAGTCTAGTCACGACCGGGCCGAAAACCGTAGACGGACTCCATCTAAGCTACATCGCGACATGGCCTAATATAGAGGCGCCACACACCCACTCTGCTTCACTGACGAAGTAATGGAGCATGAATTCCCAGAAGGGTTTAAACCTGTGAATATCGAATCATACGACGGAACAACAGATCCCACAGTGTGGATTGAGGATTTCCTTCTCCATATCCACATGGCCCGCGGAGACGACCTTCATGCCATCAAATACCTCCCGTTAAAACTCAAAGGACTAGCTCGGCACTAGTTAAACAGTCTGCCTAAAAACCCAATTGGCAGCTGGGAGGAGTTGGAAGATGCCTTCTGCGATAACTTTCAAGGTACATATATCCGGCCACCAGATGCCGATGACCTAAGTCACATTGTCCAGTAGCCCAGAGAGTCCGCCAGAAAGCTCTGGACTAGGTTTTTAGTTAAAAAGAACCAAATTATTAACTACCCGGACGCGGAAGCCCTCACGACCTTCAAACACAGCGTCCGGAACGAGTGGCTTGCCCGCCACCTCGGTCAGGGAAAACCAAAGTCTATGTCAGCCCTTACCGCGCTGATGACCCGCTTTTGCGTGGGAGAAGACAGTTGGCTCACCCATAGAAGCAATAGTGCCAGCGATCCGGGCACCTCCGAAGTGCGGGACGGTAATGGAAAGCCATGACGCAACAAAAACAAATGTCGCAATAATAATGAGGGCACACAAGACACAGCGGTCAACGCTAGATTCAGCGGCCCCAAACCCGGCCGACGGAAAAAGCCATTTACGGGAAACAAAGACAGGCCATCCAATTTAGACAAAATATTGGATAGGCCCTGCCAGATCCATGGCCACCCCAATAAACCAGCTAATCACACCAACATAAGTTGTTGGGTTTTCAAACAGGCCGGCAAGTTAAATGCCGAACACAAGGGGAAGAGGCCGCCCAGCGATAGCGACAACGAACAGGCTCACCAACCGGACAACGGGGGTCAGAAGCAGTTTCCCCCCAATGCAAAAACAGTAAACATGGTATACGTGACACAGACCCCTAGAGGTGAGCGCATGGAACACTCCCTCTGTACAGGAGGATCATACTACGACTACCTCAGCCGAACTACGCAGCGGCCTTGTCACACTGCATACCATGTCGGCCATCATGCCGCCAGTCTCCATTCAACATGACCGATCAATGTCCATATTGGACTAGCAATGCAACTTCTGCCGTTCGCCTAATATGCCTTCGAAGTGGGTACCGCACATACATAGTTATGCACTTGAAATACCCTGGGCATCAGCGGAAGCACAATGAGGGTGGGCCTGCAAACCCCTATAACCCTACTTTTCTAACTGCCCTTTTCCTTTTCCCCTCTACAAGTAGCTCAAGGGCCGGTCACCCCGAGGACTCTACCAGAGTTCAGGTTCGTACAATCACCCAAGGGTTATTCCTGTCAAGGAATCCCTTACCGAGGGCAGGTGGCGCAGATGTGCGATAGGAGGTCCAAAATAACTTTTTGTAGACCACGCTCTCTATTCTGAGCCTGTAAAGTGCCTTTTTCCTCAGTGAGGGAGTCCTGGATTAGGGGGTGTCCGGATAGCCGGACTATACCTTCGGCCGGACTCCTGGACTATGAAGATACAAGATTGAAGACTTCGTCCCGTATCCGGAAGGGACTTTCCTTGGCGTGGAAGGCAAGCTTGGCGATACGGATATGTAGATCTCCTACCATTGTAACCGACTCTGTGTAACCCTAGCCCTCTCCGATGTCTATATAAACCGGAGTGTTTTAGTCCGTAGGACGAACAACAATCATACCATAGGCTAGCTTCTAGGGTTTAGCCTCTCTGATCTCGTGGTAGATCTACTCTTGTACTACCCATATCATCAATATTAATCAAGCAGGACATAGGGTTTTACCTCCATCAAGAGGGCCCGAACCTGGGTAAAACATCGTGTTCCCTGCCTCCTGTTACCATCCGCCTTAGATGCACAGTTCGGGACCCCCTACCCGAGATCCGCCGGTTTTGACACCGACATTGGTGCTTTCATTGAGAGTTCCTCTGTGTCGTCACTTTTAGGCCCGATGGCTCCTCCGATCATCAACGACGATGCGATCCAGGGTGAGACTTTTGTCCCCAGACAGATCTTCGTATTTGGCAGCTTTGCACCGCGGGCCAATTCGCTTGGCCATCTGGAGCAGATCGGAAGCTACGCCCCTGGCCGTCACGTCAGATTTGGAAGTTTAAACTACACAGCGGACCTCCGCGGAGACTTGATCTTCGACGGATTCGAGCCGCAGCCGAGTGCGCCGCACTGTCACGATGGGCATGACCTAGCTCTACCGCCAAACAGTGCCCTCGAGGCCGCACCCGCATCAGCTCCGACCCTTAATTCGGAGCCAGCTGCGCCAATCAAGGATGGGTGGTTGGACACCACCTCAGGGGCTGCAATCTCTACGACGATCGAGCCGAACACCAGCCCTATTCTCTGCGAAGCCCGTGACTGCAAGGAGCCGGACTCCTCCCCAGACCCCGAGCCCTCCGCGCCCCTACCGATCGAACCTGATTGGGCGCTGATCATGGAGTTCACCGCTGCGGACATCTTTCAGCACTCGCCCTTCGGCAATATTTTGAATTCACTAAAGTCTCTCTCTTTATCAGGAGAGCCCTAACCGGACTATGGTCAACAAGGCTGGGATGCGGATGATGAAGAAATTCAAAGCCCACCCACCACCCACTTCGTAGCCACTGTCGATAATTTAAACGACGTGCTCGACTTTGACTCCGAAGACATCGACGGTATGGACGACAGTGTAGGAGATGAACATGAACCAACGCCTATAAGGCACTAGACAGCCACCTCATCTCATGATGTATACATGATGGACACACCCAAAGGAAGCGACGACGAGGAACACAGGGATGCAACGAGGGATCGTTCACTCGAAAAGCAATCAAAGCGGTAACGTAAGCGCCGCTCCAAGCCCCGGCTCGATAGAGACTGCAGCCATACAGACCCAGCCATAGAGCAGGACGAACCGGCGGACGACGAACATGCCTTCGAGCAACCGTCCGAACAGGGCAACTTGGATAAACAAACCGAACACCCCGTCCCCGGCGAAAACAACAGTCCGGACAACCTTACGCCGGATAGGCTCATGGAGCAGAAGAACCTCCACGAAGGGCTCGTCGCCACTGCGCATAGCCTGAAAAAGCAGAAGTGGAAGCTCAAAACTGCGGAAGATGCACTCAGAATCAGATGGAGCAAAGTACGCAACACCGCAGACAAATATGGCGGCAGTCGGCGCACAAAAAGCTATCCAAAGCGAAAGCTACTGCCTGAATTTGACAAGGAGGCCTTAGAGCCCCCGCAGTCAAAAAATAGGAAAGCCACCCGGTCGGATAGACGACCGCATGGCCAGCATGGAGCGGCAAGCGGCGACGCACACAAGCCGGCACGCGATCCACCAAAGGATCCACATCAAAAAGATGGCCCAGCCAGATCTATCTACGGGCCAAGAAAGCAAGCTCTAGTAAGCAATGCAACACAACAAATACCCGAACATCACGACACACCCAAATACAGGGGTGCCGCACACCCCCTATGTTTCACCGATGAGGTGCCGGACCATGAATTTCCAGCGGGATTCAAGCCCATAAACATAGAGGCGTACGACGGAATAATAGACCCTGGGGTCTGGATCGAGGATTATATCCTCCACATACACATGGCCAGAGGAGATGACCTCCACGCCATAAAATACTTACCCCTCAAGCTTAAAGGGCCAGCCCGGCATTGGCTCAAAAGCCTTCCCGAAAACACCATTGAAAGTTGGGAAGAGCTCGAGGATGCTTTCCGGGCAAATTTTCAAGGGACCTATGTCCGCCCTCCAGATGCAGACGATCTCAGTCACATAACTAAATAGCCCGGAGAGTCAGCCCGGAAATTCTTGAACAAATTTCTTACTAAAAAGAATCAGATAGTCGACTGTCCGGACGCTGAAGCCCTAGCAGCTTTTAAGCATAACGTTCGAGACGAATGGCTCGCCAGACACCTCGGCCAAGAAAAGCCAAGAACAATGGCCGCATTAACAAGCCTCATGACCCGGTTTTGCACAGGAGAGGACAGCTGGTTGGCAAGATGTAGCACCAGCGACCCAAGTACATCCGAAGTTAGGGATGGAAACGGAAAACCCCGACGCAGCAAGGACCAGCACGGGAATAAGGGAAACAGCCCAAAGAGCACAACGGTCAACGCCGGATTCAAAAGCTCGCGGCAGAATCAGAGAAAGCCGCCCCTCAAGGATAAGAGGGACGAGCTATTCAACTTAAACAAAATCTTGGACAAGATATGTCAAATACACCCGGGAAGCCTGCGAACCATACCCACAGAGATTGTTGGGTTTTCAAGCAATCCGGCAAACTCAACGCCGAACACAAGGGGCTCGACACACCAAGTGAGGACGACGACGAACCCCACAAGCAGAGCACCAGGAAACAAAAGGATTTCCTACAAGAAGTCAAAACAGTAAACTTACTTCACGTGACGAACAGAATGGCGCCAACAGAGATACGCGCCATACGACCTATCCCAAAGGAGTCTCGCCAATGGTTGTTAAAACCGATCACCTTCGACCATCAGGATTACTCTAGAAGTATCCGGAATGCAGGCGGGACTGCCTTGGTATTAGATCCAATAATCGGCGGACTCCACTTTACAAATGTCCTAATGGACGGCGGCAGTGGTCTAAACCTATTATACCAGGACACAATACGCAACATGGGGATAGAACCAACAAAAATTCGCCATAGCAAAACCTCCTTTCAAGGGGTAACGCCAGGCCCGGATGCCCGTTGCATGGGTTCTCTCCGGCTAGAAGTTATGGTCGGCTCCCACGATAACTTCCGTCGTGAACAGCTAACTTTCCACATCGCCCCATTCTCAAGTAGCTATCAAGCACTGCTGGGACGCGAAGCTTTCGCCCGCTTTAACGCAATACCGCATTATGCATCTCTTACGCTTAAGATGCCCGGTCCACGAGGCATCATCTCATTAAAGGGAAACCATTGTGTTTTCCTCCCGTGCGGAAGACAGTGCGGCCGCCTTGACAGCCCCACAATAAAGCGGCTTCACCAGCCAAAGCACCTAAACAGGTCGTCAAGACCACGGACACGGCTAGACGAGTCCGGCATAAACATACAGTTGATAAAGGCTTAATAGCCGTATGCCCCTGTACTAGGGGCTCCGCGCATATAAAACAAGAGACAATAAAGCTCAATTTTACCCATTTCGATTTATACTTCGTTTATTTAGTATAACTCATGTTCGGCACGATCTTTCCTAAACTAAGTTCCTCTCTTTTATAGATGAACACCGTGCTACGCCCGTCCAGGATACGGCACAACGGAGACACAGGCGCAGACGTGCAACAGGGACCCGTTCCAAGGATTCTTTTTAGATTAAGACCCTGCATAAAGCTTTTTTACTGTCTCTTGTTGATACACATCCCCTGGTTTCTTGGTATAACCAAGGAGGAGGCTGGCGTTTTGGCATGTGGCCACGTCAGAGTTTTGCACGTACCTGGACACTAGGGGCTTATTACTAAGGGCGTTATCCCGCCCGCCCTCATAAAGACCGAATACCTTAGGGAGTGTTTGGCGTCACGAGTTTGGCCTTATATGCATCAGCTCCGAATCATGTCTTTGGTCAAATGTTGGGTTTGCCCGGCTCCTATATTTTGCTACCTTACGTTCCTATCTATCGGCTAAGGCGGTACCAGGAGAACTACTGCGATTGTGCCCCGGTTCGGCCAGGTGAGCACCTCAGTAGAGAAAGCCGAAAACTGACTGTCATGATATAGCGTGAGACTGGTCAACCACTCGATGACTTACCGGAATCTTTAGGATTCCTCCGCATTAACGAAGGGCCGCTTCCCGGCCAGGCACATATGCGCCCCGAGTTCGGGCGAGTGCAGGCGCCACCAGGGGCTATATAAGTAGCCTCACTGTCAAACTCCTATGGCTAAGTGAAAGTGATAAAGCATCATAGTCCGATTGCCTAGTTCGCTGCGCTATCACCTCCTTTGTAGGACCAAGACGTTGGATCAAGTGTGAAAATGCACCTTATGCGAACACCCCCGCATTATGTGCGTGGGGGCTGAAGCCGCATGTTAAACAACTGCCATCTTTCAGATTATATATACACACATGTTAAACGGCCGCACAGGAGGTATTATAATACTTGTAGGCACAAGTATAAAAAGCTTCTACAATTTATCAGAATATTGTTTTACAATAATATATGCTATTCGAATATAGTATCCTTCGAGCACTGCGTCTCTATTAAACGAGCGCCTTGCAGAACTTCCTGAAAATAGTGCTCGACAGGTACTCGGCTTCCATCCGAGTCTGGGGATGCAACAGCGGTGGCCTCCATTTCCGCCCAGTATGTCTTCACACGGGCAAGAGCCATCTGCGCACCCTCTATGCACGCTGACCTCTTCATCGCATTGATATGCGGTGCCGCACCAAGGAACTGCTGCACCAAGTTGAAATAACTTTTCGGCTCTGGCCTTTCTGGCCACAGATGACTCATGACATACTTCATGGCGAGTCCGGACAACCTATTTAGCTCAGCCCATTCGGCCAAACGATCGGCTAATGACAGCGGATGCTCCGGATTGTGGAACTGCGACCAAAAGAGCTTTTCCACTTTGCGATCTTCTTGATCTCAGAAGTGTTAGGCCGCATCTACGGCACTCGCTGCCAAATCCAGATTGGTGTCCGCCGTACTCCACATCCGGTCTAACGGAGCATGTTTAGGATCATAGAACTTCCTCCGCATCATAAAGGGCTTTCCAGCCGCGATCTCTCCGGCCTGACGTAGCTCCTCCTTCATAGCTCTCATTGCAGAGCGAGCATCCTTGGCATCGGAAACGGCCTTCTCCAGGTCCGTCTGTTCTGCCCGATCTTCTTTTTCAAGAAGCTTGCAACGGTCAGCAGCGTTCTTCAGCTTCACGGCCATCTCGGCCATTTCCTTCTTGCTTCGGCAATGAGCAGGCTGTTCGGCTTTCAGCTCTTCAATTGCCTTTCCGGCAGCTGCATCACTTTTCCTGGCTTGCTCCTTGGCTCGGGCAAGTTCCGCCCGAAGATTCTCCATGGCAGCAGAACCATCTGCATCAAGCGCACACATTGTAAGATACTGGCATAAAGGTCCTCTTACTAGGTGCCGCCGGAGGAATTACATACCTTGTGCCTCGTCAAGCCGGTTGTTGACAAGCGCGATGTCGGCATTTGCCACGTCAAGTTGCTGCTTTAGCTCGGCAAATTCATCAGTCCGGCTTGCCACCGGACACTTCGCCACCTACGTATGAAGGCGGCATATTAGACCTGGGATTATGATCCTCTACGTGCCATCACTTTAGACAACGCACAGAGTCTCAGGGGCTACTATCTACACAGGGCGCATCTTATTTATGCGCAACTGTCCAAAAAGGGTACATTATTTCGCGTACCTCAAAACCTGTCAGTAAACTCCTGACGGCCTCGTGCAATCCGCTCTCCACGAATGAAATCCTCTCAATCACCGTACCCATCAATGCACGGTGCTCCTCTGATATAGATGCTCGCCCTAGCAGATCCTTCAGCTCCTCCGACCGCGCACCAGACGGTGCCAGACTCGTCTGATGGCCCTTTTCGAAGGCCGGACGCGGAGGGCTTTGGGGGGCCATATGACTACCTTCCGGCCCTGCCGGATTCGAAGAAACCCTCCGCGATGACACCTCAGGGTCGCCCGCCTCGCAAGGCGGTATGGCAGGGGAGGCGTTCCACTCTCCATCATCTCCAGAAGAAGATCCCCCGAAGACGAGCTCTGCTGAGAAGGGCTAAGGTCCGAGCTACAAGGTAAATTTCGATTACTTTTCTCAGATATAAAGCAAGGATTTCTCTCGTTTCTTAAAAAGAAAACTCCTCTCTACTTACGGCTCGGTGGAGGGCTGATCCCCTTGAGGGCATAATTCGGCCGAAGTATCCCCCAGCACAGGACCCTGTGGCGAAGATTTCTTCCCCCGCTTTGAGGCCATGGTCTCCGGGTCTTCAGAGGCGGTCCTCTTCTTCCCTTGAGGAGAGGAATTTTCGATTCCTCCCTTCCGGACAACCTCCTTCGAGGAGGCTGTAGCTTCCTTGTCACCTCCCTCGCTTTCCTTTGAAGGCACAACCTCCAACATCCTGACTAGCATGGGACCCAGTGTGGTCTCGGGGAGGGGGACGGACACTTGATTAGCTTTGCTTCTACTATCCACTCCTGTTTAAAGGACAGCTCTTTTAGGGGCAATTTCATGATAAATATACGGATAGCGAGTCCGGGCACAAGGCTACTTACTTGAGTATCTGGACGATTGCAGCTCAGACCTGTGTCCTCCGTAGAATCCGGACACACTACTTGTGGTCCGAAGAACAATTTGTACATCTCCACAGGCGTCATGCCAAGAAAATGTTGGAGAACTCGTGGTCCCACCGGGTTGAACTCCCACGGGCGGAGGGGGCGACGTTTGCAGGGCAGAACTCGGCGAATTAACATAATCTGCGTCACCATGACCAGACTGATGTCTCTTTCTAGGAGATCTCGGATGCGGCCCTGCAACAGGGGCACGTCCTTTGCCGACCCCCAGTCCAGCCCCTTATTGACCCATGACGCCAGTCGTGGCGGGGGACCCGAGCGGAAAGCAGGTAGTGCCACCCACTTGGTGCTCCTGGGGGCTGTGATATAAAACCACTCTCGTTGCCATAATCCGGACTCCCCTTGAAAAGAGCCCTCGGGCCATGGAGCACCAGTATTCTTGCTTATAAAAGCACCTCCGCACTCCGCGTGCCGTCCCTCGATCATCTTTGGCTCGACTTTGAAGGTCTTGAGCCATAGTCCGAAGTGAGGAGTAATACGGAGGAAGGCTTCACACACGACGATGAATGAGGAAATATGGAGGATGGACTCCGGAGCTAAGTCGTGAAATTCCAGCCCATAATAAAACATGAGCCCCCTCACGAAGGGATCCGTTGGGAAGCCTAGCCCCCGAAGGAAGTGAGACATGAACACCACACTCTCACCAGGCTTGGGAGTGGGAATGACCTGCCCTTGAGCAGGCAACCTATGCGAGATTTCGCTGGTCAAGAACCTGGCCTCTCTCAACTTCAGCACATCCTCCTCCGTGACGGAGGAGGGCATCCATCGGCCTCGAAGGTCGGAACCGGACATTGTTGAAGGTCCGAAGCGCCTGAAATCTGGAGCCTTGGGTGTTGGAACTCGAGGCGAAGGGCGAACCCGTTTGAGATTGAAAGAAAGGAGTAAGGCCTTGGTCTCTTTATAAGAGGTTGAATACCAAGGGCCCTCCCCGTGACCGTTTGGGACTCGCCTTTGATCGAGAAAACATACCAACGGGTACGGTTGGATTACCCACGCCCGTATTGATGAGAATCCCAGAATAAGGGGACACGATCTCTGCTTTGACAAGACGTGCCAAGGAAACTGCCTCGCTAAACGCGCCGAGGTGGAGCAGTAAAACGATTCGAATAAAGACTTGGCCGTGGTGTGATGTCACGCTACGGAATATGTCAACAGATTAGATTTGTGTAAATATTATTCTCTCTATGGCAATATGTGGAAACTTATTTTGCAGAGCCGGACACTACCTTTGTGTTCAAAATCTTCTATGAAGTACTTGGAGGAGGAACCGGCCTTGCTATGCCGGAGACAATCTGCGCGCCGGACTCATCGTCATTGAAGCCTGGTTCAGGGGCTACTGAGGGAGTCCTGGATTAGGGGGTGTCCGGATAGCCGGACTATACCTTTGGCCGGACTCCTGGACTATGAAGATACAAGATTGAAGACTTTGTCCCGTATCCAGAAGGGACTTTCCTTGGCGTGGAAGGCAAGCTTGGCGATACGGATATGTAGATCTCCTACCATTGTAACCGACTCTATGTAACCCTAGCCCTCTCCGATGTCTATATAAACCGGAGGGTTTTAGTCCGTAGGACGAACAACAATCATACCATAGGCTAGCTTCTAGGGTTTAGCCTCTCTGATCTTGTGGTAGATCTACTCTTGTACTACCCATATCATCAATATTAATCAAGCAAGACGTAGGGTTTTACCTCCATCAAGAGGGCCCGAACCTGGGTAAAACATCGTGTTCCCTGTCTCCTGTTACCATCCGCCTAAGACGCACAGTTCGGGACCCCCTACCCGAGATCCGCCGGTTTTGACACCGACACTCAGCCTTCGACCCCTGGCATGTCAAATAGCCAGAGTCGCGGCTTTGTTATCTATATAATAATTGGCATATCACTCAGCTCCCAGTAAAAGTAGCAAGTGTCCAGTATGGACTTTTTCCTAATCGATCCGAGTTTTTGCTCCCATGGTTGTTTTACACACACACCTCGGCATAACCCGCCAGGGGCTCGGTACGGGAACAAATGAGTTGCCGGCAAGTCCGAACAGCTTTACAGTGTACTTCGGCGTCGCGAGTTTGGCCTTATATGCATTAGCTCCGAATCATGTCTTGGGTCAATAGTTGGGTTGCCCGGCTCCTGTGCTTACTACCCTACGTTCCGCTCTATCGGCTAGGGTAGTAAAGGGAGAACTACTACGATTGTGCTTCCGGTTCATCTGCTCAAGCACCTTAGTAGAGAAAGTCGAAAACTAACTGTCATGATGTGGTGAGAGCTGGTCAACCACTCGACGACTTATCAGAATCTTTAGCGATTCTCTCTGTGTCATACAAAGGATCTTTTTCAGATCATTTTTTGCAATGCATCTTATGACAAATAAGCCGTGTATATACCAGGGGCTATACTGTACACCCACCATAAAACTCCTATGGCTAAGTGAAAGTGTTAACGCCCTATAGTCTGATTGCCTGGTTCGCCGCATTTTCACCTCCTTCATGGACCAAGACGTTGGGTAAAGAGTGATCAAATGCTTTCCCGAACACCCCCGTACTTCCCACGAGGGGGCTGAAGCCGACGACTAGAAAACTTTCAGATTATATAAAAACGGACGCACAGGAGGAACAAAAGCTTTCGAGTAAAACATAAAAATAGATTAAATATAAAATTATCTTTTACAATTCCCATACATCTCACTCGAATATTATGTTTTTTGAGCATTGACCCTCTATCAAGCGGGCAGCCTCTAAGACGTCCTCAAAATAATGCTCCGGTGCGTGATGGTCCTTGCCCTTGGGTGGACTCTTTGCTACAACATCGATGGCCTTCATCTTCCCCCAGTATGTCTTGACACGGGCAAAGGCCATCCGTGCACCCTCAATGCACGCCGACCGCTAAACAGCTTCGATACGTGGCGCCGCATCAACAAGTCGCAGCACCAAGACAAAGTAGCTATTCAGAATAGGCTCAGTCGGCCACATCCAGATTATGACGTTCTTCATGGCAGCGCCGGATATCCTATGAAGCTCGGCCCATTGGGACATTTGTTCATTCAGCAACAGAGGGCGCTTTGATGCGCCAAATTGTGACCAGAAAAGCTTCTCTATTGTATACCCCTCTTGCGCTTGGTAAAATTGCGCCGCATCGGAAGAACTCTTCGGCAAGTCTGAAAACTCGTCTGGAGAACTCCACACTTGGTTAAGCTGAGCATAGTTCGGGTCGCCGAACTTAGTCTCTAGCAAAAAGGGCTTACCGGCTGCAATCTCCCCAGCTTGCCGGCTCTCCTCACGGGCTGCTTTGGATTCAGACCGCGCTTCTCTCGCCTCTCACAAGGCCTTGTCAAGTTCAGCCGTTTTGGCTTTATTCTCCTTCTCAAGATATTCACAGCGGCTAGTAGCATTTTTTAGTTCGATCGCCATCGCGGATATTTTCTCCTCATCTTGGTGCCGAGTAGCTTGTTCGGCCTTTAGCTCAGCCGACGCCTTTTCGGCAGCCGCATTACTAAACCAGGCCTGCTCCTTGGCCCGGGCCAGCTCCGCCCGAAGAATCTCAATGGCGGCGGCACCATCTGCAACCATATATATTCCAGTATGCAATTTTCAGCATCACGCTTATATTACAGACACGTATTATACGGACTGCTCCGAATACATACCTTGCGACTCGTCAAGACGCCTATTGATTAATGCAATGTCATCCCCTGCCACATCAAGCTTCCGCTGCAGCTCGACAATATCCGTAGTCCGGGCAGTCGTCAGGGGAGAAACAGCGTGTGTTCCAATTAATCAGGTTAGTCCTTGGGAATTTCTTTTGATCCTCTGATTGCCTCCCTCGGGAAGCCAATCAGAGTCTCAGGGGCTACTCTCTATACACAGGTGTATTTCATGAATAAAACACAATGGAACATATTACAATACAAACCTCGAAACCTCTTAGCAGGCCCACAAAAGCCTCATTCAATCCGCACTTCGCGGACAGGACCTTTTCAATCACCGTGCCCATCATGGTACGATGTTCCTCTGAGACGGACGCCTGCTGCAGCATGTTAGTCAGTATATCTGGCGCCTCTGGATCTCCGGAGGCTGCTGTAGGAGTATAGCCACCGTTTCAAGGGATCCGTTTATTCGTATCCGGCTGTAAACCGGATTGTTTGGGACCTTCAAGTAGGACGTAGGGTATTACCTCCATAGAGAGGGCCCGAACCTGGGTAAACATCATGTCCCCTGTCTTCTGTTACCATCGACCTTAGACGCATAGTTCGGAACCCCCTACCTGAGATCCGCCGGTTTTGACCACGACATGCGCCACCCTTGAGCCCAAGGGGTTCCAACACCATCAGCCACAATGGAACCAAGGTTCGGGAGGCACCTTCGTGGTGGCATGCTGATCTTTGTAGATATCATAGATACACAAGATCAGATGGGAACCAGAAGACGATGACCCTTGGCAAGACCCTTGCCAAGGAAATCCACGAGACCCCCAGCAAGATCCTTGTCGGGACGACCGCGGTGCCGCAGTGAGACCCTTGCCGAGCCCTCGGCAAGACCCTTGCTGAGAACGCCTGTGGGGCCGCAGCTAGGCCTGCATCTGCCAAGACTCCACCGCCGCTCCCACATAGCTGCCAGCTCGACCAGCTGAGCAGGCATCTGCGTGGCAGCGCGCGGCCTCTACACCAACTCAGCAAGCACATGCGTGGTGGCATGCAGATCTTCGTGAAGGCTCCACCACCGTGCCAGCCCTGCAGCCAACCAACGTGGCGCTACGACGCCTCGTCGGCTTGGACGCACGTCGGAGCCAGGCGAGGCGATGACAGCTGGGACGAGCTTCTTTGCCGTCTCCAATAAAGCAAGAGGGGCACGTCGGCAGTGCATTAAATGTGTTTGTCTGACGATGCCAGGGGATAGACTCAGCCCCTGTACACCTTTCCACCTCCTATGTGCCGCTGTGGCGACCCCTTTTTGTGTATAAAAGGAGGCCCGAGGCGTACTGGAGGGGGATTCGGATCTTTTGGACTAGAGAGCCACCGCAGCTAGTTCAATAACACAAGAACACCTAAATATACATCAAAGCGGGACTAGGGTTTTACGCATCTCCGCGGCCTGAACCTGGGTAAACAATTTGTGTGCTGACCGCCGGACCCGCTTTTTGCACAACCCCGCCCGCCAACCGTAGAAGGGATCCCACTGACCCCATAGGTGTCGTTCCCACCGACATCTCTGGCATGCCAGGTAGGGGGTGCGCAGTTGTGTGAATCCGGTCTAGCAGTTAGTTTAGCAGTTCTTCATCGCCATGGCTCCCAAGAAGAAGATGATCACAGCGATCAGTTCATCGGGGGCTGAACGGCCCGTACCAGTACGGGCGAGTGGTGGGGTGGTCGCGGACGGAAGCCGAGGCGCGGCTCGCGAACACCCGCATCGCTCTGGCAGCCAAAGCTTGGCGAGCGACGTCGTTCATGCGCGAGACGACGGGCTACAAGCCACCAAATCCAAAGACGGAGCCAGCCCCCCCCCCCCCCCCCCCCCCGCAGGCGGCGCGGGGCCCTCCAGGGGCGGTGTTGTGCCACCCACGTGCGGCGCGGCGACTTCCGAGGCGCCTACGCCGGCGTCTCCGACGCGCTCTTCCCAGGTTATGCGCGATGAGCAGCGTCACCATGCTGGCCACCCTGGGCACCGTCGTGGGAAGAGTCCCGTGCATCATTCGCGGGATGTAGAAAGCCAACACGCACGCCGAGGCACTGGAAAAAATGGCGTGCAGCTGCCAGGCCGTGATAGAGCTCCTTCTAACGTGGTTAGAAGTCGGAGCGCATCACGGTCCACGCAGCTTTCGCCACCACCCACGCCAGCAGAAGCCTTGGCACGCGCGCAGTTGCTCCTCGACTTTCCTCCTGTCGTGAAAAAACTCGATGAGTGGAGAGCCACCATCCGAAGCCTCGCCGGCGTTGCCAACAAAGATGAGCCACGACCAGCGGAGCCCTCTGGTCGGTGCTCCATCGAGCCGCCGCATGCCAGTGGTGGAAGGATCGGGGGCGCTGCGGCCACGGTGCACTCTCCTCCTCCACACCAGCCACCGCGGGTGTCAATCCGTCGTGACGACGCTTGTGATAACATTTCCATAGCGTCGTCCGACCTACGGACCCACCATGATCAGCGCCAAGTTCTTTGGCAGCGAGCCTGTGAAGACGCTCGAACCACCATCGAGCGCCGGTGCGATGCACGCCACCAGTCAGATAGGCGGGCGGGGCCCACTATGGACCACCCAACACTGGGGGGCTCTGGCGACCTACCCTACGAGGTGGGTTGCCCGGCCTTTACCCGCGAGCTGCAGCAGTTCCAGTGGCCCTCCCACCGCACGTTCAAGCCAGATGTTGGCGAGAAGTACAATAGCAAGGCCCACCCGTCAGAGTTCCTTAGCATCTACCCATCGCGATGCAAGCTGCAGGAGCCCGCGACGACAAGGTGCTTGCCAATTACTTCTCGCTGACACTCAAACCCAATGTCATGTCATGGCTGATGCACTTGCCGGCGGATTCCATTTCTTCTTGGTCGGACTTGTGCCATGAGTTCATTGGTGCCTTTACCGGAGGCCACCAAGCTCATGGCCAGGCAAGCGATTTGCATATCATACCCCAGAAGGAAGGTGAAACCCTCTGCAAGTACATACAGAGGTTCAGTGATACGTCTCCAACGTATCTATAATTTTTGATTGCTCCATGCTATATTATCTACTGTTTTGGACATTATTGGGCTTTATTATCCACTTTTATATTATTTTTGGGACTAACCTATTAACCGGAGGCCCAGCCCAGAATTGCTGTTTTTTGCCTGTTTTAGGGTTTCGAAGAAAAGGAATATCAAACGGAGTCCAAACGGAATGAAACCTTCGGGAACGTGATTTTCTCAATGAATAAGACCAGAGAGACTTGGGCCCTACGTCAAGAAATAAAACAGGAGGCCACGAGGTAGGGGGCGCGCCTGCCTACCCCAGGCACACCCTCCACCCTTGTGGGCCCCCTGTTGCTCCACCGACGTACTCCTTCCTCCTATATATATCCACGTACCCCAAACGATCAGAACAGGAGCAAAAACCCTAATTCCACCACCGTAACTTTCTGTATCCACGAGATCCCATCTTGGGGCCTGTTCCGGAGCTCCGCCGGGGGGGGGGCATCGATCACAGAGGGCTTCTACATCAACACCATAGCCCCTCGGATGAAGTGTGAGTAGTTTACCTCAGACCTACGGGTCCATAGTTAGTAGCTAGATGGCTTCTTCTCTCTTTTTGGATCCCAATACAATGTTCTCCCCCTCTCTTGTGGAGATCTATTCGATGTAATCTTCTTTTTGCGGTGTGTTTGTTGAGACCGATGAATTGTGGGTTTATGATCAAGTCTATCTATGAATAATATTTGAATCTTCTCTGAATTCTTTTATGTATGATTGGTTATCTTTGCAAGTCTCTTCGAATTATCAGTTTGGTTTGGCCTACTAGATTGATCTTTCTTGCAATGGGAGAAGTGCTTAGCTTTGGGTTCAATCTTGTGGTGTCCTTTCCCGGTGACAGTAAGGGCAGCAAGGCACGTATTGTATTGTTTCCATCGAGGATAACAAGATGGGGTTTTCTTCATATTGCATGAGTCTATCCCTCTACGTCATGTCATCTTGCTTAAGGCGTTACTCTGTTTTTAACTTAATACTCTAGATGCATGCTGGCTACCGGTCGATGAGTGGAGTAATAGTAGTAGATGCAGGCAGGAGTCGCTCTACTTGTCTCGGACGTGATGTCTATATACATGATCATACCTAGATATTCTCATAGCTATGCTCAATTCTGTCAATTGCTCAACAGTAATTTGTTCACCCACCTTAGAATACTTATGCTCTTGAGAGAAGCCACTAGTGAAACCTATGGCCCCCGGGTCTATCTTTATCATATTAATCTCCTACTACTTAGTTATTTCCTTTGCTATTTCCTTTGCCTTTATTTTACTTTGCATCTTTTATCACAAAAATACCAAAAATATTATCTTATCATACCTATCAGATCTCACCCTCGTAAGTGGCCCTATAGGGATTGACAACCCCGATTTGCGTTGGTTGCGAGGATTTATTTGTTTTGTGCAGGTGCGAGGGACTCGCACATAGCCTCCTACTGGATTGATACCTTGGTTCTCAAAAATTGAGGGAAATACTTACGCTACTTTGCTGCATCATCCCTTCCTCTTCGGGGAAAACCAACGCAGTGCTCAAGAGGTAGCATTCAGCCAGGTGCAATACAACATCCCAGATGTTCATCCCGCCACCGTGATCAGCGCATTCCATCAGAATGTGCGCAACCGCAAGATGCGTGAAGAGCTGGCGATGAACAAGGTCAAAGATGTGGCTGAACTTTATGTTCTGGCCGATAGGTGCGCTCGGGCTGAAGAGGGGAGGAAGTACCCCGGCGAGGACGCCGGCGCGGAAACCGACTCCACTGACGAAGACACAGCCACCCCGACAAAGAAGGGCCACCGCCGCAACAGGAAGCGCAAGGGCAAGACCGTGCTTGCCGTTGAGGGATCCGAGGACACCGGCACCGCCAAGAAGGCCAAGGCAAACGGCTCCGGCAAAGAAATTGCTGGGTGTGCCACTTGCCGGGCCTTGGCGGCTGCCGACAAGCCAGGAGGCTCTGACAAGCAATATTGCAAGATCCACCGCACCAAGGGCCACGACCTCCAGAACCGCCGACAAGTTGAGCTGCTTGCTGAGAAGAAAAAGATGAGTATGAGAGGTGGGACAAGGAGAAGGGCCAGGATGGTGCCGAGGGGTCTGGCAAGAAGCGTGGCGGCCAAGGATGCCGCCGCGGAAAGGATAATCAGCAAGAGAGACCTGCTCGGGGCCGCGATAAGAAGCAAGGAGATGATGATCATGACGAAGATGACGAGTCCGGCGAGCACGAGTTACAGAAGGCTATGGAGGCCATGTGTGTTGACGGTGGTGCCTCGCTGCACACTTCTCACCGCCAGCTCAAGCAGTGGGCGCGTGAGATGACAGCAACGGAACCATCACTCGGTGCTCAGAGGCCACTGAAATGGTCCAGCACGCATATCATTTTCGACGCCGAGGACCACCCTGATCGCACAACTGTGGTCGGGTGTTTGCCATTGTTGGTCTCCCCAACAATATGCAACCTCAAGGCGACGAAGATGCTAGTTGACGACGGGGCCAGTCTGAACTTGATCTCGCCCATCGTGATCAAAAGGCTGCAGATTCCTGATGGAGACCTCGAAGAGACGGGCACATTTCAAGGGGTCAACCCGGGGAGGAGTCAACCGAAGGGTAAGGTCACGCTGCCCGTGACGTTTGGAGGCGAGTTAAAGTACATGACCGAGAGGATTGTTTTCAAAGTGGCCAAGATCCCCTTGCCCTACAACGGGATTCTCGGCCGCCTGGCACTAGCCAAGTTCATGGCGGCGTCGCATTACGCCTACAACACGCTGAAGATGCCGGGGCCGATGACCATCATCACTGTCCCCTCTGACAAGAAGGATGCACTGATCTGCGCCGACCAACTCTACCGGGAAGTAGTTGCAGCGACTGCCGCCAAGGCACTCGCTCCTGCCGCTGGAGCCCCGGCAGGGAAGAAGACCGGCAAGACCTCTCGCACCCACTCCGGCAAGCGCACCTCTTTGGAGTGTTGTGCTCCTGTCGAGGACGTGCCAGAGAGCTCCACCGGGAACAGCAAGAAATCTAGAGCTACGCCACCAGAGACCAAGAGGGTGTCCGTCGAGGAGGATGGCACGGGATGGACTTTCACCATAAGATCCACCCTAGACAGCAAATAAGAAAGCGCGCCCGTCACCCTCCTACGTGCGAATGTCGACGTGTTTGCATGGCAAGCATCCGACATCCCCGGCGTTCCCAGGGAGGTGATTGAGCACCATCTTGCTGTCTGTCCTCATGCGCGACCCGTCAAGCAGAAGGTCAGAAAGCAAGCTTTGGAATGATAGGAGTTCATTATGGAGGAGATCAGGAAGTTGGAAGCGGCAGGCTTGGTGAGAGGAGTACTCCATCCAACGTGGTTGGCCAATCCGGTGGTGGTGCGCAAGGTGAATGGGAAGTGGAGGCTGTGTATTGACTACACAGATATCAATAAGGCTTGTCCCAAGGACCCTTTCCTATTACCGCACATTGACCAGATTGTTGACTCCACGACCGGGTGTGACCTGTTATCATTCCTTGACGCCTACTCGGGGTACCACCAAATCTTCATGGCGAGAGAAGACGAAGAGAAGACAGCGTTCATCACCCCATGTGGCACAAATTGCTTTTTACGGACGCCTTTCGGGTTGAAGAGTGCTGGCTCAACATTTGCGAGGGCAGTCCAGATTGGTTTTGAGCCCCAGCTACATAGAAATATGGAAACTTATATGGATGACATAGTGGTCAAAACCAAAGACAGGACGACACTTGTACAAAATTTGGAAGAGACATTTGCGAATCTGTGCAAGATCAACCTCAAGTTGAACCCTGAGAAGTGTGTCTTCAGTGTTCCGTTTGGCAAACTTCTCGGGTTCTTTGTGTCACAGCATGGGATCCAGGCGAATCCAGACAAGATCAAGGCTATTGAGCAGATTAGGGCACCCAAGCGGATCAAGGACATGCGTCGGCTCACTGGTTGCGTTGCCGCCATGAGCAGATTCATATCCAGGTCTGCTGAGCGTGCCCTTCCCTTTTTCAAAATCGTGAAAAAGGCAGGCCCAATGGAATGGACCCGAGAGGCCGAAGCAGCGCTGCAGGATTTGAAGAAATACCTCTCCTCTACACTGATACTGGTTGCGCCCAAACCACAAAAACCGTTGCTATACCTGGCGGCAATGAACCAAGTGGTCAGTGCTGCATTAGTGGCGCAGAGGGAGGTCGACAAAGAGGCAAGGCCCCCGGCAGGGTCCGACGCTGGCGGGGCAGGGCCTGCGCAACTAGAAGAAGTGATGTAGAAGAAGAAAATGATGCAGCACCCGGTTTACTTTGTCAGCTCCCTCTTGCAGGGGGCTAGATCAAGGTACTCCGGTGTGCAGAAATTGCTCTTCGGCCACCTTATGGCCTCGAGGAAGCTGCATCATTACTTCCAAGCACACGAGATCACCATCATTACCCGCCTCCCATTGCAACGGATATTGCCTAACCCATACGCAACCGGGAGGATTGTGGAGTGGGCCATGGAGCTGTCGAGCTTTGGTTTGAAGTTTGAAAGCACTTTGACAATCCAGAGCAGAGTCTTGGCAGAGTTCATTGCCGAGTGGGCCTCAACACCAGACGAAGAGATCCAGGAGACCACCCTCCCTGGCAAGGAGGCAAGTCGCAACTGGATTATGTACTTTGACGGGGCTTTCTCGCTGCAAGGCGCCGATGCTGGTGTGCTGCTCGTCGCACCCACCGGAGAGCACCTCAAGTATGTAATCCAGATGCACTTTCCCAGGGAGATGTCCACAAACAACACTGCTGAATACGAGGGGTTGCTTGCCAGTCTTAGGATCATGGCAGACCTCGGGATCAAGAAGCTCATCTTCAGGGGTGATTCGCAGCTTGTTGTCAGGCAAGTCAACAAAGATTATCAAAGCCCGTTGATGGAGGCCTACGTAGATGAGGTGAGGAAGCTGGAGGAGCGCTTTGACGGTATACAGGCGGAGCATGTTCCCCGAGTGGAGAACGACATCGCTGACTACCTGTCGAAGCGCGCCGCCTTCAAACTACCTATGGAACCAGGTACTTTTGTGCTTCGGCGGACTCAACCATCCGTTAAACCATCAACAGAGCAGAACAAGCGAAGGAAATCAGGCCCTGGCAAGTACTTTCCCGCCGAGCTCCCAGGAGCCACTAGCAAGGATGTTGCCATGGACACTGAGCCAGCCATGTGGCAACCGACTCCGGCGGGGCATCAAGTCCTAGCTGTAGAGACAACTGCTCCCATGGCAGAGGAAGTGCCTTTAGTCCTTGCCGTCGAGCCTCGGGCTCCGGCATGGGCACAACATACCATCCGATTCCTCCAAACAGGGGAACTCCCTAAGGAGCAGGAGCGGAGAAAGTAGCCCGTCGGTCTGCCATATATCAGTTCGTCGATGACGTCCTGTACAGAAAAAGACCAAACAACGTGAAATTGAAGTGCATTCCCGGGAGGAAGGACTGGAGTTGTTGGCAGAGATACATGGAGGCATATGTGGCTCCCACATAGGGTCAAGGGCCCTTGCCGGCAAGACATTCCGGCAAGGTTTCTTCTAGCCCACTGCCCTCCAGGATGCAACGACACTAGTAACCAAGCGTGAAGCGTGTCAGTTCCATTCGAAGAAGCTTCATCAACTAGCTCAAGCGCCCCAAACAATCCCTCTCTCCTGGCCATTCTCGGTCCGGGGGCTCGACATACTGGGCCCCTTTCCCCGTGCTGTCGGGGGCTTTGCGTACTTGTACGTTGCAATCGACAAGTCCACAAAGTGGCCGGAGGTGGAGACAGTGAGAAAGGTGTCAGCACAATCAGCCATCAAATTCTTCAAGGGGCTAGTCTGCTGTTTTGGTGTGCCAAACAGAATCATCACTGACAACGGCACATAGTTCACGAGCCACGCCTTCATGCAGTACATCTAGGACCTCGGCAGCAATGTCTGTTTTGCTTCTGTTGCACATCCACGGAGCAACGGCCAGGCTGAGAGGGCAAATGCTGAAGTGTTGTGAGGCCTCCGGACAAGGACTTTTGACAGGCTACGTAGGTGCGGACGACGCTGGATTTATGAATTGCCGGCGGTTCTTTGGTCAATCAGAACAACGCCAAATCGAGCCACCGGTCAGACATCCTTCTCCCTCGTTTACGGGGCAGAAGCAGTTCTCCCCACAGAACTCACATATGGGTCACCTCGAGTGCTCGCTTATGAGCAGCTTGAGCAAGAGCAGTTGTGGCAAGATGACACAACGCTCCTTGAGGAAGATCGTCTTCGGGCGGCTGTACGAGCAGCGCGCTACCAGCAAGCCTTGCGCCGCTACCATAGCCGCAAGGTTCATGCCTGAAGCTTTGAGGAAGGCGACCTTGTTCTTCGGCATGTTCAGTCGGCCAAGAATTCCAACAAGTTGACGCCGAAGTGGGAAGGCCCTTATCGGGTAGTATGAGTCACCAGGCCCGGCGCAGTCCGCCTGGAGACCGAAGATGGCGTTCCAGTGAGCAACTCCTGGAACATCGAACATCTTCGCGAGTTTTACCCATAAGGCGTGGTTGCCGGGCCACCCGGCAAACCACCCTTTGTACAAGCCTTGCCGGCAAGGCATGTAACCCTTTGTACAAAGCCAGGCACAGACCCTGAGCATAAATAAATGAAGTGATGGCGCCCTAAGTTTTAGCATGCATGCTAGGTTGAGTCTCTCCCTCGGTTAGGGTTGATAGTGCTTAGCGGCGGCTAACCCCTAGCATAGAGGTCGAGTGTGCGTCACTCTGTTCCTTTCCGTCTTCTTTGGTTCGTAGGGTACATGGACATTCCTGCTGAGCTATTGGGAACAAAAAGAACGAGCCGGCACTCCGGCCCTGGCAAACCAAGGTTGCCGGGGGCTGCAGACACAAGGATCTAACTGTGGCAAGCCAAGGCTGCCGGGGCCTGCAATGTCAGATAAGTTTTTCTCCCCCACTCCGTACGCCCGTATGAACCTTGAACGTATAAGGCTTTGCTCGCTCTCGTACCATCTTGCCCCCTCCGTCCCGTGTCCAAAAACTCTACTTTGTACCGGAACTTGGTTGTAGTGTAGTGGGAAGAGGGCGAGCGAAAGGCCTAATCCTACTCGGCCCCTACCTCCGCCAAGAGCGTGAGCGTAGTCAGGCCATAGAGCAGGAGGACGGCAAGGTCTGTTGCCGGGATACCATGTTTATCTTAAGATAACAAGGACGCGTTCCTCGGTGTGGCCCTCGCCCACGCGCAAATGAAACCCGGAAAACACCCTTCCTTTCATTCATACATTGCAAACAAGTACAATTCAAATGGAATGGGTACACGAGCAAGGGGATTAAAAATTTTGAAATCTAACGAGTGCCCGCAGGCTTACAAACTATAAAAGATAAGTGCCCCGTGATCCCCGTTCTTGCCCCTTTCCTCCGAGGTGCGGCAGGTGAAGGCAAAAAGGAGGAGACGGGGAACACGCTGATGGAGAGCTTGACGAGGAAGGCCCTCGGCAGAGCACACGGTGGAGGGAGGGGCGACGCGGTCAGTCGGAGACGAGGTCAACGTGCCCTCGCTTGACACTCTCGTCGTCGCTGTCGCTGTCCTCCTCATCACTCCCGCTTGAAGAGGAGTCTTCATCGTCGGAGGAGCTTTCCATGCAGCACTTCAGGCGAGTTCCAGAGTCTCCAAAGACCTTGACAGAGATCAGGCCGTTCTCCCTTAATTTGATATAGAGAACGAGCAATGCCGTCAGCCTATGGATGCAAGCAAAGGTCTTCCATCCGCGGCGAGGATACATAACCTGAGGGGTGGGAAAGTCAATGTTGACCCGCATGCCGCTGTTCCCGCAGCCCCTCATATGCAACCTCAGGGTCTAGGGCGGATCGAGCCCCATCTCCTGAGCGAATGGCGCAGGAAGACGAAGGCAACGACGCGGTGGTCGACGCAGCCTGATGAAGAACTCACGAGGCTGGTCCGCGACGTGGCCCTCCATTGGGGGAGGCATCGCTGGCGGAGGCAAGGCCGGTGCACCGCCCCATCCCCCTCTTCCCCGAGCGCCATGCCGGCCTCGGCCTCGCCCCCTCCCCCTTCCTATCGTGGCTGGCTCCGCCACTGTAGGCTCTTGGGAAGGAGGGACGCGCTGTCGAGCAGAGACCCTCACCACCATCGTCGAAGGACCGGCGCCCCCTCTCGCCATGGCAGATGAAAAAGAGGAGCCGAGGTGGAAGGAGAGGGATGATGAAAGACTGTGGGGTTCCATCCCCTCCCCCTTCTTATAAAGGGGCAGGGTCGGGACTCGGCCGCCCCACTCAGCCAATCCGACCATCAGGGGCGCAGAGAATCGAGGCCGACCCGCTGCCCCAATCAACAGCGGCCCGTTTTCCCGCCTCGCCATTCAAGGCCCGCACCCACCGCCTACCATCTTCAGAGCACGGGGGACACGTGGCGGGCAAGCAAAAATCGAGGGGACGGATGAGACGGCCGTTCTCCGCCCCGTGGTCGTGGGGCGCAGGCGCCTTGAAGACCACGACCCGAGCCCACTCAGTAAATGAGTCGCGCCTCTGTGTTTTCATCCTTTTTACGGGGAAGGCGTGAGCTGCCTCTTTACCATGATGTGACACATGTGTGTGGAAACCACCCCACGCATGACCCCCACGTCAGGCACGACCCCCACGTTGCACGTTCAACGCGGGTCGTGGGGAAGCGCAGCAGACGGAGAGTTACTGCAGTAAAAATCCGCCCACCTGCCCGCGCACCGTTCTGGGCCTAGCCCAACAACACGTCGCGCTTATGTGTGGCCCAGGCCCGGGGGCTCCTGTCAGTGTACAGAAGCAGGGGCTCTCCTTTTGCACCCCTTTACTTGTGCACGAACAGTCAGAGCCGCGCCCACGGCCACACTAAGCAGGGCAGAGGAGGGAAGCCGGAGCACAAGATGACCAAAGCAACGCCAAGACCAGAGGCACAAAGAGAGCAAGAGGGCGAGGTGGACTCCCCTGGCAAGACCCTTTTCGGGGTGGCTTCTGCAGCCTCGACAAGATTCTTGCCGGGGCAACTTGCCTGACGCCAGCAGAGCGCGCCACCCTTGAGCCCAAGGGGTTCCAACACCATCAGCCATATTGGAACCAAGGCTTGGGAGGCACCTCCGTGGTGGCATGCAGATCTTTGTAGAGATCATAGATACACAAGATCAGATGGGAACCAGAAGACGACGACCCTTGGCGAGATCCTTGCCAAGGAAATCCACGAGACCCCCGGCAAGATCCTTGCCGGGGACGACCGCGGTGCCACAGCGAGACCCTTGCCAAGAATGCCTGCGGGGCCACAGCCAGGCCCGTGTCTGCCAAGACTCCACCGCCGCTCCCACACAGCTGCCAGCTCGACCAGCTGAGCAGGCATCTGCGTGGCAGCGCACGACCTCTACACCAACTCAGCAAGCACCTGCGTGGTGGCATGCAGATCTTCGTGAAGGCTCCACCACCGCGCCAGCCCAGCAGCCAGCCAACGTGGTGCTACGACGTCTCGTCAGCTTGGACGCGCGTCGGAGCCAGGCGAGGCGACGACAACTGGGACGAGCTTCTTTTCCGTCCCCAATAAAGCAAGAGGGGCACGTCGACAGCGCATTAAATGCGTTTGTCCAACGATGCCAGGGGATAGACTCAACCCCTGTACACCTTTCCACCTCCTGTGTGCCATTGTGGCGACCCCTTTTTGTCTATAAAAGGAAGCCCGAGGCGTACTGGAGGGGATTCGGATCTTTTGTACTAGAGAGCCACCGCAGCTAGTTCAAGAACACAAGAACACCTAAATATACATCAAAGCAGGACTAGGGTTTTACGCGTCTCCGCGGCCCAAACCTGGGTAAACGATTTGTGTGCTAACCACCAGACCCGCTCTTTGCACAACCCCGCGCCCGCCAACCGTAGAAGGGATCCCAGTGACCCCATAGGTGTCATTTCCCACCGACACCGACCGCCACTCATAAGGAAGACAATCAATAAATAAATCATGCTCCGACTTCATCACATAACGATTCACCGTACGTGCATGCTACGGGAATCACAAACTTTAGAACAAGTATTTCTCAAATTCACAACTACTCAACTAGCATGACTCTAATATCACCACCTTCATATCTCAAAACAATTATCAAGTATCAAACTTCTCATAATATTCAATGCACTTTTTATGAAAGTTTTGGGATAATTCCATTTCTACCCCTAACTGGAACCCACTACTCAAATTTGCCCCTAAATTCAATGTGTGCTCAAATTTGCCCCTCTACCGTTAGTTGCCCTTATAGAAATGCCCTTCTGCGCCGTTACCGTCTGGTCAAACAACTTTGACCATCTCGAAAAATTAGCAAAAAGGTGAAAAAAAACTCTGAAATTTTGTGGGATCGAAGGTACTCAGGTTCGCAAGGTGCGTGCAAATTTTCATGTTGTTTTGGCATTCTAGGAGCTCGTGGTGAAGGAAAACCAGTAAATATGTACGCGTGTGAACCATAAATTCAATGAAATAGCAAGAAAATTAAAAAAAATATGAATTTTTTTGGCATCCAAGATGCTCAGGTACCTGTGTGCAAAATTTTGTTGTGTTTGGACATTGTAGGAGCTCGTGGAGAAAAAAAACAAAATTTGTCTCAAGAAAAACTTGTAAAAAATACACTATTTTGGTTTTTTTTGCGAGAGCTCCTCACATGTCATTTGATAACAAAAAAATTCACACACCTGGTGCACCCGAGCATCTTGGATGCCAAAAAAATTCATATGTTTTTAAATTTTCTTGATATTTTTTTGAATTTAATATTCAAAGATGTATAGATTTATTGTTTTCCTTTGCCATGAGCTCCTGGTATGTCTAAATAGCCTGAGAATTTGCACGCACCTTGCGCACATGAGTAGCTTCAATCCCACAAAATTTTAGATTTTTTTAGATTTTTTGCTATTTTTTCGAGATGGTCAAAGCCGTTTGACCGGACGGTAATGGCACAGAAGGGCATTTCTATAAGGGCAACTAACGGGAAAGGGGAAAATTGAGCACACATTGAAATTAGGGGCAAATTTGAGTAGTGGGTTCCAGTTAGGGGCAGAAATGGAATTGTCCCAAGTTTTTATTTTACCCATCTTGGATGCCTATCATATTAGGAATAATTTTATAGCCCAAGAAAATTACCATGCTGCTCGAAAAGACTCTCAAAATAATATAAGTGAATCATGAGAGATCAATAATTTCTATAAAATAAAACCACCACCGTGCTCTAAAAGATATAAGTGAAGCACTAGAGCAAACTATCTAGCTCAAAAGATAGAAGTGAAGCACATAGAGTATTATAATAAATTCCGATTCATGTGTGTATCTCCCAAAAGGTGTGCATGATACGTCTCCAACGTATCTATAATTTTTGATTGCTCCATGCTATATTATCTACTGTTTTGGACATTATTGGGCTTTATTATCCACTTTTATATTATTTTTGGGACTAACCTATTAACCGGAGGCCCAGCCCAGAATTGCTGTTTTTTGCCTGTTTTAGGGTTTCAAAGAAAAGGAATATCAAACGGAGTCCAAATGGAATGAAACCTTCGGGAACGTGATTTTCTCACCGAATACAACTCAGGAGACTTGGACCCTACGTAAAGGCACGTAACAGGAGGCCACGAGGTAGGGGGGCGCGCCCTACCCTACCAGGCGCGCCCCCACCCTCGTGGGCCCCCTGTTGCTCCACCGACGTACTTCTTCCTCCTATATATATCCACGTACCCCCAAACAATCAGATACGAAGCCAAAAACCTAATTCCACCGCCGCAACTTTCTGTATCCACGAGATCCCATCTTGGGGCCTGTTCCGGAGCTCCGCCGGAGGGGGCATCGATCACGGAGGTCTTCTACATCATCATCCAAGCCCCTCCGATGAAGTGTGAGTAGTTTACTTCAGACCTACAGGTCCATAGTTAGTTGCTAGATGGCTTCTTCTCTCTTTTTGGATCTCAATACAATGTTCTCCCCCTCTCTCGTGGAGATCTATTCGATGTAATCTTCTTTTTGTGGTGTGTTTGTTGAGACCGATGAATTGTGGGTTTATCACTAAGTCTATCTATGAATAATATTTGAATCTTCTCTGAATTCTTTTATGTATGATTGGTTATCTTTGCAAGTCTCTTCGAATTATCAGTTTGGTTTGGCCTACTAGATTGGTTGTTCTTGCCATGGGAGAAGTGCTTAGCTTTGGGTTCGATCTTGCGGTGTCCTTTCCAAGTGACAGGAGGGGCAGCAAGGCACGTATTGTATCGTTGCCATCGAGGATAACAAGATGGTATTTTTTTATCATATTGCATGAAACTATCCCTCTACATCATGTCATCTTGCTTAAGGCGTTACTCTGTTTTTAACTTAATACTCTAGATGCATGCTGGATAGCGGTCGATGAGTGGAGTAATAGTAGTAGATGCAGAGAGGAGTCGGTCTACTTGTCTTGGACATGATGCCTATATACATGATCATACCTAGATATTCTCATAACTATGCTCAATTCTTTCAATTGATCAATAGTAATTTGTTCACCCACCGTAGAATACTTATGCTCTTGAGAGAAGGCACTAGTGAAACCTATGGCCCCCGGGTCTCTTTCTCATCATATCAATCTCCATCACTTTATTATTGCTTTGCTTTTACTTTGCTTTTACTTTTTACTTTGCATCTCTATACCAAAAATACCAAAAATATTAGATCTCACTTTCGTAAGTGACCGTGAAGGGATTGACAACCCCTAAGCACGTTGGTTGCGTTGAGCTATTGTTTTTGTGTAGGTACGAGGGACTCGCGCGTAGCCTCCTACTGGATTGATACCTTGGTTCTCAAAAACCGAGGGAAATACTTACGCTACTTTGCTGCATCATCCTCTCCTCTTCGGGGAAACCCAACGCAGTGCTCAAGAGGTAGCAGTGTACAGCAAGGATGATTGTTGTAAACTAAAATCAAAGACTCAAATCGTACAAGACGCTCCAAGCAAAACACATATCATGTGGTGAATAAAAATATAGCCTCAAGTAAAGTTACCGATGGACGAAGACGAAAGAGGGGATGCCTTCCGGGGCATCCCCAAGCTTAGGCTTTTGGTTGTCCTTGAATTTTACCCTGGGGTGCCTTGGTCATCCCCAACCTTAGGCTCTTGCCACTCCTTATTCCAAAATCCATCAAATCTTCACCCAAAACTTGAAAACTTCACAACACAAAACTCAACAGAAAATTTCATGAGCTCCGTTAGTATAAGAAAACAAACCACCACTTCAAGGTACTGTAATGAACTCATTCTTTATTTATATTGGTGTTAAACCTACTGTATTCCAACTTCTCTATGGTTCATACCCCCCGATACTAGCCATAGATTCATCAAAATAAGCAAACAACACACGAAAAACAGAATCTGTCAAAAACAGAACAGTCTGTAGTAATATGTAGGTTTCGAATACTTATGTAACTCCAAAAATTCCGAAATAAATTGGTAGACGTGAGGAATTTGTTTATTAATCATATGCAAAAAGAATCAACCTAATCTCACTCCCCAGTAAAAATGGCAGCAAATCTCGTGAGCGCTAAAGTTTCTGTTTTTTACAGCAAGATCGCAAAGACTTCCCCCAAGTTTTCCCAAAGGTTCTACTTGGCACAAACACTAACTAAAACACAAAAAACACAATCATAACAGAGGATAGATGAATTATTTAATACTAAACATGAACAAAAATCAAGGAATGAAAATAAAATTGGTTTGCCTCCCAACAAGCGCTATCGTTTAACGCCCCTAGCTAAGCATTGAGATTTCAATGATGCTCACATGAAAGACAAGAATTGAAGTACAAAGAGAGCATCATAAAACACGTGACAAACATATCTAAGTCTAACATACTTCCTATGCATAGGCATCTTATAGGCAAACAAATTATCATAGCAAGCAAAAACTAGCATATGCAAGGAAGAGAAAAGAAACAATAGCAATCTCAATCTAACGAGAGGTAATTTAGTAACATGAAAATTTCTACAACCATATTTTCATCTCTCATAATAATTACATGTGGGATCATAAGAAAATTCAACAAAATAGCTATCACATAAAATATTCTCAACACAATCCACATGCATGTGAAGCTGACACTCTTCCATAATAGTGGGACTAACATTAACTAAAGTCATGACCTCTCCAAACACACTTTTATCAAAAACTTCATAAGATTGAACATTATCCAAATATGTGGGATCTAAAGTTGACACTCTTCCAAATGCACTTTCAGTATTATTGCAAACATTATTATCAATCTCATATCCATCATGGGGCTTAAATAAATTTTAAGGATTGTAAGAAGAATCACCCCAATGATGATCATTGCAACAAGTAGTGGACATAGCAAAACTAGCATCCCCAAGCTTAGGGTTTTGCATATCATTAACACAACTGACATTAAGAGAATTTACAATAACATCGTTGCAATCATTCTTTTCATTCAAGGAGCTATCGTGAATCACTTCATAAGTTTCTTCTTTCAACACTTCATCACAATTTTCAGATTCACGAATTTTCAAGCAAAATCTCATAAAGATAATCTAGTGCACAAAACTCACTAGCAATAGTTTCATCATAATTGTATCTCTTAAAAATATTAGCAAGTGTATGAGGATCCATAAACTTTTAGCAAGCGAAGATGCAAGAAAAAAGAAGGTACATGATAACACGAGCAAACAGAAGGACGAACGAAAGAGGGGCAAATAAAACGGCAAAGGTGAAGTGGGGGAGAGAAAAACGAGAGGCAAATGGCAAATAATGTAATGTGAGGGATAAGAGTTTGTGATGGGTACTTGGTATGTCTTGACTTGTGCATAGATATCCCCGGCAACGGCACCAGAAATCCTTCTTGCTACTGTTGACACACGAAAACGTCACGTGTACCCTCGACCCCGGGGGTGATGCACCGCAGCTCACGTCGAAGGAGACCCGACCGACAGCGCGATACGCAAGACAGTCAACGGGCGCTTTTGCAGACCTGAAAACCCCACACCCCCGGGAGGGACCCCGTCAGGGAGTGCAGCGGCTATGGGCTGCCCTAGGTCGATTCGCTCGCCCCTAGAGCCTCGGGATTCGCAGCTCTCAAACACGAAGAACAGCGAAGAACGAGATAGAAAAATGGTGGAGAGATAAAACGTAGATGAAAAAGTAGTATATTGATTTGTTCGATTGTGTGTTGGTCAATCAGCCATCACCCCAACATATATAAGAGGCGGCTGGACTTCCCGTACAAGTAAAGGATTCATCTAGGCTTTCCTTACAAGAAAAATTACATCAATTCATGTCCTAGAGTCCTAATTCTATTCCAACTCGGATTCAGTCTGAATCTGGCCCAAACTCTGTCTTCCTTCTTGCGCAGGCCGCCGGGCTTGCATATGATCTCCAATAGAGACGGCCCAAATATCAAACTTGTGCGCCTCGATGATACGAACAACTCTCATGTTGATCACTTTTTCAAATAAGGCCATCTTGAATACTTTTCGAGGTCATCTTTATCTTCCAGTCGAACTCGGTCTTGCAGTAGACTGGATTATCTGAGTCTCGTAGTGAATTTGTAGGCTATATATTATCTCTGATGATGATGACTCCAAAATCAAAGTTTACCGTCTTGATGATACGCACAACTTCTGTATTGAACACTTCTTCATCCAAGGTCATTTTGATAAACTTTCGAGCACATGTTCAATTTCACTCGGACTTGAGCTCATCCACTCGGATATTAGATACTTTCACTCGGATCGTCCGATTGGACTTTTTCACTCGGAAGACTATCTTTCACTCGGATGGCTATATTTCCACTCGGATGACTATATTTCCACTCGGAAGGCACTATCTTATTCAATCGGCAAGTTTTCGTCCCGATGGTAATCTTTTCACTCGGAATATTTTCACCTGGACGACAATTTCACTCGGATGATCATATTTCCACTCGGATGACTATATTTCCACTTGGATAATAATAAGTTCATCCGGTCAGCAAACTTTCACTCGACCGGTAAATTTTCACTCGATCGTAAACTTTCACTCGGATGGTAAACTTTTCACTCGGATTTCTGACTGAAAACATAGCCCGATCTTGATTTGTCCCTCCAGGCCTCATACGACCTCGGATTGAGACGAATTATATATGAAAATCGATCGGCTCGACGAGACGAAACTTTTCTGTGTTGAAGGTTTTTCGATTCAAGGCCGTCTTGATGGCCGAATTACTCGCGCAACCCATCAGACAAGTGTCTGGCACCTCGCGCCATATTTCTGTTGAGGTTCGGTCTGCAGTGTATTGCCTCTAACTTTTGCATATGAACTCGGATTGAGATGATTTATATATCAAAATCGATTGCCTCGACGAGACGAATACAATTCCTTAAGAATGCTCTTTCATCCGAGGTCATCTTGAAGACGTGATTGGCCAAAATCCACTCGGAACATTGAATTATGCCACTCGGAGTATAGTTTCGGTCCGTAAGATAAAGTCGCATGAATATAACCGAAACATCAAAGTGGTTCCACTCGGAGATGTGAATCTTTTCATGCTGAAAACCCGTTCACTCGAGACCATCTTCATTGCAATCTGTATCTTGCCAAAATCAGGTGTCAACACATGCCCCCCTGTTTTTCTGCAAAGCTTGCACGCCGAAAAATAATATGCATAGTGTTTGTTCTAAGGACGATATCAACACTCCATCGGCCATTTATTTTTCTCAGGGCGATAATTATGTATCGGCCATGTTTGTTCTAAGGGCGATAATTGTATATCGGACATTTCCTACTTAGGCTTCCTGCCACACACTCGGGTGGTACTTTTTCAAATATTTGCCATTGAGAGCTCGAGGTAACAATGCCCCTTGTATTGATTCCACCAAATATGAATTTCCGGGAACAACTCTTGTAATTCTAAAAGGACCTTCCCAACTTGGAGACCACTTCCCGAATTTTCTATCTCTTGAACCAATCGGCAGAATCACTTTCCAGACGAGATCACCAACTTGAAAATTCTTCAACTTAACTTTCTTATTGTAAGCTCTTGCAACCCTCAACTTGTCTCTCTCTATATGGACTTCAAAGCAACCAAACGTTTATCGGCAACCTCATCAATGTTGTCCATCATCAAGTTATAAAAGTCTACTGCCGATAAATCATTTTGTTTGGCTATTCTCAAAGCATTCAAATTTACTTCCACTGGTAAAACGGCCTCTTGACCATATACTAGCTCATATGGGGTCACCTTCGTAGCACCATGCCTTGAAATTCTATGTGCCCACAAAGCTTCAGACAACAACTCATGCCATCTCCTTGGATTATCTTCAATCTTTTTCTTGATGAGTTTGATTAAAATTTTATTGCTAGACTTAGCTTGTCCATTAGCTTGGGCATAATATGGAGAGGAATTGAGAAACTTTCTGTTATAAGATCCGGCAAACTCTCTAACTTGGTGTGACATGAAAGATGAACCTTGATCTGTTGTTAACGTTTGAGGAATACCGAATCTATGAATAATGTGCTCGGTTATGAATTGAATTACCTCTGTATGTGTCATGTTCTTGAGAGGTACTGCTTCAGACCATTTAGTGAAATAATCAGTTGCCACCAATACGAACCGATGCCCTTTTGAGGAAGATGGATGAATTTGCCCAATAAAGTCTAAAACCCATCCTCTGAAAGGCCACGGCTTGATAACAAGATGCAACATAGCAGCAGGAGCCAATTGAATATCACCAAATTTTTGACAAGCTTCGCATCCTTTATAATATCTGAAGCAATCATTAATCATAGTCGGCCAATAAAACCCAGCACGTCGCAATAACCATTTCATCTTAGGAGCCGACTGGTGAGTGCCACAAATGCCTTCATGTACCTCTCCCATAGCAACTCTTGCCTGGTCCTCATCCAAACACTTTAGAAGAACATCATCGACTGTTCGGCGATAAAGACCATCATCTCTCATTGTATACTTGAAAGCCATACGCCGAACAGCCTTGTCCACCCTTTCACTCGGATTGCACAAGTAATCAACAATGGGCTTCCTCCAGTCGGGATTGTCACCTGCACTAGATTTTTTGTTAATGACCGAATCAGTGGGTTCTGGTTCGGCCTCTTCTATACTGGTAAGATAAGACATCAGTCTTTGAGAAATATGAAACATGCCATGATCAACATGGTATCCAGATGCTTGTTGTGCCAACTCATTTGCTCTCCAGTTGTCATGTCTAGATATATGTGCAATGCTAAAACAATCCAAAGTAGAGATTATATCTAGACATTTATCAAGATAAACATTAAGTGATTCGTCCAAACACTGAAAGACTTTGGATATTTGCTGCACCACTAGTAACGAATCGCCATAAGCCTCAATATGTGTAACACCTATAGCAAGTAACATCTCTAGGCCGAATAACAATGCTTCATATTCGGCTTGATTGTTTGTGCAAAAATATTCTAAGCGGCATGAGGCTTCAAAAACAGCACCATGAGGAGATATAAAACAATACCAACACCTTGGCCATTGCTACAAACAGAACCATCAAAGTATAATCTCCATGGTACTAATGAAACAAGGTTCATATCAACATCATGCTTGTTATTAATCCGATGTTCAATAATGAAATTAGCAACAATTTGGCCTTTCATGGATTTTAGAGATTCATATGCCAAATCATATTCAATCAAAGCATAAGCCCACTTGCCAATTCTACCACTAAGAATTGGCCTATGCAACATGTATTTAATGACATCGCTTTGACAAGCTACTACAGAAACACTCGGCACTAAATAATGTCTCAGTTTTGTGCAAGCATAATATAAGCATAGACATAATTTCTCAATAAATGTATACCTTGTCTCTCGTCCAATAAGCGGCGGCTCAAATAAGTGATGGCATGCTTTTTTCCTTTGGTCTCTTGAGTTAGAACAACACCAATAACTCCTTCCTCCACTGCAATGTAAAGTCTGAAGGGTTCCCTATGCTTGGGTGCTCTCATCACCGGAGGAGTGCACAAATAATTCTTGATCATATTAAATGCTTCTTGTTGTTTTGCCCCCCAAGTGAAATCAACATCATTCTTTAACCGAAGGATAGGAGTAAATGCATAACCTTTCCCTGATAGATTAGCTATGAACCTTCTCAAATAATTGACCTTGCCAAGGAACTTTTGCATATCTCTCTTGCATGTTGGAGCCTCCACTTTCTGTATAGCCTCTATCATTTTGGGATCAATCTCTATACCATCTTCATGAATAATGAAACCCAAAAACTTGCCAGCTGACACGCCGAAAGCACACTTCAAAGTATTCATTTTCAGTCCATACTTTTCATTCTTTCAAAAGCTAAACGCAAATCGGCCAAGTGAGATTCAAAAGCATCCGATTTGACAACAATATCATCAATATAAACTACAAGTATGACACCGAGTAAATCATGAAAAATCAAATTCATATCCCTTTGATATGTGGCGCCAGTATTTTTTAATCCGAATGTCATCACTGTCCACTCGAATAAACCAAGGAAACCAGGGCATCGAAAAGCTGTCTTGTACATGTCCTCTTCGGCCATAAAAATTTGGTTGTGTCCCAAATTACCATCTAGAAAGCTAATAACCTTATGTCCAGAAGCATCATTAATAAGCATATCGGCTATTGGCATAGGATACTCATCTTTGGGTGTAGCCCTATTCAAATCTCTGAAGTCAATGCACACCCTCAACTTACCGGACCCTTTCTTCTCCACTGGGACAATGTTAGAAATCCACTCAGCATACCTGCAAGGTCGAATGAAATTAGCTTCAAGTAGTCGACCGATCTCTTCCTTGATCCGTTCATATGTTTTCGGATTAAATATTCTGGCCGATTGTTTATAAGGTCTAAAACCGGCCTTTATAGGCAACCGATGCTCCACTAGCTCTCGGCTTAACCCTGGCATCTCATGATATTCCCATGCAAAGCAACAAACATATTCTTTCAATAGCTCGATTAACTTAGCCTTACAATCGGCTTTCAAATTTTTGTTTATAAATGTCGGTCGAGTGACTGAACCATCTCCAATATCTACCTCTTCTAACGGATCGGCTGATGTAAAACCTTGTCCAAGTTTATCCATGTCATCCAACTCCTCTATAGACTCATACATATCGTTCTCACTGGACCGATACTTTACAAGACATTTTTGTAACCACTCGGAATTAGGATCCATTTAAACATATCATACCTTGGAGCCGATTGCATTCAGTCGGCTTTAAAGAGACAGGCACAAAACCATTCTTGGTCACGCTGAGAAATTCAAATTCTGACAAGTCACGTCCCGTCAAACAAGTAGCATTGGGATGTTGCCAATCCACCGATGCATCGGCCAAAGAAACACAAGCCGAGTTATCCACATGAATGACTTCCACTTCATCATCAACCCACTGAATCAAAAACTGGTGCATAGTGGATGGCACGCACTGGTTTGCATGAACCCAATCACGGCCTAGTATAACGTTGTAATTACCTTGCACCTCAGCGACAAAGAATGCAGTAGCCAAAGTTTTGCTTCCGACTGTAATCTCCACATACATTACACCTTTGGCTTCAGTTTTCTCTTTGCCTTCAAACCCGTTGAGCACCATATTTGTCTTGATCAATTCTTCATCAGGCAAACCCAATTTCTTGAAGACCGAATAGGGCATAAGATTTACCACAGCACCACCATCAACAAGCACCCGAGTGAGCGGTGACCCATTGATATGACCTCTGAGATATAATGGTTTCAGATGCGTCACTGGTTCTTTTGGCTTCTCAAATATCGCGTTTTAGGGCCAAAATCCAGCTGAGCCACCTCCCCTTCCTCATCTACAGCACGAAACTCGGCAGGTAAGTAATACACCATATTGATATTCATACCTTCATGAACCGGTGTAGACTCATAGTCCAACATATTAGCCTCCTCCTCGAGTGCATCCACCGATTCAGAAATTTGTCCGAATGAAGAGGAAGCAATAGGTAACGTAGACAATGCAATGATTGCGTCGTCCTCTTTTGGTAGTGTAGGTGCTGCTGTGATAGGTGTAGAAGCCACAACATCTTGTATTTGTTTGGGCCTCCACACTTGTTTTGTAGGTACCATAGGCCGAGTGTCATTGAACAACTAATCCCTTTGCTTCTCGGCATCTTGTTCTGCCATCTCTTGACTCCTTAACCTCTGTAGTTTCCTCTTTTGTGTCTTTGTTAGCCCTGGAGGACACCACTTTGGCTGAGTGTATTTAGGATCTCTCATTTTTACTCGGCTGGTGCTTGCTTCATGGTCATTAGCCGAGTGCTTTGGCGCGATAGAAAGTATCAGCTCAGTCGGATTGCTATGCACAATCGGCTGCTGTATGGCGAATGTTTCCGTGCCCAAGATAAGTGAGTCGGCATCCATTTTCTCCTTGCCTTTTCCCGACTCAACTGCTGCAACACTTGGTGATTTAACACGCCATTCTTTTCAACTTTCCAGATGCATGAAATTTCCACTCGGGCGCACCTTTTTACTCTGATGGAATCCACTCGAATGGATGTCACTCGGATGGAATTCACTCGGATGGAATCCACTCGGATGGAATTCAGTCGGATGGAATCTATTTGACCACATTTTTTCACTCGGATAACTTCCACCTGGGTGCATGCTTACACTCGGATAATTTCCATCTGGTCGCATGTTTTGACTAGTCGACTGATAGCCACCAATGTTCAGTCGGCCTCTATATGAATAGTCAAGTCGATCCCAAACAGATTGCGTATGCTCTTCTAGAAACGGCACCCTTGGTCCACTCGGTTTCATATGCTGACTGAACATATCAGCTGATGGTGACCTTGGTCGCTTCAGATGAGTCGGCCGATTAAAGCTAGAACCGGCCGACTGGTTGGTGTACTTGGACAGCAACATATCAAAAGTTTGCTTGATCCGCTTGCGCTGCACTTTAACTTCATTCCTTTTCCACTTTCCAACTTCTGGACTCTTGGGTTTGACGAATTTAACTCGAGTATTTTCTTGCACTTGCGGTTGCCCCCCGAGTGTAGGATTCTTGATGGTGATTTTGATTACTTCCTTGCCATCGGGCTGCTTATCAAGCACAACATGTCTCCCCAAGACCGTGCTGCCTTCCTTGTCTTTCCTAGGCTCACCAATAATAATATTAGCTTTATTAGCAGATTCGGCTACCTCAGGCCGAATGAGTAGCTTCTTCCCCTCCAAATCCATGGTATTCATTGGAAAAGGTTGTTTATCAACTTGCATCTGAGAAAAGTTCAATCGTCCGTCATTCATGGCCGATTGTATCTGTCGTCGAAAAACATTGCAATCGTTAGTAGCATGAGAAAAAGAATTATGATACTTGCAATAAGCACGCCGTTTTAGCTCTTCAAACGGCGGTAAAGTATGAGATATTCTAATAATCTTGGCCTGCAGCAAAGCATCAAATATTCTATCACACTTAGCAATGTTAAAAGTAAATTTCATCTCTTCATCATGATTCTTATGAATCGGTTTCAGATCATTGCAAGTAAAGGGTTTGGCCTTAGATGGCCAAACACATTTAGTAGCAAAAACATCACCCTCATCGTCCGAGTGATCACTATCATATTCCACCATATTCATCTTTGGACGATCGGCTTTGTATCTATGCACTTCTTTGAGATCTTTGCTTCGGCTTTCCTGAGCCAAAGCCCTTTGCAAGACTTGGTTGATATTTAAAAACTCATAACCTTCTAGCTTTTCTCTAATGGGAGTTCTCAAACCACTCAGCACTAGGTCTGCCAAGTCTCTCTCGGTTATCACCAAACTAAAACACCGGTTTTTTGTTTCTCTGAATCTCTTGACGTAATCGGAGACCGATTCATCATGCTTCTGTTTAACCGATGTTAGATGTGATAACTTGAGTTCATTGTCGCCGCTATATAAGTGATTATGAAATTTCTGCTCTAGCTGCGACCAAACCCGAATGGAACCATGTGGTAAAGAAGAAAACCATGAAAATGCATGTCAGGACCCCGATCCTAAGCCACATCGATCTAGCATGTAACACATCATATCACTTTGCGGCCTCACGCACGGTATTCCCACGGGTGCCACCTTACCTGGCCCGGGACCGTTTGAGCCTTTTGGCTCACGTATATGATAGTGTCGCTAGCATCCATATGATAGAGAACCCGGGCCGACATGGCTAGTCGTGAACCCAAAGCGGCGCTAACCCATGAGGACAGGCATACATGAATCACATCGAGCATGTCGGTCATCAACGTGTGAATCCGAGCTGTAGCACTGGGCTAACAGGACTCCGGTAACCCGGGCTGTAGCAGGCTAGGCAGGACTCCGGAAGTCACCGCGTGACATTTCCCCGAAGGGACAGACACAGGAACGAAGTGAAACACATGCCGGCCAGTCAAGTGTTCCGAGCAGTAGTGCTGGGCTAGCAGGACTCCGGTGAACCGGGCTGTAGCGGACTACTATCGCTCAGAAAGCACTAGACTACATTTCCCCATATGATAGGCTGCCAAGGATAAACAACTAGATTGTCGGATCCCACTCATACCAAGCATTTCAATCATACACACAATATGCCCGATGTGAGTACATACAACATGGCATCACAACAAGACTCTACGACTCAAGTATTTATTCAATAGGCTCCGAGGAGCGAGATATTACAAACATGGGTCTCACGACCCAACATTCAGAGCATACAAGTCAAAGCACATGCGGAAGCTTAACATGTCTGAGTACAGACATCTACAAATGAAAAAGGCTGAGAAGCCTGACTATCTACAAGACCCTCCCAAGGTACAAGATCGTAGCTGAGGTAACGAGCTAAACGTCGAAGTCCAAGCGGAACTACTAGCGGGACTGAAGTCTCTCTGCAAAACATAAATTAAGCAAACGTGAGTACAAATGTACCCAACAAGACTTACATCAGAACTAACTACATATGCATCGGTATCAACAAAGGGGGTGGCGAAGTTTAACTGCAGCAGGCCAGCTTTGACTCGGTGGCTATCCTGAACTACGACTGCAAGTAACTCTTTGAGGTGGCGCACACGAGTCCACAAATTCACCATACCAATACACCACTATGGATCCGCTCCCGTCTCCCTGCGAGAACGCCATCCATAGCACTCACACTTATCTTGCGCATTTTAAAGTATCCACTTTCGCTTGTCTATGAACTATGCAAGGGGTCCAAGTTTCCATATCCGAGGAATCCGGCTATTCGAATAGATAATGATAACCCTGCAGGGGTGTACTTCTTCACACACGCTCTCACCACTTATCGCCCTGTACACGTCATGTACCTCGACAACCTTCAAGCGGAAGCCGGGCGAGGGAGTCGGCCACGACCTGACTAACCAACAAGTCTCTTGTCCAGGTTTATCGCCTATTCGGGTTCCATCCGCAAGGAGATCCGGCCGGGGTTTCGCTCACGGCCCCAAACGATGTGTGCAGGGTTCCCAAGCCCACCTCAACGGGTGGATCTACGCTTGGTACACCGTGCCACGGTGCCTAGTCTGTCCCAAGCCCACCTGTACCGGGTACGACATGGTAGACTACTAACACAACCTACAAACACCAGAAACTAGTTGCAACTCCTGGATAGAGATCAGGTTGATTAATAGGTCGAGAGGGGCACTTAAGCATTCCAATGCGTGGTAGTAGCTGTTCATGGATCACAAACACAGAACTCAGTTCCTGAGGACGGCTGCAATGAGACAACCCACCATGTACTCCTACATGGCCTCTCACCGCTACCTTTACCAAATTGTGTTCACACACTTAGCTCTCAACGGTAGGACATGTTCACCACATTCCAATTCATCCCCAATGAATCAGACCCGACTCAACTCTAAGCAGTAGCCGGCATGACAACAAGCATGAATGAGTAGGCACATCAGGGCTCAAACAACTCCTACTCATGCTAGTGGGTTTCATCTATTTACTGTGGCAATGACAGGTCATGCAGAGGAAAGGGGTTCAACTACCGCAGCATGTAACAGTTGAAACGTTGTTGTCCTATTGCAGTAAAAGAGAGCAGGAGCGAGAGAGTGGGATTGTATCGGAATGAGCAAGGGGGTTTTGCTTGCCTGGCACTTCTGAAGATAATATAGTTCTTCATCGGTGTCATCGATCTCATCGTCAAAACCACGTCTATCGAGAGGGGACAACACCGGCAACAGAGAAAGAACACACGATCAATGCAATGCACAATATGATGCATGATCATGACATGGCAATATGCTTGTGTTTGAGCTAATGCAACTAGAAATCAGATTAAATGAAGTTGGTTCGAACCCAAGGTTCAAATTCAAACTCCACATGTGGTTATTTAAATGCCATTAACATGTTTTCAGTTATACAGCAGGTATAACTTAGTTTTTCATGCATGAAAATGGTACAGATGGATAGATTGCATTTTTCTGATAATTTTTCATATATAACTTATTTCATTTGGAGTTACGGTTTAATTTCTATGAATTTTTGAAGTTCAAATCATTTTCTGGATTTTCTAGTCATTTAGAATTAAACAAAATCCAGTAAATGATTTACTGCGTCGGCATGACATCACGCTGACGTCAGTGGTCAACGGAGCGGCCCAGGTCAATCTGACTAGTGGGTCCCGCGTGTCAGTTACTAACTAAACTATCCTGGTTTAATTAGCACTAATACTAGATTAATTAGTAGGGTCGGGCCCGCGTGTCAGTGAGTCAGGGGGAAAGTCAAACCCCTGGTCAACAGGGCCTAACCAGCCGGCGGCTCATCGCCGGTGGCAACAGGCGCGGCGGAGGGCTCGGTTTCGCTCTCCCGGCGCCCAAATGAGCGGCGGAGGGCACCCGCGGGGAGCTGGAGCTCTCCCACATCCAGCACAGCAAGCAGCAGCGGCTAGGGAGGCCGAAGCTCGTCGGAAACGAGCTCGGGGCGGTGGCCGGCGATCGGGCGCAAGTGGCACGGCGGCTACGGCGTGCGAGAGGAAAAACGGAGGAAGGGAGAAGAGTCAGTGGCTCACGGCGGTTGCGATGGTGGCCTCGGGGAGCTCGGGGAGGGACTGGTGACGGCAGGAGGTCGCCGGCGATCTCGGTGACCCGAGGAAGACGAAGATGTCGGGGGCGGAGCTTCGGGGGTCTTCCAGTCGCGTGGCTCGGTGAGGGGGCTGGCGACGAGGTGCAGGAGCTCGGGAGCCAGTTAGGGAAGCGAGGGGGAGGCGGTGGCTGCGGTGTTGCACGTCGGCCGCGTCGGCGCATTCGGGTGGTGCGAGGGAGAGAGCCAGAGGAGGGGACGAGGCCGGGGGAGAGTGAGATGGGGTCGAGAGGGCTGTGTGGCGTCGTCTGGAGCCGTCCAGGCCGTCGAGGAGGCAGGCGAGCAGGGTGGAGGTGGCGCACGCGTGCGCCGTGCCCAGCTTCTCCTCTGCCTACTGGCAAGAGGTAGAAGACGAGGCTGCCCCTGGTGGGCTGGGCCGCCAGGTGTGCTGGCCAGCTGGGCTGTAACAGCGCCAGGCCAGGTAAGCCAGGTGGGTTTCTCTCTCTGCTCTAGTTTCTGTTTTATTAATGTTTTCTATTATTCTGTAAACTTTAGGGCTTTATTAAAAATGCCAGGGCATTACCAAAAATCATGAAACTGCTCCATGTCACTGTTTGGAATATTTCCAACAGTAAACATTTCAGTTTGTGATTATTTGAGCATTTAAAATATTATTAGCAATTAAATGCCCAAATGCAAATACTATATAATTTAATTCAAAAATCCAGGATGGCCTAGAAATATGTTCATCATTTTTGGAAGAGGTTTTCACCTTTAACAGAAATCATGAACATTTCCAAAGGGCATTCTGGGTTATTGAAAATATTTTTATTGAACCTAGTTAAATTTCATTTGGTGCTAGGGTTTCAACAATCCCCATTTCAAATTTCTTTGGAATTTAAACATGATGGCATGATGAACAAGAAAAGTCAAGCAAGGGCTGAACTGGGGCTGTGACAATGCAGTACCAGTTAAAGATAAAGGAAACAAATGCACTTTCAACTCATTTAGTGAGCCTGCTTCACCTAGTTGTGCTAAGTATTGACTAACATGCTCCCATGTGGTTTTTGTGCCCTCTCCATTGAACTTAACAAAATCTGGAATCTTATATCCCGGAGGGCACTGGATGGCATCAAAGTACTCGGGGTACGGCTTTTGGTAAATCCGATTCCGAGGTAACTCAACTCCAAAATTCTCTCTAAGCATCTTAGCCATCTCCTCTCTAAGATTAGCTAGACCATCATCCGTACTGGACGATGAAGCTTCTGGCAGTGACATAGGAAGAGTATGGTTACTAGCTGTAGGTAGTAATTGTGGCATGTATGTCGACCCATAATTTGGTAGTGGTCGAGTGGTTGTAGCTGTAGGTAGAGTTTGGTTCGGCGTTGCCACCGAACCTGTCATGCTCATAATAGGATTAATGGGTGTAGCCACAATCTGATTTGTTTGGGTAGGATAATAAATCATCGGCACGGGAGGCGCCGATGCAATAGGTAAAGCCAGATTAGGGTTTTGCACACTGGCAGCTACACCATTATTACCACTAGACGATTGAGATATATTCTTCTGAGCATTAGTATTTTCTATAAAAGTTTGATAGACTAGATTGTTACCATCAGCAATACGACTTTCAATCTTAGCCCACTGCTCAGGAGAAAAGGCAGTACTTACAGAGGGTTTAACCTGTTCAGTTTGAAGAGGGGGAACTTGATTTCTTCAATCGGAGTGATGTTGCCTTTGCGATCTTTCTTGAATTTTGCAAGGAACTCCTGAAGGTCCTTCTCCTCGCGCGCCTTCTTGTACTCCTCATAGACTTGGCGATGATTGGCCGATATCTCATCAAGACTGGGCTTAATGATGTTATCGGCATCTACCTCAGATGGCTTGGGAAGATCGGACATGGTGGATGATGATGATTGATCTTCGGTCCCCAGCGGAGTCGCCAAAAAGTGTGTTGACACACGAACACGTCATGTCTACCCTCGACGCCGGGGGTGATGCACCGCAGCTCACGTCGAAGGAGACCCGACCGACAGCGTGATACGCAAGACAGTCGACGGGCGCTTTTGCAGACCCGAAAACCCCACACCCCCGGGAGGGACCCCGTCAGGGAGTGCAGCGGCTATGGGCTTCCCTAGGTCGATTCGCTCGCCCCTAGAGCCTCGGGATTCGCAGCTCTCAAACACGAAGAATAGCGAAGAACGAGATAGAAAAACGGTGGAGAGATAAAACGTAGATGAAAAAGTAGTATATTGATTTGTTTGATTGTGTGTTGTTCAATCGGCCGTCACCCCCAACATATATAAGAGGCGGCTGGACTTCCCGTACAAGTAAAGGATTCATCTAGGCTTTCCTTACAAGAAAAATTACATCAATTCACGTCCTAGAGTCCTAATTCTATTCCAACTCGGATTCAGTCTGAATCTGGCCCAAACTCTGTCTTCCTTCTTGCGCGGGCCGCTGGGCTTGCATATGATCTCCGATCGAGACGGCCCAAATATCAAACTTGTGCGCCTCGATGATACGAACAACTCTCATGTTGATCACTTTTTCAAATAAGGCCATCTTGAATACTTTTCGAGGTCATCTTTATCTTCCAGTCGGACTCGGTCTTGCAGTAGACTGGATTATCCGAGTCTCGTAGTGAATTTGTAGGCTATATATTATCTCTGATGATGATGACTCCAAAATCAAAGTTTACCGTCTTGATGATACGCACAACTTCTATATTGAACACTTCTTCATCCAAGGTCATTTTGATAAACTTTCGAGCACATGTTCAATTTCACTCGGACTTGAGCTCATCCACTCGGATATTAGATACTTTCACTCGGATCGTCCGATTGGTCCTTTTCACTCGGAAGACAATCTTTCACTCGGATGACTATATTTCCACTCGGATGACTATATTTCCACTTGGATGACTATATTTCCACTCGGAAGGCACTATCTTATTCAATCGGCAAGTTTTCGTCCCGATGGTAGTCTTTTCACTCGGAATATTTTCACCTGGACGACAATTTCACTCGGATGATCATATTTCCACTCGGATGACTATGTTTCCACTTGGATAATAATAAGTTCATCCGGTAAGCAAACTTTCACTCGACCGGTAAATTTTCACTCGACCGTAAACTTTCACTCGGATGGTAAACTTTTCACGCGGATTTCTGACTGAAAACATAGCCCGATCTTGATTTGTCCCTCCAGGCCTCATACGACCTCGGATTGAGACGAATTATATATGAAAATCAATCGGCTCGACGAGACGAAACTTTTATGTGTTGAAGGTTTTTCGATTCAAGGCCATCTTGATTGCCGAATTACTCGCGCAACCCATCAGACAAGTGTGTGACACCTCGCGCCATATTTCCGTTGAGGTTCGGTCTGCAGTGTATTGCCTCTAACTTTTGCATATGAACTCGAATTGAGATGATTTATATATCAAAATCGATTGCCTCGATGAGACGAAGACAATTCCTTAAGAATGCTCTTTCATACGAGGTCATCTTGAAGACGTGATTGGCCAAAAACCACTCGGAACATTGAATTATGCCACTCGGAGTATAGTTTCGGTCCGTAAGATAAAGTCGAATGAATATAACCGAAACATCAAAGTGGTTCCACTCGGTGACGTGAATCTTTTCATGCTGAAAACCCGTTCACTCGAGACCATCTTCATTGCAATCTGTATCTTGCCAAAATCAGGTGTCAACAGCTACCTCTCGAGCATGTGTTGGTTTTCCCTTGAAGAGGAAAGGGTGATGTAACAAAGTAGCGTAAGTATTTCCCTCAGTTTTTGAGAACCAAGGTATTAATCCAGTAGGAGACTACACGCAAGTCCCTCGTACTTGCACAAACAAATAAAAACGTTGCGACCAACGCGATAAAGGGGTTGTCAATCCCTTCACGGCCACTTGCAAAAGTGAGATCTGATAAAGATAATAAGAAAAATATTTTTGGTATTTTTGTTGTATAGATTGGAAAATAAAGATTGCAAAATAAAATGGCGATAGAAATAGCTAGTTGTTGGGAGATTAATATGATGGAAGATAGACCCAGGGGGCATAGGTTTCACTAGTGGCTTCTCTCAAGATAGCATAATCTACGGTGGGTGAACAAATTACTGTCGAGCAATTGATAGAAAAGCAAATAATTATGAGAATATCTAGGCATGATCATGTATATAGGCATCACGTCCGCGACAAGTAGACTGAAAAACGATTCTGCATCTACTAGTATTACTCATAAGAACAGAGTAACGCAATAGTGTAGGATCGAAAGTATGTCTAGAGGGGGGTGATTAGACTACTTGACCAAATAAAACTTATCCTTTTCCCAATTTTAGTTCTTGGCTGATTTTAGCAACTTTGGATAAGTCAAGCAATCTTAACACAATTCAAGCAAGCATGCAAAGAGTATACGAGCAGCAGAAAGTAAAGCATGCAACTTGCAAGAATGTAAAGGGAGGGGTTTGGAGGATTCAAACACAATAGGAGACACGGATGATTTTGTCGTGGTTCCGATAGGTGGTGCTATCGTACATCCACGTTGATGGAGACTTCAACCCACGAAGGGTTACGGCTGCGCGAGTCCATGGAGGGCTCCACCCACGAAGGGTCCATGAAGAAGCAACCTTGTCTATCCCACCATGGCTGTCGCCCACGAAGGACTTGCCTTACTAGCGGTAGATCTTCACGAAGTAGGCGATCTCCTTGCCCTGACAAACTCCTTGTTTCAACTCCATAATCTTGTCGGAGGATCCCAAGTGACACCTAGCCAATCTAGGAGACACCACTCTCCAAGAAGTAACAAATGGTGTGTTGATGATGAACTCCTTGCTCTTGTGCTTCAAATGATAGTCTCCCCAACACTCAACTCTCTCTCACAGGATATGGATTTGGTGGAAAGAAGATTTGAGTGGAAAGCAACTTGTGGAAGGCTAGAGATCAAGATTCATATGCTAAGAATGGAATATCTTGGCCTCAACACAAGTGTACGTGGTTCTCTCTCAGAAAAAGTAAGTTGGAAGTGTAGGTTTGTTCTGATGGCTCTCTCCATGAATGAAAAGGAGGTGGAGGGGTATATATAGCCTCCACACAAAATCTAAGCGTTACACACAACTTGCCAATCTCGGTGGGACCGAATTGATAAACTCGGTCGGACCGATTCAGCAAAGCTAGTGACCGTTAGGAGTTTCGGTGGGACTAGCATGCAACTCGGTAGGACCGATATGGTTAGGGTTAGGGCATAACGTAATCTCGGTGAGACCGATTACACAAACTCAGTGAGACCAATTTTGGTAATAAGCTAACCAGAGAGTTGGTCAGGTAAACTCGGTGGGACCGATTCGCTCATTTCGGTGAGACCGAAATGTTACAAAAGGGAAACATAGAGTTTACATTGCAATCCCGGTGGGACCGATCGCTCATCTCGGTGGGACCGAAACATTACGAAGGGAAACAGAGAGATTACAATCCCATCTCGGTGAGACCGAGATCCCTATCGGTGAGACCGATTTGCCTAGGGTTTGTGGCAGTGGCTATGATATCTGAACTCGGTGGTGCCAGATAGAAAGAATCAGTGGGGCCGAGTTTGACTTTTGGTTTAGGTCATATGTGGATGTGAGAAAGTAGTTGAGGGCTTTGGAGCATATCACTAAGCATTTTGAGCAAGAGCCTCATTAAGCAACACCTTATCCCTCCTTAATAGTATTGGCTTTTCCTATAGACTCAATGTGATCTTGGATCACTAAAATAGAAAATGTAGAGTCTTGAGCCTTGAGCTTGAGACAATCCTTTTGTCCTTAGCATTTTGATGGGTCCACTTTTCTCATCCATGCCATGCCAATCATTGAGCTTTCCTGAGATATTAATCTTGAAATAGCATTAGCTCAATGAGCTATATGTTGTTAGGAATTACCAAAACCACCTAGGGATAGTTGCACTTTCAATCTCCCCCTTTTTGGTAATTGATGACAACATATAGATCAAAGCTTCAACAAATGATAATAAGAGTGAAAAACATTGTCGCTTTGAGAAGTATGTGAAAAGCAAGAGCTCCCCCTAAATTTTTCCATAGTTTAAGATTTGCTTTGGACTGCAAATGCACAATGAGTTAGGAACATGGGTTACTCTTCCACGTCACATACATCTTGGTGGAGTGCTCAAAATGATAATAATGAAATACATGCACTAATCACCAAGGAAAGTGAATGATCATATGGGGATATAAAAGGATAATGTCATCCAACAAGCATTAAGGTAGCATATGATCAAACACATGATCATCCAAGTATCACACAAAAGCATAAAGTATCTCAAACAAGCAAATAACAAAGTTTAACCACCAACCAAAAATAGAGAACAAAAAGCAACACTCTCTCTCAAAGCCTATGATCTATACATTTTCTCCCCCTTTGGCAACAAGTTACCAAAAAGTTCATAAAAAATGCATAGTGCTAGATCGACTCTCAGGCTTGGTCTTCAGGTGGTGGTGTAGATAAAAATCCAAGGACGAAGGCATCAGTTGATGTAGATGGAGCTGGTGGAGTGGGTGCTGGAGTTGGTGGCACTGAAGCTGTAGCTGGTGCAGATGAAGTTGCTCTGGTGTCTGTAACAGGCACTGCAGCAGATCTCTGTCCTCTAGGCAGTCTAGCAAAAGCATCAGTGGTAGACTTGCCCTTCTTCTCCTGCACTTCATCTCGAAGTTGCTCAACAACTGACTGGATCTCAGTGAACTTCACATCTAAATCATAGAACTTTTGCTCCATGATCCTCTCCAAGCTCTCCTAGTTTTGAGTCAGGGTGGCAAATCCCTTCTCAATCCTCAGAGTGGAGGCAATCAAGTAGCCAAGATGATCTTTCTTGCTCTTCAGAAGATACTGAGATGCCTCATCAATGGTTGGCATCTTTGCAGCCTTTTCAGTCATTGCCTTCTCCCTCTTTGCTTGTGCTTGTACAGAAGATGGTTCATTCTCATCCATCACCACAGTGTTGTCCGCAAAGTCTGGGTAGATGGGCATGTGTTCCTTGTCCAAGAGATATGTGCCAGTGCCCATCTTGTTGTTGATTAGCTCCTGGATCTGTGGGGCGTACCCACAACTTCTCTTCTGATCTGCAGTTGTTCTCTTTATGGTTTCCACAATTAGGCTCATGACTTTGAACTTTTGAGGCACATCAAATATGTGAAGCAGGTTAATTGCATGGCCTCTGATCATCTTGTGATCACCTGACTTTGGCAAGAGAGTGTGTCTGAGGATCCAGTTGATTGTTGGCAAACCTGACAGAAGGTAATGTACTGATCCAAACTTGTGTGTCTCAAGAGCAGCATCTGGGATCTCTTTGTACATATGTGCCATGGTGTTGTGATCCTTCTTCTTCTTCTTGGCATAGACATCCAAGTCATCTTCATTCTCCTTAGGAGCATTGATCAATTTTTCCCATTCTTCAAATGTTGACTGGTACCTAGTACCTTTAGACATCCAGACAATCCTTCCATATGGGTAGAAATGAGCTGTGGAGTAGCACTGGATAATAAGCTCATCATTCCACTTTGTGAGCTTCTGAGGCACAAACTCATCGATTCCACATGCCTTGAAGTTGTCATATACACCAGGGAAGTGATCCTCATTTTCCTCAATGAATTTCCAATCAACCCATCTCATGTCACACACTATGGGCTTCTTGTCAAGTAAAATAGTCTCATAGAAGTCCGGCTGTTCCTTTGTATGAAACCTGTAGTCCACATCAGTCCTTCTCCTGGTGGCATATGGATCAGACTCTCTCCATAGCCTCAATCTTGAATCCTTCCTGATTTTCATATTCTCTGCAATTGTGTGAGCATCATTGTGATCTGGGATCTTGGGCTTCAACTTCCTCAAAACGACAGAATCATTTTCTTCTTCAGTAGCTTGAGGCACTGGGGCCTAGTTCTTCTCCTCAGCAGGGATGTTCCTGGTGCTCCTCTTGGGTTTTGGCTTTGGAGCTGGAGAAGCAGTCTTAGGAGCAGTTTTGGGCTTAGTTGGAGCAACCCCTGCCCTTATAGCATCTCCCATAAGCTTTTGAGCTTTGGGTGCTGGTGCTGCATCCTCTTCCTCTTCCTCTTCTTCAGAATCTCTCATTATTGAAGATCTGCCAAACACTCTGGCTGTGGTCTTCTTGACCCTTTCCTTTTATTTTCTGCCACAACATGTTCTTTGGGTGCAGATCCCAAAGTATCTTGAGTGGATGTTCTGGCTTTTGACATGGGAACTCTCTTGGTAGGAACCTTTTGCTTCATTCCTGGCTTAGTGGCAGCAGCTGTGCCATATTCCTTTTTCAGGACTTTCCTTTTTGAGGTGGCCTCTTCTTCAACAGCCACATAGTCCTCATCCTCAGAGTCTGAGGTTCTCTTCTTTCTGGTCCTGGTGGCTGCCTTAGGCAAGTTGCTGGGTGTACTCCTGCTTCCCTCATCAAAGCTGCTAGAGGGACTAGTGCCCTCACTCATGTTAACTTGCTCCTCAAACTTGTACTGACTGTCACTCTGATCTGACATGATGCAAACACTGACAGCAGACCCTGGGAATAGATTATAGATGAGATAGATTGGATGAGCATCACAAAGTACAGAGGTTTTTGCAAAAGAATGAGTCAAAAACTTAGTTTTAGTTTTCCACAGAAAGCATTTCGGATCCACCGATTTGAAAACTCGGTGATACCGAAGCAACTTTTGGAACCTAAACTAGTGAACTCGGTTAGACCGAGTCACAGTTCGGTGGCACCGAGACTGCTAGGGTTTCACAAAGTATTGAACTCGGTCACACCGATTTGCAATTCTTGGTCAGACCGAGAATCACATGTGCAATGGCCTTAGCCAAATCGGTGGAACCGATTTCAACAACTCGGTTGGTCCGAGATGATTTCGGTGGAAACCTAACCCTAAATTTTCAATCCACGACTAAAATACAGAGTGATTTTGCTGGATAGAGTGATCTCAATCGTGGCAAGATACATGGCAAAACAATGTGCTAAGAATCATAGGGGGGTTAGCACAAGGATCAAGTCCATACCCTAAGTGCGGCGATGGACCTGCTACGGCGGCAACGACGGAGACAATTTCCGTTGATGGCGGTGGAGACCAGCGGCAGGAGGCAGCTGGCGATGAGGAGGACGATCCGGAGACCCAGGGAGGCAGAGCAGGCTGAGCGCGGGCGAAGGGGTTCGGAAATTTTTCCAAGTTTTGGCCCGAGGATATATATAGCCTGACCCTGTCGGTGTGACCGAAAAGTTCAAATCGGTTGCACCGAGATTGAAAACCTAGATCGACTTAGTGATCTTGGTATGACCGAAATGGATGAACCGGTCAGACCAAAACGCACAAAGAAGTTTTGGAAGCTTAAGTCTATGACGAATCAGGGACTCCAAGTGCTCCTCACACAGAGTGGTTCGAATCTGACTTGATCAAACTTTGTGATGTAGCATGAATAGAGTTTGAGACGAGAAAAGCATAGATAGCTAGAGAAGGTTCTTAGGCATTCTTGTCCATCCACTTGGCAAAACAAAAAGGAACCAAACAATCAAAACAACAAGTGGATGTCCTCGAATGAGTAAATTATGCAACCAACATGCTCACACAATAAAATGGCAAATGAAATATGTGGCAAAGCATGCACAACCAATTCTAGCATCTATCAAGCAATTGGCGATAACTAGGTCATCTATATAAGAGTATATTGACTTAGGAGTCAAATGAGAACATTTGATCATAGGTCATACTCATCGTTTAAGCACAAGTGGGGTTACCACTTTTACATAAAGCGTTGTTGTGTTCACACCATTAGAGTTGCTTTAGCTCAATTCTTAGAGTAAAGCTCCCCCTTGATGTGAGATCCCCCCTAAGAGGGATGAACTAACCTTGGGTTTTGTCGATGATGACTTCATGTAGATGTTGAAGATGTGGATGATCAATGTTGATGTAGATCATTTGGAGCAATCCTTTGGAGTGAGTTGCACTTTCAATACCTACACGGGTTAGTCCCACAAGGAACAAACAAGGATATCCATAGACATAAAGTGATGCACACACAAGATGATGTCTATGAAAGCATTAGGTTACCTTGTCCCTTGTCTTACCAACAAGAGGGTTTGTGACTCCTTGAATTGGTGCAACATGTGGAAGTTGATTGCACTTGTTCTTGCCAAAATGATAAGAGTGAAGTATGTTGGTGGAGTTACCCTCAGGAACTCTCTAGTTCTTCTTCTGCAGGATCCACATCATCGTGATGGGAATCCTTGGAGTTGTAGTCATACTTGATGAAGTAGAACTTGATGTAGTCTTGGGAACCCACTTGACCAAGGCCTTGGGTGCTTCTTCAAATGCATCAATTTCCTCTTGAAGCTTATCCTTGCCTTTTTGCTTGTGGTCTTGTGGTGGAAGATCATCTTGAGCTTGTGTCCCTTTAAAGGAAGTAGGATCATACTTCTTTTGTTGAGGAACAAACTTCGTCTTGGGGTATTGATCTTCTTCACACTCAACTCCATTGGCATTGAACTTTCGTTCAAAACCAACACCTTGGTTCTTCCGGTGCCTTCCTTGCTTGCGTACAATTTCCTCGAATTGCTTACTCCCGGCAAGGCTCTTGTAAACACATTTCTCTATAATTCCCTTCAATAAGCTATTTTCTTGCTCAAGTGTAACTTGGCTAAGAGAATTATTTGTGTAATCCAGAGAACTACTAGAAGCAACAACATTAGATTTAACATGATTATTATCACTACTAGAGGAAGAATCTTTCTTGTTCTTGTTACTAGACTTGACTTGAGGCATGTAAGTGGATAAGAGTAAATGCTTGGCAATGTAAGAAGAATTTTTCTTGCTCAAGGTTGAGCTTTTCAAAACGGAATTTCTCATGAGTCCTTAAAAGTTCTCGATGATCTCCTAAGATAGTTTCATGAGCTAACTTAAGAGTGTTTAGTTCTTTAGTTAGAAACTCAATCTTATCCTTATCATTGTCATTCGTTTTATCTTGATTAGCATGATTAATTTATGTTTCATCATAGTATTCATCACTAGAATTGTCAACAAGTAAATCATCATCACCTAACAAGTCATCTTCATCACTATTGAAATCAACATACTCGGGGTGTGGTACCTTTGGGCCTTTACCCATGAAGCATATTCCAAGTCCTTCATTTGGTGAATCAAATATGTTGTAGGAGTTGGTTGACACAAGTGCTAGACCGGCAACACCTTCATCTTGAGTATATTCGGAGTCGGAGTGATAGCTTCTCTCGGAGTGATTATCGGAGTCAGAGCCGGATACCCATTCACCAACATGAGCTTGATGTCTTCGTTTTGTGTAGCTCCTTGATGACTTGTCCTTCCTTTCCGAATCCTTGCTTCTCTGGGATGTTCTTTGTTCATAACGATCATATCTACTCCTTCTCTCTCTTGATGGTGATTCTTCTCTTCTACTTCTTCTTTTTGGAGAATCTTCTCTTCTTTTGTAGGGTGCCATACACTCATTGGAGTAGTGTCCAGGTCTTCCACAATTGTATCAATTTCGCTCTCGACTAGAAGATCTTTTGTCATTGTAGGACCTTGACTTGGAACTTCTCTCTTTGCTTCTACTCTTGTAGAACTTGTTGAAGTTCTTCACCATTAGGCTCAATTCTTCATTGAAGGTTTGTTTCTCACTTGATGATGTGGGAGATTCACATGAGGCTTTGTAAGCACCACTTGACTTGTTATGGAGCTCCTCCTTATCCTTGAGTGACATCTCATGAGCAACAATTCTTCCAATGACTTCTGTTGACTTGAGATATTTTTAATTGGGCATCATTTGGATCAATGTGGATACGGTATCATATTTTCCGTCCAAAGCTCTTAGGATCTTCCTAATGATGAATTTGTCGGTCATCTCTTCACTTCCTAAGCCGGCGATCTCATTTGTGATAAGAGAAAGCCTAGAGTACATTTCAGCGACACCTTCACCATCCTTCATTTTGAACTTGTCAAGCTGACTTTGAAGCACATCCAACTTGGATTCCTTGACGGAGTCGGTACCTTCGTGCATATCAATGAAAGCACCAATGTCGGTGTCAAAACCGGCGGATCTCGGGTAGTGGGTCCCGAACTGTGCGTCAAGGCCGGATGGTAACAGGAGGCAAGGAACACGATGTTTTACCCAGGTTCGGGCCCTCTTGATGGAGGTAAAACCCTACGTCCTGCTTGATTAATATTGATGATATGGGTAGTACAAGAGTAGATCTACCACGAGATCAAGGAGGCTAAACCCTAGAAGCTAGCCTATGGTATGATTGTTGTATATGTTGTGTTGATCTATCGACTAGCCTGGCCTCGGTTTATATAATGCACCGGAGGCCTAGGATAACAAGAGTCCTAGCTGAATACGCCGGTGGGGAGAAGTCCTTGTCTTGATCGCCAAGTCTTGTGGAATCTTCCTTGTATGCGGCAGCCGTCCGAACTGGCCCATGAGTATACGGCCACGGGGGTCCTCGGCCCAATCTAATAGATCGGGAGACGACGTGGTGAGTACCCCCTAGTCCAGGACACCGTCAGTAGCCCCCTGAACCGGTCTTCAAGTTAGGGATGCTCCTCGATTCTTCTGAACTGTTCTTCATCTTCGGTTGCCGGTCTTGAAAACTGGTTCAACAAATCTTCTTTATCTTCGATCTTGAGGATCCCCGAAATGCATTCGACGAGTTTACACGTCGGGTATCCGAGGAGCCCCTTTAAGTTTCCGGCCTTTACCAATGCCTTGTTTATTTTTATGCCACACCTCGGGTTTGAAGTTGTTCCCCGGAGGCAGGGTCCTCTTGCGTCTGAGCTCCAACGCCGGACTGAATTCAAGGTATCTTTTGCAGCCGAGCACCAACGCCGGACCGCTTCCCAGCTCTAGCGCCGGAATGTATCCGAGCTCCAACGCCGGACTATGTATCCGAGCTCCAATGCCGGACTGTATATCCGAGCTCCAACGCCGAAATATATCCGAGCTCCAACGCCGGACTGTGTCCAGGCTCCAATGTCGGACTATATCCGAGGTGTCATATCACCTTGGTTCAAAAAAGTTGAAGGAGTTTAGCCGAGCTTAATGCCGGAAATGCCCTCTATGGAGCCAGCCACTAGCGCCCGAGCTTTATGCCGGACTGCTTCCGAGGTGGTGCACCACCCCGACTATGGGCCGATTTTTTGTCAATATTTTTTATTGGTGCAATTTATTCTCTGCCGAGATATATAGCCAGTAGCCCTCAAGGTGTGTATCGGTCTAAAACCCGAGATGCACATGAAGGATGACATAAGACCGCTGATCCTAGTAGCCGCTAAGACTCAAGTTGATTTGCAAAATCGGCCTGAGGATCAAGTCCTAGCTCGGCAGAATACTTCGGGACACAAAAGCGGCGTGCTCAGTCCTCAAGACTCAGGTTGGGTGCGGCCGACCAACCTGAGGATCAAAATCTCCTCGAAACTATATTGCACATAAAATTTTCTGCATTGGACAAGCAATGCAGTAGCCCCCGAGACACTGGTCGGGTGGCAACACCAGATCAGGGGATCGATGTGCCCCTTTAATATTTGTAAATAATAAGCCCGAAGCCCAGTAGCCCCCGAGCCTTAATGCGGGCACGGGTGGCCGAATTAAGGATCAATATCCATAGTAAAATCACAAATTATGTGTAATGACTCTATGTATCCAAGTACTTCATGCCATTAATGCTCGGATCCGCATTGTACAAAACTTTGTTGACCGACCATCGGCTTCCACCTCCTCGGCCAGTAGCCGAGGAGTGTTTGTCCTACTTTATAAAGCCTTTATGAGGGCAAAGATTTACAACAAACAAGGCAATCTGGCAATACGGTTTTATAAACAAAGGTACGCACAGAGTTATATCACTGTTTAACAGAAGAAATATCTTCCAAAGAAAATAGTCCCGCTAACGGTTCCTTTCTTTGGGTTGTCATGCTAAGCATGATCATTAAACCTCAGCTCTAATGTAAGAGCAAAATATTGAGGATTTAGTTTGGGAGGCCAGTTAATAGCCCCCGGTAGTGTTCGTGGACAGTCGAGGTCAAGCCGTAAACACTTCGGCCAATGTTATGAATGGCCCGTCATAGTCATCGGATTGCTGACCAGTTTACGCTTATTGTGACAGTCAGTTTTCGGCTTTCTCCACTAAGGTGCTTAACCATGTGAGCTGGAAGCACAATCGCAGTGGTTCTCCCTTTGCACGCCTAGCCGAACAAAACGGAACGTAGGAAGCAAGTGCAGGAGCCGGGCAACCCAACTATTGACCAAAGACACAATACGAAACCGATGCATATATAGCAATATCTGAGAATGTTTTTGCTGAATCCCTAAAGGTGTCCGGCGTTGCACTGCGAGACTAATGCTGGAAAAGCACAAATAGTTTAGAAGTGCCAAAAGCTTGGAAAACCAAGAAACGTCAGTAAAAACATGACGTCCGAACAAGATCAAGTGTTCGGTGCCAATCCGAAAATTGGTCTTAGAAAAAAGAAGTGCTTCTGTCGTCCTTTAACATGACACATCCTATCTCAAGACTTCGAGCGGGTCAGCCTACGGCTTTAACCTCCTATCCCGAGGGCGGAGTACTTCTCATTAGGCCAGTTTAGCAAACTAAACTCTAGCGGCTTTGAGAGAGAAATTAGGCTCCCCGGCTAGTGACCGCACACTCGCGTCGAAAAAAGGAGTGATAGATAATAATAAAACTTTGCAACGACTAATAAGAAGAACACTTATTATAAAACAGCTCAAATAAACTTAAGAGCGCCCAAGTGACTTGGGTAGAATAATGATTGCATGTACCGAAGTACTTATATCATATCTATGTTCAACCGAACTTTAAACGCGTCTTAACCGACCGTCAGCTTCTCCCTCTTCAGTTTAGGACCGAAAAGTGTTATGTACTCCATCGGTCGAGAATATCGACGGTGTTTCCAATAACCAGGCAATCAGGCCATAAGGCTGTAACAGACAAAGCGTGCTCAGGGAACTTATGCTATATTACCGTGAAGTGTAAGAAGCATCTTCAAAGAAAATAGTACCCCCACCGATACCTTGCTTCGGTGCTCATTGTTATTATGAGACTTGTGCAATAGATTTTTTGTACTCATGAGTTCCGTTGTGTGCCGACCATCATTGAATAACTATAAGAGCGCTAGCTTTCGGCTTCACCCAGTCTGAGGTCCGGCTCGGGTGACCCGATCGTGACAATCGCAGAGGTGCTCCCTTTACTCCCTAGCCGAACAATTGGGAACGTAGGGGTAAACATAGGAGCGAGGCAACCCAGCTTGCAAATCGCTTAAGTCAATGTGGTGCATATTGTGGCGTAATACACGAACAAGGAACGAAGCCGTACAAGTATAATCATATGCAACAGGAAAAGCTTCATAAAGGAAGCCTCCAAGTAAACGGGGTATTTGAATTTATGCGTCACAAACAAAGTTTGGACAAGGAAATTTTTTAGAAGCAACTTTTTTCCAAAAAAGTATAATGCTTGGTCGAACCGAACGCAAGTTAGAAATTAAAGCTTTGAGCATGAACGCGACTTAGCTGGTTAATGTGTTCGGTATTGATGACGCGGTCCGAGCTTGATGCGGGGCAAGGTTCCATCCCTCAAGCCGGTCCCGAGGTGGCGGAGCGGAGAGCTTGACACGCCGAAGTGGTGACATAGCACGATCAATGCAGACCGGCAGAGTGACGCCGAAGTCCCCGCATCATTTTCCTGTGCACAAAAAATAGTGCAAACCAGAGATAATAGTAATAATGATAATTAAAAAAATCGTTACATAATAAATAATTTATGCAAAGTGAGTAATAAAAGAAATATGGCCTGGCGCCGAAGTCAAGTCGATGCAGGGCGTCGGCGTGATGCGGTAAAGGCGTGGCAAAGCCTGAATTCGCAGGTCGGTCCGAGCTCCGAGTGCGGCGTTCGCCGGACCATGTACGGAAACTGACCGAACCACCATGCGACTGTCGTTAATGCAGTCACCATTTGATAGACCTATGTACATATGATGGACAAACCAGAGTAATAATTCATTGGGAAAAATGAACCCAAACAAGCAAAAAATACTGGGATTAATAGCACCTGGTTTATTTGTTGTAGCAATCTGAAGGAAGGTGATTCCCAAAATTGGGACTCGATCCGCACACCCATTGCCTGATGGGCGATAAAATGACGGCACGGCAATGCTGGCAAAGGTTGGCTCGCCGAGGCAAAGCCCTCGGCCCAGCTAACGTGACGGAGCTGGTCGGCTAGTGACGCCGAAGTGTCCGGAGTAGGTTGATGAAGAGATGGCGAAGCCCCCGGTCCAGCCGAGATGTTGAAGCCTCAATGTCAGCCGATGAGTCGAAGTAGGTTGGGATGATGGACACCAGCTTGAAGAAGCAATATTGCGGCCCTGCCGATGCAGGTCATGACGTGGTCGATGCCGGTATGTCCGCTCCGTGTAATCCGTGGGGCGGCGATGTTGGTGATGATTTATCCTTCGCGTTGCCGGACTCTTGTTCGGCTTGCCGAGATGATGATCCGAAGAAGTTGAGCTCGGCTCAACAAAGTGACGACGTGTCTAGCGCAGGTCGGCAGCCGTGGAGCAATATTGCCGGACTGGTTTGACACCAGCATGATGTTGAAGATCATGTTCAAACGATCTTACAATTAGTGGGATGTGTTCGGGAACAAAACACAATACCCCATACAAAACTTCCTTCAAAAGGGATGTCCGAAATCCTGTTCATAAAAAAGATGAACTCGGGTCGGATTCGTTTTCGCGCAGAAAACAGATCCGAAAAGTGATGCACTAATCGGAAGGTTCCTGGAGTTTGGACGGTGGGATCGAGCCGAAATTTTGAGAGGTGGTAGATATAGGAATTCCTCAGCCGATCAACGGTTGGATCTTCCAAAGGAAGTCCGAGCTAGAAGCTGGACACCACGCCCTAAACTCATCCAAATTCCCGTCCAGATTTGACAGGGCTCCGGTATATCGTGGATTGCCAGAGATTCCTCCATCGGAACTCGACGAAATTTTCCAGGGTTGTTGTAGACTCAATTACGCACAATTCCACCAAAGCGATACTCGAGGAGGTGGTGGTGGCAGATACGAGTTCGCTGTCCAGAAAAACAGCACAGTCGCTTGAGGGCAATGTTGACGTTGAGCCCCCGAGCTCCATAGATGATTCCTCCGTGATCTTGATAGAGATCGGAGTTGATGTTTGATGAAGGCCCTCGTCCGGACATGGTGATCCGAACACGGGGCGCAATTCTTGGTCGAACCAAGGTGACCAGTCGAGCTGGTGACGAAGATGCCGAAGTCGCAGTTGATCTGCAAGCGAGCCATCGATCCTTTTGTCGATCACACAGCGGAACTCTCAATGAAAGCACTAATGTCGGTGTCAAAACTGGCGGATCTCGGGTAGTGGGTCCCGAACTGTGCGTCTAGGACGGATGGTAACAGGAGGTAGGGAACACGATGTTTTACCTAGGTTCGGGCCCTCTTGATGGAGGTAAAACCCTACGTCCTGCTTGATTAATATTGATGATATGGGTAGTACAAGAGTAGATCTACCACGAGATCAAGGAGGCTAAACCCTAGAAGCTAGCCTATGGTATGATTGTTGTATATGTTGTGTTGATCTATCGACTAGCCTGGCCTCGGTTTATATAATGCACCGGAGGCCTAGGATAACAAGAGTCCTAGCCGAATACGCCGGTGGGGAGAAGTCCTTGTCTTGATCGCCAAGTCTTGTGGAATCTTCCTTGTATGCGGCAGCCGTCCGAACTGGCCCATGAGTATACGGCCATGGGGGTCCTCGGCCCAATCTAATAGATCGGGAGACGACGTGGTGAGTACCCCCTAGTCCAGGACACCGTCATATCCCAAATTTCCTTTGCATTCTCAAGACGGCTGATTTTGTTGAATTCTTCGGGGCACAATCCGTTGAAGAGGATATCACAAGCTTGAGCATTGTATTGCAACATCTTCAACTCTTCTGCGGTAGCTTCACGGTTCGGTTCTCTCCCATCAAAGAATTCACCTTGCAAGTCAATACACACAATAGCCCATACGGCGGGGTTATGTCCAAGAATATGCATTTTCATATTATGCTTCCAACTAGCAAAATTAGTCCCATCAAAGTAAGGACCTCTACGGTGGTAATTTCCCTCGCTAGACGCCATACTCTCCTAGGTTGTGAAACCAAGGCTATGACTACCAAAAGCTATGGAAATCAAAGCAAATGGAGACCAAAGCTATGATACCACTTGTAGGATTGAAAGTATGTCTAGAGGGGGGTGATTAGACTACTTGACCAAATAAAACATATTCTTTTCGCAATTTTAGTTCTTGGATGATTTTAGCAACTTTGGACAAGTCAAGCAATCTTAACACAATTCAAGCAAGCATGCAAAGAGTATATGAGGAGCGGAAAGTAAAGCATGCAACTTGCAAGAATGTAAAGGGAGGGGTTCGGAGGATTCAAACACAATAGGAGACAGAGATGTTTTTGTCGTGGTTCCGATAGGTGGTGCTATCGTACATCCACGTTGATGGAGACTTCAACCCACGAAGGGTAACGGCTGCGCGAATCCACGAAGGGCTCCACCCACGAAGGGTCCACGAAGAAGTAACCTTGTGTATCCCACCATGTCCGTCGCCCACCAAGGACTTGCCTCACTAGCGGTAGATCTTCACGAAGTAGGCGATCTCCTTGCCCTTACAAACTCCTTGGTTCAACTCCATAATATTGTCGGAGGCTCCCAAGTGACACCTAGCCAATCTAGGAGACACCACTCTCCAAGAAGTAACAAATGGTGTGTTGATTATGAAATTCTTGCTCTTTTGCTTCAAATGATAGTCCCCCCACCACTCAACTCTCTCTCATAGGATATGGATTTGGTGGAAAGAAGATTTGAGTGGAAAGCAACTTAGGGAAGGCTAGAGATCAAGATTCATATGGTAAGAATGGAATATCTTGGCCTCCACACAAGTGTAGGTGGTTCTCTCTTAGAAAAAGTAAGTTGGAAGTGTAGGTTTGTTCTGATGGCTCTCTCCACGAATGAAGAGGAGGTGGAGGGGTATATATTGCCTCCACACAAAATCTAAGCGTTACACACAACTTGCCAATCTCGGTGGGACCGAATTGATAAACTCGGTCGGACCGATTCAGCAAAGCTAGTGACCGTTAGGAGTTTCGGTGGGACCGACATGCAACTCGGTAGGACCGATATGGTTAGGGTTAGGGCATAACGTAATCTCAGTGAGACCGATTACACAAACTCGGTGAGACCGATTTTGGTAAGAAGCTAACCAGAGAGTTGTTCAGGTAAACTCGGTGGGACCGATTCGCTCATTTCGGTGAGACCGAAATGTTACAAAAGGGAAACAGAGAGTTTACATTGCAATCTCGGTGGGACCGATCGCTCATCTCGGTGGGACCGAAACGTTACGAAGGGAAACAGAGATATTACAATCCCATCCCGGTGAGACCGAGATCCCTATCGGTGAGACCGATTTGCCTAGGGTTTGTGACAGTGGCTATGACATCTGAACCCGGTGGCGCCGGATAGAAAGAATCGGTGGGGCCAAGTTTGACTTTTGGTTTAGGTCATATGTGGATGTGAGAAAGTAGTTGAGGGCTTTGGAGCATATCACTAAGCATTTTGAGCAAGAGCCTCATTAAGCAACACCTCATCCCTCCTTAATAGTATTGGCTTTTCCTATAGACTCAATGTGATCTTGGATCACTAAAATAGAAAATGTATAGTCTTGAGCTTTGTGCTTGAGCCAATCCTTTTGTCTGTAGCATTTTGAGGGGTCCACTTTTCTCATCCATGCCATGCCAATCATTGAGCTTTCCTGATATATTAATCTTGAAATAGCATTAGCTCAATGAGCTATATGTTGTTAGGAATTACCAAAACCACCTAGGGATAGTTGCACTTTCAATTAGGCAAGATGAAATGATGTAGAGGGATAAACTCAAGCAATATGATATAAACCCCATATTTTTATTCACGATGGCAACAATACAATACGTGCCTTGCTGCCCCTGCTATCACTGGGAAAGGACACCGCAAGATTGAACCCAAAGCTAAGCACTTCTCCCATTGCAAGAAAGATCAATCTAGTAGGCCAAACCAAACTGATAATTCGAAGAGACTTGCAAAGATATTTAAATCATGCATAAAAGAATTCAGAGAAGAATCAAATATTGTTCATAATATAATCTTCATCATAAACCCACAATTCATCAGATCTCGACAAACACATCGCAAAAGGAATTACATCGAATAGATCTCCAAGAGAATCAAGGAGAACTTTGTATTGATATCCAAAGAGAGAGAAGAAGCCATCTAGCTAATAACTATGGACCCGAAGGTCTGTGGTATACTACTGAGGGAGTCCTGGATTAGGGGGTCTCCGGACAGCCGGACTATATCCTTTGGCCGGACTGTTGGACTATGAAGATACAAGATTGAAGACTTCATCCCGTGTCCGAATGGGACTTTGCTTGGCGTGGAAGGCAAGCTTGGCAATACGGATATGAAGATCTCCTCCCTTGTAACCGACTTTGTGTAACCCTGGCCCCCTCTGGCGTTTATATAAACCGGAGGGTTTAGTCTGTAGGACAACAACAATCATACCATAGGCTAGCTTCTAGGGTTTAGCCTCTACGATCTCATGGTAGATCAACTCTTGTAATACTCATATCATCAAGATCAATCAAGCAGGACGTAGGGTATTTGAGGGAGTCCTGGATTAGGGGGTGTCTGGATAGCCAGACTATGCCTTCGGCCGGACTCCTGGACTACGAAGATACAAGATTGAAGACTCCGTCCCATATCCGGAAGGGACTTTCCTTGGCGTGGAAGGCAAGCTTGGCGATACAGATATGTAGATCTCCTACCATTGTAACCGACTCTGTGTAACCCTAGCCCTCTCCGGTGTCTATATAAACCGGAGGGTTTTAGTCCGTAGGATGAACAACAATCATACCATAGGCTAGCTTCTAGGGTTTAGCCTCTCTGATCTCATGGTAGATCTACTCTTGTACTACCCATACCATCAATATTAATCAAGCAGGACGTAGGGTTTTACCTCCATCAAGAGGGCCCGAACCTGGGTAAAACATCGTGTCCCCTGCCTCCTGTTACCATCCGCCTAGGCGCACAGTTCGGGACCCCCTACCCGAGATCCGCCGGTTTTGACACCGACAGTATTACCTCCATCAAGAGGGCCCGAACCTGGGTAAACATCGTGTCCCCCGCCTCCTGTTACTATCCGCCTTAGACACATAGTTCGGGACCCCCTACCCGAGATCCGCCGGTTTTGACACCAACATTGGTGCTTTCGTTGAGAATTCCATTGTGCCATCACCGTAAGGCTCGCTGGCCCCTTCGATCATCGGTAACGATGCGGTCCAGGGTGAGGTTTTCCTCCCCGGACATATCTTCGTATTCAGCGACTTCGCACTGCGGGCCAATTCGCTTGGCCATTTGGAGAAGATCAAGAGCTACGCCCCTGGTCATCAGGTCAGGTTCGGAAACTTAAACTACACTGCCAACACCCGCGGAGACTTGATCTTCGACGGATTCGAGCCCATGTTAGGTGCGCCGCACAATCACGACGAGCATGACGTAACTCTGCCATCGGACAATGTTCGGGATATCGCATCTGTAACTACTCCGGCCCTCAATTTGGAGCAAATTGCGCCATCCGAGGATGATTGGATAGACCCCGCCATGGAGGTTGCACTCTCAGAGGTGATAGAGCCGAATACTGACTTCACCCCTTGCGAGAGCCGTGTCGCCGAACAATTGGATTCGTCCCCGGCCATAGGCTCCGAACTGCCTGCGTCCATGCCTATCGAATCCGATTGGGCACCGATCATGGAGTTTACTTCCGCAGATATCTTTCAGCACTTGCCTTTCGGCGATGTGCTAAATTCATTAAGGTCTCTCTCCTTGTCAGGGGAACCTTGGACAAACTATGTCCGGCTGGAAGGGGATACGGACGACGAAGAAATTCGCTCCCCACCCACCACCCACTTAGTAGCCAATGTCGACGATCTAACCGACATGCTCGAGTTCGACTCCGAAGACATCGACGGCATGGACGACCGGATCAGGAACTAGTGCCCACAAGGCACTGGACAACCACTTCATCACATGACATATACATGGTGGATACACCCAAACAAAACGATGACGAGGAACGGGAGGAGACAGCGGAGGATGACCCCTCCAAGAAGCAAACAAAGCATCGGCGTAGGCGCCGCCCCAAATCCTGCCTCGGCAATAACAGCGATAACAGCGCAAGAGAAAATAACACTCTAGTCGACTCCACAGGAAACGACGACCACATTGCCCTAGCGGCAGAGCACGATGAAGCTAACAGCGAACATAGTACGGATCCGACGTCCGAACATGGCGACGCCGCAGATAAACCTCATCAACCCCCCTCTGGCGAGGAAAATAGTCCGGACGAAGATGAACACATCATCCTGGAAAGGCACTTGGAACAAGAGAACCTCCGCAGAAGGCTTATTGCCACAACGAGGAGTCTGAAGAAGCAGAAGCAAAGGCTTAAGGTAGCACAAAATACGCTCAACGGCAGGTGGAACAAAGTGCTCGGCAACGAAGAAAAGTATGGTGGAAGTTACCACACAAAAAGCTATCCAAAGCGCAAGTTGTTACCCGAATTCGATGATGAGGCCTTAGAGCCCACACAACTGAAAAATAAAACGGCCAACAGGCTGGATAAACCACCTTGTGACCGCGATAGAGCGGTTAACAAGGTCGCACATAAGTCAACACACGATCTACGTGAGGGCTTGCGCCAAAAATCCAGTATGACAAGATCCATCTATGGATCTAGGAAGCGCGCTCCGACACACAATCAAAACCGAATACTACAACCGTCTGAACACCATGATACATCCAAATACAGGGGTGCCGCACACCCCCTATGTTTCACCGATGAGGTGCTGGACCACGAATTCCCAGAAGGATTCAAACCAGTGAACATAGAGGCGTACGGCGGGACCACAGACCCTCGGGTCTGGATTGAGGACTTTATCCTCCATATCCATATGGCTCGCGGAGACGATCTCCATGCCATCAAGTACTTGCCCCTCAAGCTTAAAGGACCAGCCTGGCACTGGCTGTAAAGCCTCCCCGAAACCTCAATTGGAAGTTGGGAGGAGCTCGAGGATGCTTTTCGAGCTAATTTTCAAGGGACCTATGTCCGACCTCCGGATGCAGACGATTTAAGTCATATAATTCAACAGCCCAGAGAGTCAGCTCGAAAGCTTTGGAACAGGTTTCTCACTAAGAAGAACCAAATCGTTGACTGTCCGGATGCCGAAGCCTTAGCAGCTTCCAAACACGGCGTCCGAGACGAATGGCTCGCCAAACACCTCGACCAAGAAAAACCGAGAACAATGGCAGCCCTGACAAGCCTCATGACCCGCTTTTGCGCGGGCGAAGATAGCTGGTTAGCCCGCAGTAGCACCAGCGACCCAAGCACATCTGAAGTCAGGGATGGCAATGGAAAACCACGACACAATAAAAGCAAGCGTCGCAATAAAGAAGACAGCCCAGATAATACGGCGGTAAACACCGGATTCAGGGGCTGTCGACTAGGTCAGCGGAAAAAGCCTTTCAAAGGCAGCAAAGATGGACCGTCTAGCCTAAACAAGGTTCTAGACAAACTATGTCAGATTCATGGCACCCCCGATAAACCTGCAAATCACACCCATAGAGAATGCTGGGTCTTCAAGCAGGCCGGTAAGCTAAACGCCGAACACAAGGGGGGGAGACACCAAGCGAAGACGAGGACGAACCTCGCCAGCAAAGCACGGGAGAACAGAAAAAATTCCCACCAAAGGTTAAAACAGTAAACATGATCCATGTGACGAAGAGAAGCAAATATGCACTCTAAGACATACGTGCCGTAGAGCCCGTCACCCCCAAGTTCACCCCCTGGTTGGCCTGCCCGATCACTTTCGATCGTAGGGATCACCCGACAAGCACCCGACATGAAGGATTGGATGCCTTGGTGTTAGACCCAATAATAAACGGATACCATCTCAAACCAGTCCTTATGGACGTCGGCAGTGGTCTAAATCTGATATATCAGGACACAGTCCGCAAAATGTGGATAGACCCGACAAAAATCAGCCGCAGTAATACTACCTTCAAGGGAGTAATACCAGGCCCAGAGGCCCGCTGCACGGGCTCCCTATTACTAGAAGTTGTATTCGGTTCTTCCGACAACTTCCGAAGCGAAAAGTTAACTTTCTACATCGCTCCATTCCGAAGTGGCTATCAAGCACTACTCGGAAGAGCGGCTTTCGCTCGTTTTAATGTAGTACCGCATTACGCTTCTCTCAAGCTTAAGATGCCCGGTCCACATGGCACCATCACAGTTACTGGAAATATTAAGCGTTCTCTACGCACAGAAGAACGTGCGGCAGCTTTAACAGCCGAGCACTAGACGGCCTCACCAACCAGAATAAGTGACAGGTCGTCAAGACCGCGAACACGGTTAGACGAGTCCGGCGCATCACTAGATAAACCTGAGATTGGTTCGAGGGTTAAACCCTCATAGACAGTACAAGGGGCTTCACGTGTGTAATCAGGGCTAGTTCTGCTCAACTTGACTTATCTTGAATTTTAATGGTTTATCTAGAATAACCAACTTTTTTTGGCACGACAACTTTCACCTAAATTCTTCTCTTTTACAGATAAAAATTGTGCTACACCCGTCCAGGACACGGCACAACGGAGACACAGGCGCAGACGTGCAGCAGGGACCCACTCAAAGGTTTCTTTTTAGATTAAGACCCTCCATAAACCTTTTTTACTGTCTCTTATTGATTCACATCCTCCGGATACTCAATACAACCGCGAAGGATGCTGACGTTATTGGCATGTGGCCACTTCAGGGTATTGCACGTACCTGGACACTCGGGGTTTATTATTAAGGGCATTGTTCAGCCCGGCATATGTTATAGAGACCGAATACCTTACGGAGTGTTCGGCGTCGCGAGTTTGGCCTTATACGCATCAGCTCCGAATCATATCTTTGGTTAAATGTTGGGTTTGTCCGGCTCCCACATTTTGCTACCTTACGTTCTGCTCTATCGGCTAAGGCGGCACCGGGAGAACTACTGCGATTGTGCCCTGGTTCACCCGGATGAGCACCTCAGTATAGAAAGCCGAAAACCGACTGTCATGCTAAAGCACGAGACTGGTCAACCACTTGATGACTTAGCGGAATCTTCGGGATTCCTCTGCATTAACGAAGGGCCGTTTCTCGGTCATGTACGTACACGCCCCGTATTCGGACGAGCGCAGAAGTACCAGGGGCTATATAGTAGTCCCACCGTCAAACTCCTATGGCTAAGTGAAAGTGTTAAAGCAATAAAATCCGATTGCCTCGTTCGCTGCGCTACCACCTCCTTCCTGGACCAAGACGTTGGATCAAGTGTGAATATGCGTTTTTTGCGAACACCCCTGCATTATATGCGTGGGGGGTGAAGCCGATGACTGCAAACTTTCAGGTTATATACATATATACATAAATGGCCGCACAGGAGGCATCATAATACTTTCAGGCAAAAGTACAAACACAGCCTTCATAATTCAATAAAACATTGTTTTTACAATGGGAATAGATGTCACTAGAACATTATATTCTTCGAGCACTGAGCCTCTATCGAATGAGCGCCTTCAATGACTTCTTCAAAGTAGTGCTCGGTAGCTACTCGGCCCACGGCCGAACCCTGTGTTCCAATAGTGGTGGCCTCCATCTCTGCCCAGTATGTCTTGACACGGGCAAGTGCCATCCGTGCACCCTCTATGCACGCCAACCTCTTCATAGCGTTGATGTGCGGCGCAGCACCAAGAAATTGTTGCACTAAACTAAAGTAACTATTCGGCCTTGGCCCTTCCGGCCACAGATGATCCACAACAGACCTCATGGCAAGTCCGGACAAGTTATGGAGCTCGGCCCACTCGGCCATTCGCTCATTCAACAGCAGCGGACGCACTGGAGCATGGAACTGTGACCAGAACAGCTTTTCCACTTCACGATCTTTTTGATCCTTGAAGTACTCGGCCGCATTAGCAGCACTTGCTGCCAAATCCACGTATGCGTCTGTAGAACTCCATAGTTGATCAAGAGGGCCATACTTCAGATCTCCGAACTTAGTCCGCAACAAAAAGGGCTTCCCAGCCGCGATATCCTCAGCTTGACACAGCTCCTCCTTCGCCGCTCTGATTTTGGAGCGGGCTTCCTTGGCTGCTACCATGGCCTTCTCCAGGTCCGTCGCCTTCGCCCGGCTTTCTTTTTCAAGAAGCTAGTAACGGTCGGCGGCATCTTTCAACTCAACGGCCATTTTGGCTATTTTTTTCCTTGCTTTGGCAATGCGCAGCCTGTTCCACCCTCAGCTCTTCGACCGCCTTTAGAGTGGCTGCATCACTATTCCTGGCTTGTTCCTTGGCTCGGGCAAGTTCCGCCCGAAGGGTCTCCACGGAAGCAGCTCCATCTGCAGTCACAACATATTAAGATACTGGCATCATGCCCCTCTTACTACGTATCACCGGAGAAATCACATACCCTGTGCCTCGTTGAGCCGCTTGTTGACAAGCACGGTGTCGGCATCTGCCGCATCAAATTGCCGCTTCAGCTTGGCAAACTCATCAGTCTGGCTAGCCACTGGACCTTCAGCCACCTGCACATGAAGGCGGCCTGATTATTACCTGGGACTATGATCCTCTGTTTGCCACCGTTCTCGATGGCAACCAGAGTCTCAGGGGCTACTATCTTCATAGGGCACACCTAACGTGTGCGGTACTGTCAAAAACATACACTATTCCACGTACCTCAAAGCCTTTCAGCAAACTCATAAAAGCTTCATGCAACCCGCGTTCGGTGGATGAAATCCTCTCAATCACCGTGCCCATTAGCGTACGATGCGCTTCTGAGATGTCCGCTTGCTCCAGAAGATTCTTCAGTGCGTCTGATCGCACACCGGACGATTCCGGACTATTTCTGTTGCTCTCTTTAGGAGCCGAATACTGAGGACTTCGGGTGGCCAAAGGATTACCCCATGGCCTTGGCAGATCAGGAGAAACCCTCCGCGATGACACTTCAGGGTCGCCCGCCTCATGAGGCGGGGTGGTAGGGGGAGGTGTTTCGCTCTCCATCATCTCCGGAAGAAGATCCCCCGAAGACGAACTCTGTCGAGAAGGGCTACGACTCGAACTACAAGACATATGCTTCGGTTATTGTCTTCAGAAGTAATGTAGGATATTTTTACTATTAAGTACTTTTTGTTTACTTACAGCTCAGTAGAGGTCTGATCCCCTAGCGGGCACTGTGCGGCAAGAGTACCCTCTGAGGCAGGCCCTCTGGCGAAGATTTCTTCCCCCGTTTGGAAACCTTTGTTTCCGGGTCTTAAGAGGTGGTCCTCTTCCTTCCTTGGGGAGAGGGAATTTCAGATTCTTCTCCCTGGTTATCCTGCTTCGCGGAGGTGCTAATTCCCTCGGTTTGGATGAATAATGAGTGAGGCCGGCTCTCAGCCTCTTTACTCCCCCCTTTATCTTCCCCTGAGGGCGCGTGATAAGGCACCGGCTCGAGCATTCTGGATAGTACTGGATTTGTTGAGCCTTCGGGAAGGGGAGCCGAACACCTGATCATCTTTGCCTTTGTTACCCAGTCCTGGTCAAGGAGCGACTTTTCAGAATACTGTTATGATAAATAAAAAGATAGCATGTTCGGCCACGGGATTACTTACCTGGGTATCTGGGCGATTACAGCTCAGACCCGCACCTTGGTGGTGTCAGGACACTTTATTTGTGGTCCGGAGAAAAATTTGTACATCTCTTCGAGCGTCATGCCGAGGGAGTGCTGAATAGTTCGCGGCCCTTCCGGGTTGAATTCCCACATACGGAGGGTCGATGTTTGCAAGGCGGGACTCGACGAACTAGCATGACTTGCATTACCGTGACCAGGCTGACATCTCTCTCGAGGAGATCTCGGATGCGACTCTGCAATATCGGCACATCATTTACTGGCCCCCAGTTCAGCCCCTTGTTGATCCATGACGTCAGTTGTGGTGGCGGGGCCGAGCGAAAGGCAGGGGCGGCTACCCACTTGGCACTTCGGGGAGCTGTGATATAAAACCACTCCCGTTGCCATAAACCGGACACCTCTGGGAAGGAACCCTCTGGCCACGGAACATCAGCACTTTTGCTTATCATGGCACCTCCGCACTCTGTGTGTCGCCCCTCGATCAACTTCGGCTTCACATTGAAAGTCTTGAGCCACATGCGAAGTGTGGGGTAATGCGGAGGAAGGCCTCACACACGACGATGAACGACGAGATGTGAAGGAGGGAATCCGGGCCAGGTCATGGAAATCCGGCCCATAATAGAACATGAGCCCCCTAACAAAGGGATCCAGAGCGAGGCCTAGCCCTCGGAGGAAGTGAGAGATGAATACAATGCTCTCGCCGGGTTCGGGAGTGGGAATGACCTGCCCTCGAGCAGGCAGCCTGTGCGAGATTTCAAGGGTCAAATACCTGGCCTCTCATAGCTTCTTGATGTCTTCCTCTATGACAGAGGAAGGCATCCACCGACCTTGGAGGTTGGATCCGGACATGGTTGAAGGTCCGAAGCGCCTGACTTGAGCCTTGGGTGTTGGAACTCGAGACGGGGGAAGGATTCGATTGATCACGAGAGGGAAAAGGGACAAGCCTTGGCCTCTTTATAAAGAGGGTGAATATCAAGCGTCCTCCTCGTGGCCGTTTGGGACTTGCCTAAAATCGAGGAGTCATACCAACGGGCACGATTGGGTTACCCATGTCCGTATTGATGAGAATCCCATAATAAGGGGGACACGATCTTTGCTTTTACAAGACCTGTCAAGAAAACCGCCTCACGATATGTGCAATGCTGGTTGAGAAAAACGGTTCGCATAAAGACCGGGCCATAGCATAATTCATGTTGCTAAACGTGTCAGCAGATTAGATTTGTGGAAATATTATTCTCTCTATGGTGGTATGTGGAACTTATTTTGCAGAGCCAGACACTATTCTTGTGTTCAAAATCTTCTATGGAGTATTCGTAAGAAGAACCCGCCTTGCAATGCCGAAGACAAATCTGTGCGGCGGACTCATCATCATTGAAGCCTGGTTCAGGGGCTACCGAGGGAGTCCTGGATTAGGGTGTCTCCGGACAGCCGTACTATATCCTTTGGTTGGACTGTTGGACTATGAAGATACAACATTGAAGACTTTGTCTCGTGTCCGGATGGGACTTTCCTTGGCATGGAAGGCAAGCTTGGCAATACGGATATGAAGATCTCCTCCCTTGTAACTGACTTTGTGTAACCCTAGCCCCCTCCGGTGTCTATATAAACCGGAGGGTTTTAGTCCGTAGGATGAACAACAATCATACCATAGGCTAGCTTCTAGGGTTTAGCCTCTACGATCTCGTGGTAGATCAACTCTTGTAATACTCATATCATCAAGATCAATCAAGCAGGACGTAGGGTATTACCTCCATCAAGAGGGCCCGAACCTGGGTAAATATCGTGTCCCCCGCCTCCTGTTACCATCCGCCTTAGACGCACAGTTCAGGACCCCCTACTCGAGATTCGCCGGTTTTGACACCGACAACTACTCACACATCATCGGAGAGGCCATGGAGTTGATGTAGAGGCCCTCCGTGATCGATTCCCCCTCCGGCGGAGCACCGTAAAAGGCCCCAAAATGGTATCTCATGGATACAGAAGGTTGCGGCGGTGGAAATAGGGTTTCGTGGCGCTCCTGGATGTTTTCAGGGTATGTGGATATATATAGAAGGAAGAAGTAGGTCAGTCGAGCTGCGAGGGGCCCATGAGGGTGGGGGCGCGCCCTCCTACCTCGTGGCCTCCTCGCTTCTTTCTTGACGTCCACTCCAAGTCCCATGGATCACGTTTTTTCCAAAAATAACTCTCCCGAAGGTTTCATTCCGTTTGGATTCCGTTTGATATTCCTTTTCTGCGAAACACTGAAATAGGCAAAAAAATAGCAACTTGCACTGGGCTTTGGTTAGTAGGTTAGTCCAAAAATAATATAAAAAGGTACAATAAAGCCCATTAAACATCAAAAATAGATAATATAATATCATGGAACAATCAAAAATTATAGATACATTGGAGACATATCAGTGGCCTCCCACACCGCCTCTTCGCTCTATAAATACCCCAATATTCCAAAAACCCTAGGGGAGTAGAAAAAACACAATTCTAGCCACCGCAAGTTCCAGAAACCACAGATCCAATCTAGACACCATCACAGAGGGGTTCATCATCCTCATTGGTGCCTCTTCGAAGATGCGTGCGTAGTTCATTGTAGACCTACGGGTTTGTAGTTAGTAGCTAGATGGCTTCCTCTCTCTCTCTTTTGATTCTCAATACAATGGTCTCTTGGAGATCTATTTGATGTAACTCTTTTTGCGGTGTGTTTGTTGGGATCTGATGATCTTTGATTTTATGATCAGATCTATTTTATCCCTGAAAGTTATTTCAGTTTTGATCTCTTATATGCATGATTACTTATAGCCTCGTATTTCTTCTTTGAATCTTTGGTTTAGTTAGTCTGACTAGATCGATTTTTCTTGCCATGGGAAGAGGTGCTTTGTGATGGGTTTGATCTTATGGTGCTCAATCCCAATGACAAAAGGGGAAATGACACGTATTTATCATTGCTATTAAGGATGACAAGATTGGGTCTATTCCTACATGAATAGATCTTGTCTACATCATGTCATCGTTCTTATTGCATTACTCCATTTTTCATGAACTTAATACACTAGATACATGCTGGATAGCGGTCGATGTGTGGAGTAATAGTAGTAGATGCAGGCAGGAGTCGGTCTACTAATCTTGGACGTGATGCCTATATAATGATCATTGTCTGGATATCGTCATAATTATTTGAAGTTCTATCAATTGCCAACAGTAATTTCTTTACTGATCGTATGCTATTTTTCTCGAGAGAAGCCACTAGTGAAATCTACGGCCCCCGGGTCTCCTCTTTATCATATTTTCCTTCGAGATCTTTTTTCATTCTCTTTTATTTTCAGATCTATTAATCCAAAAAACCCAAAGTACCTTGCTGTACTTTTTTGTTATTTATTTTATCTCGCGTTCCTGCGAGATCTATTTATCCAATCTACTACAATTTTATCTATCTTTTTACCCGGGAGGGATTGACAAGCCCTCTTACACGTCAGGTTGCAAGTATTTGATCTTTGCGTGCACGTACCGTTTACATAGTGTTGCGTGGTTCTCCTCCCGGTTCGATAAACTTGGTCTCATCACTGAGGGAAATACCTACCGTAGCTATGTTGCATCATCCCTTCCTCTTTGGGGAAATACCGACGTAGTTCAAGCCGCATCAAAAGGAGTTTCTGGTGCCGTTGCCAGGGAGACATCATCAACATCTATCAGGTTCCTAATCACAAAGCTCATCTCCTTGCAATATACATTATTTTCCATTTGCCTCCCGTTTTCATCTCCCCCCACTTCACAAAAATTTGCCGTTTTATTCATACTCTTTTCTCATTCGTCGTTTTCTCGTCAGATCTGTTTTTGTGTGCAATTTTGCTTGTCACTTTTTGTCTCTATGCATAGTTATTCCTCTATTGTGTGCACTCCCGAGAACGAGGTTCTTAACTTCAAACAAAGGGGAGGGGAGAATTTAAAAGATGTTTGGTATAGGATTTGCCATGCTCATAATAGATATATTCGTAAGCAATCTTCCGCTGTTCTTCTTCGTTGTTTTTATGTGGGCGTCACTACTTGGTATAGATTCATCCTTGAAACAATTACCGGTGGGAATTTCTTGAGGTGTCCTTCTCTATATGCTTTCAATGCCATGGGAAATTTAGTGGGTTCACCACCTCTTATGATTAATGAAACAACTTTAACTCTCGAGCATGTTCTGGAAAGGTTAGATGCTATTGAAAAGAAAATGCTCACTGAAGAAAACATTGAAAAATTATATAAAAGGATGCACAATCTTGCTAATAGAATTGGACCAAAAGTGGGAGACGCTCTTAAAGTACTAAAAGAAAAATAACCCGCATTCAACGAGAGAATAGAGGAGAGCCCTGCTATAATTGATAAGTTGGAAGATTTTTTTAGTAATCTAAGCACAACTTTTCCTTCCGCTAAAAATATTGAGAAAACTCCCATAAAAATTGGTAATATTACTCAAGTAACCAAACACAAGGGTGCAACTTCTAATAATAACAAAGAAGACCTTAAGATGATTAGTATTCACCCCGATTTTATTGAGAGGTTTCCTAGGCTATTCTCTTTTGCCATTGATGATAAGGTATCTGTAAGAGATTTTCTTAACACGCCTGATATGTCTGAACTTTTCCATCTGCCCTTGTCACCAGAAGAAATGGATGAGATGATCACTGTACAGGCTGGTCTCCTAAACCTAAGTGTTGATGAAAGGATTAGTGATTCTTGGTCTTGGACACCTGTCAAAGGAAAATTTTCTGCCAAGAGTTACTATACAGTGATGGATGCTCATCTCCCCACTGATACACCAGCCAAATGGATTTGGGAAAGTAGGTCTACCATGAAGATAAAGGTGTTTGCGTGGTTAATGCTCAATGATAGGTCAATACCAGAGATTTGCTGGTCAAGAGGCACTGGCTATCGCCTCAGGAGGACAACACTTGCCCCTTATGCTATGCACATGCTCATGAGGACAGAGACCACCTTTTCTTCACATGTCAATTCAGCACAAGAATCTGGAACTACTTTCACATTCAGTGGTTAGCTGGTTTGTCCCCAACTAAGTGTTTGATTGCTGCAAGGAAGAGCTTTGGACAACCATTCTTCAAAGGGGTTGTTTATCTAGCTGCATGGAATGTATGGCTGCTCAGGAATGGACGAATCTTCACACATGAAAGGCCCACATTTGCAGCATGGAGGAGGAACTTCATCCATGATGTTACTCTGCTGTCCCACAGATTCAAGTCTAGCCTAAACCTTTGCTGTTGCATTGGATTAATTCTTTGCCCTAGCCGGCTCTATGTATTTATGTATCTTTACCTATAAATATGGACATAGGTAAATAGGTAAGTAGTTCCCCCTAGTTTACTTTCTCGAACCTTTTGTATTTTGGTGGTTGAGCTTTAATAAAATACTGTGGGGCTGTTGCCTCATAGTTTCCAGTCAAAAAAAGTGATAAAAGACCCTAGTTGCAAGAATGAATTTTTCAAATTGTTCCTAGGAGTATTGTTATTGAAAATTTGTATGCTAAATCTTTGAAGAATTCTAAGTGCTTTATTGAGGAGTTAAAAACTAAAGATGACAATACTTAGATCCTTGCATTATGATTAGCTAGGGGCATAAAACGATAGCGCTTGTTGGGCGGCAGCCCGATGAATAAAATTTATTTTTGTCTTTTTCTTTCTGTTCTTGAGTGTTTTCACAATTATGCTACTGTTATGATTGTGTTTTTATGTTTTAGTTAGTTTTTTGTGCCAATCAAAGCCTTTGGGATCATGTTGGGTGATAGTTGATTTGATCTTGTTGAAAAACAGAAACTTTTGCGTCTAGTAAAACAATTTTAATTTTTAACAGAAGCGTGATAAAATCCTGACTTTGTACACATGATTGATATGAAAATTTAAAACTCTGTCCTAATTTTTCAGAATTTTTGGAGTTACATAAGTATTCGAAGTTTTCAGATTTCCACAGACTGTTCTGTTTTTGACAGATTCTGTTTTCTTTGTGTTGTGTGCTTATTTTGATGAATCTATGGTTTTTATTGGAGGGTATAAGCCATGGTAAGGTTGGAATACAGTAGATATAATGCAAGAATGAAATATGAATGGGTTTGCAATAGCACTCATAGTAGTGATTTGCTTTGTTATATTAACGGATCTCACAAAGGTTTTGTTGAGTTTTGTGTGATTGAAGTTTTCAAGTTTTGGGTGAGATCACCATGGATGATGGAATAAGGAGTAAGAAGAGCCTAAGCTTGGGGATTCCCCATGGCATCCCAAGCTATTATCTAAAAGAGATGCAAGCAACTAAGCTTGGGGATGCCAGAGTGGCGTCCCCTCTTTCTTCTAACGACCATCGGTATTTTACTTGGAGCTATATTTTTATTCGTAACATATCATGAGTTTTGCTTGGAGTGTCTTGTATTATATGTGTCTTTGCTTGTTTTGCTTGTTAGTTTCAGTCAAGTATCCTTGCCGGACACACCTATTTGAGAGAGCCAAAATTATGTTATGACTTGTTAGAATTGCTCTCTATGCTTCACTTCAATTTTTTTGAGCTATGGAATTGCTATGGTGCTTCACTTACATCTTTTTGAGCACGGTGTGCTTTATTATTTTCAAAGAAATTCTCTCATGTTTCACTTAGATTTATTTGAGAGTTAGTAAAAAAACTTAAGAATTTCTCTCATGCTTCACTTATATTATTTTGAGAGAAGAAAATTTTATGCTCATGTTCTTCACTTAGATTTCTTTGAGCTATCAAAAGCAACATATGAAATTAGTCCCAATGTTAAAATATTCAAGAGGGATATAATAAAAACTTTCATGAAGATCATTGGACAAAATAAACTTGATTCTTTGTAATAGTTTTGCGGTATGATGATATAATATGTGAGACCTGTCGATGAGTAATTATGCTTTAGTAAGAATATGGATGTTAAGGTTTGTGATTCCCTATGCAAGCATGAAAGTCAATAGTTATGCAATGAAATTACATCCTACTTGTGGTGCATTATTCGGTGTTAGTTATGCTTAATGCTCTCTTATGAGATTTTTCGTGTCTTGGTTGGATGCTTCTCAATCTTTTGCTAGCCTTCACTTGTACCAAGTATGCTTTCTACTTGTGCATCCAAAATCCTTAAACCCAGTTTTGCCATATGAGTCCACTATACCTACCTATATGCGGTACTTCCGTGCTGTTCTAAGCAAATTTGTATGTGCCATCTCTAATTTTCAAAATAAATTTCCTTTTTGTGTGCTCGTACCGCTCATGAAACGGTAGGGGGTGGCCGATATTTTTCCATGCTAGATGTGTTATTCTCAAGATTAGTGTTTATTCACTTGCCATTGCACGAGAGTACAGCAAAGGTATTAGGGATGTCCAGTCCCGAAATGAAAAATGAATTTACTTTATGTTGTCAAATAATAAATTCCTTGGAAAGTGTTGGTATGGATAGTACCCGTGGATTCGGTTAGCCGTGGAATGTGAAATTATGGTGGAAAAAGGAATATTCTTTATTTTCTGCTTGGGAACCACCTATGATATATCTAGCATGGAAAGTATTGGAAACTACTCGATCGTTTTTGTTGACAGGAAAGGCATGCCACCTACGGCGGAGCAATGTTGGGGCCGAGGGGGGCCGTGCCCCCCAGCTTTGGAGAAAACCTTGCAGATTTTTTTTGAAGGGCCAGGATGAGGTGAAAATTATCCTTTTGCCCCCCAGCTCTTTGTCATTTATGTTTCGCCCCCAATGGTTTTGGTCTAGCTCCGCCACTGCATGCCACCCAAAATGTTTTATCTCTATCTTTTTTCGCTTTGAGCTCTCGCACCTCTATAAATCCCTACTTCTCTCTGTGAAGGGCCTTTCTTTTACTTTATGCAATTTTTTTATTTGAGTCCCCATCTTCTCTTATAAAGAACCAACTATGGGGCACTATGATCGTACTTGAGCATAGGGTGTATCTAATATGCGAGTGTGTTTCATGAATGGATCAATGATTCAACATAATGGGCTAGGGATAACTTGCTTTAGTGTTGATATTTTGAAAGACGTGGTTGCTTGTTGATATGCTTGAGTATTGAAATCTTCATGTCAAAACTAGACTATTGCTTTGAATCATATAAAGTCCAAATGTCCGTGCTACAAAGGAAAAGAATATGTGATGAACATGTTAGGCAACATTTTACATCAAAAATTCTGTTTTTATCATTTACCTACTCGAGGACGAGCAAGAATCAAGCTTGGGAATGCTGATACGTCTCCAACGTATCTATATTTTTTGATTGTTCTATGCTGTTATATTATCATTCTTGGATGTTTTAAAACCATTTTATAGCAACTTTATATCATTATTTTGGGACTAACCTATTGACATAGTGTCTAGTGCCAGCTGTTTTTTGCTTGTTTTTACTTCGTAGAAAATCAATATCAAACGGAGTCCAAATGCAATGAAACATTTTGGAGAATTTTTCTGGGCCATGATACGTCCATTTTGCATCATGTTTTATTACTATTATTTATAATGTTTTTATCCCTAATAATGCTTTTTGGAGTAATTCTACTGCCTTTCTCTCATAATTTGCAAGGAACACACCAAGAGGGAGAATTCCGCCAGCTGGAAATCTGGACCTGAAAAAGCTACATCAGGCTACCTATTCTGCACAACTCCAAATAATCTGAAACTTCATGGAGATTTTTTATGGAATATTTAAGAAATACTGAAGCCAATAACCACCAGAGGGGGGGGGGCACCAGGTGGGCACAACCCACCTGGGCGCGCCAGCCCCCCTAGGCGCGCCCTGGTGGGTTGTGGCCTCCTCGGCCCATCACCGGTGCCCATCTTATGGTATATAAGTGATTTTGACCTAGAAAAAAGGGGAGACTTTCGTGATGGAGCGCCGCCGCCTCGAGGCGGAACTTGGGCAGGAGTACTTTTGCCCTTCGGTTGAGCAATTCCGCCGGGGAAACTTCCCTCCTGGAGGGGGAAATCATCGTCATCATCATCACCAACAACTATCCCATCTTGGGGAGGGCAATCTCCATCAACATCTTCAACAACACCATCTCCTCTCAAACCCTAGTTCATCTCTTGTGTTCAATCTTGTTGCCGGAACTATAGATTGGTGCTTGTGGGTGACTAGTAGTGTTGATTACATCTTGTAGTTGATTACTATATGGTTTATTTGGTGGAAGATTATATGTTCAGATCCATTATGCTATTTAATACCCCTCTGATCTTGAGCATGATTATTATTTGTGAGTAGTTACCTTTGTTCTCGAGGTCACGGGAGAAATCATGTTGCAAGTAATCATGTGAATGTGATATGTGTTCGATATTTTAATAGTATGTATGTTGTTATTTGTTATTCCCTTAGTGGTGTCATGTGAACGTCGACTACATGACACTTCACCATATTTGGGCCTAAGTGAATGCATTGTGGAGTAGCAATTAGATGGTGGGTTGCGAGAGTGACATAAGCTTAACCCCAGTTTATGCGCTATTCTGTAAGGGACCGATTGGATCCAAAAGTTTAATGCTATGGTTAGAATTTATTCTTAATACTTTTCTCGTAGTTGTGGATGCTTGCGGGAGGGTTAATCATAAGTAGGAGGTTTGTTCAAGTAAGAACAACACCTAAGCAGCGGTCCACCCACATATCAAATTATCAAAATAGCGAACACAAATCAAACCAATATGACGACTAGATGAAATTCCCGTGTACCCTCAAGAACGCTTTGCTTATCATAAGAGACTGTTTTGGCCTGTTCTTTGCCTCAAAAAGATTGGGCTACGTTGCTGCACTTTTCTTACTATTATCGTTACTTTCTCGTTACAAATTATCTTGGTATCAAACTACTCCGCTACTTAAAATTTCAGCACTTGCAGACAATACCTTATCGGAAACTACTTGTCATTTCCTTCTGCTCCTCATTGGGTTCGACACTCTTACTTAGCGAAAAGAGCTAAAATTGATCCCCTATACTTGTGGTTCATCTAGGCTATTTTTTGGCGCCCTTGTCAGGGAGTGAAGCGCCTTTGGAAATTGGAATTTGGCAAGGAAACATTTATATAGTGTGCTGAAATTTATTGTCACTTGTTACTATGGAAAACAATCCTTTGAGGGGTTTGTTCGGGGTATCTTCACCTCGTACGGAACCACAATTAGCCACCCCTCAACCTACTGCACCTACTGAAAATATTTAATATGAAATTCCTTCGGGTATGATAGAACAACTGCTAGCTAATCCTTATGCAGAAGATGGAACCGAATATCCTGATATGCACTTGATCTATGTGGAACAAAATTTTGGATTGTTTAATCTTGCAGGTTTACCCAAGGATGAAGTGATGAAAAAGGTTTTCCCTTTATTTTTGAAGGAAAAGCATTGGCATGGTATAGGCTATGTGATGATATTGAATCATGGAATTGGAATCGTTTGAAATTGGAGTTCCACCAAAAAAATTATCCATCTAGTTCATCGTGATCGGAATTATATATATAATTTTTGGCCTCGTGAAGGATAAAGTATCGCTCTAGCTTGGGGGAGGCTTAAGTCAATGTTATATTCATGCCCCAATCATGAGCTCTCAAGAGAAATTATTATTCAGAATTTTTATGCTCGGCTTTCTCGTAATGATCAAACCATGCTTGATACTTATTGTGATGGTTCATTTATGAAGAAGACTATTGAATTCCGGTGGGATCTTTTGGAAAGAATTAAACGCAACTCTCAAGATTGGGAACTCGACTAAGGTAAAGAGTCAGGTATTAAAATTAAATATGATTGTGTTAAATCTTGTATGGATACCGATGCTTTTCAAAAGTTTAGCACTCAATACGGGCTTGACTCTCAGATAGTAGCCTCCTTTTGTGAATCATTTGCTACTCATGTTGAACTCCCTAAGGAGAAGTGGTTTAAATATCACCCACCTATTAAAGAAGAAATTAAAAAACTAGTGCCAGTTAAAGAAGAAACTATACTTTATTGTGTTAAATCTTATATTGAGAAACCACCTTTCCCTGTTAGGATAAAGAAACATACTAAAGTTTCAGTTGTGGTTAACAAAAGTTATATTAGAACACCTAAACCTAATGGACAAATTAAAGTTGAACCTAGTATTGCTATGGTTAAAGATCTCTTAGAAGAAGATATGGATGGGCATGTTATTTACTTCTGTGAAGAAGCTGCTAGAATTGCTAAACTTGTCAAAAGAGATAAACATAGACCCGTGGTTGGCATTCCTGTTATTTCAGTTAAAATAGGAGATCACTGTTATCATGGTTTATGTGACATGGGTGCTAGTGTGAGTGCTATTTGAAAGAACATGCGGTGCCCCCATGTTTGGTTTTGGTAATTGATGACAATCCCTATGGAATAATGGTTGCCTTGAGTTATATTTGAAGGTTTTGTCCATAGGCTTTTCTTGGAGTACATGTGTTGGTTTCAAGGAGAGTTTGTGTTGACCAAGGTGCTATTAAGGAATTATCCAAAGCTTGGTCATGTGAGAGTTGAGCTTATTGCAAGCATGTCTTGAAGAAGAATATTGTGTGATTAGAGTACATGTGTTGGTTTCAAGGAGAGTTTATGTTAACCAAGGTGCTATTAAGGAATTATCCAAAGCTTGGTCATGTGAGAGTTGAGCTTATTGCAAGCATGTCTTGAAGAAGAAGATTGTGTGATCATTCATGTTTACCTTCAAGACATCATCCAAGTGAAGAGAGTTGGAAAGATTCAAGGTTGATCAAGACTAAGTCAAGAGTGAATCAAGTTGATCAAGACTAAGTCGAGAGTGAATCAAGTTGATCAACTCACAAAGCGTAGAAGATGTACCAAGAGGGATCAAGTGATCCCATGGTTTGGTAAGCACTGTCCATTGTGCTTTGTGTACTAACCCATGGTCTATGTGAGAGTTCTACGTGGGGTTAGGTATGTGTTCATGGCTTGTGTCAATAGGAAGATATCACTCAACCCATGGAGAGGATGACATCAAATGGTGATCGTCATCAAGATTACCGTGTGCAAATTCAAGTGGATCATCGTGAAGAGATCAAGTGCTTGAAGCTTGCCATCCATTGTGGTGACAATGGACTTGTGAAGATGTGCCGAAAGTGGCTCACCCATAGTGGACTATGGGGGAGCAATCATCTAGTCTTCATCAAGCCAACGCAATCAAGAAAGGTGGTCCAACTTGAGGGAGTCAAGATCGTCATCATCTAGCTCAAGTGGACCATGTGCAAGGCAAAGGTTTGGCCTTGATAGGTTTTCTATTTTACCGGTCTCATGGTGGTAGTTTGGAGACCGGGTTATAGGATCGTTTGCCGTACTATCAAGGGGGGCTCTCAAGTTGGTAGCTTGATCGTATCGTTAGTAGAGAGCTCAAACCATTGCATCCTTGCATCATCTTTCTTGGTTCTTGTTTGGTTCTCTTTGTGAGTCTTAGAGCTTATGGTCATCTTGATGACAAGCTTGAGTTCATCGAAAACGGAGTTGGCATGCATCTTCTATGATGTTTTCGGTGTTGGAGGTTTTACCGATCTTTTCGAGGAAGGGTTCTCACCATTTTCTTATGGGCCTTTTCTCATTTGCTTCTTATTGATATTTCTTTGAAGATTGTGTTAGCCCTTGTCGCTATCTTTCCAACAAACTTGGTTTCATCGAATTCGGAGTCCGTTTGCAAAAGTTGTGGCAGTTTTGGTGTTCTGAAAAGGCTGCAGCGGTACTACCGTGAATTGGAGCGGATGTAATTTTTTACTACCGCTCCAGAGCAGTACTACCGCGGCTCCTACAGCGGTAGTACCGCTCCGGTCCAAAAACTCGTCCCAAATCTTGCGGTGGTAGGCCCGAATGTATTTTTTTACTACCGCTCGCAAGCAGTAGTACCGCTACCATTTGCGGTAGTACCATGAGGTCGAGCGGTAGTACTGTGAGGACGAGCAGTAGTACCGCTCCGGCGGTTCTTCTGGCCTTTTGCCTCCTCGCTGTTGTTTTTCAAAGGGGTACTTCCGCCCTAGCGGTAGTATCGCTCCTTGGAGCGGTAGTACCGCTCTTTGCGGGCTGTGAGCATAACTGTTGGATTTTTCCCCACCTATAAAAGGGGGTCTTCTTCCCTAATGAACCTTATCCTTTGAGCTCGTGTTCTTCCCCCATTGTTGACCTTCTTCGAGCTTGCTAACTCTCAATCCCTCCATGGATTCTTGCTAGTTTTTGAGGGAAAAGAGAGAGGAGATCTAGATCCACATTTCCACCAATCACTTTCTCCTCTATGTGAGGGGAACCCCTTGGATCTAGATCTTGGAGTTCTTTCTGTTCTCTTTCTTGTTCTTCCTCCCATTTTCCTCCCTAGCATTAGTTGCTTCGGTGGGATTTGAGAGAGAAGGACTTGGGCACTCCGTGTGCCCTTGGCATTGCATTTGGTGCATCGGTTTGAGTTCTCCACGGTGATACGTGGAAGTTACAAGTTGAGAAGCTTATTACTCTTGGGTGCTTGGTACCTTTGAGCTTGTTAGTCCTAGATGGTTGGTAGTGTTCGGAGCTCAATCATTGTGGTGTAAAGCTCCGGGCAAGCGTCGGGGTCTCCAATTAGGTTGTGGAGATCGCCCCGAGCAATTTTACGGGTACCGGTGACCGCCCCCAAGGGTTGCCAAAGTGTACGGGTTCGGTGACCGCCCCCGAGGGTTGCCATTTGTACGGGTTCGGTGACCGCCCTCAAGGGTCCCTTAGTGGAATCACGGCATCTTGCATTGTGCGAGGGCGTGAGGATATTACGGTGGCCCTAGTGGCTTCTTGGGGAGCATTGTGCCTCCACACCGCTCCAAACGGAGATTAGCATCCGCAAGGGTGTGAACTTCGGGATACATCGTCGTCTCCGCGTGCCTCGGTTATCTCTTACTCGAGCCCTTTACTTATGCACTTTACTTTGTGATAGCCATATTGTTTCTTGTCATATATCTTGCTATCACATAGTTGTTTATCTTGCTTAGTATAAGTTGTTGGTGCACATAGGTGAGCCTAGTTGTTGTAGGTTTTGTGTTTGACAAATTAACTGCTAGGTTTATTCCGCATTTGTTCAAGCCTAAACCGTAATTATTTTAAAGCGCCTATTCACCCCCCCTCTAGGCGACATCCACGATCTTTCAATTGGTATCAGAGCCTCGTCTCTCTTTATGGGGCTTAACCGCCTAGAGAGTAAGGATGTCGACTAGGGGATTAGGATTCTCTGACACTCTTAGTTTCGATGGCACAAATTTTGATGTTTGGGTAATTCGCATGCTTAATCTCTTTAGGGTCATGGACCCAAATTTAGAGCGAATTGTAGATATGGGTTTTTCTCCTCCAAAGGATCCCCAAAGATTATCTTTAGAGGATGAGAAAAACTCTTATCTCAATGCTCAAGCTTCTAATGTGCTTTTCGATGCTTTGAGCAATGTAGTTATATTTCAACTCATGCCATTTCGGGATGCTCATGAGTTGTGGACAAAGCTTCAAGATAAATATGGCGTGTCCAAGTTTTGTGGGGATGAGTGTTATCCCTCCACCTTCGGCCGTGTTGAGTTCTCAACTTCTTCTACTTGACCTACATGTGGTTTGCCACAAGGTAATGAAATGGTCAGTAGTGTTGGTCATTGCAATGATGATAGTATGCTTATTGTGGATGATGCTTCATCACTATCTTATTGCAATGCATCTTCTTTGGACTTTAACACCTCGAGCACCATACATGTTTCACATGTTGGGGAACGTAGTAATTTCAAAAAAAAATCCTACGCACACACAAGATCATGGTGATGCATAGCAACAAGAGGGGAGAGTGTTGTCTACGTACCCTCGTAGACCGGAAGCGGAAGCGTTAGCACAACGTGGTTGATGTAGTCGTACGTCTTCACGGCCCGACCGATCAAGCACCGAAACGACGGCACCTCCGAGTTCTAGCACACGTTCAGCTGGATGACGATCCCCGGACTCTGATCCAGCAGAATGTCGGGGAAGAGTTCCGTCAGCATGACGGTGTGGTGATGATCTTGATGTTGTACCGTCACAGGGCTTCGCCTAAGCACCGCTACAATATTATCGAGGATTATGGTGGAGGAGGGCACCGCACACGGCTAAGAGATCCAAGGGATCAATTGTTGTGTCTTTGGGGTGCCCCCTGCACCCGTATATAAAGGAGCAAGGGAGGAGGAGGCCGGCCCTAGGAGAGGGCGCGCCAATTGTGGAGTCCTACTAGGACTCCCTAGTCCTAGTAGGATTCCACCTCCCATATGGAATAGGAAAAGGAGAAAATTCCTTATATAACACTGTTTTAAATATTGGTTCCTTATTTAACACTCCAATAAATTTTCTTCCCTAAATAACACCAAGTGTAATTTTTTTCCCTTTCTAACACTTCTGTCAATTCCGTTAGCATATGCTGTTAAGATCTGGATTGACTGATGTCAGTATTTTCTCGTTGGACGAAATTACCTCTTTGACGAAAAAGAAAAACAGAGACCAAACCAGTCTCTCTATTCTCTCCCGACCCGACTCTTCTCATCCCCTTTCTTCCCAACCCTAGAGGCGGCGGCGGCGAACCTCCCAGACCTAGCGGCGGCGGCGGAGGGCTATGGATGGTGGCAGTTCTGCGGATGGAGACGGCGCCACGGACGACGGCCATGGCGCGGCTGCGGACGACGGCCATGGCGCGGCTGCGGACGACGGCCATGGCGCGGCTGCGGACGTGGTTGCCGATGGCACCGGCAGGGCTGAGGTCAGGTCAATCCAGGAAAAAGAAGATGAAGAATGCAACCAAGTTTTGGATATGTGATAAGGTGAAGGATTGGTTGATTGAAGATGCTACTCTCGGAGCGAAGGCATTGCGCAAAAATATTAAAGAACACCACAAGGTTAACATCCACTACAAGAGGGTATATATGGGTAAGAAGCTAGCTCTGAAAGAGCTATATGGTGATCGGGATAGCAGCTTTGACAATTTGTATAGGTTTAAAGCACAAGTTGAAATCTCTTTCCCTGGTAGCATAGTGCAGATTGATCATTACACTATAAAAGAAAAAATCAGGTTTAGAAGGTTCTTCTTTGCTTTGAAACCTTGCATAGATGGATTCCTTAGTGGTTGCAGACTGTATTTGGCAGTAGATAGCACATTCTTAACAGGCAGGTTTAAGGGGCAGCTAGCCAGTGCTACTGCTGTAGATGGCCATAATTGGATGTATCCACTTTGTTTTGGAATTTTTGATTCCGAAACAAATGAGAACAGGATCTGGTTCATGCAATTGCTTAGGCAAGCCATAGGATCGCCAAGGGGTTTAGCCATAAGCACTGATGTTGGGCAGGCAGTGATGACAGGGGTAAAGGAAGTTTTCCCAGAGGTAGAACATAGGGAATGCATGTTTCACTTGGTGTCAAACTTCAAGAAAAAGTATCACGGAAAGGTATTTGATGACCATCTTTGGGCTGCTGCTTACTCATGGAACAAGTATATATTTGAGAAAAATTGGGTTGCAATGGAGACAGCAAAGCCAGCGGCAACTACATATCTTAGGAAGTGGCACACTAGGTTGTGGACTAGGAGTCAGTTCTCAACCATTTGTAAGGTGGACTATGTAACCAACAACCTGGCAGAGTGCTTCAATAAATGGATTAAGCACCACAAGTCCTTGAACTTGGATGACTTAATGGACAAGCTTAGGCAGATGATTATGATCATGTGGAATCGAAGGAGAAAAGTAGCAAAGAAGTTAGCTGGCTTATTAATTTTGCCCCACATAATGAAGAAGTTGAATGCAAAGAGTAGAGAGTTAAACTTGGAGGTGGTAGAAAGCTCGGAAGAAGTTGCTGAAGTTACTCATTTGGGAGGCAGCGGGTTTAGGTTTGTCGTCAACTTGCATGACAACACATGTTCTTGTAGATAATGGCAAGTTTCCGGCCTTCCTTGCAAGCATGCTCTAGCATTCATCACATCACTTGTCAATGCACATATACAGAATTATGTGGACTCATATTACTCCATTGACAAGTTTAGGGCACCTTATGGCCAACTAATCCCTGCTATGTGTGACAAGACCCAGTGGCCTGAATCTAACCATGGATTCTTCATGCATCCACCCTTGTTAAAAGCTGTAGCTGGTCGGCCCCAAACTGGGAGGCACAAGGGTTGTGGTGAGAAAAAGAGGAAAAGTGGCCCGCACTTGTGCCCTATTTTCAAGGAATGCGGGCACCATTGGCATAAGTGCAAGAAGGGTAACAAAGATGACATTGTTGCTTTCATGGCTGTGAGGTAATCAACTATCCATTCTACTCTCCTATTGCATGTTAACTACTTTCTTGCATTATTGTTTTGTAATCACCTATGAATGTTCACTACTTTCTCATTTCTCGTGTAGAGAACCACCAAAGAAGAGGAGGAAGACTACTAAAACATCCGAGTCATCCATTGTGCCAAGAGGTGATGACGCGCCGGCAGCCGCTATGTATTTTCCACCAAGGTTACCTATTCTACACCAATGCTTGTTCCAAATAATAACTGCGTTTTTATTTATGCCAAACGAAAACTGAGTTTGATTTGTATGTATTCATGCAATCCATAGCCAAAACTTGGAAACTACAACCAAGAAGAAGGGAAAGCATAACCAAACATTGGAGACTACAAACAAGAAAAATGCAAAAGGGGGGAAAAGGTGACCTTTTCTGTTTCTGGATTTTAATATCACATATTATGCATAGTTGATATTGTTGTTTGCTGCCAAACATGTATCAAATGTATCCATATGTATTGTTGTCATACATACAATAATTTGACAGCCATGTTGTTATTTTAAGGGCCACAAGGAAGATGGAGCTTGCTAAAAAGGATCAAAACAATTTGATGGTTCCATTTGATAGCCCTGCAATGGGCACTAGAAGCAAAAGAGCTTACCCAACTAGCCCTGCAATGGGCACAAGAAGAAAAAGGCGGCTCAGCTTGTGAACTCCATCTAATTTCTTTCACTTAATGTCACTTTTGCTGCTGCTCATGTCATGTTGTGTGGACTTGGAGTAATGTATGTGAACCTGGGTATGATGTGAGCCACTTTTGGGTTGCTAATATGATGTATGTGTGGACTCGGAGTAATGTATGTGAACCTGGGTATGATGTGAGCCACTTTTGGGTTGCTAATATGATGTATGTGTGGACTTGGAGTAATGTATGTGAACCTGGGTATGATGTGAGCCACTTTTGGGTTGCTAATATGATGTATGTGTGGACTTGGAGTAATGTATGTGAACCTGGGTATGATGTGAGCCACTTTTGGGTTGCTAATATGATGTATGTGTGGACTTGGAGTAATGTATGTGACCCTGGGTATGATGTGAGCCACTTTTGGGTTGCTAATATGATGTATACGCATGATGTATGTGAGTCATATATGTGTACTTGGATGTGAGTCTGGATGTATGGAGTGCCTCATGCCATTGGCAAATTTGAAAGGTGTGTGTTGAACAATATACATATGAATTGTGTCACAGGTTCTGCACAATTTTGAATTAAATTTTGAAATAAAAAACTGTCCAGAATTGCATGTTTACAAGGAAAGTTCTGCCCAGTTTTGCAATTAACAGCAGGAAAAAGTTATTGATCCCCATGTGAATGATTTTGATCACAAGTTGCATTAGGGGTAAGATCGTCTTTTCATGTACCATTTAACACCGTTAGTACTCAAAATAGACAGAAGTGTCACAAAGGGAACAAATTTTAGCATTGTTGTTAGATAAGGAAGAAAAAAAATTACGGTGTTAAATAGGGCACAAAAATTTAAGCGAGTGTTAAATAAGGAATTCTCTTTAGGAAAAGAGGAAGGGAAAAGGAGAAGGAAGGAAGGGGGCGCCCCCCTTCCCTAGTCCAATTCAGACCAGACCAAGGGGAGGGGTGCGGCCACCCTTGAGGCCCTTTTCCTTCTTTCCTGTATGGCCCAATAAGGCCCAATACGTATTCCCGTAACTCTCCGGTACTCCGAAAAATACCCGAATCACTCGGAACCTTTCCGATGTCCGAATATAGTCGTCCAATATATCGATCTTTACGTCTCGACCATTTCGAGACTCCTCGTCATGTCCCCGATCTCATCCGGGACTCCAATCTCCTTCGGTACATCAAAACTCATAAACTCATAATATAACTGTCATCGAACCCTTAAGCGTGCCGACCCTACGGGTTCGAGAACAATGTAGACATGACCGAGACACGTCTCCGGTCAATAACCAATAGCGGAACCTGGATGCTCATATTGGCTCCCACATATTCTACGAAGATCTTTATCGGTCAGACCGCATAACAACATACGTTGTTCCCTTTGTCATCGGTATGTTACTTGCCCGAGATTCGATCGTCCGTATCTCAGTACCTAGTTCAATCTCATTACCGGCAAGTCTCTTTACTCGTTCCGTAATACATCATCCTGCAACTAACTCATTAGTTGCAATGCTTGCAAGGCTTAAGTGATGTGCATTACCGAGAGGGCCCAGAGATACCTCTCCGACAATCGGAGTGACAAATCCTAATCTCGAAATACACGAACCCAACAAGTACCTTCAGAGACACCTGTAGAGCACCTTTATAATCACCCAGTTACGTTTTGACGTTTGATGGCACACAAAGTGTTCCACCGATAAACGGGAGTTGCATAATCTCATAGTCATAGGAACATGTATAAGTCATGAAGAAAGCAATAGCAACAAACTAAACGATCAAGTGCTATGCTAACAGAATGGGTCAAGTCAATCACATCATTCTCCTAATGATGTGATCCTGTTAATCAAATGACAACTTATGTCTATGGTTAGGAAACATAACCATCTTTGATCAACGACCTAGTCAGGTAGAGGCATACTAGTGACACTCTGTTTGTCTATGCGTTCACATATGTATTATGTTTCCGGTTAATACAATTCTAGCATGAATAATAAACATTTATCATGATATAAGGAAATAAATAATAACTTTATTATTGCCTCTAGGGCATATTTCCTTCAGTCTCCCACTTGCACTAGAGTCAATAATCTAGTTCACATCGCCATGTGATATAACATCAATAGTTCACATCACCATGTGATTAACACCCATAGTTCACATCGACATGTGACCAACACCCAAAGGGTTTACTAGAGTCAATAATCTAGTTCACATCGCTATGTGATTAACACCCAAAGAGTACTGAGGTGAGATCATGTTTTGCTTGTGATAGAAGTTTAGTCAACGGGTCTGCCACATTCAGATCCGTAAGTATTTTGCAAATTTCTATGTCAACAATGCTCTGCATGGAGCTACTCTATCTAATTGCTCCCACTTTCAATATGTATCCAGATTGAGACTTAGAGTCATCTGGATCAGTGTCAAAACTTGCATCGACATAACCCTTTACGACGAACCTTTTGTCACCTCCATAATCGAGAAACATATCCTTATTCCACTAAGGATAATTTTGACCAATGTCCAGTGATCTACTCCTAGATCACTATTGTACTCCCTTGCCAAACTCAGGGCAGGGTATACAATAGGTCTGGTACACAACATGTCATACTTTATAGAACCTATGGCTGAGGCATAGGGAATGACTTTCATTCTCTCTCTATCTTCTGCCGTGGTCAGGTTTTGAGTCTTACTCAACTTCACACCTTTGTAACACAGGCAAGAACTCCTTTGGTTGTTCCATTTTGAACTACTTCAAAATCTTGTCAAGGTATGTACTCATTGAAAAACTTATCAAGCGTCTTGATCTATCTCTATAGATCTTGATGCTCAATATGTAAGCAGCTTCACCGAGGTCTTTCTTTGAAAAACTCCTTTCAAACATTCCTTTATGCTTTGTAGAATAATTCTACATTATCTCCGATCAACAATATGTCTTTCACATATACTTATCAGAAATGTTGTAGTGCTCCCACTCACTTTCTTGTAAATACAGGCTTCACCGCAAGTCTGTATAAAACTATATGCTTTGATCAACTTATCAAAGCGTATATTCCAACTCCGAGATGCTTGCACCAGTCCATAGATGGATCGCTGGAGCTTGCATATTTTGTTAGTACCTTTAGGATTGACAAAACCTTCCGGTTGCATCATATACAACTCTTCTTTAATAAATCCATTAAGGAATGCAGTTTTGTTTATCCATTTGCCAGATTTCATAAAATGCGGCAATTGCTAACATGATTCGAACAGACTTAAGCATAGATACGAGTGAGAAACTCTCATCGTAGTCAACACCTTGAACTTGTCGAAAACCTTTTTGCAACAATTCTAGCTTTGTCGATAGTAACACTACTATCAGCGTCCGTATTCCTCTTGAAGATCCATTTAATCTCAATGGCTCGTCGATCATTGGGCAAATCAATCAAAGTCCATACTTTGTTCTCATACATGGATCTCATCTCAGATTTCATGGCCTCAAGCCATTTCGCGGAATCTGGGCTCATCATCGCTTCCTCATAGTTCGTAGGCTCGTCATGGTCAAGTAACATGACCTCCAGAATAGGATTACCGTACCACTCTGGTGCGGATCTCACTCTGGTTTACCTACAAGGTTCGGTAGTAACTTGATCTGAAGTTACATGCTCATCATCATTAGCTTCCTCACTAATCGGTGTAGTAGTCACAGGAACATATTTCTGTGATGAACTACTTTCCAATAAGGGAGCAGGTACAGTTACCTCATCAAGTTCTACTTTCCTCCCACTCACTTCTTTCGAGAGAAACTCCTTTTCTAGAAAGGATCCATTCAAAGCAACGAATATATTGCCTTCGGAACTGTGATAGAAGGTGTACCCAACATTTTCTTTTGGGTATCCTATGAAGACGCACTTCTCCGATTTGGGTTAGAGCTTATCAGGTTGAAACTTTTTCACATAAGCATTGCAACCTCAAACTTCAAGAAACGACAGCTTAGGTTTCTTGCCAAACCATAGTTCATACGGTGTCGTCTCAACGGATTTAGATGGTGCCCTATTTAACGTGAATGCAGCTGTCTCTAATGCATAACCCCAAAACGATAGTGGTAGATCGGTAAGAGACATCATAGATCGCACCATATCTAATAAAGTATGGTTATTACGTTCGGACACACCATTATGCTGTGGTGTTCCAGGTGGCGTGAGTAGTGAAACTATTTCACATTGTTTTTAACTGAAGGCCAAACTCGTAACTCAAATATTTTACTTCTGCGATCATATCGTAGAAACTTTCATTTTTGTTACGATGATTCTCCACTTCACTCTCAAATTCTTTGAATTTTTAAAATGTTTCAGACTTGTGTTTCATCAAGTAGATATACTCATATCTGCTCAAATCATCTGTGAAGATCAGAAAATAATGATACCTGCCACGAGCCTCAATATTCATTGGACCACATACATCAGTATGTATGATTTTCAACAAATCTGTTGCTCGCTCCATTGTTCCGGAGAACGGAGTCTTAGTCATCTTGCCCATGAGGCATGGTTCGCAAGCATCAACTGATTCATAATCAAGTGATTCCAAAAACCCATCAGCATGGATTTTCTTCATGCGCTTTACACCAATATGACCTAAACGGCAGTGCCACAAATAAGTTGCACTATCATTATTAACTTTGCATCTTTTGGCTTCAATATTATGAATATGTGTATCACCACGATCGAGATCCAACAAACCATTTTCATTGGGTGTATGACCATAGAAAGTTTTATTCATGTAAACAGAACAACAATTATTCGCTAACTTACATGAATAACCGTATTGCAATAAACATGATCCAATCATATTTATGCTCAACGCAAACACCAAATGACACTTATTTAGGTTCAACACTGATCCCGAAAGTATAGGGAGTGTGCGATGATGATCATATCAATCTTGGAACCACTTCCAACACACATCGTCACTTCACCCTTAACTAGTCTCTGTTCATTCTGCAACTCCCGTTTTGAGTTACTACTCTTACCAACTGAACTAGTATCAAATATTGAGGGGTTGCTATAAACACTAGTAAAGTACACATCAGTAATATGTATATCCAATATACCTATGTTCACTTTGCCATCCTTCTTATCCGCCAATTACTTGGGGTAGTTCCGCTTCCAGTGACCAGTCCCTTTGCAGAAGAAGCACTCAGTTTCAGGCTTAGGTCCAGACTTGGGTTTTTCACTTGAGTAGCAACTTGCTTGTCGTTCTTCTTGAAGTTCCCCTTTCTTCCCTTTGTCCTTTTTACTTGAAACTAGTGGTTTTGTTTACCATCAATACTTGATGCTTTTCTTGATTTCTACCTTCGTTGATTTCAGCATCACGAAGAGCTTGGAATCATTTCCGTTATCCCTTGCATATTATAGTTCATCACGAAGTTCTACTAACTTGGTGATGGTGACTAGAGAATTCTGTCAATCACTATTTTATCCGGAAGATTAACTCCCACTTGATTCAAGCGATTGTACTACCCAGACAATCTGAGCACATGCTCACAACTTGAGCTATTCTCCTCCATCTTTTAGCTATAGAACTTGTTGGAGACTTCATATCTCTCAACTGGGGTATTTGCTTGAAATATTAACTTCAACTCCTGGAACATCTCATATGGTCCATGACGTTCAAAACATCTTTGAAGTCCCGATTCTAAGCCGTTTAAGCATGCTGCACTAAACTATCAAGTAGCCATTATATTGATCTAGACAAATGTTCATAACATCTGCATCTGCTCCTGCAATAGGTTTATCACCTAGCGGTGCATCAAAGACATAATTCTTCTATGCAGCAATGAGGATAAACCTCAGATCACGAATCCAATCCGCATCATTGCTACTAACATCTTTCAACTTAGTTTTCTCTAGGAACAAATCAAAAATAAAACAGGGGAGCTAAACGTGAGCTATTGATCTACAACATAGATATGCTAATACGACCAGGACTAAGTTCATGATAAATTAAAGTTCAATTAATCATATTACTTAAGAACTCCCACTTAGATAGACATCCCTCTAATCCTCTAAGTGATCACGTGATCCAAATCAACTAAACCATGTCCGATCATCACGTGAGATGGAGTAGTTTCAATGGTGAACATCACTATGTTGATCATATCTACTATATGATTCACGCTCGACCTTTCGGTCTGCGTGTTCCGAGGCCATATCTGTTATATGCTAGGCTCGTCAAGTTTAACCTGAGTATTCCACGTGTGCAACTGTTTTGCACCCGTTGTATTTGAACGTAGAGCCTATCACACCCGATCATCACGTGGTGTCTCAGCACGAAGAACTTTCGCAATGGTGCATACTCAGGGAGAACACTTATACTTTGATAATTTAGTGAGGGATCATCTTATAATGCTACCGTCAATCAAAGCAAGATAAGATGCATAAAAGATAAACATCACATGCAATCAATATAAGTGATATGATATGGCCATCATCATCTTGTACTTGTGATCTCCATCTCCGAAGTACCGTCATGATCACCATTGTCACTGGCGCGACACCTTGATCTCCATCGTAGCATCGTTGTCGTCTCGCCAATCTTATGCTTCCACGACTATCGCTACCACTTGTGATAAAGTAAAGCATTAAAGCGCGATTGCATTGCATACAATAAAGCGACAACCATATGCCTCCTGCCAGTTGCCGATAACTCGGTTACAAAACATGATCATCTCATACAATAAAATTTAGCATCATGTCTTGACCATATCACATCACAACATGCCCAGCAAAAACAAGTTAGACGTCCTCCACTTTGTTGTTGTAAGTTTTACGTGGCTGCTACGGGCTTAGCAAGAACCGTTCTTACCTACGCATCAAAACCACAACGATAGTTTGTCAAGTTGGTGCTGTTTTAACCTTCGCAAGGACCGGGCATAGCCACACTCGGTTCAACTAAAGTTGGAGAAACTGACACCCGCCAGCCACCTGTGTGCAAAGCACGTCGATAGAACCAGTCTCGCGTAAGCATACGTGTAATGTCGGTCAGGGCCGCTTCATCCAACAATACCGTCGAACCAAAGTATGACATGCTGGTAAGCAGTATGACTTATATCGCCCACAACTCACTTGTGTTCTACTCGTGCACAACATCAACGCATAAAACCTAGGCTTTGATACCACTGTTGGGGAACGTAGTAATTTCAAAAAAAATTCCTACACACACGCAAGATCATGGTGATGCATAGCAACAAGAGGGGAGAGTGTTGTCTACGTACCCTCGTAGACCGGAAGCGAAAGCGTTAGCACAACGCGGTTGATGTAGTTGTACATCTTCACGGCCTGACCGATCAAGCACCGAAACTACGACACCTCCGAGTTCTAACACACGTTCAGCTCGATGACGATCCCCGGACTCCGATCTAGCAGAATGTCGGGGAAGAGTTCCGTCAGCACGACGGCGTGGTGACGATCTTGATGTTCTACCGTCGCAGGGCTTTGCCTAAGCACCGCTACAATATGATCGAGGATTATGGTGGAGGAGGGCACCGCACACGGCTAAGAGGTCCAAGGGATCAATTGTTGTGTCTTTGGGGTGCCCCCTGCACCCGTATATAAAGGAGAAAGGGAGGAGGAGGCCGGCCCTAGGAGGGGGCGCGCCAATTGTGGAGTCCTACTAGGACTCCCCAGTCCTAGTAGCATTCCACCTCCCATATGGAATAGGAAAAGAGGTAGGGAAAAGGAGAAGGAAGGAAGGGGGCGCCCCCCTTCCCTAGTCCAATTCGGACCAGACCAAGGGGAGGGGTGCGGCCACCCTTGAGGCCCTTTTCATTCTTTCCCGTATGGCCCAATAAGGCCCAATACGTATTCCCGTAACTCTCCGGTACTCCAAAAAATACCCGAATCACTCGGAACCTTTCCGATGTCCGAATATAGTCGTCCAATATATCGATCTTTACGTCTCGACCATTTCGAGACTCCTTGTCATGTCCCCGATCTCATCCAGGACTCTGAACTCCTTCGGTACATCAAAACTCACAAACTCATAATATAAATGTCATCGAAACCTTAAGCGTGCGGACCCTATGGGTTCGAGAACAATGTAGACATGACCGAGACACGTCTCTGGTCAATAACCAATAGCGGAACCTGGATGCTCATATTGGCTCCCACATATTCTACGAAGATCTTTATCGGTCAGACCGCATAACAACATACGTTGTTCCCTTTGTCATCGGTATGTTACTTGCCCGAGAGTCGATCGTCGGTATCTCAATACCTAGTTCAATCTCGTTACCGGCAAGTCTCTTTACTCGTTTCGTAATACATCATACTACAACTAACTCATTAGTTGCAATGCTTGCAAGGCTTAAGTGATGTGCATTACCGAGAGGGCCCAGAGATACCTCTCCGACAATCGGAGTGACAAATCCTAATCTCAAAATACACGAACCCAACAAGTACCTTCGGAGACACCTGTAGAGCACCTTTATAATCACCCAGTTACGTTGTGACGTTTGATGGCACACAAAGTGTTCCTCCGGTAAAGGGGAGTTGCATAATCTCATAGTCATAGGAACATGTATAAGTCATGAAGAAAGCGATAGCAACAAACTAAACGATCAAGTGCTATGCTAACGGAATGGGTCAAGTCAATCACATCATTCTCCTAATGATGTGATCCCGTTAATCAAATGACAACTTATGTCTATGGTTAGGAAACATAACCATCTTTGATCAACGAGCTAGTCAAGTAGAGGCATACTAGTGACACTCTGTTTGTCTATGTATTCACACATGTATTATGTTTCCGGTTAATACAATTCTAGCATGGATAATAAACATTTATCATGATATAAGGAAATAAATAATAACTTTATTATTGCCTCTAGGGCATATTTCCTTCATCACATGCTTGTGTTAATAGTCCGTGCACATCTCGTAGAAATTGTTTGACTAAATCTCATGATGATATGCTTGCTATATCTTGTTGCCATGATAAAAATGCTTGTATTTCCTCGAGTTGTGGTGCTAACAATGTAGAGGAAACCCAACACTCCATGGAACAAGATGTGTTTTTAAATGGTGCTTCAAGGAATCCTACATCATCATATATTTCTTTTTGCCTTATGGCTAAGGCTTCAAAGGTATCTCCTACTTTGAAACCCAATATGTCTCTTGATGATGATGTTGATACTAATTAAAATTAAGGGGGAAATGGTTTTTAAAGCTCTTCATAAAAATAAAATTGCTCGTTCCAACTTCATGGAAATCATGTCCATTGCCATTGAGGGCAAGAAGTATATTGATGAGTTGGAATCTCGTCTTGAGGAGCATGAGGTCACCATTGAGAAAATGGAAGGCCATGAGCATGATTACGCTAATGAGATTGCGGACCTCTCTCAAGCTCTTGAACTTGAACAAACCACCAAGGAATCTCTTGAGGAGGCTTTTGCTCTAGAATTATCTAGAGTGAGGGAATCTCGTGATAGAGCTCTTGAGGTGGCCAATGATTTTGAAACTAAAAATGAGGAGCTTGAAGTTGCGAATGCTAAACTCCTTGAGGAATTTGAGCACCTCAAAAATGGCTCAAGGGTCATTAAGAGTGAGCTCATCAAACTCACCGAGTCTCATGCTCAACTTAAAGCTTCATATTCAAAAGAGCTTGCCAAGTTGTCTTCTCCTCTTGTTTCTAATGATGATGCTTGTGCTACTAACTCTATCTGTTGTGAAGCATCTAGATTGAAGGAGAATGTTGAGCTAAGTGCTCAACTTGAGTTGCTATCTAGCAATTATGGGATGTTGCAAGAAAATCATGTAAAGCTCACAAGCTCTCATGATGATCTTCTAGTATCCCATAATGTGCTAAAGTTAGCTCATGAGGCCATGCTTGCTAAGGTAACATCTAGTGAGCCTCATGTGGATACTAGCACTACTTTTATTCAAAATGCTATATTGCCTTGTGCTAGTCCTCGCAATTCATCCATGCATAACATTGGTACAGCTTGTGATGAATTACTTTCCTTTCCTTGTTGCTCTAACGATGAAGCTTATACTTCCTCTAGTACTTGTGTTGAGACTAACCATGTAGAGGAAATCAAAGAGCTCAAGGCCCAAGTCACTTCTTTGAAGAAAGACTTGGAAACGAGTCATGAAGGGAAAGTTACTCTCAACAACATCTTGAGCATGCAAAAATCCCCCAATGACAAAGGTGGACTTGGATTCAACTCCAACAACAATAAGAATAAGTCCAAGGTGAACAACAAGAAGGGCCAAAAACAAGTCAAGAGTTCGGCCAAGATTATTTGCTTCAAGTGCAAAATTGAAGGGCATCATGTTAGATCTTGCCCGTTGAAGAAGAAGGCCATTAGTGACAAGCAACAAGGGAAGCGGCTACAAGTACATTCTCATGCTCAACCTCAAGTTGAAGAAAGGCCTCTTCCCAAGAAGACTCAAGCTAATGCTTCTCAAGTTGAGAAATCAAGTGAGAAGAAAGTGAAGAGTAGACGTTGCTACCTATGTTGCGAGAAAGGTCACCTCGCTTCTTCATGCACTAGTGGTAACTTATCCAACCCAATTATTATTGATGATGTCTATTCTCTTGGGAAGGATAAGGTTGGCAATGTGGTTGCCAAGTTTGTTGGTACTCAAAGTGCTTTGAAGCAAAGAACCATTTGGGTAGCCAAGCCTATTGTGACTAACCTCTTAGGACCCAACTTGGTTGGGGACCAACAAGCTCAAACTTGATCTATAGGTGATGTTGGAGGTCATTGGAGACTTGGCTACATTATGAAGAATTAAGGGGACTTCATCATTCTTATTGTCTCTAGCCAAGTCATTCGGATTATCAAGTTTCTATCTTATATTCAATGTTCCTCCTTGCGGTAACTCGTGCTTAAAGTGTCTACATTGATAGTTACTTGCCCCTTTGCATGTTTGGTTTCGTTCCTTGCATGTGTTTGTATATGTTGTGCTTCCAACTTTATTATCTTGAGCAATCAAGTATGTGTGTGTTGGTTTGCACATCATGTACATGTGTGTCGTTCGTTGAGCCTTTGTGCATCTTGGCCATATCTTAGTTGGCTCTTGTGAGAGATTAATGGAATGTCCCATTGTGGGGGAGTGATGTGCTTTGTGCACCTCACAATCCTATAAATGTGTGTACATGAGTAATACCATCTAGTATTGATATTACAAGATTATCTAGTCGCTATGTGGTATGTCTTCTCATGTGAAATTCAAATTCTAAATAGTCCATTAATTATCTCTAGTTGGATCCTTTAATTGCCTCTTGTCTATCTTTAATTGGTATCACATTATTGGGGAGTAATATGATATGTGTATATTACTAGCCTAGAAAATGTGTACATTTGAGATATTGTCATCTAGAGTTGATATTGTAAATTATCTTGTTCCTAGGTGGCATGTTAGCTCTACAAGTTGCAATTTGCTTTTTTGTTGGTGTGAAGATGATGTCGGATATCCTTGCTATCTACCACCGGGAATTATTTCCATTTACTTCTTGTCTTTTGACAATTCGTACTCACTTTTGTGGTAGAATTTATTGATCATATTTACATTGGCTTTTGCTTTTTATTTGCCTTTTCTCTTGCCAAGGATTGTATCAACTCCCTTTGTCTTCCATACCACTTGTGGATCTTGTTTATTTCTTGATCTTGTCTAGTGTTTTCTAGATATAGTGAAAGTGGTGGTCCCACCTCATGCATTTTGTATTCAAATGCAATGTCTCTATAATGCACTAGTCTTGGGGGAGCTATCCTATTTTCTATAAAACACTCATCTTGTGATCCTTATCAAGTGTGTGTCGGTGGAAGGCAAGTCGTTTCTTTTGGGTACTTTGTGCTATCATGAAACTTTGTAGAGAGCTAGGTTTGTTTGGAACCATCCTCTCTTTTGGGGGTTTGATATCTTATATTTAGTGTGTATCATCGGATATCTCATTCCTCGATGTATCTATTATGGATATCCTCCAAGTGATGAGTTATTCATTTGGTATCTTTTCTTCACTTGTTTTTTCTTTGTCATTTGGTATCGGTTCTTGAAAGTCTTGAGCATGCATATTAACTTCATGTAGTTTCTTTGGCATGCTTTCTTTCTTTGACCCAACATATAGGGAACTCCACCAAGTCTCAAATTGGATGATATGTGCATGAAATTCATTTTCATATCTATATGCACATATTTATGTGGAGTTTGTCCTATGTGTTGTTGGTTCTCTAACTCTTTGGTCCCAATGAGTTTGGGTACCATTTTGTTTGTGGTGTTCTTCTAGGAACAAGTGGAGATGCATTGGATGCTCGGCTCACTCACAAGGAAAGTGTTGTCACCATGTGCTTATTGGAGTCAAGCTAGGATGATCAATGAACTACTTTGTACCCTCAATTGGTATCTACTACATCCTTCCAATGTTATCTCGGTAACAAGTATCTTCATATACTTCATGCACACATTTCTTGCATCAACCTTGTGTAGGTTGTATCATGGCATGTTATCCATTCTTTCTTGTGATACTTGTTTCCTTTCTCAAAGCATCCCAACAATGATGTCTTGTTGCTAGTTGTGATGTCTTTGATGTTCGTGTGGTTGGAATTCATTTATATACAATAAGACCATATCTAGCCATGTGCTATGCTCTCAAGCAAATATCTTATTGGTATATGTATGACTTCCTTTTGGATATCTTGTTCCTTCGTGTTGTAACTATTTCGGGTGTACATCCTTCTTTGTAGATATATATATCATCATGATTTCATCTACCTAGAATCTTATACACTTGAGAGAAGTTGCATATCTAGATGATATCCTTTCTTTCACGTCCACCTTGTCTTTCTTATGCTATTTCTTTGGTGGCTCCGTGAAAGCTTTTGCCTTGAGTGTGTGTCTTCTATCGTTGCATCTTGATGCGCTCTTGTGTGGTGAAGATTATTTTCCTCATGCTTATCTTTACGAGGTTTTTGCCATCTTAATTGGCATCCCTCGTCTTGACACGCCTTTCATCTTCCATCTTCACCGCGGGTTGTCACAAGCATAGGTTCTCTATATGCTTATTAGTAAGCTTGTGAACCCATTTGCTTGTTGTGTGTGGGAATGATAGGCCTTGCACTGTGTTGCCTCAATCTTTCAAGATTTTATTGATGCTTAATGCTCATCCGTACATTAGTCTTCTCAAGTGCATTGCCTTGACTCACACACATCATTTTGGTTGAGCCCATTCTTAAGTTGCCTCTTTCACTTATTGCTCAACCATGTGTTTCTTACATGTACTAGGCTTAGTTTCCTATATGCTCACTTGCACTTGTTGTAAGTTTCTATTGATTTTGGGGGAGCTATGATCCTATTTTGAGCACTTTCTTTCCAAATTCAAATATTCTTATGTGTGCACAAATCATGGGAAGCCTCTCTAGTTTCTTTAGAACACTCCTTTGCTCATATCATAATATCTTTTATTCTTGTGGCTCGTAGGATCATTGGCCTAGTTGGTTCAATTGATATCTTTTGATAGCTTGCTTCAATAGATATCTTTTGATTGCTTGATTGCTTGTTTCTCTCTTTGTTATGTCTTTGTGGCATATCTTCCTTTTGCAATCTTTGGGCCTCAATATAGTTTGTCTTCCTCCAAGTATTTACCGTTGGATATGTGTATTGCATTCCACTCTCTTGTTGAGAAATACACAATTTATGGAGGACCACAATCTATATTGGCCCTCTAAGCTTTTCTCCCATTTTGGCAATCGATGCCAATGGGGGAGAAGTTTCAGAGAGTTTTATGGAGAAGCTTTGGTTTATGTTTCCTTAGCTTTTGCATCTCATTGGTTGTTGCAGTGCATGGTGATGCATAATTCCTTGTATAAACTCTCTTGAAAGTGATTGTCATCAATTACCAAAATGGAGGAGATTGAAAGAACATGCGGTGCCCCCATGTTTGGTTTTGGTAATTGATGACAATCTCTATGGACTAATGGTTGCCTTGAGTTATATTTGAAGGTTTTGTCCATAGGCTTTTCTTGGAGTACATGTGTTGGTTTCAAGGAGAGCTTGTGTTGACCAAGGTGCTATTAAGGAATTATCCAAAGCTTGGTCATGTGAGAGTTGAGCTTATTGCAAGCATGTCTTGAAGAAGAAGATTGTGTGATCAGAGTACATGTGTTGGTTTCAAGGAGAGTTTGTGTTGACCAAGGTGCTATTAAGGAATTATCCAAAGCTTGGTCATGTGAGAGTTGAGCTTATTGCAAGCATGTATTGAAGAAGAAGATTGTGTGATCATTCATGTTTACCTTCAAGACATCATCCAAATGAAGAGAGTTGGAAAGATTCAAGGTTGATCAAGACTAAGTCAAGAGTGAATCAAGTTGATCAACTCACAAAGCATAGAAGATGTACCGAGAGGGATCAAGTGATCCCATGGTTTGGTAAGCATTGTCCATTGTGCTTTGTGTACTAACCCATGGTCTATGTGAGAGTTCTACGTGGGGTTAGGTACGTGTTCATGGGCTTGTGTCAAGAGGAAGATATCACTCAACCCATGGAGAGGATGACATCAAGTCGTGATCGTCATCAAGATTGCCGTGTGCAAGTTCAAGTGGATCATCGCGAAGAGATCAAGTGCTTGAAGCTTGTCGTCCATTGTGATGACAATGGACTTGTGAAGATGTGCCGAAGATTGGCTCACCCATAGTGGACTATGGGGGAGCAATCATCTAGTCTTCATCAAGCCAACGCAATCAAGAAAGGTGGTCCAACTTGAGGGAGTCAAGATCGTCATCATCTAGCTCAAGTGGACCATGTGCAAGGCAAAGGTTTGCCCTTGATAGGTTTTCTATTTTACCGGTCTCATGGTGGTAGTTTGGAGACCGGGTTATAGGATCGTTTGTCATACTATCAAGGGGGGCTCTCAAGTTGGTAGCTTGATCGTATCGTTAGTAGAGAGCTCAAACCATTGAATCCTTGCATCATCTTTCTTGGTTCTTGTTTGGTTCTCTTTGTGAGTCTTAGAGCTTATGGTCATCTTGATGACAAGCTTGAGTTCATCGAAAACGGAGTTCGCATGCATCTTCTATGATGTTTTCGGTGTTGGAGGTTTTACCGGTCTTTTCCGAGGAAGGGTTCTCACCATTTTCTTATGGGCCTTTTCTCATTTGCTTCTTATTGATATTTCTTTGAAGATTGTGTTAGCCCTTGTCGCTAGCTTTCCAATAAACTTGGTTTCATCGAATTCGGAGTCCGTTTGCAAAAGTTGTGGCAGTTTTGGTGTTCTGAAAAGGCTGCAGCGGTACTACCGCGAATTGGAGCGGATATAATTTTTTACTACCACTCCAGAGCAGTACTACCGCGGCTCCTACAGCGGTAGTACCGCTCCGGTCCAAAAACTCGTCCCAAGTCTTGCGGTGGTAGGCCCAGATGTATTCTTTTAGTACCGCTCGCAAGCAGTAGTACCGCTACCATTTGCGGTAGTACCGTGAGGTCGAGCGGTAGTACCGCTCCGGCGGTTCTTCTGGCCTTTTGCCTCCTCGCTGTTGTTTTTCAAAGGGGTACTTCCGCCCTAGCGGTAGTACCGCTCTGTGCGGGCTGTGAGCATAACTGTTGGATTTTTCCCCACCTATAAAAGGGGGTCTTCTTCCCCAATGAACCTTATCCTTTGAGCTCGTGTTCTTCCCCCATTGTTGACCTTCTTCGAGCTTGCTAACTCTCAATCCCTCCATGTATTGTTGCTAGTTTTTGAGGGAAAAGAGAGATGAGATCTAGATCCACATTTCCACGAATCACTTTCTCCTCTATGTGAGGGGAACCCCTTGGATCTAGATCTTGGAGTTCTTTGTGTTCTCTTTCTTGTTCTTCCTCTCATTTTCCTCCCTATCATTAGTTGCTTCGGTGGGATTTGAGAGAGAAGGACTTGGGCACTCCGTGTGCCCTTGCCATTACATTTGGTGCATCGGTTTGAGTTCTCCACGGTGATACGTGGAAGTTACATGTTGAGAAGCTTATTACTCTTGGGTGCTTGGTACCTTTGAGCTTGTTCCTCTTGGGTGCTTGGGCGCCCTAGATGGTTGGTAGTGTTCGGAGCTCAATCATTGTGGTGTAAAGCTCCGGGCAAGCGTCGGGGTCTCCAATTAGGTTGTGGAGATCGCCCCGAGAAATTTGACGGGTACCGGTGACCGCCCTCAAGAGTTGCCAAAGTGTACGGGTTCGGTGACCGCCCCCAAGGGTTGCCATTTGTACGGGTTCGGTGACTGCCCTCAAGGGTCCCTTAGTGGAATCACGGCATCTTGCATTGTGCGAGGGCGTGAGGAGATTATGGTGGCCCTAGTGGCTTCTTGGGGAGCATTGTGCCTCCACACCGCTCCAAACGGAGATTAGCATCCGCAAGGGTGTGAACTTCGGGATACATCGTCGTCTCCACGTGCCTCGGTTATCTCTTACCCGAGCCCTTTACTTATGCACTTTACTTTGTGATACCATATTGTTTCTTGTCATATATCTTGCTATCACATAGTTGTTTATTTTGCTTAGTATAAGTTGTTGGTGCACATAGGTGAGCCTAGTTGTTGTAGGTTTTGTGTTTGACAAATTAACCGCTAGGTTTATTCCGCATTTGTTCAAGCCTAAACTGTAATTATTTTAAAGTGCCTATTCACCCCCCCTCTAGGCGACATCCACGATCTTTCACTATTCCTTACACCTTATATGAAGAAATCATGAAAGACATAGCACCTACTGAGATAGAAGAAATCGATGTTACTATTAAACTTGCCAATAGAGACACCATATCACCAATTGGGATTATTAGAGATGTTGAAGTCTTGTTTGGGAAAATTAAATACCCTATTGATTTTATTGTTCTTGGTTCCCCACAAGATAACTTTTGTCCCATTATCTTTGGTAGACCTTTCTTGAACACAGTTAATGCTAAGATAGATTGTAAGAAACAAACTGTTGGTGTCAGCTTTGATGATGAGTCTCATGAGTTTAATTTTTCCAAGTTTAGTAGAAATCATCATGAAAAAGAATTGCCTAGTATGGATGAATTAATTGGTCTTGCTTCTATTATTGTTCCACCTACTAATCCTTTAGAACAATATTTTCTAGACCATGAAAATGATTCACATATGCATGAAATAAATGAAATAGATAAGATTTTCTTTGAACAACATCCTCTACTTAAACACAGTTTGCCTATTGAAACTCTAGGAGGTGCTCCTCCACCCAAAGGTGATCCTGTGTTTGAATTAAAACAATTTACAAACACTTTGAAATATGCTTATTTTGATGAAAAGAAAATATATCATGTTATTATTAGTGCTAACCTTTCAGAACGTGAGGAAGAGAGACTATTGAAAGTTCTAAGGAAGCACCGAGCTGCTACTGGATATACTCTTGATGATTTAAAGGGCATTAGTCCCACTCTATGTCAGCACAAGATTAATATGGAGCCTGATGCTAAACCCGTTGTAGATCACCAATGTCGGTTAAATCCGAAGATGAAAGAAGTGGTAAGAATGGAAATATTAAAACTTCTGGAAGAAGGTATAATCTATCCCATAGCTGATAGTAAATGGGTAAGTCTTGTTCTTTGTGTCCCTAAGAAAGGAGGTATAACTGTTGTTCCTAATGATAAGAATGAGCTTATTCCACAAAGAATTGTTACAGGCTATAGAATGTTAATTGATTATAGAAAATTAAATAAAGAAACTAGAAAAGATCATTACCCTTTGCCTTTTATTGATCAAATGCTTGAAAGATTATCTAAGCACCCACACTTTTGCTTCCTTGATGGATATTCTGGCTTTTCACAAATACCTGTTTCTCAACCTAATCAAGAAAAGACTACTTTTACTTGTCCCTTTGGAACTTATGCTTATAGATGTAAGCCTTTTGTTTATGTAATGCACCTGCTACCTTTCAAAGATGTATGACTGCTATATTCTCTGATTTTTGTGAAAATATTGTTGAGGTTTTCATGCATGACTTTTCTATTTATGGGAAGTCTTTTGATGATTGTTTAAGCAATCTTGAGCGAGTTTTGTAGAGATCTAAACAAACAAATCTTGTCTTGAATTGGGAGAAGTGCCACTTTAAAGTTAATGAAGGCATTCTGTTGGGTCATAAAATTTCTGAAAGAGGTATTGAAGTGGACCAACCTAAGGTTGATGCCGTTGAGAAAATGCCATGTCCTAAGGATATCAAAGGTATTCATAGTTTCCTAGGTCATGCTGGTTTCTATAGGAGATTTATCAAAGACTTTTCTAAAATTTCTAGGCCTCTAACTAATCTTTTGCAAAAGGATATTCCTTTTGTTTTTTATGATGATTATCTTGAAGCCTTTGAAACACTCAAGAAAGCCTTAATATCTGCACCTATTGTTCAACCACCTGATTGGAACTTGCCTTTTGAAATTATGTGTGATGCTAGCAATTATGCTGTTGGTGTCGTTCTAGGACAAAGAGTTGATAAGAAACTTATTGTTATTCATTATGCTAGTAAAACACTAGACAGACCTCAAAGAAATTGTGCTACTACTGAAAAAGAATTCATAGTAGTGGTGTTTGCTTGTGATAAATTTAGACCTTATATTGTTGATTCCAAAGTACCTGTTCACACAGACCATGTTGCTATTAAATATATTATGGAAAAGAAAGATGGTAAACCTAGACTCATTTGTTGGGTTCTCTTATTGCAAGAATTTGACTTACATATCATTGATAGAAAAGGAGTTGAGAACCCAGTAGCTGATAACTTGTCTAGGCTTGAAAATGTGCTTGATGACCCACTACCTGTTGATGATAGTTTTCCTGATGAGCAATTAGCTGCAATAAATGTTGCTAATAGTACTTCTTGGTATGCAGACTATGCTAATTACATTGTTGCTAAATATTTACCACCTAGCTTTACATACCAGCAAAAGAAAAAAATTCTTCTATGATTTAAGACATTACTTTTGGGATGACCCACATCTTTATAAAGAAGGAGTAGATGGTATTATTTGACATTGTGTACCTAAGCATGAATAGGGACAAATCCTACGGAAATGTCACTCTGAGGCTTATGGAGGGCATCATGTTGGAGGTAGAACTGCTCACAAGGTATTGCAATATGGATTTTATTGGCCTACTCTCTTCAAGGATGCTTGTAAGTTTGTCTGTTCTTGTGATGAATGTCAAAGAATAGGTAATATCGGTAAGTGTCAAGAAATGCCTATGAATTATTCACTTGCTGTTGAACCATTTGATGTTTGGGGATTTGATTACATGGGACCTTTTCCTTCCTCTAATTGGTATACACATATTTTGGTTGTTGTTGATTATGTTACTAAATGGGTAGAAGCCATTCCAACCAGTAGTGTTGATCACAACACCTCTATTAAAATGCTTAAGGAAGTTATTTTCCAAAGGTTTGGAGTCCCTAGATATTTAATGACCGATGGTGGTTCACACTTTATTCATGGTGCTTTCCGTAAAATGCTTGCCAAGTATGATGTTAACCATATAATAGCATCACCCTATCATCCCCAGTCTAGTGGTCAAGTTGAACTTAGCGATAGGGAAATAAAATTAATTTTGCAAAAGACTATCAATAGGTCCAGGAAGAACTGGTCTAAGAAATTAAATGATGCACTTTGGGCTTATAGAACAGCTTATAAAAATCCTATAGGTATGTCTCCTTATAAAATGGTTTATGAAAAAGCTTGTCATTTGCCTCTTGAGTTAGAACATAAAGCATATTAGGCAATCAAAGAACTCAATTATGATTTCAAACTTGCTGGTGACAAGAGGTTATTTCATATTAGCTCTTTAGATGAATGGAGAACCCAAGCTTATGAAAATGCAAAGTTATTCAAAGAAAAAGTTAAAAGATGGCATGACAAAAGAATCCAAAAGCGTGAGTTTAAAGTCAGAGAATATGTTCTTTTGTACAATTCTCGTTTTAGATTTTTTGCAGGAAAGCTCCTCTCAAAATGGGAAGGCCCATATGTCATCGAGGAGGTTTACCAGTCTAGAGCCATCAAAATAAATAAGTCCAAAGGTACTAACCCAAAGGTTGTCAATGGGCAACGAATAAAGCATTATATATTAGGTACGCCTATTAATGTTGAAAGTAATATTATCCAAACCATGACACCGGAAGAACACATAAAAGAGTCCTTCCGAAACACTCCAGAACCGTGAAAATAAGGAGGTACGTGATACGGTAAGTAAGCGGAATCCGAAAAATCCACAAAAATATTTTTTATCAGTTTTGGAATATTTTAGAATTTTGGAAATAAAGAAACTCCCAGGAAGCGTCCCCTGGTGGGCACAAGAGACCAGGGCGCGCCAGCTTGCCTGGCACGCCCAGGTGGGTTGTGCCCACCTGGGACACCTCCCGTACTCCATTTTTCTACCATATACTTGTCCTTCAAGATAAAAAATCCATATATACTTCCTGAACCTGTTAACCACCGCATCGCGGCGAAATCCTCTGTCCTCTTTTCTTGTTGTTTCCTATGTAGATCTGAAAATATGTCCTCCCAAGACTCCGAGGTGAGAGCTATGTTGCCGATCTCATCGCAAACCCCAAGTCCTATGGGGATGAGGGGCATTATAGCTGGACCTCCAAAGAAGAAGAAGATGAATCGGTTCTTCCCCGTTCAAGGATGAGAGCATGGAGGTGTTATGCAAGAGGATAACAAAAGCTCGAGATAGATAATTGTGAGTTGATGATGGAAAATTTTCTCTGTCAAAAGATGGAGGAAGCCAAAGGGAAAGCCCGCACTTTCTCACCACCACCATTGCCATGGAAATCCGAGGACAAGATCTCTTCTTCTCCACCACCATCATCTTCTTCACCACCAAAGGAGAATTGAGTACCGGGTATGGGCACTCCCCTTGGCTTCCGCCAAGCATGGGGGAGGTGCCCCAGTATTGTATCATCCCACTTATCTTTTTTCTTTTACTTATCTTAGTTCGATCTTTTGCTTTTAGATGAAATAAATTTTAGTTAAATCCTTTCTTATTTGATATTTTGCTTAGTGATCTATCCTCATAATCGTGTGCAAGTTATATAATAAAGTTTACTATGAGTTTTGCTTTCTTTACTTTCATGTTGCAAATAAAGAGAAGTGATAAGAAAGAAAAAGAGGAAGGAAATAAATATAATAAAGGAAATAAAGCAATAAGATTATATACTAATCCTATGGTAGGTGATAGGACCACATAAGGAAAAGTATAAGTAGAAAATTTTATTAGAGATTGACAAACATATCATTAGTCAATGATGCAACTCATGAAAGAATTAATAAGGGAAGAGAAGATTCACATATAGATATAATATCCTAGAAACCTTTTGTGATTGTGAGCCCTCATCAAAATATTATATGCCAAAATTGATGACATTGGACAAGGAAGACAACTTAATGATTTATGTTTGTATATTCACATAGAAGTCATATTGTCATAGATCCTTTAACATGTGATGCTTGCCCCCTATCTTTTTTAGCAAAAATTCCGCACTAAGTAGAGATACTACTTGTGCATCCAAAAACCCTTAAATCCAAATATTTTTCAAGTGTCCACCATACCTACCTAGGGATTGAGCAAGATCCCTCAAGTAAGTTGTCATCGGTGAAAAAAGGCAATAAAAATTGCTTCTAAAATTGTGAGATCATTTAGTATAAGAGAAAATTGAGCGTTGTACGAACGTGGATGACAAAGAACAAAAAGCGACAAAATGCATAATAAAGGTTATCATCTTAAGGGGCAATACAACATGACATTCTCTTGCACTAAGGGATTGAGCATACAAACAAATAAGCGCATGGCCACCTCTGCTTCCCTCTGCGAAGGTCCTATATTTTACTTTTATGCAAAGAGTTAAAGATTTTCTCTCTATTCCTTTTATTTTTCTCTTTTGGCAAGCATCATGTGGTAAGGAAAGATCTAGGCACATATGTCCAATTGAATATAGATAGCATGAGTTATTATTGTTGACATCACCCTTGAGGTGAGTATGTTGGGAGGCGAAACTATAAGCCCCTATCTTTCTATGCGTCCGGTTGAAACGTTTTGCTCATGGGTACGAGGTGAGTGTTAGCAATCGTAGAAGACTATATGATGGTTGAGTATGTGGACTTGCCTGAAGGCTCCGACACGTGACTCTTCCTGAAAAGATGATGAATTGTAGTTGCAAAGTTGACTGAGAACATAGTTTGTTGGTTTCTAATAGAGTTTTTGCTTTATACTTCGATTGTGATGAACTATTACTTATTCATGAGAAGTATATGATAAAAGTACTATGTTTAATCTTGTTGTTGCTATAATAATCAACAAGATGCTTCTATGTCTATATTTTGTTTTTATCGACACCTCTCTCTCCAAGCATGTGGACATGTTTTTCGATTCCGGTTTTCGCTTGAGGCAAAGCGAGGTCTAAGCTTGGGGGAGTTGATACGTCCATTTTGCATCATGTTTTCTTACTGTTATTTATAATGTTATTATCCATAATAATGCTTTTTGGAGTAATTCTAATGCATTTTCTCTCATAATTTGCAAGGAACACACCAAGAGGGAGAATTCTGGCAGCTGGAAATCTGGACCTGAAAAAGCTACGTCATGCTACCTACTCTGCACAACTCCAAATAAGCTAAAACTTCACAGAGATTTTTTATGGAATATTTAAGAAATACTAGAGCCAATAACCACCAGAGGGGGCCACCAGGTGGGCACAACCCACCTGGGCATGCCAGGCCCCCAGGCGCGCCCTGGTGGGTTGTGGCCTCCTCGGCCCACCTCCGGTGCCCATCTTCTGGTATATAAGTGATTTTGATCTAGAAAAAAAGGAGAATTTCGGGATGGAGCACCGCCGCCTCGAGGCGGAACTTGGGCAGGAGCACTTTTGCCCTCCGGCGAAGCAATTCTGCCGGGGGAACTTCCCTCCCGGAGGGGGAAATCATCGTCATCATCATCACCAACAACTCTCCCATCTTGGGGGGTGGGGGGCAGTCTCCATCATCATCTGTTGGGGAACGTAGTAATTTCAAAACAATTCCTACGCACATGCAAGATCATGGTGATGCATAGTAACGAGAGGGAAGAGTATCGTCCACGTATCCTCGTAGACCGTAAGCGGAAGCGTTAAGAGAACGCGGTTGATGTAGTCGAACGTCTTCACGATCCGACCAATCCAAGTACCGAACACACGGCACCTCCAAGTTCAACACACGTTCAGCTCGATGACGGCCCACGAACTCCGATCCAGTAGAGCATCACGGGAGAGTTCCGTCAGCACGACAGCGTGATGACGGTGATGATGTTGCTACCGACGCAGGGCTTTGCCTAAGCACCGCTACAATATGATCGAGGTGGATTATGGTGACGGGGGGCACCACACACAGCTAAGGGTTCAATGATCAACTTGTGTGTTCCAGGGTGCCCCCTGCCCCCGTATATAAGGGAGCAAGAGGGAGGCCGGCCGACCCTCCTAGGGCGCGCCAGGAGGAAGAGTCCTCCTCCTACTAGGAGTAGGACTCCCCTTTCCTACTCCTACTAGGAGGAGGAAAGGAAGGGGGAAGGGGAGAAGGAAGGAGAGGCAGGAAAGGAGGAAAGGGGGGTCGGCCCCCTAGTCCAATTCAGTTTGGGCTAGGGGGGCCGCGCGCCCTGCCTCCTCTCTTCCACCACTTGGCCCATGAGGCCCAATACTTCTTCCCGGTATTCCCGTAACTCCCCGGTACTCCGAAAAATACCTGAATCACTCGGAACCTTTCTGATGTCCGAATATAGTCGTCCAATATATCGATCTTTATGTCTCGACCATTTAGAGATTCCTCGTCATGTCCCCGATCTCATCCGGGACTCCTAACTACCTTCGGTACATCAAATCACATAAACTCATAATACCGATCACCGAACGTTAAGCGTGCGGACCCTACGGGTTCGAGAACTATGTAGACATGACTGAGACACGTCTCTGGTCAATAACCAATAGTGGAACCTGGATGTTCATATTGGCTCCTACATATTCTACGAAGATCTTTATCGGTCAAACCGCATAACAACAAACGTTGTTCCCTTTGTCATCGGTATGTTACTTGCCCGAGATTCGATCGTCGGTATCTCAATACCTAGTTCAATCTCATTACCGGCAAGTCTCTTTACTCGTTCCGTAATGCACTATCCCGCAACTAACTCATTAGTTGCATTGCTTGCAAGGCTTATAGTGATGTGCATCACCAAGAGGGCCCAGAGATACCTCTCCGATAATCGGAGTGACAAATCCTAATCTCGATCTATGCCAAATCAACAAGTACCATCGGAGACACCTGTAGAGCACCTTTATAATCACCCAGTTATGTTGTGACGTTTCGTAGCACACAGAGTGTTCCTCCGGTAATCGGGAGTTGCGTAATCTCACAGTCATAGGAACATGTATAAGTTATGAAGAAAGCAATAGCAGTAAACTAAAACGATCAAGTGCTAAGCTAACGGAATGGGTCAAGTCAATCACATCATTCTCCTAATTAGGTGACCCCATTTATCAAATGACATCTCATGTCTATGGTTAGGAAACATAACCATCTTTGATTAACGAGCTAGTCAAGTAGAGGCATACTAGTGACACTATGTTTGTCTATGTATTCACACATGTATTATGTTTCCGGTTAATACAATTCTAGCATGAATAATAAACACTTATCATGAAATAAGGAAATAAATAATAACTTTATTATTGCCTCTAGGGCATATTTCCTTCAGTCTCCCACTTGCACTAGAGTCAATAATCTAGATTACACAGTAATGATTCTAACACCCATGGAGCCTTGGTGCTGATCATGTTTTGCTCGTGAGAGAAGGTTAGTCAACGGGTCTGCAATATTCAGATCCGTATGTATCCTGCAAATCTCTATGTCTCCCACCTGGACTTGATCGCGGATGGAATTGAAGCATCTCTTGATGTGTTTGGTTCTCTTGTGAAATCTGGATTCCTTTGCCAAGGCAATTGCACCAGTATTGTCACAAAAGATTTTCATTGGACCCGATGCACTAGGTATGACACCTAGATTGGATATGAACTCCTTCATCCAGACTCCTTCATTTGCTGCTTTCGAAGCAGCTATGTCCTCCGCTTCACACGTAGATCCCGCCACGAAGCTTTGTTTAGAACTGCTCCAACTAACAGCTCCACCGTTCAATATAAACACGTATCCAGTTTGCGATTTAGAATCATCCGAATCAGTGTCAAAGCTTGCATCAACATAACCATTTACGACGAGCTCTTTGTCACCTCCATAAACAAGAAACATATCCTTAGTCCTTTTCAGGTATTTCAGGATGTTCTTGACTACTGTCCAGTGATCCACTCCTAGATTACTTTGGTACCTCCTGATACGTCCATTTTGCATCATGCTTTTATATCGATATTTATTGCACCATGGCCTGTTATTACACATTATGTCACAAAACTTATGCCTATTATCTATTATTTTACAAGGTTTACATGAAGAGGGGGAATGCCGGCAGCTGGAATTCCGGACTGGAGAAGGAGCAAATATTAGAGACCTATTCTGCACATCTTCAAAAGTCCTAAAACTTCACGGGAGCACATTTCAAAAAATATAAAAAATATTGGGCAGACGAAGTACCTGTCGGATTGTGGGTTCCGGTAGACCCTTGAGGTTCGAACACTGGGGTGCGCGCGGAGATTTCGCCTTCTACCTACCTGCACCCCTCCGCCTCGCTAAGATCTAAGCTATGGAAGGAACAGCACAAGAGACATAGGGTTTATACTGGTTCGGGCCACCGTTGTGGTGTAATACCCTACTCCAGTGTGTGGTGTGGTGGATTTCCTCTTGGGCTGATGATGATGAGCAATACAAGGAAGAACAGCTTTGCGAGGGTCTGTTCTTGGCTGGGGGGATGAACTGATAGGAGGAGTTCAGTCACCCTTCTCTCTCTCTCTCTCTCTTCTCGATTCTCTCTCTGATTTCGATCCGATCTCCCCTCTACCCTGTGGGTGGCTAGTTCTATTTATAGGCAAAGGCCCTGGGCCTCTTCCCAAATATCGAGCGGGAAGGGCGCCAACAATTGGCCATTTTGAAGGGGAACATCTGGTACACTTATCCTGACTAAAGTTGGTCCTCGCCTGCCAAAGGCTCTGGTGGTGACGCTGGCTTGGGCTCCACAATGACTTCCTCCCTGCCGTTGGACTGGTCTTGGTCTCGTTGCACCGAAACGGGTGCCTTTGCTTGATGCTCTCGCCTGCGCTTGCTCCCTTTGCACCAAAGAGGAAAGGAGGACACTGCGCAGCTGGCGCCCGCCTGGCGCCTTTGGTCGTCATGGCTTGCGTCACGGGCACCTCGTGAGGTACCCCGCCTTGATCTCTCCGCCTCCTCGCGAGCCAGCCTGATGAGGCCGTGCCTGAGGAAGCTCCGTGTCGTCCGCCCCGTGAGGCTTGGCCCCTCGCGAGGGTCTTGGGTCTGTGTTGATGAAGATGGGCCACACTGGGCCCCCTTTTGAGCCACGCCGTGGGCCGCAGGCAGGCAAGTCTAGGGACCCCTGTTCCCAGAACACCGACAGTAGCCCCCGGGCCCAAGGCGCGTCCAGACTTGGCCGTGCAGGGAGGTGAAAGGGCAAGAGCGAAGCACCGCGGGCCCTAACAGCCTGCGGCCTTGGGCGCGGCGTGGCGGTTGATTGGACGTGGGCGTCTCCACTTCCCACGGCGCCTCGGCAACTGCACGGACTGGACAAGTCCCTGCTTGCAAAGCAGGTCATGATTACCTGCGATCGTGGAGGTCGGCGGTTGGCCTTCGCCGGCCATAAGTACGGAACGGCGCGCGCCCTTCCAGTTCATCCCCCTTGCTTCTCCTTCTTCTTCATGGCCCCGTCGAGGAGGTTCTTGTCGGGTGGTAGGTGCGACATATGCCAACGGGTGGCTTATCATTGTGGGAGCCAGTAAGACGTCGCCGGTGCCTGGAAACGGGATGAGGCGAAGACATGCACGCCGGCGAATCTTACCCAGCTTCGGGGCTCTCCGTGGAGATAACACCCCTACTGCTGCTCTGCGGGGTCTCCGCATGATCACTAGATGGACAAGTAGCTACACAATGCTCCTTAAGCTGTTCGGTGGGAGGAGGAAGAAGGGCACGGCTAGCTTGCTTCTTATCCTTGTGTGGTGTCTAAAACTAGCTGGGGGTTCCAACCCTTTGCATGGGTGCCCCGGGGGGTTTATATAGGCCTACCCCCCGGGGGTACAATGGTAATTTGACTGGGCGCGGGGCCCAGCCGTCTATGACTGCGCTCGCCGGCTTCTGCGCCAGCCGCTGGGTCCCGCCGGCTGCCAACTCCTTGGCAACAGGCAGGCCCCACTGCCAAGGGTCTTGTTGGTGGCTGGTTACTGTTGCCTCAACCTGATGACGAGGGCTTCGTCGAGGTAAGCGTGGCTACAGTGCCGCCGTCCGACGGGCGATCGCTGTAGCCTTACCGCGTGTTGTCTCCTTAATGGGGCGTCTCCTTCGAGGGGGGAAGTGAGCTGGCTGCGGGGAGCCGGCCCCGTCTCGGTCCGACTGGGGGAGGCCTGGCCGCCTTCGGGCGTCTCTCCGCCCGAAGGGGCCCACCGCCCGTGGGCCGCGCTGGCGGCCCGTCGTGGGTGACATCAGGGTCAACATGGCAACAGTGCCGCGCCGGACGGGTCATGCCCACTCCGTACGGCGCACTATGCCAGGCGTGCTCCGGGATTCGGGGGTGGCAGGCTTTACTGTAGCCACGCCCCGTCTCATCGCCTCTAGGTGGATGCAAACTTTGAGGGTACGGTCTCGACCGCTTTGTGGGAGCCGGCTTCTTGGAGTCGGCCTTCTCGCGGTCGGCTTCTTGAAGTCGGCCCTCCCATGGCTTTCTTCATGAGGGCTAAAGTCGGGCCGCCTTCCGAAAGCCGGCCTGGGTGACAGCCAGCAAGGGGAAGGCGGCCCCATGTCTTGTATTCTTGAGAGCCGGACGGGCTCGTAATTTTTTCAGAAGGGCCAGGGGAAGCTGGCTAGGCTACCCATGGCTATTTACTCCGACAGTAGTCCCCGAAGCTGATCGAGCTTCGAGGCGGACCAAGGGACGAGAAGCTTGGTCAGCTTCCTACCCTGAAGAGCCGGCTTTGCTGGTGTATGCCGATTTCGGGGAGCCCTGCGTCTTGCAGGCGAGAAAGTGGTCGACCCGCGTGCTGACCGCAGGCCCTCCCGCAGGCCACGCGGCAGCGAGACCCTGCCAGCGCACGCGCGCGACGCAACGCCGCCGCAGGCCTGGGCCCGCCACTCCTAGGCCTCGGCCCGAACGCTGATCTTCTGCGGCCCAGGTGGACCGCTCGCCTTCCCGTGGCGATTTTATTTCGCCGTTAGGGCGCAATAAACGCGGGACGTGGGGGAGTGGGCACGATTGATCCCCATGTTTCCCCACGCCGCGCCTCCTCGGCTCCGCCACGTGAGCCTATAAGTAGGGGGAGGAGGGGGAGAGACAGAGGTTCGCATGCTCTCTCTCGCTCCGCCCCTTCTCGTCCTCCTTTCTTCCTCTCGTTGTCGCCGCAGCCTCCCGTCTCAGCGCCGCCGCGCCGCCACATCGTCTTGCTCTCCATGGCGCTGTCGAGCTCGTGGGATGGCTCCAACGTCCATGAGGACCATGTTGAGTTCCTCCGCCAGACTCGGCGCCTGCCCGACGCCGACCTCGTGCGGGTCCGCCTGGCGCCAGAGACGGAGATCTCGCCGGCATCGGAGGAGGGCGAGCGGGTTGTCTTCCGCTCGCACTTCCTGCGCGGCTTCGGCCTTCCGGCGAGCAGATTCCTGCGCTCCTTCCTTGAGTTCTACAATCTTCAGCCGCATCACCTCACGCCCAACGCGGTGATGCTGCTGTCGGCCTTCGTCTCTCTCTGTGAAGGTTTCTTGGGGCTGCTCCCCACGCTGGAGCTCTGGGAGGAATTCTTCGAGAGCAAACTCGGCACCGTCGTCGCAGGCGTGCCCGCCCCCTGCGGGGCCTTCATCGCCATGAGGAGGTCGGGCGAGTACAACCCGTTCCCGTCCATCCCCCTGATCCAGTCGGTGAAGATCTGGCAGAAGTTGTACTTCTATGTGAAGAACGTCGCCCAGCAAGGAGACCACGTCAACCTGCCGGCTTACGTAGACGGCCCGTCGGCTGGGAGGCAGCCCTCATGGAGTTTCCAGTCCAGGTCACTGTCTCAGGCCGGGAATGCTGCCGTCTCCCGGCTTCGGGTGATGATCCAGTCGGAAGGCCTGATCGGGGCCGACTTGGTGGCCGCCTTCGTGGAGCGCCGGATATTTCCTCTCCAAAGCCGGCCCCACATGATGTGTCAGATGAGCGGCCGCTTCGACCCAAGCCGGCTGAGCACCAGGGAGATGCCTCATGCGGAGGTGTCGTACATGGTAAATCATATCTCCAATTACAAGCTCGCCGAGGACTGGCGATACGGCGAGGTGCCGTATTCTCGCGCCAACCCTCCGCCCGTTGTAAGCTTTCCTCTCTTTCTTCTTTTTGTTGGTAGCCGGCTTTATGATGGCCGGCTTCTGATCGGTCGGTTCTTCTTAGCAGAACCCCCTTCTTCCATCGCCGACCGGGGCAGCAGGGATAGAACGCCAGTACGTCCCCGACCGCACGGTGGACGATGTCGACGACCCGGACTTGGGGGCGGCCGCCATGGAAGACGCCGTCGTGGGGGACAACGCCGAGCCCGGAGGCACAAGGCTTACCGCCAGCTTCGAGGACTGGCCGGATGACGCCGAAGCCGAAGTCGCCCCGCGTCGCCAGCTGGCGGTCGACCATCAGGGCGCGGGCTTGTCCACCGCGCCGGCTGCCAGCGGCGGCGCACAGAAGTGCCGGGCCGCGTCAACCCTCTTCGGCAGTCGGCCGAAGAAGTCCAAAGCCTCCACCGCGGCGACCAAACGAGATGAGGCGGCCGCGAAAGCGGCCCACTTCCGCAAGGCGGTGAAGCAGCCTCAGGCGGTCTCAGCGTAAGTCGTCGATTGTCTGGTCGCATGCTTTCATCGTTCTCTCCTGTTCGAACATTCTTCCTAACCTTTTCCCACTCGCTGGACAGGGCGCCGCTTTCCCTTGAGCGGGGTCCGGGCGGCTCCGTAGTTGGGCCGACTGGAGGGTCTTCGGACTCCCGCCGCGTGGACCCCCGCGCCGACCTCAGGGAGGCCACGGAGCGGAACGCCCGTGAGGCGCGGGAGGAGCGTGAGGCGGCGGAAAAAGCGGCCGCCCAGGCGGCGAGGGAGCAGGCCGACGCGGCAGCCAAGGTCCAGGCGGAGGCGGCGACCGCGGAAACGGAGGCGGAGGGTTCGCGTAACCAGCCTCCGCTGCTCGCCATTCCCCTCCGAGCGGTGGCCCCTGACACCCCATTGCCTCTGGCGGAGGAAATCGTCCAAGACCCGCCGCTGATGGAGAGGAGGGAGGACCTCGTGGTCTTCATGGGGAGAGCACCGCCGGCAGCGCCAACCAGAGTGGGCCAAGGCGGCCAATCGTCAGCGGCGCCAGAGGAGCCGGCCGGGGGTGAGCCGGAGGACGGAGCCGGCTTCGAGGTGCAGCCGGTGACGCGTCGGCGCGCAGGGGGAGGCGCCGATCCGCCGGAGTCGCGCCGAGCTGCGGGCGCCGGCCAGTCGGCGGAGGCTCTGGAGGCGGCTAGCACCACCACGTCCGAGTAGACTCCCAGCGGGGGGACTGGCGAGCTGAATGTGGCGGCTCAAGAGGTCCGGAGCCGGCTTCAAGCTCAGGCCGCCCTGCTGCAGCAGTACACCCAGGAGTTCCTGTCGACGCGGGCCGCCATCCGGGTGAGTCTTTCATTCTTGGCCTCTTTGGTCTCTTGATTTCTTCCGTGGGGGCGCGTCAGCGCACCCACTGGGTGTAGTCCCCGAGATTCGGGCCGACTGCTGAGCAGTCGGGTCGGATCTTTCTTGACGACTACCTTATTTTTGCTTCCTGTCTGAACTTCCAGGAATATCATAACTCCCGTGCTGCCGCCTTCAACTCCCAGGCTCAGGAGTTGGGTCGGAAGACCGACGACCTGGTCAACAGCCGAAGTAAGTGCTTGATCTTGTCTGTCTCCTGTTGGGGCGCGTCAGCGCACCCACTGGGTGTAGTCCCCGAGATTCGGGCCGACTGCTGAGCAGTCGGGTCGGATCTTCCTTGATGACTTTTTCCTTATTGGTCTTTCGTGCTTTCAGGGGCCAACGCCGACTTGAGGAGGGAGCTCGGCGAAGCGCAGGCCGCCCTTCGTACCAAGGATGCTGAGTACGCTGCCTTGGTCCAGGAGCATGACCGCCTGGCCAAGAAGTTGGCTGACCAAGAGGAGAGCCACAAGGCGGCCCTGCAGAAAGCGCAGGATAGCGAGGCCGCCCTGAAGGCAGAGTTTGAGACCGAGGCGGCGAGCTGGGCTGAGACCCGGCGAGCGCTGGATGAAGGCTTCGGCCGCATCGAGGACGTGATCGACGGTAGGCCGCCTTCCTCGCTCCTCTCCTGCCCCTTGCCGCCTGGTTTTTGGCCTGACTTGTGTTGCTGCCTATTTTCTTGTGCAGACTACTTTCCCAGCTACTCCGCCTTCGCCGCCCAAACCATCGAGGCCCATCGTGAGGCGCGCCGTCAGGCGGGGGTCAACATCGCGCCTGACGCGAATCGGACGCTTGAGGAGCAGCTCTTGGCTGTCCAAGCGCGGCTGCAGCCGGCTCACCGGATGCTTTGCCGGCTCCAACGTGCCGGGGCGCAGGTGTTGGCTGCCCTCTGGCCCGGCGAGACGATCCCCCGCACCCCAAGCCGGACTGCCGACTGGCTGGAGGTCGCAGTCGGTCGCTTTGAAGCTTGGAAGGCGTCGGCGGCCCGTCTTGGAGCCGGGCGGGCGTTGGAGTTCGTTCGAGCTTGGTACCCAGCGCTGAACCTGGACCAGCTGCGCACTTGGCGGCTGGAGGCCGACGCGGACCTGGAGGAGGTGCGGCCGGCTATCGCCCAGCGTGCTTCGACGATCGCCGAGTGCACCGACATCAGTGTTTTTGCACCTAAAATCAATGATGACGGCGTCGCCCAGCCGGAGGAGTGGTTCGGGCTGAACCCAGCGGTGGGCGAGGACTCGGCAGAGGAGATTGCCTCCAGCGACGAGGGCGAGGACGACGAAGAAGAGGATGGTGAAGACGTCGAGCCGGCTAGTGGAACAACCGGCCGGCCTCAGGCTGACCGTGCCTCCAGCGACGAGGCGCGTGGAAGCGCGCCCTCTGCGGGAGGCGGTGATCAAGCCGAGGTTCGCCAACCAGCCACTCCTTCAGCCGGCACAACCGTCTCCGCCGACCAGCCCGGCTCGTCGGTCGCTCCGCCAGCTTGACCTGCCGTCCTTATTTTTCCTGCTTATTGCCTTTTGAACAATCTTTATTAAGCTTTCGCAGTTCCACCCACTGGGGGTGTATCCAAACTATGTTGAATGCTGGCCTCTTGGAGGTCTTTTATGTAAATATTATTATGTGCGTGTTTGGTTTCCATTCGCGTATGTTTTTTATCCTTAGGATTTTTCCTTTGCCGCCTTCCCTCTTTGGGGAGGCAAGTACTCGAGCTTTGTTGGATTGAAGTGTAGTGAATGGAAACCGGCCGGCCGGCTACTCTGGTAGTCGGTCGGTGGTAGGCGGCAAACCGGCTTTCGTTATATTAGTCCGTTGGTCCCTGGCCATTTTTCGTGTGGGCATCCTTTCCTGCTTTTGACTCTTGCCAGCCAGACAGCCGGTTCTTCGAACTGCGACTTTGGCAAGAGCTAAGCCTGGGTGTCGGCACACTACTTGTCTGAGCGCGGGTAGGACTTCTAATATAACTCCAGTCGGCCAGTCCCCGGGCCGACTAGTCGAACCCGGTGCCGGACGGAACAAGTAAATGAAATGACAAGGTCATAAGCATGATACTTTTCATTCATAGATAAAAGATGGCAGTCCCCGAGCCCTCCTCGGGGGGCCTATTGTCTCGTATTTAGTACAAAAGTTAGCGTGATACATACTGCATTTCAACTGTAAAATCTTCGAAGGAGGTTGGCATTCCATGGTCATTCCGACTCCTTGCCGGAGTCGTCTCTCTTGCGTGCCTTCGGCTTCTACGCGTCGATCGGGTAGTAGGAGTCGTTGCCTAAAGCTCTGCTGATGACGAAGGGGCCCTCCCAAGGGGCCGAGAGCTTGTGCTGGCCGGCTGTTCGCTGGATCAGCCGAAGCACAAGATCGCCCTCTTGGAAAGATCTTGGCCTGACCCTCCGACTGTGGTAGCGGCGCAAACCCTGCTGGTAGATGGCAGACCGGCTGAGGGCTAACAGCCGGCCTTCTTCCAGCAGGTCGACGCCGTATTCTCGTGCTTCCTTGGCCTCCGCCTCCGTGTACATGGTTACCCGGGGCGAGTCGAACTCGATGCCGGTTGGGATGATCGCCTCGGCATCATACACGAGGAAGAAAGGAGTGAAGCCGGTTGACTTGTTTGGGGTAGTACGCAGACTCCAGAGGACAGCCGGCAGCTCATCGAGCCAACAACCGGCTGAACGCTCCAGTGGTACGACCAGTCGGGGCTTGATGCCGGAGAGGATGAGGCCGTTGGCTCGCTCGACCTGGCCGTTTGACTGCGGGTGGGCGACAGACACTAAGTCCAGCCGGATACCTTGGGCTGCGCAGAAACGTGCCAGGGCTCCTTTGGCAAAATTCATCCCAACATCTTCTTCTCTTCGGCAATCACAAGGGACTCGGCCAGCCGGCTGCTGGCGGCAGCGCACTCGGAAGACTTCTTGTAATCGCCGGCTACAGTGATGACGCCCTTGGAACTTGGTGTCTTCATCTTGAGGTATGCATAGTGGGGAACTGCCATGAACCTGGCCAAGGCGGGTCGGCCAAGCAACGCGTGGTAGGGGCTCTCCAGGTCCACCACTTCAAACCAGATTGCTTCCCGGCGGAAATGCTCCTTGTCCCCAAAGAGTACATCAATCTTGATCTTGCCAATGGGGGCGTAGGACAAGCCGGGTACGATGCCATGAAACACTGTCCGAGTAGGCATGAGCTGCTTCGTCTTGACATTTAGCTTCTCCAGGGTGTCACGGTACAGGATGTTGATGCTGCTCCCGCCGTCTATCAGCACACGGGAGAAGCGGGCAGCGCGTCTGTCCATCGCGAGGGTGGCTTCCAGGACCAACGCATAAGAGCCGGGAGATGGCATCACCTCTGGATGGTCGGCCCGGCTCCAGCTGATGGGTTTTTCTGACCAATGCATGTGTCCGGCGGGGTTGGCAGTGACCATGCTGACTTCCTGGTGCTCTCGGCGTTTGCCGCGCCAGTCTTCGAGCTGGCTTGTAAAGACGATGTAGGTTGCTTGCTCGTCGGGGAATTCGTCGTGCACGGCTCCGACTGCGGGCCGAGCGGGCGGAGGCGGCGGAGCCAGAGGCGGAGGGCCGGCAGGCGGAGGCGGCGCGAGCACCTCGCCTTTAGAGATTCGGTTGAGCCAATGGCACTTCCGGGTTGTGTGGTTGGACGGCTTCGCGCCGCTATGGAATTTGCACGGGGCGTCGAGAGTTTGCTCGTAGGAGAAAGCCGGCTGCCAAGCCGGCCGGCCGCCCTTGGGCTTCTTGGGCGCGGGTCGCCCTTCAGGCAGCGCGTCTTCGACCGTGGCCACCTGCCGACTGGCGGGAGGCGGCGCAGGGCCCTTGCGCTTGTGGTCGTTCGGGTGCGGGCGTCGGCCGTAATCCCCTGCCGGCGTCTTGGGCACCCGGTTGAGTACTTTCCCGGACGCGTCTACCCGGAGCTCGGTCTTCATCGAAGAGTCGACGGTGGCGTATTTGTCTGCTATGTCCAGAAGCTCGTCGAGGGTAGTCGGCTCGTCGCAGAGGAGCTTGTGCTTGAGGAGGGTACCTTCTCGGCACCCGGCAGTGAAGTATTCGATGGCTTGCACCTCGTGCACCCCCTCGCAAGAATTGCGGAGCTCGGCCCAACGCGTAAGGTAGTCGCGAGTGGACTCGGCTGGGCCCTGTACGCACAGGGAGAGCTGCCTGGGCTTGGGGGACTGCTTGTAGGTGCTGGTGAAGTTGCGGATGAAAGCTTCGGTGAAATCTAGCCAGCTGTTGATGCTGAGAGGCTTGAGGATGTTGAGCCAGGTCCGCGCCGTGCCTTGCAGCATGAGGGGCACGTACTTCACGGCAACGCGCCGGTTGCCGTTGGCTATGCTGACCGCCGTGGAGTAGTCGATCAACCAATCTTCCGGCTTCGCGGAGCCGTTGTACTTGGGCGTGTCTCTCGGGAGCGAGAACCCTTTGGGGAAAGGCTCGTCGCGGATGCGGGGGCCGAAACAAGGCGGGCCGACATCGTCTTCTTCTTCCAGCGCCAGGGATCGTGCCAGGCGGTCGATCCGATGGCGGGCGTCGTTCTCGCCGACTCCTTCGCGGTGACCTAGTCGGCCGCTGAGAGTCGGGTGCGCCACTGGCGGCGGGGTGGGATATCTCTCTCCACGGGGTCGAGGCGGAGGCGGGTTGCTCCGCCATTCCATGGCTCGGGGATGGCCGTCCGTGTCTCGCTCGATGGAGATTCGGGTCCGGCTTCAGCTGGCCGCCGGCTCTTTTTCGCGCCGCGCACGGGTGTTGCTCGTAGTCGGTGTCCGGGACGTCGCGCCGTGATCTCGGCGCGGGGGAGGGCTTCCCGCGCGGGTGTCGGTTTCGTGCCGCCGTGTGGCCGCGTCAATTAGTTGCTGGATGCGCCGGGTCATATGGGGGAGTTCTTCGGCCTCCAAGCCGTCCAACTCGTCCACGGCCGCCTGGGCGGCACGCAAGTTCTCGAGCAGAGTGGCATAGACCGGGCGGTCGACTCCCAGCATGTCGGTGATGACGGCGCCGCGTTGCTTGACAATGCCAGCCCGGCTTGGCCCGCCCGGGGCCGGCGTGCCGAAGGCGGCGCGGTCAGCTTCGCGCTGGTAGGCCTCAGTGAGGCGTCTCACGGAAGCCAGCCTCCGGCCCTCTGCGAGGAGGGCGAGGCGGCGCGCCTCCAGTGCTTCGTCGTCGGCATCAGCCGGGAGGGGGTGGACAAGTCGTGGGCCGCCGCGTGCGGGGCGTCGTGGGCGCTCTCATCGGCCGGGCCGCCGTGGCCGACGAACATCACTTCGGTGGTGACAGTATCGCGGCCGTCGGTCCGAGGAAGCGGGTCGTTGTAGATCGCGACGTTGGTGGGGAAGGTGTCGAAGGAGGCCGTGTCGGAGTCGACAGGCATCAGGTAGGTGGAGCAAACCGACTCCAGATCCACAGCGGGCTCACTGGAGACATGGAGCTGGCTGAGGAGGTTGGCGAGGTGGTCGGTGCCCGCATCGGAGGCGAGCTCGTCGGAGATGAGGGTTTCGTCGAGGAGATTGGCGAGGCTACTCGCCGCGCAGATGCTGGTGACGCCTTGCAGCGCGTCGTGGCAAGCGCCATCGGGCGTGCCGGGCTGGCTACGCTCGCTGGGGAGGAAGAGGGTTCCCGTCCAGTACAGGTCTCCGGACGACGGTGCACCTGGCCCCACGGTGGGCGCCAAATGTCGGGTGGTAGGTGCGACATATGCCAACGGGTGGCTTATCATTGTGGGAGCCAGTAAGACGTCGCCGGTGCCTGGAAACGGGATGAGGCGAAGACATGCACGCCGGCGAATCTTACCCAGCTTCGGGGCTCTTCGTGGAGATAACACCCCTACTGCTGCTCTGCGGGGTCTCCGCATGATCACTAGATGGACAAGTTGCTACACAATGCTCCTTGTGTTGTTCGGTGGGAGGAGGAAGAAGGGCACGGCTAGCTTGCTTCTTCTCCTTGTGTGGTGTCTAAAACTAGCTGGGGGTTCCAACCCTTTGCATGGGTGCCCCGGGGGGTTTATATAGGCCTACCCCCCGGGGGTACAATGGTAATTTGACTGGGCGTGGGGCCCAGCCATCTGTGACTGCGCTTGCCGGCTTCTGCGCCGGCTGCTAGGGCCCGCCGGCTAGTGGGTCCCGCCGGCTGCCAACTCCTTGGCAACAGGCAGGCCCCACTACCAAGGGTCTTGTTGGTGGCTGGTTGCTGTTGCCTCAACCTGATGATGAGGGCTTCGTCGAGGTAAGCGTGGCTACAGTGCCGCCGTCCGGCGGGCGATCGCTGTAGCCTTACCGCGTCTTGTCTCCTTAATGGGGCGTCTCCTCCAAGGGGGGAAGCGAGCCGGCTGCGAGGAGCCGGCCCCGTCTCGGGCCGACTGGGGGAGGCCTGGCCGCCTTCGGGCGTCTCTCCGCCCGAAGGGGCCCACCGCCCGTGGGCCGCGCTGGCGGCCCGTCGTGGGTGACATCAGGGTCAACATGGCAACAGTGCCGCGCCGGACGGGTCATGCCCACTCCGTACGACGCACTGTGCCAGGCGTGCTCCGGGATTCGGGGGTGGCAGGCTTTACTGTAGCCACGCCCCATCTCATCGCCGCTAGGTGGATGCAAACTTTGAGGGTACGGTCTCGACCGCTTTGTGGGAGCCGGCTTCTTGGAGTCGGCCTTCTCGCGGCCGGCTTCTCGAAGGCGGCCCTCCCATGGCTTTCTTCATGAGGGCCAAAGTCGGGCCGCCTTCCGAAAGCCAGCCTGGGTGACAGCCAGCAAGGGGAAGGCGGCCCCATGTCTTGGATTCTTGAGAGCCGGACGGGCTCGTAATTTTTTCAGAAGGGCCAGGGGAAGCCGGGTAGGCTACCCATGGCTATTTACTCCGACAGTTCTCGGCCGCAGAGAAGGGGAAGGCTCGCCAGGTTGAGCCTGCCTCTCCCCCGCCCAAGCGCGGCCAAGGGCGCCCTCGCAAACATCCTGTGGCCACCACGGCAGCTCCCCGCGGCCGTGGAGAAGATTTCCAGCACGGTGATGGGCAGACTGCTGTGGCCGGGGGGCGCGCTTCGGTCGTGCGTTCCGACTAGCACCCGGCTTCAACTTCCTCGCTTCCTCCTCGACGAGCTCCCGGTTGGTGCCCCGGGCGGCCTCTGGCTTCAGGCAGACGGCTGCTGCAGCCGGGCCTCATGGGCTTCACTGGAGGTCTCCGCAGCCGAGAGCCTGGCCTTGACCCGCGGTTGGCAGACGTTTGCCCGCACACGTGGCCTGAGCCGTCAGTGCACCCTGCACTTCAAGTTTGACGGCGATGCCACCCTCTACGTGAGGGTGTTTGGCGAAGATGGTTGCCGCGCAGGGTGCTGCCCTGAGGACGACGACCGCGGCCAGGAACCCAGCCCCGGCGATGATGCAGAGGACAGCGCTCGCGTGATTGGCGGCGCTCAGGGTTCCCCAAGCTTCACCGGTTCTTCTTCAGGCGGCGACTCTTCTAGCGGTGGCCGCGGTTAGCCTCCACACCGTCGTACCTGCTTGGGAGGTGGTAGCGTGTCTGCCCGCCATCGCGCCTTGGTGAAGCGCGAGAGGGAGTCTGCCTGAGGCTCGGAGGCAGCTCGAGTCTTCCCTGCAGGCCGGTGTGAGGCGAGCTGCGCCCGATTTGCTCTTTCTTTTCCTTTTTCCTGCATAAAAAGACAGTAGCGTGGAGCCCCGCGGTGGCGTGTTTGGGTTATTGCTGTTAATCATCGCTTTGCTTTCGTTATCATGCCTTCTGGCTACGTGCCCGCGCGTGGATAGTTCCCGGCCCCAGCCGTGGGGGGCGACCGACCCAGGCCCTGTGTTTGTGTCGCGGTGCCCGTGGGGCACGGACTGGAGGGGTGCTCCTGTAATGGACCCAGGTCGCGAAACCTTTGAACGACTAGGACAGGAACACTCGCGAGGGTGCTCGGCTGCCCCACTCGCGAGGCCTTGCATAAGAGAAATCGAGGCAGGAGAGTGAAAAGTCGAAGAACCACAAACGAAAGACGGCAACAGCTTCAATAAAACTTCGAATGAGAATGAACAAGCCAACTGCGGAAAGCAAATGAAAAATCCGCGTCCGGCACCTAATCTAGTCTTCGACGTCTTCTCACCAGCGCGGAGCTAAGTGCTGCCACTGGGCGTGGGAGGGAGCCCCAGGGCCTAAGGCCGGCGCTCCTGAGACTCCGGGGCGCGTACGGCCCCAACTCATTATTACGTGAGAGTGTCACGGGCGGCGAGCTTCACAGGCGTTGGCCTTCTTCATAGGCTCCAGGCCTTTCTTGGGGGAAGCAGGCTTCACGGGCATTTTCCCTCTTCACAGGCTCTGGGCCTTTTCCAAAACGCGACAGCTTCACAGGCATTCGCCTTCTTCACAGGCTCTGGGCCTTTTCCAAAACGCAACAGCTTCACAAGCATTCGCCTTCTTCACAGGCTCTGGGCCTTTTCCAAAACGCGACAGCTTCACAGGCATTCGCCTTCTTCACAGGCTCTGGGCCTTTTCCAAAACGCGACAGCTTCACAGGCTCTGGGCCTTCTCCAAAACGCGACAGCTTCACAGGCATTCGCCTTCTTCACAGGCTCTGGGCCTTTTTAGGGGTAGAACCTCCGAAGGTGCTGGATGTTCCATGCGTTCTGGACCGGCACCCCCTCCTGAGTCTCCAAGCGTGCGGAGCCGGGCCTGGAAACATGAACAACCTTGAACGGGCCCTCCCACATGGGAGAGAGCTTGTGCAGTCCCTCCCTAGAGAGAACCTGCCTGAGCACGAGGTCTCCTAGCTCGAGAGTTCTGGGGCGGATGTTGCGGCAGTGATATCATCTCAGCGCTTGTTGGTACCTCGCCGCTCGCAGCGCGGCTTCTCGGCGACGTTCCTCCCCCAGCACGAGGTCCATCCCCCGCATGGCGTCCTGCTGCGCCTCGTCAAACACCAGGACCCGCGTGGAGCGACATCTGACCTCGTGAGGGAGGACCGCTTCGGCTCCGTAGACCAGGAAGAACGGGGTCTCTCCAGTCGGCTTGGTCGCGGTTGTGCGGATGGACCACAACACGGACTGAAGCTCGTCATACCAACCTCTGCCATAGGCCTCCAGCTTCTTCTTGAACGTCCTGGTCTTGAGGCCCCTCAGGACCTCTGCGTTGGCTCGCTCGGCCTGGCTGTTGCTTCGGGGGTGCGCCACCGAAGCGTAGCATATCTACGTTCCAAGGTTAGCACAGTATGTTTTGAAGAGGTTATTGGTGAACTGTGAACCGTTGTCTGTGATGATGCGGTTCGGCACCCCGAACCGGCTCACGATGCCCCTGATGGTGGGGACGGCCTCTACTTCAGCCCACTTGGTGAACTTGTCCACGGAGACGTAGAGGTAGCGGTAGCCCCCTGGCGCCCGAGGAAACGGGCCCAGGATGTCCAGCCCCCAGACTGCGAATGGCCACGAAAGGGGTATAGTCTGCAGGCCTCCTGCCGGCTGATGGATCTGCTTGGCGTGGAACTGGCAGGCCTCACAAGCTTTCACCAGTTCGACGGCGTCATTGAGTGCGGTGGGCCAATAAAACCCACTACGGAACGCCTTGCCGACGAGGGTCCGTGATGATGAATGATGTCCATAGTCTCCGCCGTGTATACCTTCCAGCAGTTCCTTTCCTTGCTCCCTGGAGATGCAGCGCAGGGATACATCGTTTGGTCGCTTCCGGTAGAGCTCTCCATCCTTGATGCAGTATGCCGTGGCCTGCCATGCCACACGCTCCGCTTCCTCCTCCTTTTCCGGCAAGGTCCCTTGTGTTAAGTAACTCTGGAGCTCCGTGATCCAGCACCCCTCCTGATGTTCCATCGTCAGGAGCAGGCGTGCTCCTGAGACCGGGCCACAGACCGGGGCTCCTAAGGCAGGTGGCTGGGGGAGCTCCTCCCGAGGCTGAGCCGTGTTTGATAATGACGGCAGGGCCGAGGGCTTGAAGAGCCGCTCCTCGAAGACGCCAGGCTCCTGAGGTAACCGCCTGGACGCCCGTTTGGCAATGTCGTCGGCCTCCTGATTGGTGCCATGGGGCACATGCTGCAACTCCAACCCCCAGAACTGCTTCTCCATCCTGCGGACCTCTGCAAGGTAGGCTTCCATGTGCTCATCTTTCAGCTCGTACACCTTGTTGGAGAAATTGACAAGGAGCTGCGAATCGCCCTTGATGGTGAGGCGTTTCACCCCCAGGGCAGCTGCGGCCTTCAAGCCCGCTATTAAACCTTCATACTCCGCTATGTTGTTGGAGACCTTTTCACCTTGCTGGAAACAGAGATGTACAGCATAGTAGAGCTTGTCCTGAGTGGGCGATATAAGCACCGCCCCAGCCCTAGCGCCATGCCTGGAGAACGCCCCATCAAAGTACATGACCCAGCCTTCTGGCGCCTCACTTCCCGGGGAGAGGGACCGATCCTCGTCGGCCTTGAGGCCTGGTGCCTCCGTCCATTCTGCCACAAAATCCGCTAATGCTGCTCCCTTGATGACTCTGGTCGTGCTGAATTCGAGCTGAAACGCTTGCAGTTCTATGTTCCACTCAGCGACCCTTCCAGCTGAGTTAGGGCTCCTGAGCACTCTCTCCACGGGGTATGACGAGACGACCTTGATGGGGTGACCCTGAAAATAATGCCGCAGCTTGCGCGAGGCCACCAGTAGCGCGAGGAGGAGCTTCTGAGGCATGGGGTACGGTACCCTCGCGTCCCGCAACACCGTGCTGACGAAGTACACTGGGTGCTCAACGAGGTTGGGTGCGTCAGTGCTGGTGGCGCCCTCCAGAGACCATGGCGCCTCCTGAGGTGATGAGGCCTCCTGAGGCTGGCCATCCGGGAGAGGGGCCTCTTCCGCCTCCGGTGCACTCCTCTGCGGCGGCTGAGCCTCCTCAGCCGCGGTGGCGGTTTCTGTGGGACTTCCTTGTTCCTGTTTTGCCTTGTCCCGGGCTGCTGCTGTGGTTTTGATTCGACGCTCCTCCCTAACCGCCACCAGGGCTGCGCTGGCGGAGTAGGGAGTGGCGGCGAGGTAAAGCACTAGGGGCTCTTGTGGGCGCAGAGCCACCATGACCGGAGGGCTGGTCAGGTATCTCTTGAGATCCTGGAATGCCTTGTTGGCCTCTTCAGTCCATCAAAGGGCCCCTTTTTCTTCATTAGCTGGAAGAAGGGCAGCGCTCGCTCCCCCAACTTGGAGATGAAGCGCCCTAGCGCGGTCACGCGCCCAGTGAGCTTCTGCATTTCTCTGAGGGTCTTTGGCGGGCTCATGTCCTCGACCGCCTTGACCTTTTCCGGGTTAGCCTCGATGCCTCGGTGGGACACGAGGAAACCCAAGAGCTTTCCCGAGGGCACTCCGAACACACACTTCTCTGGGTTGAGCCGCAGGTTCACTGCGTTGAGGCTCGCGAAGGTTTCCTCCAGGTCTTGTATCAGGGTCCTGGCCTCCCGAGACTTCACCACAATGTCATCGACGTAAGCCTCAACATTCTTCCCGAGCTGCGGGCCCAAGGTGATGTGCATCAGCCGCTGAAAGGTCGCCCCTGCGTTACGCAGCCCGAATGGCATGCATGTGTAATAGTACACCCCACACGGGGTTAGGAAAGCTATCTTTTCGACGTCTTTTACCGCCATCTTGATTTGGTGATACCCAGAGAAGGCATCCAACAAGCATAGCAGGTCGCATTCTGCGGCGGAATCGACGATCTGGTCGATGTGGGGGAGCGGGAACGGATCTTGCGGGCATGCCTTGTTGAGGTTGGTGAAGTCGACACACATGCGCTCCTTCCCTCCCTTCTTTGGCACAACGACAGGGTTGGCCAACCAATCCGGGTATCGGACCTCGCGAATGACCCCAGCGGCTTCTAGTTTGCGGGTCTCTTGGACGATGAAGGCCTGCTTTTTTGTGGACTGCCGCCTTGCCTTCTGCTTCACAGGGCGCACGTTGGGGCACACGTTGAGGTGATGCTCGATTACGCTCCTAGGGATCCCCGCCAACTGGTCAGGCTCCCAAGCGAATACCTTCTTGTTTGCGCGCAAGAACCTGACCAGGGCCTCCTCCTGCTCGGGCTCGAGGTTGGCGCCTACGGTGAAAGTGGCGTTGGTGGACCCGTCCTCATCGATAGGTATCTGCTTGGTTTCTGCCTTGTCTTGGGTGAACAACTGTTTCTTCTTGGCGGGTGCAGCCCCCTTGGGCTCGGGGGTCTCCGAGTCGGCGGGCTGTGCCGACGCCGCCGTCTTGAAGGTGAGCTTGAGCACTCGCAGCGCGTCTTCGGTGTCCCCGTGCATGGTGAGGACACCGCTGCTCCCGGGCATCTTCATGAGGTTGTACGCCGGGTGCGTCGTGGCCATGAACTGGGCCAGCGCTGGGTAGCCGAGGATGGCGTTGTAGGGGAGGCCGATGGGGGCGATGTCGAAGTCGACCAGCTCCGTGCGGAAGTTGTTGTAGGTGCCGAAGGTTACTGGGAGCCGGATCTGTCCCAAGGAGCTAGATGATCCGCCCCGAACGCCTGAGAAGGGCCGGCTGGGTTCCAGCCGTTCCAGGGGTATGTAGAGGAGGTTGAAGGCCTCAACCGAAAGCACGCTGAGGCCCGCACCGCCATCGATGAGAGTTCTGGTGACGGCCACCTGGCAGATGGTGGGGGTGCACAGCATGGGGAGCGCACCCGAGCAGGCCGAGTTGGAGGGGTGGTCCTCCAAGCTGAAGGTCAGGCCGGCCTTGGGCGCCGCCCGGTCCGGGAGAGCCCCCTGCCGCGTGGAAGCGGCGCTGACCCGGCAGATGAACGGCTTGACATGGTGACTTGTAGGCGGCGCCTGCGAACCTCCCAGGAGGGCCGCGACGACCGGGGGTGTTGGTGTAGCGTGGTGGGCGGGGAAGAGGCTGCGGAGCTCTTCCCAAGAGGCCACGGAGGCTGCCGGCAGGTGGAGCAACCATGCGCGCGGAGCGCCGGTGAGGTCCATGGGGAGCCAGTTGGCCATGACCCTATCGTCACCTCCAGCTTCGAGGATGGCCTCCTCGTACGCCAGCAAGAAGGCCAGTGGATCAGTCGCGCGCCGTAGCGCAGCGGCGTCGTTGGCTTGAACTTGTCCGGCCATCGTACCCGTTGCAGGGCTGGGGCCAGGGCTCGGAGCCCCCTGGCCCCCGTGCTGGCGCCGGCGGCCGGAGCGGGCGACGCGCTACTCATCGCGAGGCAGGTCGTGGCGGTGGCGGAAGGGAAAACTCCGGTGCACCCCTACCTGGCGCGCCAAATGTCGGATTGCGGGTTCCGGCAGACCCTTGAGGTTCGAACATTGGGGTGTGCGTGGAGATTTCGCCTTCTACCTACCTGCACCCCTCCGCCCCGCTAAGATCTAAGCTATGGAAGGAACAGCACAAGAGACACAGGGTTTATACTGTTTCGGGCCACCGTTGTGGTGTAATACCCTACTCCAGTGTGTGGTGTGGTGGATTGCCTCTTGGGCTGATGATGATGAGCAATACAAGGAAGAACAGCCTTGTGAGGGTCTATTCTTGGCTGGGGGGATGAACTGATAGGAGGAGTTCAGTCACCCTTCTCTCTCTCTCTTCTCGATTCTCTCTCTGATTTTGATCCGATCTCCCCTCTACCCTGTGGGTGGCTAGTTCTATTTATAGGCAAAGGCCCTGGGCCTCTTCCCAAATATCGAGCGGGAAGGGCGCCAACAATTGGCCATTTTGAAGGGGAACATCTGGTACACTTATCCTGACTAAAGTTGGTCCTCGCCTGCCAAAGGCTCTGGTGGTGACGCTGGCTTGGGCTCCACAATGAATTCCTCCCTGCCGTTGGACTGGTCTTGGTCTCGTTGCACCGAAACGGGTGCCTTTGCTTGATGCTCTCGCCTGCGCTTGCTCCCTTTGCACCAAAGAGGAAAGGAGGACACTGCGCGGCTGGCGCCCGCCTGGCGCCTTTGGTCGTCATGGCTTGCGTCATGGGCACCTCGTGAGGTACCCCGCCTTGATCTCTCCGCCTCCTCGCGAGCCAGCCTGATGAGGCCGTGCCTGAGGAAGCTCCGTGTCGTCCGCCCCGCGAGGCTTGGCCCCTCGCGAGGGTCTTGGGTCTGTGTTGATGAAGATGGGCCGCGCTGGGCCCCCTTTTGAGCCACGCCGCGGGCCGCAGGCAGGCAAGTCTGGGGACCCCCGTTCCCAGAACGCCGACAGTACCGGAGGGGGGCCACTCACCGTCCACGAGGGTGGGGGGCGCGCCCAGGGGGTAGGGCGCGCCCCCTGCCTTGTGGGACCCCTGGTGGCCCTCCGATGCCCATCTTTGGCTATATGGAGTCTTTCGTCGAGGAAAAAATCATAAGCAAGATCACGGGACGAAACTCCGCCGCCACGTGGCGGAACCAATCTAGGGCTCCGACGGAGCTGTTTTGCCGGGGAAACTTCCCTTTGGGAAGGGGAAATCATCACCATCGTCATCACCAACGATCCTCTCATCGGGAGGGGGTCAATCTCCATCAACATCTTCACCAGCACCATCTCATCTCAAACCCTAGTTCATCTCTTGTATCCAATCTTTGTATCCAAACCTCAGATTGGTAACTGTGGGTTGCTAGTAGTGTTGATTACTCCTTGTAGTTGATGCTAATTGGTTTACTTGGTGGAAGATCATATGTTCAGATCCATTATGCATATCAATAACCCTCTAATTATGAACATGAATATGCTTTGTGAGTAATTACATTTGTTCCTGAGGACATGGGAGAAGTCTTGCTATAAGTAGTCATGTGAATTTGGTATTCGTTCGATATTTCGATGAGATGTATGTTGTCATCCCTCTAGTGGTGTCATGTGAATATTGACTACATGGAAATTCACCATTATTTGCTCCTAGAGGGAGGCATTGGGAAGTAATAAGTAGATGATGGGTTGCTAGAGTGACAGAAGCTTAAACCCTAGTTTATGCGTTGCTTCGTAAGGGGCTGATTTGGATCCATATGTTTCATGCTACGGTTGGGTTTACCTTAATACTTCTGTTGTAGCTGCGGATGCTTGCAATAGGGGTTAATCATAAGTGGGATGCTTGTCGAAGTAAGGGCAGTACCCAAGCACCGGTCCACCCACATATCAAATTATCAAAGTACTGAACGCGAATCATATGAAGTGATGAAAACTAGCTTGACGGTAATTCCCATGTGTCCTCGGGAGCGCTTTACTTTATATAAGAGTTTGTCCAGGCTTGTCCTTTTCTACAAAAAGGATTGGGCCATCTTGCTGCACCTTATTTACTTTTATTACTTGTTGCTCATTACAATTTATCTTATCACAAAACTATCTGTTACCGATAATTTCAGTGCTTGCAGAGAATACTTTGCTGAAAACCGCTTATCATTTCCTTCTGCTCCTCGTTGGGTTCGACACTCTTACTTATCGAAAAGGCTACGATAGATCCCCTACACTTGTGGGTTATCAAGACTCTTTTCTGGGGTCATTGCCGAGGAGTGAAGCGCCTTTGGTGGGTGGAATTTGGTAAGGAAAAATTTATATAGTGTGCTGAAATTTACTGTCACTTGTTACTATGGAACATAATCCTTTGAGGGGCTTGTTCGGGGTATCTTCACCCCGACCAGTAGAGGAAAGAGTTGCTCCTCAACCTACTCAACCTACTGAAAATGTTTACTTTGGAATTCCTTCGGGTATGATAGAGAAACTGCCAGCTAATCCTTTCACAGGTGACGGAACATTACATCCCGATTTCCACCTAATCTATGTGGATGAAGTTTGTGGATTATTTAAGCTTGCAGGTATGCCCGAGGATGTTATCTAGAAGAAGGTCTTCCCTTTATATTTGAAGGCAGATGCATTGACATGGTTGAGGCTATGTGATGATATTGGATCATGGAACTACCAACGATTGAAATTGGAATTTCATCACAAGTTTTATCCTATGCATCTTGTTCATCGTGATCGTAATTATATATATAATTTTTGGCCTCACGAAGGAGAAAGCATCGCTCAAGCTTGGGGAAGGCTTAAGTCAATGTTATATTCATGCCCCAATCATGAGCTCTCAAAAGAAATGATTATTCAAAAAAATTATGCTCGGCTTTCTCTCAGTAATCACTCCATGCTCAACACTTCTTGTACTGGATCTTTTATGATGAAGACTACTGAATTCAAATGGGATTTACTGGAAAGAATTAAACGCAACTCTGAAGATTGGGACCTCGACGAAGGTAAGGAGTCAGGTACAACACCTAAGTTTGATTGTGTTAAATCTTTTATGGATACCGATGCTTTCCATGAATTTAGCACTAAATATGGACTTGACTCTGAGATAGTAGCTTCTTTCTGTGAAACCTTTGCTACTCATGTTGATCTCCCTAAGGAGAAGTGGTTTAAATATAATCCCATTAAAGTAAAAGTAGTTGCACCTATTAAAGTTGAAGAAAAGACCATCACTTATAATGATCCTGTTGTTCCTACTGCTTATATTGAGAAACCACCTTTCCCTGTTAGAATAAAGGACCATGCTAAAGCTTCAACTGTGGTCAACAAAAGTAATATTAAGACACCTAAACCCCCTGAGAAAATTAAGGTTGAACCTAGTGTTTCTATGGTTAAAGATCTCTCGGCCGATAATATTGATGGGCATGTTATGTACTTCTGCAATGAATTTGCTAGAATTGCTAGACCAGATACTAAAAATAAACATAGACCTGTTGTAGGCATGCCTGTTATTTCTGTGAAAATAGGAGATCATTGCTATCATGGCTTATGTGATATGGGTGCTAGTGCAAGTGCAATACCTCATTCCTTATACAAATAAATTATGCATGATATTGCACCTGCTAAGATAGAAGAGATAGATGTTACAATTAAGCTTTCCAATACAGATACTATTTCACCAGTTGGGATTGTTAGATATGTTGAAGTCTTGTGTGGGAAAGTTAAATACCCTGCTGATTTTCTTGTTCTTGGTTCCCCACAAGATGACTTTTGTCCCATCATATTTGGTAGACCCTTCTTGAATACTGTTAATGCTAAGATAGACTGCAATAACGATATTGTTTCTGTTGGTTTAGGGGATATGTCTCATGAGTTTAAACTTGCTAAATTTCGTAGACAACCCCATGATAAAGAATTGCCTAGTAAAGATGAAATTATTGGTCTTGCTTCTATTGCCGTGCCTCCTACTAATCCTTTAGAACAGTATTTTCTAAACCATGAAAATGATATGTTTATGAATGAAAGAAGGGAGATAGAAGAAGTATTCTTTAAATAGGGACCTATTTTGAAACACAACTTGCCTGTTGAAATTCTAGGGGATACCCCTCCACCCAAGGGTGATCCCGTGTTTGAACTTAAATCTTTACCTGATACTCTTGAATATGATTATCATGATGAGAAAGAGATATATCCTGTTATTGTTAGTGCTAACCTGTCAGAGCATGAAGAAAAGAAATTAGTGAAAACTCTGAAGAAGCACCGTGCTGCTATTGGATATACTCTTGATGATCTTAAGGGCATTAGTCCCACTCTCTGCCAGCACAAAATAAAATTGGAGAAGGATGCTAAACCGGTTGTTGATCACCAACGACGGTTAAATCCTAAGACGAAATAAGTGGTAAGAAAGGAAATACTAAAGCTTTTTGAGGCAGGTATAATTTATCCCATTGCTGATAGTCAGTGGGTAAGTCCTGTCCATTGTATCCCTAAGAAGGGAGGTATTATTGTTGTTCCTAATGATAAAGATGAATTGATCCCATAAAGAATTGTTACAGGTTATAGAATGGTAACTGATTTCCATAAATTAAATAAAGCTACTAAAAAGGATCATTACCCTTTACCTTTTATTGATCAAATGCTAGAAAGATTATCCAAACATACACATTTTGCTTTATAGATGGTTATTCCGGTTTCTCTCAAATACCTGTGTCAAAAGTGGAACAAGAAAATACAACTTTTACTTGTCGTTTCAATACCTTTGCTTATTGACGTATGCCTTTGGGTTTATGTAATGCACCTGCTACCTTTCAAAGATGTATGACTGCTATATTCTCTGACTTATGTGAAAAGATTGTTGAGGTATTCATGGATGATTTCTCTGTTTATGGGACTTCTTTTGATGATTGCTTAAGCAACCTTGATCGAGTTTTGTAGAGATGTGAAGAAACTAATCTTGTCTTGAATTGGGAGAAGTGCCACTTTATGGTTAATGAATGTATTGTCTTGGGGCATAAAATTTCTGAAAGAGGTATTGAAGTTGATAAAAGCTAAAGTTGATTCTATTGAAAAGATGCCATGTCCCAAGGACATTAAAGGTATAAGAAGTTTCCTTGGTCATGCCGGTTTTTATAGGAGGTTCATTAAGGACTTCTCTAAAATTTCTCGGCCTCTGACTAATCTCTTACAAAAAGATGTTCCTTTTGTCTTTGATGATGACTGTGTAGAAGCATTTGAAATACTTAAGAAAGCTTTGGTTTTTGCACCTATTGTTCAACCTCTTGATTGGAATTTACCATTTGAAATTATGTGTGATGCTAGTGATTATGTTGTAGGGGTTGTTCTAGGACAAAGAGTTGATAAGAAATTAAATGTTATCCAATATGCTAGTAAAACTCTAGACATTGACCAAAGAAATTATGCTACTATGAAAAAGAATTTTTAGCAGTTGTATTTGCTTGTGATAAGTTCAGACCTTATATTGTTGATTCTAAAGTAACTATTCACACTGATCATGCTGCTATTAAATATCTTATGGAAAAGAAAGATGCTAAGCCTAGACTTATTAGATGGGTCCTCTTGCTTCAATAATTTGATTTGCATATTATTGATAGAAAGGGAGCTGAGAACCCCGTTGCAGACAACTTGTCTAGGTTAGAGAATGTTCTTGATGACCCACTACCTATTGATGATAGCTTTCGTGATGAACAACTAGCTGTCATAAATGCTTCTCGTACTGCTCCATGGTATGCTGATTATGCTAATTATATTGTTGCTAAATTTATACCACCTAGTTTCACATACCAGCAAAAGAAAAGGTTCTTCTATGATTTAAGACATTGCTTCTGGGATGACCCACATCTTTATAAAGAAGGAGTAGATGGTGTTATTAGACGTTGTGTACCTGAGCATGAACAGGAACAGATCCTACGCAAGTGTCACTCCGAGGCTTGTGGAGGACACCATGCTGGAGATAGAACTGCACATAAGGTATTGCAATCCGGTTTTTATTGGCCTACTCTCTTTAAGGATGCCTGTAAGTTTGTCTTGTCTTGTGATGAATGTCAAAGAATTAGTAATATTAGTAGACGTCAAGAAATGCCTATGAATTATTCACTTGTTATTGAACCATTTGATGTCTGGGACTTTGATTATATGGGACCTTTTCCTTCCTCTAATGGGTATACACATATTATAGTTGTTGTTTATTGCATTAATAAGTGGGTAGAGGCTATTCCAACTAGTAGTGCTGATCATAACACCTCTATTAAAATGCTTAAAGAAGTTATTTTTCCAAGGTTTGGAGTCCCTAGATATTTAATGACTGATGGTGGTTCACATTTTATTCATGGTGGTTTTCGTAAAATGCTTGCTAAGTATGATGTAAATCATAGAATTGCATCTCCATATCATCCACAGTCTAGTGGTCAAGTAGAACTTAGCAATAGAGAGATTAAATTAATTTTGCACAAGACTGTCAATAGATCTAGAAAGAATTGGTCCAAGAAACTTAATGATGCATTATGGGCTTATAGAACTGCAAACAAAAATCCTATGGGTATGTCTCCATATAAAATGGTTTATGGTAAAGCATGTCACTTACCTCTTGAATTAGAACATAAGGCATATTGGGATATTAAAGAGCTCAACTATGACTTCAAACTTGCCGGTGAGAAGAGACTTTTTGACATTAGCTCACTTGATCAATGGAGCCCCCAGGCTTATGAGAATGCCAAACTATTTAAAGAAAAAGTTAAAATATGGCATGACAAAAGGATACAAAAATGTGGGTTTAATGTAGGTGATTATGTATTGTTATACAACTCTCGTTTAAGATTTTTTGCAAGAAAACTCCTCTCTAAATGGGAAGGTCCTTACATCATCGAGGAGGTCTATCGTTCCGGTGCCATAAAAATCAACAACTTCGAAGGCACAAATTCGAGGGTGGTGAATGGTCAAAGAATCAAACATTATATCTTAGGTAATCATATAAATGTTGAAACTAATGTTATTGAAACCGTAACCCCGGAGGAATACATAAGGGAAACTTTCCAGAACGTTTCAGACTCCGAAAAGGAATAGGTACGTGGTACGGTAAGTAAACCGACTCCAAAACAGTTCTAATGGCATTTTTTCTCCGTTTTGGAATATTTAAGAAAATAGGAAAATAAGAAGCAGACCGGAAAGGACACGAGGCTTCCACGATGGTGGAGGGCGCGCCCTACCCCCCTAGGCGCGCCCCTGCCTCGTGGGCACCTTGTGCGCTCTCTGGACTCCGTTTTCTTGCACGATACTTCTTTTGGTCGGTAAAAAATCATTATATAATCTCCCGAAGGTTTTGACCACCGTATCACGCAAAAATCTCCTGTTCTTGTTTCGAGCCGTTTTCTGCCAGGGTTGTCAAGGCCAAGCATCATGTAGTCTCCCTCCTCCTCCAACAATGAGGGCAACGATGCTTGGCTAATGAAGATAGAGCTGAAGAGAGAAGAACCCGGAGAGATCAACAAGGATGATGGGATCGAGAAGGCCATGGGGGATCAAGTTCCGGTAGTAGCAGAAGAAGACATCCTTCAACATCACCACATTCTCTTTACCCCAATGGAGATTGAAGCTTTCAAGATGATTGAGTTAGCTCGCATTCAAAACAAGTATCTCACAAGTGAAAATATTTTGTTGAAGGAGCATATCGTCGCACTCAAGGGCATTATTCGCAAATTGGAGGATCTCTTACGCTCGATGTGCGACTACCCATCATCACCAACACCTTCTTCACCAACAAAGAAGAACTGGGCATCAGGTATTGGCACTCCCCTTGGCAACTGCCAAGCTTGGGGGAGTGCCCCGGTATCGTATCACCATCACTTTTATCTTTACCATTTTTCTTAGTTCGATCCTTTTGGTAATATCTTGATCTAGTAGAATAAAGTTTTAGTATGATCTAGTTTTAGTTTTGCTTTATGACCCTTCTATGTAATCAAGACCATGAGCTATATATAATAAATTTTAGTGTTGAGTCAAGGGCTTGATAATTTTGCTATGATCTTGAGGGAATAGAATAAAAAGAAATAAAGAGATCATATGGGTCTTATGGAGAGTAATGAGCTCACATATAAAGAGTATGATGAATAAAAATTGTTGAGAGTTGACAAACATAGATTTGGTCATCATTGCAATTAATAGGAAGTAATAAATAAAGAGAGGTTTTCACATATAAATATACTATCTTCGACATTTTTTATGATTGTGAGAACTCATTAAAGTATGACATGCTAAAAGTAGAGATACTACTTGTGCTTCCAAATATCCCTAAACCCAGTTTTGCCATGAGAGCCCACCATATCTACCTATGGATTGAGTAAGATCCCTCAAGTAAGTTGTCATCATTGCAAGCAATAAGAATTGCTCTCTAAATATGTATGACTTATTAGTGTGGAGAAAATAAGCTTTATACGATCTTGTGATGTGGAAGAAATAAAAGCAATGGACTGCATAATAAAGTTCCATACCACAATTGGCAATATAAAGTGATGTTCTTTTGCATTAAGATTTCGTGCATCCAACCATAAAAGCACATGACAACCTCTGCTTCCCTCTGCGAAGGGCCTATCTTTTATTCTTGTCTTATACTTCATGCAAAGAGTCATGGTGATACTCACCTTTCCTTTTTACATTTTATCCTTTGGCAAGCACAATGTGTTGGAAAGATCCTGATATATATGGCTAATTGGATGTGGGTTTTCATGAACTATTATTGTTGACATTACCCTTGAGGTAAAAGGTTGGGGGGCAAAACTATAAGCCCCTATCTTTCTGTGTGTCCGATTAAAACTTCATAACCATAAATATCGCGTGAGTGTTAGCAATTGTGTAAGACTAAATGATGGTTGAGTATGTGGACTTGCTGAGAAGCTCTTATATTGACTCTTTCCTATGTTATGATAAATTGCAATTGCTTCAATGACCGAGATTACAGTTTGTTAGTTTTGAATGAAGTTTCTGATTCATACTTGAGTATGTGAATGAATTGTTACTTTAGCATAAGAGATCATATGAAAATATATATATGTTGTTGTTCTAAGAATGATCATGATGCCCTCATGTCCGTATTTTATTTTATCGACACCACTATCTCTAAACATGTGGACATATTTTTCGATTTCGGCTTGCGCTTGAGGACAAGCGAGGTCTAAGCTTGGGGGAGTTGATACGTCCATTTTGCATCATGCTTTTATATCGATATTTATTGCATTATGGGATGTTATTACACATTATGCCACAAATCTTATGCCTATTCTCTATTATTTTACAAGGTTTGCATGAAGAGGGGGAATGCCGGCAGCTATAATTCTAGGCTGGAGAAGGAGAAAATATTAGAGACCTATTCTACACATCTCCAAAAGTCCTGAAACTTCATGGGAGCACGTTTCAGAATATATAAAACATATCGGGCGAAAGATGTACTGGACGGGGGCCACTCACTGTCCACGAGGGTGGGGGCAGGCCCTACCCCCTGGGCGCGCCCCTGCCTCGTGGGCCCCCTGGTGGCCCTCCGATGCCCATCTTTGGCTATATGGAGTCTTTCGTCGAGGAAAAAATCATAAGCAAGCTCACGGGACGAAACTCTGCCGCCATGAGGCGGAACCAATCTAGGGCTCCGGCGGAGCTATTCTACCGGGGAAACTTCCCTTCGGGAGGGGGAAATCATCACCATCATCATCACCAGCGATCCTCTCATCGGGAGGGGGTCAATCTCCATCAATATCTTCACCAGCACCATCTCATCTCAAACCCTACTTCATCGCTTGTATCCAATCTTTGTAACCAAACCTCAGATTGGTACCTGTGGGTTGCTAGTAGTGTTGATTACTCCTTGTAGTTGATGCTAGTTGGTTTACTTGGTGGAAGATCATATGTTCAGATCCATTATGTATATTAATACCCCTCTGACTATGAACATGAATATGCTTTGTGAGTAATTATGTTTTTTCCTGAGGATGCTACGTCTTGAGCTTGCGTAGGTTTTCCCCGAAGAGAAAGGGATGATGCAGCAGAGTAGCATAAGTATTTCCCTCGGTTTTTGAGAACCAAGGTATCAATCCAGTAGGAGGCCACGCTCAAGTCCCTTGTACTTGCACAAAACGATAGCTACTCGCAACCAACGCGATTAGGGGTTGTCAATCCCTTCACGGTCACTTACGAGAGTGAGATCTGATAGATATAATATTTTTGGTATTTTTGGTATAAAGATGCAAAGTAAAAAGTAAAGGCAAAGTAAAAAAGGCAAAGCAAGATTAAAGTGATGGAGATTGATATGATGAGAATAGACCCGGGGGCCATAGATTTCACTAGTGGCTTCTCTCAAGAGCATAAGTACTCTACGGTGGGTGAACAAATTACTGTTGAGCAATTGACAGAATTGAGCATAGTTATGAGAATATCTAGGCATTATCATGTATATAGGAATCACGTCCGTGACAAGTAGACCGAAACGATTCTGCATCTACTACTATTACTCCACTCATCGACCGCTATCCAGCATGCATCTAGAGTATTAAGTTAAAAACAGAGTAACGCTTTAAGCAAGATGACATGATGTAGAGAGATAAATTCATGCAATATGAAATAAACCCCATCTTGTTATCCTCGATGGCAACGATGCAATACGTGCCTTGCTGCCCCTTCTGTCACTAGGAAAGGACACCGCAAGATCGAACCCATAGCTAAGCACTTCTCCCATGGCAAGAACTACCAATCTAGTTGGCCAAACCAAACAGATAATTTGAAGAGACTTGCAAAGATAACCAATCATGCATAAAAGAATTCAGAGAAGATTCAAATATTATTCATAGATAGACTTGATCATAAACCCACAATTCATCGATCTCAACAAACACACCGCAAAAGGACGATTACATCGAATAGATCTCCACGAGAGAGGGGGAGAACTTTGTATTGAGATTCAAAGAGAGAGAAGAAGCCATCTAGCTACTAACTATGGACCCGAAGGTCTGAGGTAAACTACTCACACTTCATCGGAGGGGCTAGGATGATGTAGAAGCCCTCCGTGATGACGGCCCTCTTCCGGCGGAGCTCCGGAACAGGCCCCAAGATGGGATCTCATGGATACAGAAAGTTGCGGCGGTGGAATTAGGTTTTTGGCTCCTGTTCTGATTGTTTGGGGTACGTAGGTATATATAGGAGGAAGGAGTACGTCGGTGGAGCACCGAGGGGCCCACGAGGCAGGGGGCGCGCCCCCACCCCCGTGACCTCCTCTTTGATCCCTTGCAGTAGGGTCCAAGTCTCCTGGATCACGTTCGGTGAGAAAATCACGTTCCCGAAGATTTTATTCCGTTTGGACTCCGTTTGATATTCTGTTTCTCCGAAGCACTGAAATAGGCAAAAAACAGCAATTCTGGGCTAGGCCTCCAGTTAATAGGTTAGTCCCAAAAATAATATAAAAGTGGAAAATAAAGCCTAATATAGTCCAAAACAGTAGATAATATAGCATGGAGCAATCAAACATTATAGATACGTTGGAGACATATCAGGCATCCCCAAGCTTAATTCTTGCTCGTCCTCGAGTAGGTAAATGATAAAAAGAGAATTTTTGATGCGGAGTGCTACTTGGCATAATTTCAATGCAAATCATCTTAATTGTGGTATGAACATTCAGATTAGAAAGATTCAAGACAAAAGTTTATATTGACATAAAAATAATAATACTTCAAGCATACTAACAAAGCAATTATGTCTTCTCAAAATAACATGGCCAAAGAAAGTTATCCCTACAAAATCATATAGTCTGGCTATGCTCTATCTTCACCACACAAAATATTTAAATCATACACAACCCCGATGACAAGCCAAGCAATTGTTTCATACTCTAACTTTTTCAAAAAAAATTCAATCTTCATGCAATACATGAGCGTGAGCCATGGATATAGCACTATAGGTGGAATAGAATGGTGGTTGTGGAGAAGACAAAAAGGGAGAAGATAGTCTCACATCAACTAGGCGTATCAATGGGCTATGGAGATGCCCATCAATAGATATCAATGTGAGTGAGTAGGGATTGCCATGCAACGGATGCACTAGAGCTATAAATGTATGAAAGCTCATCAAAAGAAACTAGTGGGTGTGCATCCAACTTGCTTGCTCACGAAGACCTAGGGCAATTTGAGGAAGCCCATCATTGGAATATACAAGCCAAGTTCTATAATGTAAAATTCCCACTAGTATATGAAAGTGACAACATATGAGACTCTCTATATGAAGAACATGGTGCTACTTTGAAGCACAATATATGAGACTCGCTATATCATGGTGCTACTTTGAAGCACAAGTGTGGAAAAAGGATAGTAGCATTGCCCCTTTTTATTTATTTTCTTTTTTTGGGCCTTCTTTTTTTTCTTTGGCCTTTCCCCTTTTTTATTTGGGACAATGCTCTATTAAATGATAATCATCACACTTCTATTTATTTACAACTTAATGATTACAACTCGATACTAAAACAAAGTATGACTCTATATGGATGCCTCCGGCGGTGTACCGGGATATGCAATGAATCAAGAGTGACAAGTATGAAAAATTATGAACGGTGGCTTTGCCACAAATACTATGTCAACTACATGATCATGCTAAGCAATATGACAATGATGAATGTGTCATGATGAACTAGATGGTGGAAAGTTGCATGGCAATATATCTCGGAATGGCTATGGAAATGCCATAATAGGTAGGTATGGTGGCTGATTTGAGGAAGGTATATGGTAGGTGTATGATACCGGCGAAAGGTGCGCGGTATTAGAGAGGCTAGCTAAGGTGGAAGGGTGATAGTGCGTATGATCCATGGACTCAACATTAGTCATAAAGAGCTCATATACTTATTGCAAAAATCTAGAAGTTATCAAAGCAAAGTACTATGCGCATGCTCCTAGGGGGATAGATTGGTAGGAAAAGACCATCGCTTGTCCCCGACCGCCACTCATAAGGAAGACAATCAATACATAAATCATGCTCCGACTTCATCACATAACGGTTCACCATACGTGCATGCTACGGGAATCACAAACTTCAACACAAGTATTCTTTAAATTCACAACTACTCAACTAGCATGACTTTAATATTATCACCTCCATATCTCAAAACAATTATCATGCTTCAATATTTTCTTAGTATTCAACACACTCAAAAGAAAGTTTCACAAATCTTGAATACCAAGCATATTATTATTAAGCAAATTACCATGCTATTAAGAGACTCTCAAAATAATTTAAGTGAAGCATGAGAGATCAATAGTTTCTTTAAAACAAATCCACCACCGTGCTCTAAAAGATCTAACTGAAGCACATAGAGCAAAATTATAATGCTCAAAAGATATAAGTGAAGCACATAGAGCAAAACTACTTAGCTCAAAAGATATAAGTGAAGCACATAGAGCAAAACTACTTAGCTCAAAAGATATAAGTGAAGCACATAGAGTATTCTATCAAATTTTAATTCATGTATGGCTCTCTCAAAAAGGTGTGTACAGCAAGGATGATTGTGGCATACTAACAAACAAATACACAAATAATACAAGACGCTCCAAGCAAAACACATATCATGTTGGTGAATAAAAATATAGCTCCAAGTAAATTACTGATGGAAGTGGACGAAAAGAGGGGATGCCTTCCGGGGCATCCCCAAGCTTTGACTTTTTGGTGTCCTTGGATTATCTTGGGGGTGCAATGGAAATCACCAAGCTTAGGCTCTTGCCACTCCTTGTTCCATAATCCATCACAAGAATTCACCCAAAACTTGAAAACTTCACAACACAAAACTCAAAATAGAAAACTCGTGAGCTCCGTTAGCAAAAGAAAACAAAAGACCACTTCAAGGTACTGTAATGAACTCATTATTTATTTATATTGGTGTTAAAACTACTTTATTCCAACTTCTCTATGGATTATAAACTATTTTACTAGCCATAGATTCATCAAAATAAGCAAACAACACACGAAAAACAGAATCTGTAAAAAACAGAACAGTCTATAGTAATCTGTAGCTAGCGCAAGATCTGGAACCCCAAAAATTTCTAAAATAAATTGATGGACGTGAGGAATTTATCTATTAATCATCTGCAAAAATAATTAACTAAATATAACTCTTTAAATAAAAAGGACAGCAGTTCTCCTGAGCGCTAAAGTTTCTGTTTTTTACAGCAAGTTCAACAAGACTTTCCCCAAGTCTTCCCAACAGTTCTACTTGGCACAAACACTAATTAAACACAAAAAACACAACCAAAACAGAGGCTATATAATATATTTATTACTAAACAGGAGCAAAAAAGCAAGGAATAAAAATAAAATTGGGTTGCCTCCCAACAAGCGCTATCGTTTAACGCCCCTAGCTAGGCATAAAAGCGAGGATAGATCTAGGTATTGCCATCTATGGTAGGCAATCCATAAGTGGCTCTCATGATAGTTTCATATGGTAATTTTATTTTATTTCTTGGAAAGTGTTCCATGCCCTTTTTAATGTAAATTGAAATCTAATATTCCCTTCCTTCATATCAATAATCGCACCAACCGTTCTAAGGAAAGGTCTACCAAGAATAATAGGGCAAGATGGATTGCAATCTATATCAAGAACAATGAAATCTACGGGCACATAATTCCTATTTGCAACAATAAGAACATTATTAATTCTTCCCATAGGTTTCTTAATAGTGGAATCCGCAAGATGCAAGTTTAGAGAGCAATCATCAAAATCGCGGAAATCTAGTAAATCACACAAAGTCTTGGGAATAGTAGAGACACTAGCACCCAAATCACACAAAGCATAAAACTCACGATCTTTAATTTTAATTTTAATAGTTGGTTCCCACTCATCATAGAGTTTTCCAGAGATAGAAACTTTCAACTCAAGTTTTTCTTCATAAGATTGCATCAAGGCATCAACAATATGTTCGGTAAAGGCTTTATTTCGACTATAAGCATGTGGAGAATTTAGCACGGATTGCAACAAGGAAATACAATCAATTAAAGAGAAACTTTCATAATTAAATTCCTTGAAATCCAATATAGTGGGTTTAGCAATATGTAGATTTTTATTTCTTTCAATCCCACTTTCATCAATTTCATCATTAAGATCTAAATACTCCGAATTTTTAGAACACCTTCTAGGTAAAGGAAGATCATATTCAGTTTCATCAAGATTCATATTGCAAAACAAATATTTAATAGGGGACACATCAATAACTTTTAGATCTTCATCTTGATTTTCATAGGAATTGGAAGAACACGCTTTAATTAAGGCATCTTTGGAAGCACGCATCCGAGCGGTTCTTTCCTTACACTCATCAATCGAAATTCTCATGGCTTTTAGAGACTCATTGATATCATGCTTTGGTGGAATAGATCTAAGTTTCAAAGAATCAACATCAAGAGCAATTCTATCAACGTTCCTAGCCAAATCATCACTCTTAAGCAATTTTTCTTCAATCATAGCATTAAAATTCTTTTGCAAAGAAATGAATTCTTTAATATTAGATTCAACATCAGAGGGCATCTTATTATAATTTCCATAAGAGTTGTTGTAGGAATTCCCATAATTATTAGAAGGATTACTAGGATATGGCCTAGGATTAAAATTCCCTCTATAAGCGTTGTTACCAAAAGTATTCCTACCAACAAAATTCACATCCATAGATTCATTGTTATTCTCAATCAAAGTAGACAAAGGCATATCATTAGGATCAGAAGAAACACTCTTAGTAGCAAATAATTTCATAAGTTCATCCATATTTCCACTCAACACATTAATTTCTTCTATCGCATGCACTTTTTTATTAGATGATCTTTCAGTGTGCCATTGAGAATAATTAACCATAATATTATCTAGGAGTTTAGTAGCATCTCCTAAAGTGATTTCCATAAAAGTGCCTCCCGCGGCCGAATCTAAAAGATTTCTAGAAGCAAAATTCAATCCGGCATAAAATTTTTGTATAATCATCCACAAATTCAAACCATGAGTAGGGTAATTATGTATCATTAATTTCATTCTCTCCCAAGCTTGTGCAACATGTTCATGATCAAGTTGTTTAAATTTCATAATATCGTTTCTAAGAGAGATGATCTTAGCGGGAGGAAAATACTTAGAGATAAAAGCATCTTTGCACTTGTTCCATGAATCAATACTATTCTTAGGCAAAGACGAAAACCAAGCTTTAGCACGATCTCTAAGCGAAAAAGGAAATAGCTTCAATTTAACGACATCATTATCGACATCTTTTTTCTTTTGCATATCACATAAATCAACAAAGCTATTCAGATGAGTAGCGGCATCTTCACTAGGAAGGCCGGCGAATTGATCTTTCATAACAAGATTCAACAAAGCAGCATTGATTTCACAAGATTCAGTATTGGCAAGAGGAGCAATCGGAGTGCTAAGGAAATCATTATTATTGGTATTGGTGAAGTCACACAATTTGGTAGTATCTTGAGCCATCGCGACAAACAAGCAAAAAAACTAGCACACGAGCAAACAAGGGCAAACGGGTAAAAGAGGCAAATAGAGAGGGAGGATAGAGAGAGAGAGGGCGAATAAAACGGCAAGGGTGGATTGGGGGGAAAGGAAAACGAGAGGCAAATGGCAAATAATGTAATGCGAGAGATAAGGATTGCGATGGGTACTTGGTATTTTGACTTTTTGCGTAGACTCCCCGGCAACGGCGCCAGAATCCTTCTTGCTACGTCTTGAGCTTGCGTTGGTTTTCCCCGAAGAGGAAGGGATGATGCAGCAGAGCAGCGTAAGTATTTCCCTCAGTTTTTGAGAACCAAGGTATCAATCCAGTAGGAGGCCACGCTCAAGTCCCTCCTACCTGCACAAAACGATAGCTACTCGCAACCAACGCGATTAGGGGTTGTCAATCCCTTCACGATCACTTATGAAAGTGAGATCTGATAGATAAATATTTTTGGTATTTTTGGTATAAAGATGCAAAGTAAAAAGTAAAGGCAAAGTAAAAAAGCAAAGCAAGATTAAAGTGATGGAGATTGATATGATGAGAATAGACCAGGCGGCCATAGGTTTCACTAGTGGCTTCTCTCAAGAGCATAAGTATTCTATGGTGGGTGAACAAATTACTGTTGAGCAATTGACAGAATTGAGCATAGTTATGAGAATATCTAGGCATGATCATGTATATAGGCATCACGTCCGTGACAAGTAGACCGAAACGATTCTGCATCTACTACTATTACTCCACTCATCGACCGCTATCCAGCATGCATCTAGAGTATTAAGTTAAAAATAGAGTAATGCTTTAAGCAAGATGACATGATGTAGAGAGATAAATTCATGCAATATGAAATAAACCCCATCTTGTTATCCTCGATGGCAACGATGCAATACGTGCCTTGCTGCCCCTTCTGTCACTGGGAAAGGACACCGCAAGATCGAACCCAAAGCTAAGCACTTCTCCCATCGCAAGAACTACCAATCTAGTTGGCCAAACCAAACGGATAATTCGAAGAGACTTGCAAAGATAACCAATCATGCATAAAAGAATTCAGAGAAGATTCAAATATTATTCATAGATAGACTTGATCATAAACCCACAATTCATCGATCTCAACAAACACACCGCAAAAAGAAGATTAGATCAAATATATCTCCACGAGAGAGGGGGAGAACTTTGTATTGAGATTCAAAGAGAGAGAAGAAGCCATCTAGCTACTAACTATGAACCCGAAGGTCTGAGGTAAACTATTCACACTTCATCGGAGGGGCTAGGATGATGTAGAAGCCCTCCGTGATGACGGCCATGTTCCGGCGGAGCTCCGGAACAGGCCCCAAGATGGGATCTCGTGGATACAGAAAGTTGCGGCGGTGGAATTAGGTTTTTGGCTCCTGTTCTGATCGTTTGGGGGTACGTAGGTATATATAGGAGGAAGGAGTACGTCGGTGGAGCACCGAGGGGCCCACGAGGCAGGGGGCATGCCTCCCACCCTCGTGACCTCCTCTTTGATCCCTTGCAGTAGGGTCCAAGTCTCCTGGATCACGTTCGGTGAGAAAATCACGTTCCCAAAGATTTTATTCCTTTTGTGCTCCGTTTGATATTTTGTTTCTCTGAAACACTGAAATAGGCAAAAAAAACAGCAATTCTGGGCTGGGCCTCCGGTTAATAGGTTAGTCCCAAAAATAATATAAAAGTGGAAAATAAATCCCAATATAGTCTAAAATAGTAGATAATATAGCATGGAGCAATCAAAAATTATAGATATGTTGGAGACGTATCAGAGGACATGGGAGAAGTCTTGCTATAAGTAGTCATGTGAATTTGGTATTCGTTCGATAATTTGATGAGATGTATGTTGTCATCCCTCTAGTGGTGTCATGTGAATGTCGACTACATGACACTTCACCATTATTTGGGCCTAGAGGGAAGCATTGGGAAGTAATAAGTAGATGATGGGTTGCTAGAGTGACAGAAGCTTAAACCCTAGTTTATGCGTTGCTTCGTAAGGGGGTGATTTGGATCCATATGTTTCATGCTATGGTTAGGTTTACCTTAATACTTCTGTTGTAGTTGCGGATGCTTGCAATAGGGGTTAATCATAAGTGGGATGCTTGTCCAAGTAAGCGCAGTACCCAAGCACCGGTCCACCCACATATCAAATTATCAAAGTACCGAATGCGAATCATATGAACGTGATGAAAACTAGCTTGACGGTAATTCCCATGTGTCCTCGGGAGCGCTTTACTTTATATAAGAGTTTGCCTAGGCTTGTCCTTTGCTACAAAAAGGATTGGGCCATCTTGCTGCACCTTATTTACTTTTATTACTTGTTGCTCGTTACAATTTATATAAGAGTGAGAATACGTTGTTGAAAACCGCTTATCATTTCCTTCTGCTCCTCGTTGGGTTCGACACTCTTACTTATCGAAAAGGCTATGATAGATCCTCTACACTTGTGGGTCATCACCTCCCTACTAAACTAATAGCAAGGCACACATCAGGTCTGGTACACAGCATTGCATACATGATAGAGCCTATGGCTGAAGCATAGGGAACATTTTTCATTTTCTCTCTATCTTCTGCATTGGTCGGGGAGTCTTACTCAACTTCACACCTTGTAACACAGGCAAGAACCATTTCTTTGCTTGATCTATTTTGAACTTCTTCAAAACTTTATCAAGGTATGTGCTTTGTGAAAGTCCAATTAAGCGTCTTGATCTATCTCTACAGATCTTCATGCCCAATATATAAGCAGCTTCACCAAGGTCTTTCATTGAAAAACTTTTATTCAAGTACCCTTTTATGCTATCCAGAAATTCTATATCATTTCCAATTAACAATATGCCATCCACATATAATATTAGAAATGCTATAGAGCTCCCACTTACTTTCTTGTAAATATAGGCTTCTCCAAAAGTCTGTATAAAACCATATGCTTTGATCACACTATCAAAATGTTTATTCCAACTCCGAGAGGCTTGCACCAGTCCATAAATGGATCACTATAGCTTGCACACTTTGTTAGTACCCTTTGGATCGCTAAAACCTTCAGGTTGCATCATATACAACTCTTCTTCCAGAAATCCATTCAGGAATGCAGTCTTTACATCCATTTGCCAAATTTTATAATCATAAAATGCGGTAATTGCTAACATGATTCGAACGGACTTAAGCATCGCTACGGGTGAGAAGGTCTCATCGTAGTCAACTCCTTGAACTTGTCAAAAACCTTTCACAACAAGTCGAGCTTTGTAGATAGTAACGTTACCGTTGGCGTTAGTCTTCTTCTTGAAGGTCCATTTATTCTTGATGGCTTGCCGATCATCGGGCAAGTCAACCAAAGTCCACACTTTGTTCTCATACATGGATCCCATCTCAGATTTCATGATCTCAAGCCATTTTGCGGAATCTGGGCTCATCATCACTTCCTCATAGTTCGTAGGTTCGTCATGGTCAAGTAACATGACCTCCAGAATAGGATTATCGTACCACTCTAGTGCGGATCATACTCTGGTTGACCTACGAGGTTCGTTAGTAACTTGATCTGAAGTTTCATGATCATCATCATTGGCTTCCACACTAATTGGTGTAGGTGTCACGGGAACCAGTTTCTGTGATGGACTACTTTTCAATAAGGGAGCAGGTACAGTTACCTCATCAAGTTCTACTTTCCTCCACCTCACTTCTTTCGAGAGAAACTCCCTCTCTAGAAAGGATCCATTCTTAGCAAAAAATGTCTTGCCTTCGGATCTGTGATAGAAGGTGTACCCAACAGTCTCCTTTGGGTATCCTATGAAGACACATTTCTCCGATTTGGGTTCAAGCTAATCAGGTTGAAGATTTTTTGCATAAGCATCGCAGCCCCAAACTTTAAGAAACGACAACTTTGGTTTCTTGCCAAACCATAGTTCATAAGGCATCGTCTCAACGGATTTAGATGGTGCCCTATTTAACGTGAATGCAGCTATCTCTAAAGCGTAACCCCCAAATGATAGCGGTAAATCAGTAAGAGACATCATAGATTGCACCATATCTAGTAAAGTACAATTAAGACGTTTGGACACACCATTACGCTGTGGTGTTCCGGGTGGCGTGAGTTGCGAAACTATTCCATATTGTTTCAAATGAAGACCAAACTCATAACTCAAATATTCTCCTCCACGATCAGATCGTAGAAACTTTATTTTCTTGCTACGATGATTTTCCACTTCACTCTGAAATTCTTTGAACTTTTCAAATGTTTTAGACTTATGTTTCATCAAGTAGATATACCCATATCTGCTCAAATCTTCTGTGAAGGTGAGAAAATAACGATACCCGCCGTGAGCCTCAATATTCATCGGACCACATACATCAGTATGTATGATTTCCAACAAATCTGTTGCTTGCTCCATAGTTTCGGAGAACGGCGTTTTAGTCATCTTGCCCATGAGGCATGGTTCGCAAGTACCAAGTGATTCCAAAAGTCCATCAAAATGGAGTTTCTTCATGCGCTTTACACCAATATGACCTAAACGGCAGTGCCACAAATAAGTTGCACTATCATTATCAACTCTGCATCTTTTGGCTTCAACATTATGAATATGTGTATCATTACTATCGAGATTCATCAAAAATAGACCACTCTTCAAGGGTGCATGGACATAAAAGATATTACTCATATAAATAGAACAACCATTATTGTCTGATTTAAATGAATAACCGTCTCGCATCAAACAAGATCCATATATAATGTTCATGCTCAATGCTGGCACCAAATAACAATTATTCAGGTCTAAAACTAATACCAAAGGTAGATGTAGAGGTAGCGTGCCGACGGCGATCACATCGAATTTGGAACCATTTCCCACGTGCATCGTCACCTCGTCCTTAGCAAATCTTTGCTTAATCCGTAGTCCCTGTTTCGAGTTGCAAATATTAGCAACAGAACCAGTATCAAATACCCAGGTGCTACTACGAGCTTTAGTAAGGTACACATCAATAACATGTATATCACATATACCTTTGTTCACCTTGCCATCCTTCTTATCCGCCAAATACTTGGGGCAGTTCCGCTTCCAGTGACCAGTCCCTTTGCAGTAGAAGCACTTAGTCTCAGGCTTAGGTCCACACTTGGGTTTCTTCTCTTGAGCAGCAACTTGTTTGAAGTTCTTCTTGAAGTTCCCTTTCTTCTTCCCTTTACCCTTTTTCTTGAAATTGGTGGTCTTATTGACCATCAACACTTGATGCTCCTTCTTGATTTCTACCTCCGCATCCTTTAGCATTGCGAAGAGCTCGAGAATTGTCTTATCCATCCCTTGCATATTATAGTTCATCACAAAGTTCTTGTAGCTTAGTGGCAGTGATTGAAGAACTCTGTCAATGACACTATCATCAGGAAGATTAACTCCCAGTTGAGTCAAGTGGTTATGGTACCCAGACATTCTGAGTATATGTTCACTGACAGAACTATTCTCCTCCATCTTGCAGCTGTAGAACTTATTGGAGACTTCATATCTCTCAATCTGGGCATTTTCTTGAAATATTAACTTCAACTCCTGGAACATCTCATATGCTCCATGACGTTCAAAACGTCGTTGAAGTCCCGATTCTAAGCCGTAAAGCATGGCACACTGAACTATCGAGTAGTCATCAACACGCGACTGCCAGGAATTGACAATGTCTACAGTTGCCGACGCGGGTGGTACACCTAGCGGTGCTTCCAGGACGTAATTCTTCTGTGCGGCAATGAGGATAATCCTCAAGTTACGGACCCAGTCCGTGTAATTGCTACCATCATCTTTCAACTTTGCTTTCTCAAGGAATGCATTAAAATTTAATGGAACAACAGCACGGTCCATCTATCTACAACAACATAGACAAGCAAAATACTATCAGGTACTAAGTTCATGATAAATTAAAGTTCAATTAATCATATTTAAGAAATCCCACTTAGATAGACATCCCTCTAATCATCTAAGTGATCACGTGATCCATATCAACTAAACCATGTCCGATCATCACGTGAGATGGAGTAGTTTTCAATGGTGAACATCACTATGTTGATCATATCTACTATATGATTCACGCTCGACCTTTCAGTCTCAGTGTTCCGAGACCATATCTGCATATGCTAGGCTCGTCAAGTTTAACCCGACTATTTCTGCGTGTGCAAAAACTGGCTTGCACCTGTAGTATATGAACGTAGAGCTTATCACACCCGATCATCACGTGGTGTCTCAGCACGACAAACTTTGGCGATGGTGCATACTCCGGGAGAACACTTGTACCTTGAAATTTAGTGAGAGAGATCATCTTATAATGCTACCGTCAATCAGGCGGAATAAGATGCATAAAGGATAAACATCACATGCAATCAATATAAGTGATATGATATGGCCATCATCATCTTGTGCCTGTGATCTCCATCTCCAAAGCACCGTCATGATCACCATCGTCACCGGCTTGACACCTTGATCTCCATCGAAGCATCGTTGTCGTCACGCCAATTATTGCCTCCACGACTATCGCTACCACTCAGTGATAAAGTAAAGCAATTACATGGGGATTAAATTTCATACAATAAAGCGACAACCATATGGCTCCTGCCAGTTGCCGATAACTTTGTTAGAAAACATGATCATCTCATACAATAAAATTTAGCATCATGTCTTAACCATATCACATCACAACATGCCCTGCAAAAACAAGTTAGACGTCCTCTACTTTGTTGTTGCAAGTTTTATGTGGCTGCTACGGGCTGAGCAAGAACCATTCTTACCTACGCATCAAAACCACAACGATATTTCGTCAAGTTGGTGTTGTTTTAACCTTCAACAAGAACCGGGCGTAGTCACACTCGGTTCAACTAAAGTTGGAGAAACTGACACCCCCCAGCCACCTGTGTGCAAAGCACATCGGTAGAACCAGTCTCGCGTAAGCGTACGTGTAATGTCGGTCCGAGCCGCTTCATCCAACAATACTGCCGAACCAAAGTATGACATGCTGGTAAGCAGTATGACTTGTATCGCCCACAACTCACTTGTGTTCTACTCGTGCATATAACATCTACGCATAAACCTGGCTCGGATGCCACTGTTGGGGAACGTAGTAATTTCAAAAAAATCCTACGCACATGCAAGATCATGGTGATGCATAACAACAAGAGGGAAGAGTATCATCCATGTACCCTCGTAGACCGTAAGTGGAAGCGTTATGAGAACGCAGTTGATGTAGTCGAACATCTTCACGATCCGACCGATCCAAGTACCGAACACACGACACCTCCGAGTTCAGCACACGTTTAGCTTGATGACATCCCACGAACTCTGATCCAGCAGAGCTTCATGGGAGAGTTCCGTCAGCACGACGGTGTGATGATGGTGATGATGTTGCTACCAACGCAGGGCTTCGCCTAAGCACCGCTACGATATGATCAAGGTGGATTATGGTGGAGGGGGCACCGCACACGGCTAAGGGATCAATGATCAACTTGTGCGTTCTAGGGTGCCCCCTGCCCCCATATATAAAGGAGCAAGGGGGAGGCTGGCCGGCCCTCCTAGGGCGCGCCAGGAGGAAGAGTCCTCCTCCTAGTAGGAGTAGGACTCCTACTAGGAGGAGGAAAGGAAGGGGGAAGGGGCGAAGGAAGGAGAGGGAGGAAAGGAGGAAAGGGGGGCCGGCCCCTTATGACCCACAAGTGTAGGGGATCTATCGTAGCCTTTTCGATAAGTAAGAGTGTCGAACCCAACAAGGAGCAGAAGGAAATGATAAGCAGTTTTCAGTAAGGTATTCTCTGCAAGCACTGAAATTATCGGTAACAGATAGTTTTGTGATAAGGTAATTTGTAACGAGTAGCAAGTAATAAAAGTAAATAAAGTGCAGCAAGATGGCCCAATCCTTTTTATAGCAAAGGACAAGCCTGGACAAACTCTTATATGAAGTAAAGTGCTCCCGAGGACACATGGGAATTATCATCAAGCTAGTTTTCATCACGATCATATGATTCCCGTTCGGTACATTGATAATTTAATATGCGGGTGGACCGGTGCTTGGGTGCTGTCCTTACTTGGACAAGCATCCCACTTATGATTAACCCCCATTGCAAGCATCTGCAACTACAACAGAAGTATTAAGGTAAACCTAACCATAGCATGAAGCATATGGATCCAAATCAGCCCCTTACGAAGCAACGCATAAACTAGGGTTTAAGCTTCTGTCACTCTAGCAACCCATCATCTACTTATTACTTCCCAATGCCTCCCTCTAGGCCCAAACAATGGTGAAGTGTCATGTAGTCGACGTTCACATGACACCACTAGAGGGATGACAACATACATCTTATCAAAATACCAAACGAATACCAAATTCACATGACTACTAATAGCAAGACTTCTCCCATGTCCTCAAGAACAAACATAACTACTCACAAAGCATATTCATGTTCATAATCAGAGGGGTATTAATATGCATAATGGATCTGAACATATGATCTTCCAGCAAGTAAACCAACTAGCATCAACTACAAGGAGTAATCAACACGACTAGCAACCCACAGGTACCAATCTGAGGTTTGGATACAAAGATTGGATACAAGAGATGAACTAGGGTTTGAGATGAGATGGTGCTGGTGAAGATGTTGATGGAGATTGACTCCCTCCCGATGAGAGGATCGTTGGTGATGACGATGGTGCTGATTTCCCCCTCCTGGAGGGAAGTTTCCCCGGCAAAACAGCTCCACCGGAGCCCTAGATTGGTTCCGCCAAGGTTCCGCCTCGTGGTGGCGGAGTCTCGTCCCGAAAGCTTGCTTATGATTTTTTTTCCTCGACGAAAGACTCCATATAGACAAAGATGGGCATCGGAGGGCCACCAGGGGCCCACGAGGCAGGGGGCGTGCCCCCCACCCTCGTGGCCAGGGTGTGCCCCCCTCTGGAACTTCTTGCGCTTAGTATTTTTTATATATTCTGGAAATAGCTTCCGTGAAGTTTCAGCAGTTTTGGAGCTGTGCAGAATAGGTCTCTATTATTTGCTCCTTTTCCAGCCCAGAATCCCAACTGCCGGCATTCTCCCTATTCATGTAAACCTTGTAAAATAAGAGATAATAGGCATAAGTATTGTGACATAATGTGTAATAACAGCCCATAATACAATAAATATCGATATAAAAGCATGATGCAAAATGGACGTATCAACTCCCCCAAGCTTAGACCTCGCTTGTCCTCAAGCGAAAGCCGAAATCGAAAAATATGTCCACGTGTTTAGAGATAGAGGTGTCGATAAAAATAAAATACGGACATGAGGGCATCATGATCATTCTTAGAACAGCAGCATATATATATATATTGTCATATGATCTCTTATGCTAAAGTAACAATTCAAAATCACAATTTCAAGTATGAATCATAAACTTCATTGAGAACCAACAAACTCTAATCTCAGTCATTGAGGCAATTGCAATTTATCATAACATAGGAAAGAGTCAGTATAAGAGCTTTTCAGCAAGTCCATATACCCAACCATCTTTGAGTCTTTCACAATTGCTAACACACACGCAATATTTATGGGTATGAAGTTTTAATCAGACACAGAGAAAGATAGGGGCTTATGGTTTTGCCTCCCAATGTTTTACCTCAAGGGTAATGTCAACAATAATAGTTCATGAAGACTCACATCCAATTAGCTATATATATCAGGATCTTTCCAACACATTGTGCTTGCCAAAGGATAAAATGTAAAAGGAAAGGTGAAGATCACCATGACTCTTATATAAGGTAGAAGATAAAAGTAAAAGATAGGCCCTTCACAGAGGGAAGCAGAGGTTTTCATGTGCTTTTTTTTGGTTGGATGCACAAAATCTTAATGCAAAAGAACGTCACTTTATATTGCCACTTGTGATACGGACCTTTATTATGCAATATGTCGTTTTATTTCTTCCATATCACAAGATCGTATAAAGCTTATTTTCTCCGCACTAATAAGTCATACATATTTAGAGAGCAATTTTTATTGCTTGCACCAATGACAACTTACTTGAAGGATCTTACTCAATCCATAGGTAGATATGGTGGACTATCATGGCAGAACTGGGTTTAGGGATATTTGGAAGCACAAGTAGTATCTCTACTTGGTGCAAAGAAATTTTCTAGCATGAGAGGGAAAGGCAAGCTCAACATGTTGGATTATCCATGAAAATATAATTTATCTCAGATGTAAGAAAACATAACCCATTACGTTGTCTTCCTTGTCCAACGTCAACTTTTAGCATGTCATACTTAAATGAGTGCTCACAATCATAAAAGATGTCCAAGATAGTATATTTATATGTGAACCTCTCTTTCTTTATTACTTCTTATTAATTGCAACGATGACAAAAACTATGTTTGTCAACTCTCAACAACTTTTATTCATCATACTCTTATATGTGAAGTCATTACTCTCCATAAGATCCATATGATCTCTTTGTTTCTTTTTATTCTTTCTCTTTTTATTTTATTCCCTCAAGATCATAGCAAAATAATCAAGCCCTTGACTCAACACTAATCTTTATTATTATATATAGCTCACGGGCTCGATTACATAGAAGGATCATAAAGCAAAACTCACAACTAGATCATACTAAACCTTTATTCTACTAGATCAAGATATTATCAAAAGGATCGAACTAAGAAAACGGTAAAGATAGAAGTGATGGTGATACGATACCGGGGCACTCCCCCAAGCTTGGTAGTTGCCAAGGGGAGTGCCCATACCCATGTGATTATGTCTCTTTTGCCGGTGAAGAAGATGGAGTTGTTGATGATGTAGGCTTGTCGTCCCTCTTCCAAGGCATAGGCTCACCATCATACAAGGATGATAGAGTCTCTGGAATCCTCAAAACTGCAGCCAAACTCATCCTCTTGAATCTATATTCATACTCACAGTTTTGATTTTGCAGGTCATAGATCTGGGCTTGGAGGTGCTCGATTTTCTCATGAAGCTTGAAGATGGCCTCCCCAATGTCCTCGGCGTCCAGCTTGTGGTTGTTGGTGAGCTCTGTGATCATTATGTGATTGGAGTCGAGTCCATGCTCCACCATCTCCTGACACTTGAAAACTTGTTGCTCCATTGCCTCGAGCCTTGTCTCCACGCTTCCAGTTCTCCTTGGTCCCTCAACATCGCGGATGTGCAACAACGCCTCATGCATCTCAATGGTTTGAGGGTGTTGCAGCATCTCCACGGGGTAGGGGTTGAAGACCTTCTCGAAGAACTTGTCCTTGGGGGAACTTCAAGACAACATGGCGAACTAGATCTGTCAGAAAAACAGCTCGAAACAAAGACAAGAGGTGTTTGCGTGATACGGTGGTCAAAACCTTCGGGAGATTATATAATGAATTTTTACCGACCAAAAGAAGTATCGTGCAAGAAAATAGAGTCCGGAGAGCACACGAGGTGCCCACGAGCTAGGGGGCGCGCCTCCCACCCTCGTGGAAGCCTCGTGTCCTTTCCGGTCTGCTTCTTATTTTCATATTTTCTTAAATATTCCAAAATGAAGAAATATTGCCATTAGAACTATTTTCGCGTCGGTTTACTTACCGTACCACATACCTATTCCTTTTCGAAGTCTGAAACATTCTAGAAAGTGTCCCTTATGAATTCCTCTGGGGTTACAGTTTCAATAACATTAGTTTCAAAATTTATGGGATTACCTGAGATATAATGTTTAATTCTTTGACCGTTCACCACCTTCAGATTTGTGCCTTCGAAGTTATTGATTTTTATGGCATCGAAATGATATACCTCCTCGATAATGTAAGGGCCTTCCCATTTAGAGAGAAGTTTTCCTGCAAAAAATCTTAAATGAGAGTTGTATAGCAATACATAATCACCTACATTGAACTCACGCTTTTGTATCCTTTTATCATGCCATCTTTTAACTTTTTCTTTAACAGCTTGGCATTTTCATAAGCCTGGGTTCTCCATTCATCAAGTGAGCTAATGTCAAAAAGCCTCTTCTCACCAGCAAGTTTGAAGTCATAGTTGAGTTCTTTAATAGCCCAATATGCCTTATGTTCTAATTTAAGAGGTAAGTGACATGCTTTACCATAAACCATTTTATACGGAGACATACCCATAGGATTTTTATATGCAGTTCTATAGGCCCATAATGCATCATCAAGTTTCTTGGACCAATTCTTTCTAGATCTATTAACAGTCTTTTGCAAAATTAATTTGAGCTCTCTGTTACTTAATTCTAATTGACCACTAGACTGTGGGTGATATGGAGATGCAATTATATGATTAATATCATACTTAGCAAGCATTTTACGAAAGGCACCATGAATAAAGTGTGAACCACCATCAGTCATTAAATATCTAGGGACTCCAAACCTCGGGAAAATAACTTCTTTAAGCATCTTAATAGAGGTGTTATGATCAGCACTACTAGTTGGAATAGCTTCTACCCACTTAGTAACGTAATCAACAACGAATAAAATATGTGTATACCCATTAGAGGAAGGAAAAGGTCCCATATAATCAAAGCCCCAAACATCAAATGGTTCAATAACAAGTGAATAATTCATAGGCATTTCTTGACGTCTACTAATATTACCAATTCTTTGACATTCATCACAAGACAAGACAAACTTAAGGGCATCCTTGAAGAGAGTAGGCCAATAAAAACCGGATTGCAGTACCTTGTGTGCAGTTCTATCTCCAGCATGGTGTCCTCCATAAGCCTCGGAGTGACACTTGCATAGGATCTGTTCCTGTTCATGCTCAGGTACACAACGTATAATAATACCATCTACTCCTTCTATATAAAGATGTGGGTCATCCCAAAAGTAATGTCTCAAATCATAGAAGAACTTTTTCTTTTGCTGGTATGTGAAACTAGGTGGTATTAATTTAGCAACAATATAATTAGCATAGTCAGCATACCATGGAGCAGTACGAGAAGCATTCATGCCATTTAATTGTCATCAAGAAAGCTATCATCTATAGGCAGTGGGTCATCAAGAACATTTTCTAACCTAGACAAGTTGTCTGCAATGGGGTTCTCAGCTCCCTCTCTATCAATAATATGCAAATCAAATTCTTGTAGCAGGAGAACCCATCTAATATGTTTAGCTTTAGCATCTTTATTTTCCATAATATATTTAATAGCAGCATGATTAGTGTGAATAGTTACTTTAGAATCAACAATATAAGGTCTGAACTTATCACAAGCAAATACAACTGCTAAAAATTCTTTTTCAGTAGTAGCATAATTTCTCTGGGCATTGTCTAGAGTTTTACTAGCATATTGAATAACATTTAATTTCTTATCAACTCTTTGCCCTAGAACAGCACCTACAGCATAATCACTAGCATCACACATAATTTCAAAGGGTAAATTCCAATCAGTTGGCTGAACAATAGGTGCAAAAATCAATGCTTTCTTAAGTATTTCAAATGCTTCTACACAATCATCATCAAAGACCAAAGGAATATCTTTTTGTAATAGGTTAGTCAGAGGCCGAGAAATTTTTGAGAATTCCTTAATGAACCTCCTATAAAAACCGGCATGACCCAGAAAACTTCGTATACCTTTGATGTCCTTGGGACACGGCATCTTTTCAATAGCATCTACTTTAGCTTTGTCAACTTCAATACCTCTTTCAGAAATTTTATTCCCCAAGACAATACCTTCATTAACCATAAAGTGGCACTTCTCCCAATTCAAGACAAGATTAGTTTCTTCACATCTCTACAAAACTCAATCAAGGTTGCTTAAGCAATTATCAAAAGAGGATCCATAAACAAAGAAATCATCCATGAACACCTCACAAATCTTTTCACAAAAGTCAGAGAATATAGCCGTCATGCATCTTTGAAAGGTAGCAGGTGCATTACATAAACCAGAAGGCATACGTCTATAAGCAAAAGTACCAAAAGGGCAAGTAAAAGTGGTCTTTGATTGATCATCAGCTGACACAGGTATTTGAGAGAAGCCAGAGTAGCCATCTAGAAAGCAAAAATGTGTATGTTTGGATAATCTTTCTAGCATTTGATCAATAAAAGGAAAAGGGTAATGATCTTTTTTAGTAGCCTTATTTAATTTGCGGAAATTAATTACCATCCTATAACCTGTAATAATTCTTTGCGGGGTCAATTCATCTTTATCATTAGGAACAACAGTAATACCTCCCTTCTTAGGGACACAATGGACAGGACTTACCCACTGACTATCAGCAACGGGATAAATTATACCTACCTCAAGGAGCTTTACTATTTCCTTTCTTAACACTTCTTTCATCTTAGGATTCAGCCGTCGTTGGTGATCAATAACTGGTTTGGCGTCTTCCTCCAAATTTATTTTGTGTTGACATAGAGTGGGACTAATGCCCTTAAGATCATCAAGAGTATATCCAATAGCAGCACGGTGCTTCTTCAGAGTTTTCAATTATTTCTCTTCCTCCTTCTCTGAAAGGTTAGCACTAATAATACTAGGATGTATCTTCTTTTTATCAGGATAAGCATATTTAAGAGTATCAGGTAATGGTCTAAGCTTAAACACGGGATCACCCTTGGGTGGAGGAGGATCCCCAATAGAAGAAAGACCAATAATTTCATCTTTACTAGGCAATTCTTTATCATGAGGTTGTCTACGAAATTTAGCAAAATTAAACTCATGAGACATATCTCCTAAACCAACAGAAACAATATCCTTATTGTAGTCTATCTTAGCATTGACAGTATTCAAGAAGGGTCTACCAAATATAATGGGACAAAAGCTATCTTGTGGGGAACCAAGAACAAGAAAATCAGCAGGATATTAAACCTTCCCACACAAGACTTCAACATCTCTAACAATCCCAACTGGTGAAATAGTATCTCTATTGGCAAGCTTAATGGCAACATCGATATCTTCTATCTCAGCTGGTGCAATATCATGCATAATTTATTTGTATAAGGAAATAGGTATTGCACTAGCACTAGCACCCATATCACACAAGCCATGATAACAATGATCTCCTATTTTAACAGAAATAACAAGCATGCCTACAACAGGTCTATGTTTATTTTTAGTAGCAGTTCTAGCAATTCTAGCAGCTTCATCACATAATTAAATAACATGCCCATCAATATTATCAGCCAAGAGATCTTTAACCATCGCAATTTTAGATTCAACTTTAATTTTCTCAAGGGGTTTAGGTGTATTAGTATTACTTTTGTTGACCACAGTTGAAGCTTTAGCATGATTCTTTATTCTAACAGTGAAAGGTGGTTTCTCAACATAAGCAGTAGGAACAACAGGATCATCATAAGTGATAGTCTTTTCTTCAACTTTAATAGGTGCAACTACTTTTGTTTCAATGGGAGGATTATATTTAAACCACTTCTCCTTAGGGAGATCAACATGAGTAGCAAAGGAATCATAGAAAGAAGCTGCTATCTCAGAGTCAAGTCCATATTTAGTGCTAAATTTACGGAAAACATCGGTATCCATAAAAGATTTAACTCAATCAAACTTAGGTGTTATACCTGACTCCTTACCTTCGTCGAGATCCCAATCTTCAGAGTTGCATTTAATTCTCTCCAATAAATTCCATTTGAATTCAATAGTCTTCATCATAAAGGAACCAGTACAAGAAGTATCGAGCATGGAGCGATTGTTGTCAAAAAGCCGAGCATAAATTTTTTGAATCATTTCTCTTGAGAGCTCATGATTGGGGCATGAATATAACATTGACTTAAGCCTCCCCCAAGCTTGAGCGATGGTTTCTCCTTCGCGAGGCCAAAAATTATATATATAATTACGATCACGATGAACGAGATGCATAGGATAAAACCTCTGATGGAATTCCAATTTCAACCATTTGTAGTCCCATGATACCATATCATCACATAGCCTATACCATGTCAATGCATATCCCTTCAAATATAAAGGGAAGAACTTCTTCTTGATAACATCATCGGTCATACCTGCAAGCTTAAATAATCCACAAACTTCATCCACATAGATTAAGTATAAGTCGGGATGCAATGTTCCATCTCCTGCAAAAGGATTAGCTAGCAGTTTTGTAGGATCGAAAGAATGTCTAGAGGGGGGTGATTAGACTACTTGACCAAATAAAAATCTAGCCTTTTCCCAATTTTAGTTCTAGGCAGATTTTAGCAACTTAGCACAAGTCAAGCAATCAACCTACACATGCAATTCTAAGAGTATAGCAGTGGAAAGTAAAACAATTGCATATGAAGGTAAAGGGAGGAGTTTGGAGTGTGCAAACGCAATTGGAGACACGGAGATTTTTGGCGTGGTTCCGATAGGTGGTGCTATCATACATCCACATTGATGGAGACTTCAACCCACGAAGGGTAACGGTTGCGCGAGTCCACGGAGGGCTCCACCCACGAAGGGTCCACGGAGAAGCAACCTTGTCTATCCCACCATGGTCGTCGCCCACGAAGGACTTGCCTCACTCGGGTAGATCTTCACGAAGTAGGCGATCTCCTTGCCCTTACAAACTCCTTGGTTCAACTCCACAATCTTGTGGAGGCTCCCAAGTGACACCAAACTAATCTAGGAGACACCACTCTCCAAGAGGTAACAAATGGTGTGTTGCTGATGAACTCCTTGCTCTTGTGCTTCAAATGATAGTCTCCCCAACACTCAACTCTCTCACACAGGATTTGGATTTGGTGGAAAGATGATTTGAGTGGAAAGCAACTTGGGGGAGGCTAGAGATCAAGATTTATGTGGTTGGAGTGGAATATCTTGACCTCAACACAAGTGTAGGTGGTTCTCCCTCAGAAAATGTATGCTGGAAATGTAGGCATGTTCTGATGGCTCTCTCCATGAATGAAGAGTGGGTGGAGGGGTATAAATAGCCTCCACACAAAATCTAACCGTTACACACAAATCACCAAACTCGGTGGGACCAAATCATGAAACTCGGTCAGACTGATTTAGTTCAAAATGTGAACGTTAGGATTTTCGGTGGGACCGACATGTCAACTCGGTGTGGCCGATTTCGTTAGGGTTAGGGCATAACGTAATCTCGGTGAGACCGATTACACAAACCCGGTCAGACCAATTTTGGTAATGGACTAACAGAGACTTGGTCAGGCAAACTCGGTGGGACCATTTCGCTCATCTCGGTTGGACCGGAACGTTACGAAAGGGAAACAGAGAGTTTGCATTGCAATCTCGGTGGGACCAATCGCTCATCTCGGTTGGACGAAATGTTACGAAGGGAAACAGAGAGATTACAATCCCATCTCGGTGAGACCGAGATCCGAATTGGTGAGACCGAAAAGACTAGGGTTTCTGGCAGTGGCTATGTCAACTGAACTCGGTGGCGCCGCATAGAAAATTTTTGTGGGGCCGAGTTTGACTTTTGGTTTGAGACATATGTGGATGTAAGAAAGTAGTTGAGGGTTTTGGAGCATATCACTAAGCACTTTGAGCAAGCAAGCCATTTGGCAACACCTCATCCCCTCTTAATAGTATTGGCTTTTCCTATGGACTCAATGTGATCTTGGATCACTTAAAATGAAAAGATGTAGAGTCCTGAGCTTTGAGCTTGAGCCAATCCTTTTTCCTTAGAATTTTGAGGGATCCACTTTTCTCATCCATGCCATGCCAATCATTAAGCTATATGAACTATATGTTGTTAGGAATTACCAAAACCACCCAGGGGTAGTTGCACTTTCAATCTCCCCCTTTTTGGTAATTGATGACAACATGTAGATCAAAGCTTCGACAAATGATAAATAAGATTAAAAAACATCGTCGCTTTGAGAAGTATGTGATAAGAAAGAGCTCCCCCTAAATTTGTGCACTATTTAAAATTTTCTTTTGAATGCAAATGCACAATCGATTAGGATCATGGATTACTCTTCCATGTCACATACATCTTGGTGGAGCACTCAAAATGATAGAGATTAAAAGCATGCACTCATCACCAAGCAAGTGAATGATCATGTAAGGAATATAAAGGATAGCATCATTCAACCAAACATTAAGGGTGGAATATGATCAACCACATGATCAACAAGTATCTCACAAGGACATAAAGTATCTCACACAAGCACTCAATAAAGAAGTTCAACCAAAATAGCAAGATAGATAAAAAGAACAACACTCTCTCTCTCTCGAAGCCTATGATCTATACATTTTTCTCCCCCTTTGGCAACAAGTTACCAAAAAGTTCAAAAATTCATAGTGCTAAACGACTCTCAGGCTTGATCTTCGGGAGGTGGTGTAGAGAGAACTCCAAGGACGAAGGCTTCCGATGAAGTAGTTGGAGCTGATGGAGTGGGTGCTGGAGGTGGCACTGGAGCTGTGGCTCCTGGTGCTGACACTGAAGCTCGAGTATCAGTCACGGGCACTGCAGCAGACCTTGGACCGCGTGGCACTCGCTTGAAAGCATCAGTGTTAGACTTGCCCTTCTTCTCCTCTGCTTCCTCTTGTAGCTGATCAACTGCAGTTTGGATCTCAGTTACCTTGACATCCAGATCATAGAACTTCTGCTCAACGATCCTCTCCAAACTCTCCTGGTTCTGAGTCAGGGTGGCCAAGCCCTTCTCAATCCTCAGTGTAGCTTGAATCAGATATCCAAGCTGATCTTGCTTGGTCTTCAAGAAGGCCTGAGATGCATCTTCAGCAGTTGGCATCCTTGCAGCTTTCTCTGCCCTTACCTTCTCTCTCTTCTCTTGTGCTTGAACTGAAGATGGTTCATTTTCATCCATCACCATAGTGTTGTCTTCAAATTCAGGGTATATGGGCAGGTGCTCCTTATCCAAAAGATATGTGCCTGTGCCCATGTTTGAGTTGATGAGCTCCTGAATTTGTGGGGCATACCCATAGCTTCTCTTCTGGTCAGCAGCAGTCCTCTTGATTGTCTCAACAATCAAACTCATGACCTTGAACTTCTATGGGACATCAAATATGTGCAGCAAGTTTATAGCATGTCCTCTGATCATCTTGTGATCACTTGACTTGGGTAGCAGTGTGTGCCTTAGAATCCAGTTTATGGTAGGCAGACCAGACAACAGGTAGTGGACAGATCCAAACATATGTGTATCCAAAGCAGCATCTGGGATCTCTTTGTACATGTTGGCCATTGTGTTGTGGTCTTTCTTCTTCTCAGCATAAACATCCAAGTCATCCTCACTTTCTTTTGGGGCATTGATCAACTGAGCCCATTCATCAACAAAAGATTGGTACCTGGTACCCTCAGACATCGAAACGATCTTCCCATCTGGATAGAAATGGGCAGTGGAGTAGAACTGCATGATCAGCTCATCATTCCACTTGGTGAGCTTTTGTGCAACGAATTCATCAACTCCACATGCCTTAAAGCTATCATATACTCCAGGATAGTGATCTTCATTCTTCTAGATGTATTCCTAATCCACCCATTTCATGTCACATACAATGGGCTTCTTGTCAAGCAACACTGTCTCATAGAAGTTCTGCTGTTCCTTGGTGTGAAACATGTAATCCACAGCAGTTCTTCTCTTGACAGCATATGGATCAGACTGTCTCCATAGTCTCAATCCTGCATCCTTCCTGATTTTCATGTTTTCTGCAACTGGATGTGCATCACCCTGGTGAGGGATCTTGGGTTTCAGCTTCCACAACACAACTGAGTCATCTTCTTCTTCAGCAGCTTCAGGCACTAGGGCCTTGTTCTTTTCCTCAACAGAAATGTTTCTAGTGCTTCTCTTGGGCTTCTGAGCTGGAGCAGTAGCCTTGGGAGCAGTTTTGGGCTTAGATGGAGCAGCCCCTGATCTGATTGCATCTCCCATGAGCTTTTGTGCTTTGGGTGCTGGTGCAGCATCCTCTTCCTCTTCATCATCATCTCTCATAATTGATGATCTGCCAAGCACTCTAGCAGTGGTCTTCTTGACCCTTTCCTTCCTTTTCTTTCCTTCTCCAACTGCCTCTTCAGATGGCTTGGAGGTTTCAGCAGTGGATGCTCTGGCCCTAGACATGGGGACTCTCTTTGCTGGTGCCTTCTTATGCATCCCTGGCTTGACTGTAGCAGCTGAGCCGTACTCCTTTTTAGCACCTTTTTCTTTGAAGTGGCCTCATCCTCAACATCCACATAATCTTCATCCTCTGAATCAGAAGTTTTCTTCTTCCTTGTCCTGGTAGCTGCCTTTGGCAAGTTACTTGGTGTGCTCCTGCTGCCATCATCAGAAGAACTGAAGGGACTAGTGCCCTCACTCATATGCACCTGCTGTTCAGACTTGTTTTGGTTGTCACTTTGATCAGACATCTTGCAGGCAAATTGTCAGCAGACCCTGTGAATAGATTATAGATGAGGTAGAGTAGATGAGCATCACAAAGTACAGGAGTTTTGCAAAACAATTGACTCAAAAACTTAGTATTAGGTCTTCACAGAAAGCATTTCGGATCTACCGATTTGTAAACTCGGTGATGCCGAAGCAGTTTTGGAACCTAAACTAGTGAACTCGGTCAGACCGAGTCATAGTTCGGTGGCACCGAGACTGCTAGGGTTTCACAGAGAATTGAACTCGGTCACACCGATTTGCAATTCTCGGTCAGACCGAAAACGCGTGTGCAATGGCCTAAGCCAGATCGGTGAGACCGATTTCTACAACTCGGTCGGCCCGAGATGAATTCGGCGGAGACCTAACCCTAAATTTTCAAATCAAAACTAATCTATGGGACATTTTCACTGGACAGGATGATTTCATTCATGGCAAGAACCATGGCAAAGCAATGTGCTAAGAATCAGAGTTATGGATTAGCACAAAGATCAAGTTCGTACCCTAGTTCGGCGGCGAACTTGCTACGGTGGCAACGGCGAGGCAGATTGCCGTTGACGGCGGCGGAGACCAGCGGCAGGAGGTCGCTCGTGACGAGAGGATGATCCGGAGACCCGAAGAGGCAGAGTAGGTTATGCGCGGGCGAAGAGGTTTCAGAAAAATTTCCAAAATTTGGCCCGTTGGTATATATAACCTGACCCTGTCGGTGTGACCGAGTGGAACAACTCGGTGGCACTGAGACGCAAAACTGCAGGCAGTTACTGCAACTCGGTGTGACCGATAGGTTCTAATCGGTTGCACCGAGATTGAAAACCTAGATCAACTAAGTGATCTCGGTAGGACCGAAAAGGATGAATCGGTCAGACTAAAATACACAAAGAGGTTCTGGAAGTTTAAGTCTATGACGAATCGGGAACTCCGAGTGCTCCTCACACAGAGTGGTTCGAATCTGACTTGATCAAACTTTGTGATGTAGCATGAATAGAGTTTGAGAAGAGAAAAAGCATAGATAGCTAGAGGAGTTCTTAGGCATTCTTGTACATCCATTTGGCAAAAGAGAAAAGTCCAAACAATCAAAGCAACAAATGGATGTCCTCGAATGAGTAAAATATGCAACCAACATGCTCACACAATAAGATGGCAGAAGAAATATGTGACAAAGCATGCACAAACACTCTAGCATCTATCAAGCAATTGGTGATGACTAGGTCATCTATATATAAGTATATTGACTTAGGAGTCAAATGAGAACATTTGATCATAGGTCATACTCATCGTTTAAGCACAAGTGGGGTTACCACTTTTCCATAAAGCATTGTTGTGTTCACACCATTAGAGTTGCTTTAACTCAATTGATTAGAGTAAAGCTCCCCCTAGATGTGATATCCCCCCTAAGAGGGATCAACTAACCTTGGGTTTTGTCGACGATGACTTCATGTCGGTGTTGAAGATGTGGATGCTCAATGTTGATGTAGATCATTCGGAGCAATCCTTTGGAATGAGTTGCACTTTCAATACCTACATGGGTTAGTCCCACAAGGAACAAACAAGGATATCCATAGACATAGAGTGATGTGTACACAAGATGATGTCCATGGAAGCATTAGGTTACCTTGTCCCTTGTCTTACCAACAAGAGGGTTTGTGACTCCTTGAACTAGTGCAAGATATGAAAGTTGTTTGCACTTGTCCTTGCCAAAATGATAAGAGTGAAGTAGGTTGGCGGAGTCACCCTCAAGAATTCTCTAGTTCTTCTTCTTCGGGACCCACACCATCTTGATGGGAATCCTTGGAGTTGTAGTTGTACTTGATGAAGTAGAACTTGATGTAGTCTTGGGAACCCACTTGACCAAGGTCTTGGGTGCTTCCTCGAATGCATCAATCTCCTCTTGAAGCTTGTCCTTGCCTTTTTGCTTGTGCTCTTGTGGTGGAAGATCATCTTGAGATTGTGTTCCTTTGAAAGAAGTAGGATCATACTTATCTTGTTGAGGAACAAACTTCGTCTTGGGGTATTGATCTTCTTCCCACTCAACTCCATTGGCATTGAACTTTTGTTCAAAACCAACACCTTGATTCTTCCGGTGTCTTCCTTGCTTGTGTACTGTTTCCTCAAAATGCTTACTTCCGGCAAGGCTCTTGTAAACACCTTTCTCTATAATTCCCTTCAATAAGCTATTTTCTTGCTCAAGTGTAACTTGGCTAAGAGAATCATTAGTGTAATCAAGAGGGCTACTAGAAGCAACAACATTGGATTTAGCATGATTGTTGTTACTACTAGATGAAGAATATTTCTTCTACTTGTTACTAGATTTAACTTATGGCATGTAAGTAGACAAGAGTAAATGCTTGGCAATGTAAGAAGAACTTTTCTTGCGAAGATCATCATTGATTGCCTTTAAAAACTCATGTTATTTCTCAAGGTTGAGCTTTTCAAAGTGTAGCTTGTCATGAGTCTTTAAAAGTTCTCGATGATCTTCCAAGGTAGTTTCATGAGCTAACTTAAGAGTGTTTAGTTCTTTAGTTAGATGCTCAATCTCCTTCTTATCATCGTCATTCGTTTTATCTTGATTATCATGATTAATAGCAAGCACATCATAATTTTCATAACTAGAGTTGTCAAGAAGTAAATCATCATCTCCTAGCAAATAATCTTCATCACTATTGAAATCAACATACTCGGGGTGTGTTACCTTTGGACCTTTAGCCATGAAGAATCTCCCAATTCCTTCATTTGGTGAGTCAAATATGTCGAAGGAGTTTGTTGTCACAAGTGCTAGTCCGGAAACACCTTCATCTTGAGTATATTCGGAGTCGGAGTGATAACTTCTTTCGGATTGATCGTCGGAGTCGGAACCAGATACCCATTCACCAACATGAGCTTGATGTCTTATTTTTGTGTAGCTCCTTGATGACTTGTCCTTCCTTTCCAAGTCCTTGCTTCTCCGAGAGGGTCTTTGTTTATAGCAATCATCTCTACTCCTTCTTTCTCGTGATGGTGATTCTTCTCTTCTCTACTTCTTCTTTTATAGGGAGAATCTTATCTTCTTTTGTAGGGAGACGTACACTCATTGGAATAGTGTCCGGGTCTTCCACAATTGTAGCAATTACGCTCACGACTAGAAGATCTTTTGTCATTGTAGGACCTTGACTTGGAACTTCTTTCCTTGCTTCTACTCTTGTAGAACTTGTTGAAGTTCTTCACCATTAGACTCAATTCTTCATTGAAGGTTTGCTTCTCACTTGATGATGTGGGAGCATCACACGAGCCTTTGTAAGCACCACTTGACTTGTTGTGAAGCTCTTCCTTATCCTTGAGTGACATCTCATGAGCATCAATTCTTCCAATAACTTCCGTTGGCTTGAGATCTTTGTAATTGGGCATCATTTGGATCAATGTGCACACGGTATCATATTTTCCATCCAAGGCTCTTAGGATCTTCTTGATGATGAATCTATCGGTCATCTCTTCACTTCCTAAGCCGGCAATCTCATTTGTGATGAGAGCAAGCCTAGAGTACATTTCAGCGACGCCTTCACCATCCTTCATTTTGAACTTGTCAAGCTGACTTTGAAACACATCCAATTTGGATTCCTTGACAAATTCAGTACCTTCGTGCATATCAATCAAAGTATCCCAAATTTTCTTTGTATTCTCAAGACGGCTGATTTTGTTGAATTCTTCGGGGCATAATCCGTTGAAGAGAATATCACAAGCTTGAGCATTGTATTGTAGCATCTTCAACTCTTCCGCGGTAGCTTCACGGTTTGGTTCTCTCCCATCAAAAAATTCACCTTGCAAGCCAATACACACAATATCCCAAACGGCGGGGTTATGTCCAAGAATATGCATTTTCATCTTATGCTTCCAACTAGCAAAATTTGTACCATCAAAGTAAGGACCTCTACGGTGGTAATTTCCCTCGCTAGACGCCATACTCTCCTAGGTTGTGAAACCAAGGCTATGACCACCAAAAGCTATGGAAATCAAAGGAAATGGAGACCAAAGCTCTGATACCACTTGTAGGATCGAAACTACGTCTAAAGGGGGTGATTAGACTACTTGACCAAATAAAAATCTAGCCTTTTCCCAATTTTAGTTCTAGGCAGATTTTAGTAACTTAGCACAAGTCAAGCAATCAACCTACACATGCAATTCTAAGAGTATAGCAGCGGAAAGTAAAACAATTGCATATGAAGGTAAAGGGAGGAGTTTGGAGTGTGCAAATGCAATTGAAGACACGGAGATTTTTGGCGTGGTTCCGATAGGTGGTGCTATCGTACATCCACGTTGATGGAGACTTCAACCCACGAAGGGTAACGGTTGTGCGAGTCCACGGAGGGCTCCACCCACGAAGGGTCCACGAAGAAGCAACTTTGTCTATCCCACCATGGCCGTCACCCACGAAGGACTTGCCTCACTCGGTTAGATCTTCACGAAGTAGGCGATCTCCTTGCCCTTACAAACTCCTTGGTTCAACTCCACAATCTTGACGGAGGCTCCCAAGTGACACCTAACCAATCTAGGAGACACCACTCTCCAAGAGGTAACAAATGGTGTGTTGATGATGAACTCCTTGCTCTTGTGCTTCAAATGATAGTCTCCCCAACACTCAACTCTCTCTCACAGGACTTGGATTTTGTGGAAAGATGATTTGAGTGGAAAGCAACTTGGGGAAGGCTAGAGATCAAGATTTATGTGGTTGGAGTGGAATATCTTGACCTCAACACAAGTGTAGGTGGTTCTCTCTCAGAAAATGTATGTTGGAAATGTAGGCATGTTATGATGGCTCTCTCCATGAATGAAGAGTGGGTGGAGGGGTATAAATAGCCTCCACACAAAATCTAACCATTACACACAAATCACCAAACTTGGTGGGACCGAATCATGAAACTCGGTCAGACTGATTTAGTTCAAAATGTGAACATTAGGATTTTCAGTGGGACCGACATGTCAACTCGGTGTGACCGATTTCGTTAGGGTTAGGGCATAACGTAATCTCGGTGAGACCGATTACACAAACTCGGTGAGACCGATTTTGGTAATGGACTAACAGAGACTTGGTCAGGCAAACTCGGTGGGACTGATTCGCTCATCTCGGTTGGACCAAAACGTTACGAAAGGGAAACAGAGAGTTTGCATTGCAATCTCGATGGGACCAATCGCTCATCTTGGTTGGACCGAAATGTTACGATGGGAAACAGAGAGATTACAATCCCATCTCGGTGAGACCGAGATCCCAATTGGTGAGACTGAAAAGACTAGGGTTTCTGGCAGTGGCTATGTCAACTGAACTCGGTGGCGCCGGATAGAAAATTTCAGTGGGGCCGAGTTTGACTTTTGGTTTGAGACATATGTGGATGTGAGAAAGTAGTTGAGGGTTTTGGAGCATATCACTAAGCTCTTTGAGCAAGCAAGCTATTAGGCAACACCTTATCCCCTCTTAATAGTATTGGCTTTTCCTATGGACTCAATGTGATCTTGGATCACTTAAAATGAAAAGATGTAGAGTCCTGAGCTTTGAGCTTGAGCCAATCCTTTGTCCTTAGAATTTTGAGGCATCCAATTTTCTAATACATGCCATGCCAATCATTGAGCTTTCCTGAAATGTTTATCTTGAAATAGCATTAGCTCAATGAACTATATGTTGTTAGGAATTACCAAAACCACCCAGGGATAGTTGCACTTTCAATCTCCCCCTTTTTGGTAATTGATGACAACATATAGATCAAAGCTTCGACAAATGATAAATAAGATTAAAAAACATCGTCGCTTTGAGAAGTATGTGATAAGAAAGAGCTCCCCCTAAATTTGTGCACTATTTAAAATTTTCTTTTGAATGCAAATGCACAATCGATTAGGATCATGGATTACTCTTCCATGTCACATACATCTTGGTGGAGCACTCAAAATGATAGAGATTAAAAGCATGCACTCATCACCAAGCAAGTGAATGATCATGTAAGGAATATAAAGGATAGCATCATTCAACCAAACATTAAGGGTGGAATATGATCAACCACATGATCAACAAGTATCTCACAAGGACATAAAGTATCTCACACAAGCACTCAATAAAGAAGTTCAACCAAAATAGCAAGATAGATAAAAAGAACAACACTCTCTCTCTCTCGAAGCCTATGATCTATACATTTTTCTCCCCCTTTGGCAACAAGTTACCAAAAAGTTCAAAAATTCATAGTGCTAAACGACTCTCAGGCTTGATCTTCGGGAGGTGGTGTAGAGAGAACTCCAAGGAAGAAGGCTTCCGATGAAGTAGTTGGAGCTGATGGAGTGGGTGCTGGAGGTGGCACTGGAGCTGTGGCTCCTGGTGCTGACACTGAAGCTCGAGTATCAGTCACGGGCACTGCAGCAGACCTTGGACCGCGTGGCACTCGCTTGAAAGCATCAGTGTTAGACTTGCCCTTCTTCTCCTCTGCTTCCTCTTGTAGCTGATCAACTGCAGTTTGGATCTCAGTTACCTTGACATCCAGATCATAGAACTTCTGCTCAACGATCCTCTCCAAACTCTCCTGGTTCTGAGTCAGGGTGGCCAAGCCCTTCTCAATCCTCAGTGTAGCTTGAATCAGATATCCAAGCTGATCTTGCTTGGTCTTCAAGAAGGCCTGAGATGCATCTTCAGCAGTTGGCATCCTTGCAGCTTTCTCTGCCCTTACCTTCTCTCTCTTCTCTTGTGCTTGAACTGAAGATGGTTCATTTTCATCCATCACCATAGTGTTGTCTTCAAATTCAGGGTATATGGGCAGGTGCTCCTTATCCAAAAGATATGTGCCTGTGCCCATGTTTGAGTTGATGAGCTCCTGAATTTGTGGGGCATACCCATAGCTTCTCTTCTGGTCAGCAGCAGTCCTCTTGATTGTCTCAACAATCAAACTCATGACCTTGAACTTCTATGGGACATCAAATATGTGCAGCAAGTTTATAGCATGTCCTCTGATCATCTTGTGATCACTTGACTTGGGTAGCAGTGTGTGCCTTAGAATCCAGTTTATGGTAGGCAGACCAGACAACAGGTAGTGGACAGATCCAAACATATGTGTATCCAAAGCAGCATCTAGGATCTCTTTGTACATGTTGGCCATTGTGTTGTGGTCTTTCTTCTTCTCAGCATAAACATCCAAGTCATCCTCACTTTCTTTTGGGGCATTGATCAACTGAGCCCATTCATCAACAAAAGATTGGTACCTGGTACCCTCAGACATCGAAACGATCTTCCCATCTGGATAGAAATGGGCAGTGGAGTAGAACTGCATGATCAGCTCATCATTCCACTTGGTGAGCTTTTGTGCAACGAATTCATCAACTCCACATGCCTTAAAGCTATCATATACTCCAGGATAGTGATCTTCATTCTTCTAGATGTATTCCTAATCCACCCATTTCATGTCACATACAATGGGCTTCTTGTCAAGCAACACTGTCTCATAGAAGTTCTGCTGTTCCTTGGTGTGAAACATGTAATCCACAGCAGTTCTTCTCTTGACAGCATATGGATCAGACTGTCTCCATAGTCTCAATCCTGCATCCTTCCTGATTTTCATGTTTTCTGCAACTGGATGTGCATCACCCTGGTGAGGGATCTTGGGTTTCAGCTTCCACAACACAACTGAGTCATCTTCTTCTTCAGCAGCTTCAGGCACTAGGGCCTTGTTCTTTTCCTCAACAGAAATGTTTCTAGTGCTTCTCTTGGGCTTCTGAGCTGGAGCAGTAGCCTTGGGAGCAGTTTTGGGCTTAGATGGAGCAGCCCCTGATCTGATTGCATCTCCCATGAGCTTTTGTGCTTTGGGTGCTGGTGCAGCATCCTCTTCCTCTTCATCATCATCTCTCATAATTGATGATCTGCCAAGCACTCTAGCAGTGGTCTTCTTGACCCTTTCCTTCCTTTTCTTTCCTTCTCCAACTGCCTCTTCAGATGGCTTGGAGGTTTCAGCAGTGGATGCTCTGGCCCTAGACATGGGGACTCTCTTTGCTGGTGCCTTCTTATGCATCCCTGGCTTGACTGTAGCAGCTGAGCCGTACTCCTTTTTAGCACCTTTTTCTTTGAAGTGGCCTCATCCTCAACATCCACATAATCTTCATCCTCTGAATCAGAAGTTTTCTTCTTCCTTGTCCTGGTAGCTGCCTTTGGCAAGTTACTTGGTGTGCTCCTGCTGCCATCATCAGAAGAACTGAAGGGACTAGTGCCCTCACTCATATGCACCTGCTGTTCAGACTTGTTTTGGTTGTCACTTTGATCAGACATCTTGCAGGCAAATTGTCAGCAGACCCTGTGAATAGATTATAGATGAGGTAGAGTAGATGAGCATCACAAAGTACAGGAGTTTTGCAAAACAATTGACTCAAAAACTTAGTATTAGGTCTTCACAGAAAGCATTTCGGATCTACCGATTTGTAAACTCGGTGATGCCGAAGCAGTTTTGGAACCTAAACTAGTGAACTCGGTCAGACCGAGTCATAGTTCGGTGGCACCGAGACTGCTAGGGTTTCACAGAGAATTGAACTCGGTCACACCGATTTGCAATTCTCGGTCAGACCGAAAACGCGTGTGCAATGGCCTAAGCCAGATCGGTGAGACCGATTTCTACAACTCGGTCGGCCCGAGATGAATTCGGCGGAGACCTAACCCTAAATTTTCAAATCAAAACTAATCTATGGGACATTTTCACTGGACAGGATGATTTCATTCATGGCAAGAACCATGGCAAAGCAATGTGCTAAGAATCAGAGTTATGGATTAGCACAAAGATCAAGTTCGTACCCTAGTTCGGCGGCGAACTTGCTACGGTGGCAACGGCGAGGCAGATTGCCGTTGACGGCGGCGGAGACCAGCGGCAGGAGGTCGCTCGTGACGAGAGGATGATCCGGAGACCCGAAGAGGCAGAGTAGGTTATGCGCGGGCGAAGAGGTTTCAGAAAAATTTCCAAAATTTGGCCCGTCGGTATATATAACCTGACCCTGTCGGTGTGACCGAGTGGAACAACTCGGTGGCACTGAGACGCAAAACTGCAGGCAGTTACTGCAACTCGGTGTGACCGATAGGTTCTAATCGGTTGCACCGAGATTGAAAACCTAGATCAACTAAGTGATCTCGGTAGGACCGAAAAGGATGAATCGGTCAGACTAAAATACACAAAGAGGTTCTGGAAGTTTAAGTCTATGACGAATCGGGAACTCCGAGTGCTCCTCACACAGAGTGGTTCGAATCTGACTTGATCAAACTTTGTGATGTAGCATGAATAGAGTTTGAGAAGAGAAAAAGCATAGATAGCTAGAGGAGTTCTTAGGCATTCTTGTACATCCATTTGGCAAAAGAGAAAAGTCCAAACAATCAAAGCAACAAATGGATGTCCTCGAATGAGTAAAATATGCAACCAACATGCTCACACAATAAGATGGCAGAAGAAATATGTGACAAAGCATGCACAAACACTCTAGCATCTATCAAGCAATTGGTGATGACTAGGTCATCTATATATAAGTATATTGACTTAGGAGTCAAATGAGAACATTTGATCATAGGTCATACTCATCGTTTAAGCACAAGTGGGGTTACCACTTTTCCATAAAGCATTGTTGTGTTCACACCATTAGAGTTGCTTTAACTCAATTGATTAGAGTAAAGCTCCCCCTAGATGTGATATCCCCCCTAAGAGGGATCAACTAACCTTGGGTTTTGTCGACGATGACTTCATGTCGGTGTTGAAGATGTGGATGCTCAATGTTGATGTAGATCATTCGGAGCAATCCTTTGGAATGAGTTGCACTTTCAATACCTACATGGGTTAGTCCCACAAGGAACAAACAAGGATATCCATAGACATAGAGTGATGTGTACACAAGATGATGTCCATGGAAGCATTAGGTTACCTTGTCCCTTGTCTTACCAACAAGAGGGTTTGTGACTCCTTGAACTAGTGCAAGATATGAAAGTTGTTTGCACTTGTCCTTGCCAAAATGATAAGAGTGAAGTAGGTTGGCGGAGTCACCCTCAAGAATTCTCTAGTTCTTCTTCTTCGGGACCCACACCATCTTGATGGGAATCCTTGGAGTTGTAGTTGTACTTGATGAAGTAGAACTTGATGTAGTCTTGGGAACCCACTTGACCAAGGTCTTGGGTGCTTCCTCGAATGCATCAATCTCCTCTTGAAGCTTGTCCTTGCCTTTTTGCTTGTGCTCTTGTGGTGGAAGATCATCTTGAGATTGTGTTCCTTTGAAAGAAGTAGGATCATACTTATCTTGTTGAGGAACAAACTTCGTCTTGGGGTATTGATCTTCTTCCCACTCAACTCCATTGGCATTGAACTTTTGTTCAAAACCAACACCTTGATTCTTCCGGTGTCTTCCTTGCTTGTGTACTGTTTCCTCAAAATGCTTACTTCCGGCAAGGCTCTTGTAAACACCTTTCTCTATAATTCCCTTCAATAAGCTATTTTCTTGCTCAAGTGTAACTTGGCTAAGAGAATCATTAGTGTAATCAAGAGGGCTACTAGAAGCAACAACATTGGATTTAGCATGATTGTTGTTACTACTAGATGAAGAATATTTCTTCTACTTGTTACTAGATTTAACTTATGGCATGTAAGTAGACAAGAGTAAATGCTTGGCAATGTAAGAAGAACTTTTCTTGCGAAGATCATCATTGATTGCCTTTAAAAACTCATGTTATTTCTCAAGGTTGAGCTTTTCAAAGTGTAGCTTGTCATGAGTCTTTAAAAGTTCTCGATGATCTTCCAAGGTAGTTTCATGAGCTAACTTAAGAGTGTTTAGTTCTTTAGTTAGATGCTCAATCTCCTTCTTATCATCGTCATTCGTTTTATCTTGATTATCATGATTAATAGCAAGCACATCATAATTTTCATAACTAGAGTTGTCAAGAAGTAAATCATCATCTCCTAGCAAATAATCTTCATCACTATTGAAATCAACATACTCGGGGTGTGTTACCTTTGGACCTTTAGCCATGAAGAATCTCCCAATTCCTTCATTTGGTGAGTCAAATATGTCGAAGGAGTTTGTTGTCACAAGTGCTAGTCCGGAAACACCTTCATCTTGAGTATATTCGGAGTCGGAGTGATAACTTCTTTCGGATTGATCGTCGGAGTCGGAACCAGATACCCATTCACCAACATGAGCTTGATGTCTTATTTTTGTGTAGCTCCTTGATGACTTGTCCTTCCTTTCCAAGTCCTTGCTTCTCCGAGAGGGTCTTTGTTTATAGCAATCATCTCTACTCCTTCTTTCTCGTGATGGTGATTCTTCTCTTCTCTACTTCTTCTTTTATAGGGAGAATCTTATCTTCTTTTGTAGGGAGACGTACACTCATTGGAATAGTGTCCGGGTCTTCCACAATTGTAGCAATTACGCTCACGACTAGAAGATCTTTTGTCATTGTAGGACCTTGACTTGGAACTTCTTTCCTTGCTTCTACTCTTGTAGAACTTGTTGAAGTTCTTCACCATTAGACTCAATTCTTCATTGAAGGTTTGCTTCTCACTTGATGATGTGGGAGCATCACACGAGCCTTTGTAAGCACCACTTGACTTGTTGTGAAGCTCTTCCTTATCCTTGAGTGACATCTCATGAGCATCAATTCTTCCAATAACTTCCGTTGGCTTGAGATCTTTGTAATTGGGCATCATTTGGATCAATGTGCACACGGTATCATATTTTCCATCCAAGGCTCTTAGGATCTTCTTGATGATGAATCTATCGGTCATCTCTTCACTTCCTAAGCCGGCAATCTCATTTGTGATGAGAGCAAGCCTAGAGTACATTTCAGCGACGCCTTCACCATCCTTCATTTTGAACTTGTCAAGCTGACTTTGAAACACATCCAATTTGGATTCCTTGACAAATTCAGTACCTTCGTGCATATCAATCAAAGTATCCCAAATTTTCTTTGTATTCTCAAGACGGCTGATTTTGTTGAATTCTTCGGGGCATAATCCGTTGAAGAGAATATCACAAGCTTGAGCATTGTATTGTAGCATCTTCAACTCTTCCGCGGTAGCTTCACGGTTTGGTTCTCTCCCATCAAAAAATTCACCTTGCAAGCCAATACACACAATATCCCAAACGGCGGGGTTATGTCCAAGAATATGCATTTTCATCTTATGCTTCCAACTAGCAAAATTTGTACCATCAAAGTAAGGACCTCTACGGTGGTAATTTCCCTCGCTAGACGCCATACTCTCCTAGGTTGTGAAACCAAGGCTATGACCACCAAAAGCTATGGAAATCAAAGGAAATGGAGACAAAAGCTCTGATACCACTTGTAGGATCGAAACTACGTCTAAAGGGGGTGATTAGACTACTTGACCAAATAAAAATCTAGCCTTTTCCCAATTTTAGTTCTAGGCAGATTTTAGTAACTTAGCACAAGTCAAGCAATCAACCTACACATGCAATTCTAAGAGTATAGCAGCGGAAAGTAAAACAATTGCATATGAAGGTAAAGGGAGGAGTTTGGAGTGTGCAAATGCAATTGAAGACACGGAGATTTTTGGCGTGGTTCCGATAGGTGGTGCTATCGTACATCCACGTTGATGGAGACTTCAACCCACGAAGGGTAACGGTTGTGCGAGTCCACGGAGGGCTCCACCCACGAAGGGTCCACGAAGAAGCAACTTTGTCTATCCCACCATGGCCGTCACCCACGAAGGACTTGCCTCACTCGGTTAGATCTTCACGAAGTAGGCGATCTCCTTGCCCTTACAAACTCCTTGGTTCAACTCCACAATCTTGACGGAGGCTCCCAAGTGACACCTAACCAATCTAGGAGACACCACTCTCCAAGAGGTAACAAATGGTGTGTTGATGATGAACTCCTTGCTCTTGTGCTTCAAATGATAGTCTCCCCAACACTCAACTCTCTCTCACAGGACTTGGATTTTGTGGAAAGATGATTTGAGTGGAAAGCAACTTGGGGAAGGCTAGAGATCAAGATTTATGTGGTTGGAGTGGAATATCTTGACCTCAACACAAGTGTAGGTGGTTCTCTCTCAGAAAATGTATGTTGGAAATGTAGGCATGTTATGATGGCTCTCTCCATGAATGAAGAGTGGGTGGAGGGGTATAAATAGCCTCCACACAAAATCTAACCATTACACACAAATCACCAAACTTGGTGGGACCGAATCATGAAACTCGGTCAGACTGATTTAGTTCAAAATGTGAACATTAGGATTTTCAGTGGGACCGACATGTCAACTCGGTGTGACCGATTTCGTTAGGGTTAGGGCATAACGTAATCTCGGTGAGACCGATTACACAAACTCGGTGAGACCGATTTTGGTAATGGACTAACAGAGACTTGGTCAGGCAAACTCGGTGGGACTGATTCGCTCATCTCGGTTGGACCGAAACGTTACGAAAGGGAAACAGAGAGTTTGCATTGCAATCTCGATGGGACCAATCGCTCATCTTGGTTGGACCGAAATGTTACGATGGGAAACAGAGAGATTACAATCCCATCTCGGTGAGACCGAGATCCCAATTGGTGAGACCGAAAAGACTAGGGTTTCTGGCAGTGGCTATGTCAACTGAACTCGGTGGCGCCGGATAGAAAATTTCAGTGGGGCCGAGTTTGACTTTTGGTTTGAGACATATGTGGATGTGAGAAAGTAGTTGAGGGTTTTGGAGCATATCACTAAGCTCTTTGAGCAAGCAAGCTATTAGGCAACACCTTATCCCCTCTTAATAGTATTGGCTTTTCCTATGGACTCAATGTGATCTTGGATCACTTAAAATGAAAAGATGTAGAGTCCTGAGCTTTGAGCTTGAGCCAATCCTTTGTCCTTAGAATTTTGAGGCATCCAATTTTCTAATCCATGCCATGCCAATCATTGAGCTTTCCTGAAATGTTTATCTTGAAATAGCATTAGCTCAATGAACTATATGTTGTTAGGAATTACCAAAACCACCCATGGATAGTTGCACTTTCAAGTTTCTCTATCATACCCGAAGGAATTTCAAAGTAAACATTTTCATTTTCAGTAGGTCCAGTAGGTTGAGGAGCAACTATTTGCTCTACAGGTCGGGGTGAAGATACCCCGAACAAGCCCCTCAAAGGATTACTTTCCATAGTAACAAGTGACAGTATATTTCAGCACACTATATAAATTTCTCCTTACCAAATTCCACCTACCAAAGGAGCTTCACTCCCCGGCAATGGCGCCAGAAAAGACTCTTGATGACCCACAAGTGTAGGGGATCTATCTTAGCCTTTTCGATAAGTAAGAGTGTCGGACCCAACGAGGAGCGGGAGGAAATGATAAGCAGTTTTCAGTAAGGTATTCTCTGCAAGCATTGAAATTATCGATAACAGATAGTTTTGTGATAAGGTAATTTGTAACGAATAACAAGTAATAAAAGTAAATAAGGTGAAGCAAGATGGCCCAATCCTTTTTATAGCAAAGGACAAGCCTAGACAAACTCTTATGTGAAGTAAAGCGCTCCCGAGGACCCATGGGAATTATCATCAAGCTAGTTTTCATCACGATCATATGATTCATGTTCGGTACTTTGATAATTTCATATGTGGGTGGACCGGTGCTTGGGTGCTATCCTTACTTGGACAAGCATCCCACTTATGATTAACCCCCATTGCAAGCATCCGCAACTAAAACAGAAGTATTAAGGTAAACCTAACCATAGCATGAAGCATATGGATCCAAATCAGCCCCTTATGAAGCAACACATAAACTAGGGTTTAAGCTTCTGTCACTCTAGCAACCCATCATCTACTTATTACTTCCCAATGCCTCCCTCTAGGCCCAAACAATGGTGAAGTGTCATGTAGTCGATGTTCACATGACACCACTAGAGGGATGACAACATACATCTTATCAAAATACCGAACGAATACCACTACTAATAGCAAGACTTCTCCCATGTCCTCAGGAACAAACGTAACTACTCACAAAGCATATTCATGTTCATAATCAAAGGGGTATTAATATGCATAATGTATCTGAACATATGATCTTCCACCAAGTAAACCAACTAGCATCAACTACAAGGAGTAATCAACACTACTAGCAACCCACAGGTACCAATATGTGGTTTGGATACAAAGATTGGATACAAGAGATGAACTAGGGTTTGAGATGAGATGGTGCTGGTGAAGATGTTGATGGAGATTGACCCCCTCCTGATGAGAGGATCGTTGGTGATGATTTCCCCCTCCCGGAGGGAAGTTTCCCCGGCAAAAGAGCTCCGCCGGAGCCCTAGATTGGTTCCGCCAAGGATCCGCCTCGTGGCGGAGGAGTCTGGTCCCGAAAGCTTGCTTATGATTTTTTTACTCGATGAAAGACTCCATATAGCAGAAGATGGGCATTGGAGGGCCACCAGGGGGCCCACGAGGCAGGGGGCGCGCCCAGGGGCTAGGGCGCGCCCCCCACCCTCGTGGCCAGGGTGTGGCCCCCCTTTGGAACTTCTTGCGCTTAGTATTTTTTATATATTCTGGAAATAGCTTCTGTGAAGTTTTAGGACTTTTGGAGCTGTGCAGAATAGCTCTCTATTATTTGTTCCTTTTCTAGCCCAGAATCCCAGCTACCGGCATTCTCCCTCTTCATGTAAACCTTGTAAAATAAGAGAGAATAGGCATAAGTATTGTGACATAATGTGTAATAACAGCCCATAATGCAATAAATATCAATATAAAAGCATGATCAAAATGGACATATCAGCCCCCTAGTCCAATTCGGTTTGGGCTAGGGGGGCGCACGCCCTGCCTCCTCTCTTCCACCACTTGGCCCATGAGGCCCAATACTTCTTCCCGTATTCCCGTAACTCTCCGGTACTCGAAAAAGATACCCGAATCACTCGGAACCTTTTCGATGTCCGAATATAGTCGTCCAATATATCGATCTTTACATCTCAACCATTTCGAGACTCCTCGTCATGTCCCCGATCTCATCTGGGACTCCGAACTACCTTCGATACATCAAATCACATCAACTCATAATACCGATCATCACCGAACGTTAAGCGTGCGGACCCTACGGGTTCGAGAACTATGTAGACATGACCGAGACATGTCTCCAGTCGATAACCAATAGCGGAACCTAGATGTTCCTATTGGCTCCTACATATTCTACAAAGATCTTTATCGGTCAAACCGCATAACAACATACGTTGTTCCCTTTGTCATCGGTATGTTACTTGCCCGAGATTCGAACGTTGGTATCGCAATACCTAGTTCAATCTCGTTACCGACAAGTCTCTTTACTCATTCCATAATGCAATATCCCGCAAGGCTTATAGTGATGTGCATTACCAAGAGGGCCCAGAGATACCTCTCCGATAATCGGAGTGACAAATCCTAATCTCGATCTATGCCAACTCAACAAGTACCATCGGAGACACCTGTAGAGCACCTTTAGAATCACCTAGTTACATTGTGACGTTTGGTAGCACACAAAGTGTTCCTCCGGTAATCGGGAGTTGCATAATCTCATAGTCATAGGAACATGTATAAGTTATGAAGAAAGCAATAGCAGTAAACTAAAACGATCAAGTGCTAAGCTAATGGAATGGGTCAAGTCAATCACATCATTCTCCTAATGATGTGATCCCGTTTATCAAATGACATCTCATGTCTATGGTTAGGAAACATAACCATCTTTGATTAACAAGCTAGTCAAGTAGAGGCATACTAGTGACACTTTGTTTGTCTATGTATTCACACATGTATTATGTTTTCGGTTAATACAATTCTAGCATGAATAATAAACATTTATCATGAAATAAGGAAATAAATAATAACTTTAGTATTGCCTTTAGGGCGTATTTCCTTCAACATCTTCAGCAACACCATCTCCTCTCAAACCCTAGTTCATCTCTTGTGTTCAATCTTGTTACCGAAACTATAGATTGGTGCTTGTGGGTGACTAGTAGTGTTGATTACATCGTGTAGTTGATTATTATATGGTTTATTTGGTGGAAGATTATATGTTCAGATCCATTATGCTATTTAATACCCCTCTAATCTGGAGCATGATTATTATTTGTGAGTAGTTACCTTTGTTCTTGAGGTCACGGGAGAAATCATGTTGCAAGTAATCATGTGAACTTGATATGTGTTCGATATTTTGATAGTATGTATGTTGGTATTCCCTTAGTGGTGTCATGTGAGCGTCGACTACATGACACTTCACCATATTTGGGCCTAAGGGAATCCATTGTGGAGTAGCAATTAGATGGTGGGTTTCGAGAGTGACAGAAGCTTAAACCCCAGTTTATGCGCTATTCCGTAAGGTACCGATTGGATCCAAAAGTTTAATGCTATGGTTAGAATTTATTCTTAATACTTTTCTCGTAGTTGCGGATACTTGCGGGAGGGTTAATCATAAGTAGGAGGTTTGTTCAAGTAAGAACAGCACCTAAGCACCGGTCCACCCACATATTAAATTATCAAAATAGCGAACACAAATCAAACCAATATGATGAAAGTGACTAGATGAAATTCCCGTGTACCCTCAAGAACGCTTTGCTTATCATAAGAGACCGTTTTGGCCTGTCCTTTGCCTCAAAAAGATTGGGCTACCTTGCTGCACTTTTGTTACTATTATCGTTACTTGCTCGTTACACATTAGCTTGCTATTAAACTACTCCGCTACTTACAATTTTAGCACTTGCAGACAATACCTTACCGGAAACTATTTGTCATTTCCTTCTGCTCCTCGTTGGGTTTGACACTCTTACTTATCGAAAAGAGCCAAAATTGATCCCCTATACTTGTGGTTCATCAGGCCAGAAGACACAGGATGGGCCAAAGAAGTACGAGAGGGGTGCCCCGAGAGGGGCACAACCCACCTAGGCGTGCCTGGGGGCCCAAGCGCGTCCTGGTGGGTTCTGCCCACCTTGGTGGCCTCCCGGACTGCCTCTTTTCTATATAAATACCCCAATATTCCAAAAACCCTAGGGGAGTCGACGAAACACAAATCCACCCGCTGCAAATTCCAGAAACCACAGATCCAATCTAGACACCATCATGGAGGGGTTCATCATCCTCATTGGTGCCTCTCCGATGATGCATGAGTAGTTCATTATAGACCTACAAGTCTGTAGTTAGTAGCTAGATGGCTTCATCTCTCTCTTTCGATTCTCAATACGATGGGGTTTTCTCAGGATTATCAAAGTAGTGCATAATATTTTTCGCATAACGAGCATCAAGGGTTTTGGAGGTTCCCCATCTCCATGAGTAGCAAGTACCACTAATTTTTTTGGTGTTTCTTGTTCCATATCGATAACCAAAGAAAGAAAACAACTTAGAACAGGAAATAAAAGTTACTTAGTGATAAAGCAAACAAGCACACATGAGAATATTCACCCCACACTATTACTCCTCGGCAACGGCGCCAGAAAAAGATCTAGATAACCCACAAGTATAGGGGGTCAACTGTAGCCTCTTTCGATAAGTAAGAGTGTCGAACCCAAAGAGGATCCAAAGGTAGAACAAATATTCCCTCAAGTTCTATCGACCACCGATACAACTCTACGCACGCTTGACGTTCGCTTTACCTAGAACAAGTATGAAACTAGAAGTACTTTGTAGGTGTGATAGGATAGGTTTTCAAGATAATAAAGAGCATGTAAATAAAATCTAGGGGTTGTTTAGATAAAGACACAACTAAGTTAGTTTTAGTAGAGAGTTTTTGTCAACAAGAAAGTTATGTGTCCCTAGGCAATCGATAACAAGTACTGGTAATCATTCTTGCAACTTTATATGAGGGAGAGGCATGAGCTAACATACTTTCTCTACTTGGATCATATGAACTTATGATTGGAACTCTAGCAAGCATCCGCACTACTAAAGATCATTAAGGTCATCAAACCCAACCATAGCATTAAGTATCAAGTCCTCTTTACTCCCATACGCCATAACCCACCTACTCGGGTTTAAGTTTTTGTCACTCTCGCACCCCACCATAAGCAAATCATGAACATATTGCAACACCCTATAGCGAGGGGCCCTCACGTTTGCGCGAGAACGAAGGGCACCATAGGACAGCACCATAAATAAAATATACAATCATACCAACCAAGATCACGATTAACCCATAGGACAAAACGGATCTACTCAAACATCATAGGATAACCATAGATCATTGGGAAATAATATATGGAGTTGAGCACCATGTTTAAGTAGATATTACAGTGGGGGGGAAGAGGTGTTACACCGCTGCATAGAGGGGGAGAAAGTTGGTGTTGACGGTAGCAAGATTGTTGATGTAGATCGCCATCTCGATCGTTGCCCCAGTGGCACTCCGGCGCCACCGGAAGCGAGGGGGAGAGAGCCCCCTACTTCTTGTTCATACTTGGCCTCCCCCTAGATGGGGAGGAGAGTTCCCCCTCTGGTCCTTGGTCTCCATGGCGGCGGAGGGGCGGGAGCCCCTCCGATTGGATCTCCCTCTATATTCTCTTCTGTTTCATGTTCCCCAGATCTGGCCGAAAACCGTTTCTTATATTCTCGGAGATCCGTAACTCCGATTGCACTGAGATTTTAACACGATTTTTTCCGGATATAAGCTTCCTTGCGCCCAAAGTAGAGCTCCAACTCACGTCCGAGGTGGGCACAACCCACCACCACACACCTGGCTCGGGGTCGGATCCTGGTGGGTTGTGCCCACCACGGGACTCCGTTTGCGGTGATTCCAACTCCCAAAAATCACATATATTCCAAAATAATTCTCCGTAAATTTTTATCGCGTTTGGACTTCGTTTGATATGGATTTTCTGTGATACAAAAAACATGCAAAAAACAGGAACAGGAACTGGGCACTGGATCAATAGGTTAGTCCAATAAATCATATAAATTGTTGCCAAAAACATGTGCAAATTGTATAATATTGGCATGAAACAATCGAAAATTATAGATACGACGGAGACGTATCAAGGGTCTATTCCTACATGAATAGATCTAGTCTACATCACGTCATCGTTCTTATTGCATTACTCCGTTTTTCCATGAACTTAATACACTAGATGCATGTTGGATAGCGGTTAATGTGTGGAGTAACAGTAGTAGATGCAGGCAGGAGTCGGTCTACTAATCTTTGACGTGATGCCTATATAATGATCATTGCATTGATATCATCATAATTATTTGAAGTTCTATCAATTGCCCAACAGTAATTTATTCACCCACCATATGCTATTTTTCTTGAGAGAAGACACTAGTGAAATCTACGGCCCCAGGTCTCTTCTTTATCATATTTTCCTTCGAGATCTATTTTTATTCGCTTTTATTTTCAGATCTATTAATCCGAAAACCCAAAAATACCTTGCTGCACTTTTTTGTTATTTATTTTATCTCGCGTTCCCGCGAGATCTATTTATCCAATCTACTACAATTTTATCTATCTTTTTACCCGGGAGGGATTGACAACCCCTCTTACACGTCGGCTTGCAAGTATTTGTTCTTTGTGTGCAGGTACCATTTACATAGTGTTTCATGGTTCTCCTATTGGTTCTATAACCTTGGTCTCATCACTGAGGGAAATACCTACCATAGATGTGCTGCATCATCCCTTCCTCTTTGGGGAAATATTGACGTAGTTCAAGCCGCATCAGCATCACTCCAGACAAAATGACCTATCTTCTTCATCATCTGATATAAAGGAATGGCCTTCTCTCGCATGCGACATATAACCCAGCTCAAAGCTGCAATGCGACCCGCTAGATGCTGAACGTCATTTTAGAGAGTGATGTGATGACCTTAATCTTCTCCGGGTTAGCTTCGATACCCCATTCTAAGACCAGAAACCCCAACAGTTTACCTGCAGCCACACCAAAAACACACTTGGCCGGGTTAAGCATCATTTTGTAGACCCGGAGATTGTCAAAAGTTTCTTTCAGATCATCCAGGAGAGTCTCCTTCTTCCTTGACTTGACCACAATATCATCCACATAAGCATGAACGTTGCGTCCAATCTGACTGTGAAAACAATTCTGAACACAACGTTGATAAGTCTCCTGAGCACTCTTGAGCCCAAAAGGCATAGAAAGATAGCAAAAGGCTCCAAAAGGTGTAATGAAGGATGTCTTCTCTTGGTCCTTAACTGCCATCTTGATTTGATGATAACCAGAATAAGCATCCAAGAAACATAAACTCTCACAACCCGCTGTTGCATCAATAATCTGGTCGATACGGGGAAAAGCAAATGGATCAGCTGGACAAGCTTTGTTGAGATCTGTGTAGTCAACACACATACGCCATGTGCCATTCTTCTTGAGTACAAACACAGGGTTAGCCAACCACTCAAGGTGAAAAACTTCCACGATGAAACTAACTGCTAAGAGCCGGGCCACCTCCTCTCATATAGCCTTACGTCGCTCTTCATTGAAATGACGAAGGAACTGTTTGACCGGCTTAAACTTAGGGTCCACATTAAGAGAGTGCTCAGCGAATTCTCACAGTACACCCAGCATGTCAGAAGGCTTCCATGCAAAGATGCCCCGATTCTCACGGATGAACTCGATGAGCGTGCTTTCCTATTTAGGATCCATCTTAGCCCCCACAGTGAACTGTTGAGATGACACTACAAAAAAATACACTTCCATGATGATATGTGTTTGTCACAGTAGGTCGCTTTTTTGTCATGCACGTACATCCATGACAAATTTATGACAGAATCAAGATAGTCATACCTGTGATGTCGTAGAAGTGTTCCATGACATTACCAAAATTATCATCACGGAAGTGTCCACTTCCATGATGATAAATCATGCGTCACAGAAGTGCTTTCGTCAAGGGTGACCGACACGTGGCATCCACCGTAACGGAACGCCGTTAAGCTATCGGGTCGGGTTTTGGATCCGATAACCCGTTAACAGCACTGACCAATGGGGATTTTCCACGTGTAAAATCATCATTGGCTAGAGGAAACACGTGGCGGCTCATCGTTGGGACAGATGCCATCCACTCATTGGACAGGAGGCGCCTATGATAGGTCGACATGTGGCACGGCCCAACAGTGGCCCATTCCGGTGAAAAAGGCCGGCCCAGTAAAAATTAGCAGGTCGGCCCATATAAGGCCTACTTATGTCAGGTCCATTTAAGCCCACGGCCCATACGAGATGTTCCAATTCGGCCCGTTAAAGATTTGACACCATTGCAGCCCATCGTCAGTTCGAGCCCGTTAATAGCCCGCTATATATTTGGGCTCAATATCGGCCCGATGAGATTTCGGCCTGTTAACGGCCCATTTAATGGATGGGCCAATTTTCAGGATGTACATCTTTCGGCCTTTTAGCGACCCATTTAAATGTTGGGCTAATTTCTGGCCCGGTGTGTCTTTCACCCTGTTGACGGCCCATAAATCTGATGGGCCATTTGTAGTCGGACCTGAGTTTCGGCCTTTTAGCGGCCCATTTAAGTGTTGGGCCAATTTCTGGCCCGGTGTCACTTTCAGCCTGTTGACAGCCCATAAATCAGTTGGGCCCATTGTAGTCGGACCTGAGTTCTGGCCTTTTAGCGACCCATTTAAGTGTTGGGCCAATTCCCGGCCCTGTGTGCCTTTCGGCCTGTTAACGGGCCATAAATGAGTTGGGCCATTTGTAGTCGGGCCTTAGTTTTGGCCTCTTAACGGCCCATGCCCTTCATGGTCCAATACCAGCCCGGTTTCTCTTTCGTCCTGCTAAAGGCCCACAACACAGTTGGGCCGTTTACAATACGACCTGACTTTTGGCCTCTTAGCGGCCCATGCTCTTCATGGTCCAATACAAGTCCACTGTCTCTTTCAGCCTGCTAAAGGCCTATAGTATAGTTGGGCCATATGTAGCCCAAACTTAGTAACGGCCTGTTAATGGCCCGTGAAATAAATTGGGGCCACCTGTTGCCCGCTTCTATGTTGGCCTGTTAATGACCCGAGAGGTAAGAGGGCCGACCATTAACTTTTGGCCTAGTAATGGCCCATTAACTTAATGGGCCCACTAAAGTTTGTTCATGTCTTTAGGCCAAATTAGATAATTTGAGCCCATTACGACGAGCAAAGGTACGGCATACAGGGAATAACGTTGCACATCCAGAATATATTACAGGAAATTAAATCCACTGGGCAATCAAAGATTGATGCCAGTGCAAATAAATGAGCAGAACCTAACCATCTACAACGTCACAATCTGCAACCTCAGCACAGATGACGCCCATAAGCATGTGGGCAAGTTCTTGCTTCTTTGCCACACTGTCTCTGAAAACATTGATCAGTTGTTGTGTCGCACGACTCTGCACCTCTGATTCATCCACCATTTCCATCATTGCTTCATCCATTAATTGGTTCACAAACATACATTTATTCTGTCGCATTCGAGACAGAGGATACTGAACAGATTCAGATGGCGATTTTGGCAGGCTTGTATTATTGATAGTGGAGAGTGTCTTGACCACTGCATCATAACATAAATTAGGACGGGAACCAAACAGATTAATCATGAGTTATTGCCATATTACCTGGCCTAGATTTACTAGAAAGAAACAATGGGGTTGCCTTGCTGTTTTCAGAGTTTGTCTTCTTATCTTCAGCAGCCTGCACAAAATTAACACACTAGCATTGCTATCATTGGCCAAGTCAGATAATAGGAAAGCAACATTGACACAACGAACGTTTGGGAAACTAGCCTACACCAAATTAACACAATATGGCACAGCTATCATCAACCAGGTAAGGTAATACGAAAGCAACATTGACACATTGAATGAATGGGCAACCAGAGAAGCACTACAATTCAGTAATGTGTGTGATATGAGATAGCACATTCATGCAGCTCAGTACGCAAAACTACCAGGCAGTTTTCCTTACAAAAAGCAACATTGGCGCCTTTAACATTTTGCTACAACTAATTTTAGATCAGATAAAGGTTAGATTCAGGCCGATTAACAAAATACATGCTGATGTAAAAATATAGTGATATACAACAGGTACTTACATCAGCACTGGAGCACAGAGAATTCCCGCAAGATATTTTCCTCGAATACAATCCCAATGGAGGAAGTCTTGTCTCGTTTAACCTTATTTTCTAAAAGAGAGACAGGTAAGAAACATGTAGAAAATATGATCATAATGCTATAAAATTTCATGATGCAAGGATACGCACACGCTTCTTAGAATGGAGTTGACATTCTTTTGCTGGACTGGAGCGGACAAGTTCTTTGGCCACTGGAATCTGCTTATTATCAGTGGGAGTTGGGTTTCTCTGTGCTGGAGCAGTATCTATGAAAAATGGAGTTGGTTTATTATCTCCTGGCGTTTGGATCTTTTGCAAAGACCTGGTTTGTAACCCTTCAGATTCTAACATAGCCATCTTCCCCTTGCATGCCTTATATAGAAGAATGGTGATTCAGTTATAAAACATGCTACAGCAGAGATGGAATAGGTACTGAAGAATAGAAAGGCATGACATATTGACATGTATTCACTCCATCCGAAAATAAATGGATGGGTCTAGGCATATTTTAGTTCTAGATACATCCAGTTTTATCCATTTCTGCGACATTTAATCTGGACGGAGGGAGTATGATGTAAGAGCTAGGGATACGACAGGACAACACAGTAAAAAAACACTAAAAACCCACTGCAGAACCAAAGTATTCAAACCCACTGATATGAGATAGTACACTCATGCAGCTCAGGATGCAAAACTACCAGGCAGTTTTCCTTGCAAAAATCAACATTGTGGCCTTTAATCATACATTTTGCTACAACTAAATTTAGATCAGATAAAGGTTGGATTCACGCCGATTAACAAAATACATGCTGATGTAAAAATATAGTGATATACAGCAGGTACTTACATCTACATTGGAGCACAGAGAATTCCTGCAAGAATCTTTTCTCATAAATGATACCATTGCAGAAAATCTTCTATCTGTTAAGCTTATTTTCTAAAAGAGAGATGGGTAAGAAACATGTAGAAAATATGATCAGCATGCTATAAAATTTCATGACGCAAGGATACGCACACGCTTCTTAGAATTGAGTTGACATATTTTTGTTGGACTGGAGCGGACTAGTTCTTTGGCCACTGGAATCTGCTTATTATCAGTAGGAGTTGGGTTTCTCTGTGCTGGAGCAGTATCTTTAAAAACTGGAGTTGGTTTATTATCTCCTGGCATTTGGATCTTTTGCAAAGGCCTTGTTTGTAACCCTTCAGATTCTAACATAGTCGTCTTCCCCTTGCATGCCTTGTATAGAAGAATGGTGCTTTAATTATAAAACATGCGGCAGCAGAGAGATGGAATAGGTACTGAAGAATAGAAAGGCATGACATATTGACATGTATTCCCTCCATCCGGAAAAAAATGGATGGGTCTAGGCGTATTTCAGTTCTAGATACATCCTTTTTTATCCATGTCGGCAACATGTAATCCGGACGGAGGGAGTATAGTGTAAGAGCTAGGGATACGACAGGACAACACAGCAAAAAAACACTAGTTGAATGTAAAATTGTATGCTAGCGGAATACGTACAGAAATAACTAAGGCAACATACACGTGTATGATTGGGAAAATAAGATGGCATTGCAATAGAGCACTAGAACAGCACTTCAATGTAAAAAAACATGGTATGGTAGACAGATGAAGTACATACTGATGAATAACAGTGCATAAGATATTCAGAAGCATGATGTCCAAATTAAGCAGATGGCATTGCGATAGAGTAGAATGACAGTACTTGAATTTGAAAACATGTTATCATGAATGGAATAGGTACTGAAAAACAGGAAGGCATGACATATTTACATGCATGATCAGCATGCTAAGCACATGGCATTGCAATAGAGTGGATACACTCCAGGACATTATATGCATGTTGTACCCATATCACAGGCCAAGTTAGAGCAAGGACCTTGTGGGGTGAAGAGGATTCATCATCTTTCTGCAAGTCTTCTGAAGAACTGCCTTTACATGTTCCATCATAGTGGGTATCATTGACATCAAGTTTATTGGCCTTTACATTGCTCCGTGAGGTTCTTGTGGATATATTAGTGTGTGCAATTATATCTGACATGCATGGAAGACAACTAGTAGTTAGATTTATGTAATGAGTGCCTGTAGGAGATGACATAAATATTAGGACTGGGGTTAACTAGCAGCAACAGGTCTCATAAACTAAAGGGAGAACACACATGAAAAGCTACAGAATATGTACCGTTTGTACTCGAGATTAACTAGATGACACACAAAAGTATTAAAGAACAGCATAGGAAATACTAGAAGTGGTATAATACTATAATCACCAGCCTGTGGGATAGCATTGGCTGATGGATGATAACTATGGAACAGTGTTACCTAAAGAACAAGTATCTTAGCTGAACTATGGAACAGCGTTAACTCCTGAACAAGACCCGTAAGAGATCAGCATGAATATACAGTGAAATGTGATGATCTATTTTCCATGCTTAGATGAATAACAAAGCCATAAATGTTGCACACAAGTAAGATGAGGGTACAACCTATCTGGCTGCCATCCATAGGAGTGAGCATCATGTGTTGACTTGTCGATGGCCCTACAGTTGTTGTGGTTGTGCATGTCGGGCACGCGCATTCGATGCAGGGAACTGTTGAGTGGGGACTATAGCTCCCTTCTGGTGTATGCTTCCCTTGTTGGAGCAGCTGCGGTGAGTCGGAATACGGTGTGTCTGAAGATGCAGATAACGCATAATGTTAAGAACGACATATCTCTTTGATCTGAAGAAATACACTAAGAGATCAACAGCAAGGTACGAGAGTGGTCACACGTCTGTTGATTGAAGACTAAATTGGGGTCACACAATTTTATTTTATTTTGGTACTGTCCGATCTACGCCGGATGGCTGGCCGTCTTGTGCCTCCCGGCTGACACTGTTCAGAATCTTCCCCGAAGAGCCAGCGACCAATGGCAGAGCAGCCTGCCTCCGTCGTCCGTGGCCCCGACCAAAACCCCGCTCCCCACCCCACCGCACTGCTGTGGTTGCGCCGCCCTCGGGCCAATCCACAAAGACTCCCCGTCATCCAGATCCAGCGGCAGCAGTACCTTCAACCCACGCAACTCTAAAAGATAGCCATCTAAGCGCTGCTTCCACGGCGAACTTTGCGGCCCCGCGCCCTTACATTAGACACCAGCCAACCGGCAGCCTAGGAGCTCCGCCGCCTCGACGGGTGCTGCTTCCCATTGCAAATCGATTGGCCCAGAATAAAAATTCAGACAACTGACGCCTAAATAAAGTGATTTGAGATGAGGGTGCGACCTATCTGGCGGCATGGTGAAGTAGGCAGGTCCAGCTGCCGAGTAGGTGAGGTCGGCGCGGTTGCGGTGGCAACCGGCGGCAGGGAAAGAGCGATTTCGCGACGGTCGATGGCTATGCCGAAGCAGCGCCAGGACTCTGGACGGATCCGAAGTTGGAGCCGCTCCGGCGCCGTGAACAACGGCGGGGGTGAATCGGCTCCGGTACAGTTCACGCGGCCGTCGTCGAGGCAGCACCAGTAGCACGGAGTAAGAGGCACATGGCCCAGTGCACGACGGCAAATGGACAACGTCTCCGGCATTAGGGAGGAGGGAGGCTATGAAATTGGTGTGGTGGGGGCGCGATGGAGGTGGGGCTGAGGTTTCGCGGCTCGGTAGAAGGGAGCTTCCCGGGGAGAAGGTGATTTGGCGCCCACGAGGTATGAATGGGGGCGGGCGGGGCAAATTGGGAGGGGAGTGGAACCATGTCTTACGGATGCATTTGTCTGAAATGTGAGGGGGAGTTACAGTTCTACCCTTGCCTATAGGCTTCTCGGCTTGGGTCTATGTACTGAGGGTCGGGGATAGTAGAGTAACTTTGCTTCTCTGAGCGGGAGCGATTTCGGGCGAGGAGGGCGTGTTTTGAACTATAGTGGGCGCGAGCGATTTCGGGCGAGGAGAGCATGTTTTGAAATAGTGGGCGCGAGCTATTTCGGGCGAGGAGAGCGTGTTTTGCCGACCATGGTTTATGAATTATTCGGCACATGTCATTTCAGCCGAGGAGAAGGCGCGCTTGGATGAAGTTACGAACCTACCCTCGATGTACAACAGGCCAATTGATGTGTGTCCCACATAGGACGGTAATTTCGCGTCTCCCATTTATTTGCTCGGGCGAATTCCACCGAGCAAAGAGGATGTTTAACGGTTCGTTCAAATTTTGGGGGAATGAGCATCCAAGTCTACCTTACCAAGTCGATTCGGATCAAATTTTGAAATAATAGCTTGCCACTTCTTTTTTAGATGGAGAGATGATGCTCGGGAGTAATGTGTTTTTACATGCTCGTTGCTAGCGATTTACTATATGACAAATAGTTGACCCACTCAAAAACGCGAATCAAACCCAAAATGAAATATCTCGATTCAATGAAATAGCTCATTCAGTAGGTCAAAATAGTGAACTAAATCCAAAATTGAACACCTCAATCGAGTAGCATGTTGTACAGTATTACAGTACTCCATGAACATGTTGAAAGTCAAATTAATGAACTTGTTTGATATACGCATATATCCATTCATGTGTGGATTGCAGACAACATGTTCTCCAATTTAAATATTTAAATGCAAGTTTATATCAAAACATGGTTTATATCAGTCTTTGATGCATAAAACGCGACCTCCCCCTCTCCCGGACTCCTGTTCTCTCTCTCTCACTCACTCTCTCTCTCTCTCTGTCTCGCCGAAAATCTTCAATTCTGTCGCACGCATCCGACAAAAAAACCTTGTTCGTCCCTCTCCCTTTCTCTCCATCTCTCTCTCTCTCTTTGTGTGTGGGGGGGGGGTCTTTCTAGTTCGCATGCATATATACACCATTTATAGGTCTCTCTCGCATACTATGTATGATACTCTAGCTAGTCCAAGCTAGATATCTTGGGTGCACTCATCGCACGCACACAGATTCCTTGGCTCTTTTCCTATAACTCTCTCATGCACCACTATGTCGTCTCGGAGCTCTTCCCCCCTCTCTCAAACTCTCCATCCACCTGGGTCACACATACACATGCATATCTCACTCGCACTCGATAGGCCCATCTAAAACTCTATCTCTCCCCCTCATTCTCTCTCCATCTCACACGCGCACACACACAATCTCATGCCCAGCTAGCCAACTATGATGGTCTCTCACTCAATTGTAGGCACACACAGCCCCCCCCCCTATATGTATATGACTAGCTAATCTTAGTCTCCATCACAAACATGTGCATGGTCTATCTCTATTTCTCTCGGGGCATCTTTCTATCGCGCACGCACTCCCTCGATCGCCCACCCATATAGTCCCCTCACGATCTCGACGAGATCTCTCTATCACAAACACACCCTCTCTCCCTCCTCATGCGTCCATGCCATCCATGTGTCCCTCTCGACCTTTGTTCCTTGTTGGCCACACCTCTATTGGACATGTGCTACAGGGGTGTCTCTCTCCGTTGCAAACAATCACACACTGGCTATCTTCGTGTATCTCCTCGCCTCGCTTTTCCATCTCGGAGATGCATGCGTGATATGTTCGCATAAGAAACGAAAAAAACACTCTCTCTAATTTATCGTTTGTTGTCACTTTCTCTTTCACACACATACTCTTTTTGCACACTTACTCATTCTCCTTCACACGCACTTGATCTGTCTCGACTGAGGCACTCTCCTCGGTCCATAGCATATAGATTTATTGAAAAGTCAAACATCACAAAGTTTGACCATGTACGTGGAGAAAAAGAATTACATCTAGTACGGCAAACATATGCCATTAGATTCACCATGAGATGTAGTTTTGTATGATGTATCTTTGGTATTGTAGATATAAATAACATTGGCGTAAACCTGATCAAAGTTTCCAAAGTTTGACTTCTAAAAAATTTACATGCACTGCATTATCGAGTGGATGGAATATCTCTTTCCCCCTCTCAGCTATCTGACGCACCACTCAGCCTTATCAGGGCTCCTCAATCTCTCTCAAACGTTATTGGTCAGTTTGGTTCGTGACCTAACCCTCATGCCTTGATGGCCGGTACTGCCTGGTGTGGACGTGAGATGTAAAATATTTCTGCCTGACCAGGCTTGTGTGGTGCTGAAGCGTTTGGTTCATGCTTAGGCCAGGCAAAGCATCAACGTCCCATCAATCAATCCATGCATCAATTATTTAATGCTAATATCCATCCATGTTGCTGTTAGCCTCGTGGCCACACGACCAGGCATGACCAGGCGTTCGAAATCGGTCGCCTGGGCCAGGCTACTTGCAGTGTCTAGAGTTCAACCAGGCTAATTAAAGTGCAAGGGAACCCAGGCCAGGCGGGCTTTCTTTTTCACAGGGTAGCAACCAAACAAGCGTGCATGAAATCCAGCCACAACCCCAGGCCAGGCAAAAGATGCTCAGGACGCAAGCTAAACCGGCTTTATATCTCCCTGGTTCACACATACACATGTCTCGCTCGCGCTATATGTATAGACCCATCCAACACTCTCCGCCCTTGTTCTCTCTCCATGTGACACGCACCCCCCCTAAGTACCATAATCCCTCAATCCATCATAGGCGCAAGCACTCCCCCCCCCCTCCTAAGTATGATTATCTCTTACTAGCCAACAGGAACACACGTATTGTCTCCTTCCATCCATACGTCTATCTCGATATCTCTCGGGGCATCTTCTATCGCGCACACACCTTGTCACTCGATCTCCCACCCATGTAGTCCCATCACGATCTCCAGGGGATCTCTCTATGACAAACATACACTCTCTCCTCCCCATGTCTGCATTTTCTCCGTACATCTCTCTCTACCTCTCTCCCTTGTTTGTCAGACCCCTCTTGGCCACGTGCTAGGGGTCTTGCTCTCTCGGTTCCAAACAACCACACATTATCTCCTCACCTTTCCTCCATTGTCGAAGATGCATGTGTGATATGTTTGCATAAGACACGCACGCTTTTTCTCTACTTTTATCGTGTGTTGTCCATGTCTCTTTCACACACACACACACACTTTTTTCACTCTCTCTCTCTCTTGTTAGGGACTCTGTCACGTCCATAAGCATATGGATGTTTTGAAAAGTCAAACCTCAGAAACGTTTGACCAGGTATATGTGGAGAAAAACATTTACATCTAGAACGATCATTAGATTCATCACAACATGTACTTACTTCATACTATCATTTATCTTTGGTATTGTAGATATAAGTAATTTCTTTATAAACTTGGTCAAAGTTTCAAAAGTTTGACTTAAAAAAATGTTGGAACTACATTATCGAACGGAGGGAGTAGCTCTTTCTCTCTCTCTGCTATCTCTCACTAGCCTCCCCTCTCACTCGAACTCTCTATACCGACGGATTATACGCTCACTGTGTCAGCGTATAGCTCCGTATATTGTTTAGTTGACCGGTCAACCAATCCACATGCTGCCTTGTCAGCTCGTGTTCTGTATCTTCGTGTGCTGGCCCATGTGGCAGTGGGTGAAAATAAGTAAACTAGAGGCCCATCTGACACGTGGTGAAGTAAACAAAGTTGAAACCACTCGGGGTAGCACCCCGCACGCTAGTAAATTGAGGGTGCATTGAGGACAAACTTCTTGCACGCGAAGGATGCACTCGCGCACAATTCACCACTGCGCGGCGGCATGCATAGAAGGACGCACTCGCGCACACCCAGCACACAACACACACCAGCACACGTGTACACATCTAGGAGTAGAAGGCCGTGGAAAATCCGGCGCGATGGCCGCTGCCGGAGCCGTCCACCCCCAATCTTGGTGTTCCGTGCAATGCACGGGCATCTACGCACGGGAAATTATGTCGAACAGGGCTAGTTGTAAGAAGGCTAGCTCTACAGCCATGATGATAGTGACTGCAAACGGTCAGGCTGACTATGGTATGCCGAACACGGCGCCTATACTCAGGTGTCATCTCCGGCGCAGGGTCTTGTCACTTCACTATGAGGAGCAGCATGTACTAATTTGACCAATGGATAGTACAGTGCTAGTACTCCTACTACTACTCCTACATTGGTAGTACTACTACTAGTACTAGTAGCACCACCGTCTGGATTTAGGAGTACTACCACGTCCATCTGGATTTTAGTATTTGACTAGCAATATCTAGTAATGCATGTCACCAAAAATGTACTACTCCCTCTCTAAATAAATACATGGTGTTTTATTCCTATCGGCGAGAGAACTTAATGTTTTTTTGCTACTCCTAACTAGAGTACTAATAGGATTACATGCAATGAACTAAACACTGCATGTCATGTTTGGTAGTCTCAAGTCATTGAAAGCATGCACGGCCCACATCTCTCATTGGTTGATATGTCACGAAATAAGAAACAAGGAGGGAGTTAATGCACCCTGCCTAAGTATTTTGGGATTATTTGGTTTTCGTAAGGTGACTTACACAACATTTTTGTTTACATGAATTAACATTTTATTAGTTAAATCAAAGGTCAAAACTTGGCGCAAAATGCAAAGGGGACCAATAAACCAGTAAACATCAAACTTCTCTCGTTTGGCCCCAACTAGAGGTCTGGTGAGATGACTATACTGCACCGGCACAGAGGGGGACGCGGCTTCATTTTGGGTGAATGACACGTGGCCCCAGGGGGTGGCTGGCCCACCTATCATACAGCCAAAGGCAGGTGCAGTAGAGGGCCGAGGAGTAGTATGAAATCCTATGCACCTATGCACGCTAACCAAGGGCTGAGTGATCACTTGAATCGCAAGATCAGTTGGCTAGAAGCTACGCTAGACCCATGGAGGCGATGAGCGCGAGCATCAGCCGACTGTGCCAGATGGTCCACGACGCCGGCCTGCGGCCCGGCACCGAGGAACGTCTCCAGGTAGTATTTCTTGAGGCCGCCAGGGCGAGGGGCCGCTTGGACGACAGCTTCGTCTCCTTGTTCGATGAGGTCCTCGTCGGTTTCCTCGACAAGTTCACCGTCGTCAAGAAGCTTGCGGACGACTTTGACGTAACCCTCCAGCCGACGCGCCCAGGCTCTGCAATGCCCGCCACCCTCAACGGCCACTATGGTAACAACCTCTTCGACACACTGGTGGCCCTGCGATTGCCCGCTGTCGCGCCGGAGAATGTCCACCTCGAGGTCGCGCTCGCCGCGCAGCGCCTGGCGCAGCAAGACACCATCGACATATTCACCCACGTCTACGCGCAAATCGTCCACAAGGACTACTACATGCAAGAGGAGGACGATAGGACGCTGGCCTTCTTGGAGCGCAGGGCAACCTTGGACGGCACTGTTCAGAAGCACGTTGAGCTCGCCGCCAACGCCGCTGCTCCTCACACGTCAGTTGGTGACCCGGCGCACTAGGGCGTGAGGATGTCGTTGAACGTTGATGGATCCGTATGTATTTTTATCTTTCCGTCAAATCCATGTAGTAGTATATGATACTACAGTAATTATCTTACCTTTCGCATCAACTTCATAATTTTCGTACGTACTCCATGCATGAACGGCGCCAAGAACCAAACTTCTCATTACTCTAGAAAAAATCGTTATTTTCTATCTATCGGTCGCGCCATGGAGCAGAACCAAATTTTACAAGTTGCAAGTTCAAAAGGAAAAGCCTGCCGTGTTCGCATCGCACCCCCACACGGTTGGTCTGGCACGCCGCTCAAGCGGGAATGCGTGCGGTGTTGCATTTTCACTTACAAGTGGGACCGCAGTTGAGCAAACCGACTATCGGCAAACCCCCACCCCGCCCACCGCGCGATGGCTGAGAAAACAGGAGGGAGAAGAGATGGCTGTAGCACGGACTCCAAGAAAATTGGTGTCAGATGGGACTCGTGTGGGTGGCGTGTGCCATACTGCTAGACGTGAATGCTACTGAGTTATGGCCCATGCCACCCCACTATATCGAGCCTATATCGAGGTACGTAGAACAAATTTCCTGCAGTCC